>NC_135333.1:34119201-34777951 GCF_023851605.1 Tamandua tetradactyla | reverse complement strand
CCTCCGCTCCCCCCGCTCCCCACTCCCCAATCCCGTCGGGTACGGGAAAGTCCAGCCTGCTGCCGGGTACCAGAGGGACGTCGTGGCCGCCGCCGCCACGGGTCCTGATGGAGCCGCCGAATCTCTATCCGGTGAAGCTCTACGTGTACGACCTGTCCAAGGGCCTGGCCCGGCGGCTCAGCCCCATCATGCTGGGTGAGGGGGCTGGAACAGGGCGGGAAGTCAGGTTGGAGCCGGGCAAGAGGGTGGTGGGCCGGCCGGCCGCGGCGGGAGGCCTGGGCCACCGCTCAGGGGAGACGTCGGGCCGGAGGATCCTCTCTAGAACGGATAATGGAAGCAGAGCCCGAGTGGAGGAAGGAGGGGTATGGAGTTTGGGCCCCCGAGCCCGGCTTCCTTGTCTTACAACATTTGAATCTAGGAAGGAAGGATGGAAGAGTCATGCCCTCCCCAAGCCGAGGGCTCGGGCAGATAAAGCCCGCCGGAGCCCCCTCAGCTGGGGAATAGGGGGGAAGCCGGCGCTGGATCCCGGCGGGCTCCCTTTTTACACTGCTCGTTTTTGGTATGGTGTAGGGGAGGTGAGGATGCCTGCCCCGCGGTGCCCCTCGTGGTGAAAGGGACACTGCGGAAGAGAGTCTCAGTGGCTCTTGGAGAGCCTTCCTTCTATTCCAAAAGGAAACTCCCTCTCTGCAGTCCCCAGGATGGGTGGGAAGGTAGAACTGGAGCTGCACCGGAGCCCAGCCATCCCCCCCAGGTAGAGGTTGAAGTTCTGTCAGCCAGAGTCCGAACTCAGAAGTCACCAAGTTCCGCATGACAATGTGCTCTTCTCTCAACAGTTTTTAAGTTGATACTTTTGCCCAGATAGTAAGAAAGCAGTTCCGGGGATGATTTAGACGCAGTTGTGTCAGTAAGGATTAGTAAGGAAAGAATTTCGGCTGTGCTCCATTTCAGGACTTAACTGCCAGGAGAGAAAATCAGCCCTAGTTCAAATGTAGATCAAATATTACAACCCAAATACTAAAATGTCATGTGTAACATAGGAATCGTCAAGTGTGTGATTTCAGATGGCATTGGGCAGGACACGATTCCACGATTGAAAATTTAAAAGATTTGACAACACCAGTTTGAATGGCTAATTTTCTCTGGCTTTGGTGGAGACATTGAGAATATTTTAGTTCATCTGGGTGAGGCAAGGGAGCAGAAGTCAATGGGAGGCATCTTTTCAATGTCCTTGAGTTTCTAACGTATCATAATGAGTTGAATTTAGTTTCTTAACGCTGGGGCAGTCAGTGGTTCCCATATTTGGCTTCACAAATATACAAGGGTTCTTGCCAAAAATATAGATACTTCCAACATGTATTGTTAAATGGGAAAAAGAAAACAAAGAGAGCAGTTCTTTAAAGCAAAGGATAATATACATACTTGCTTAAGTAAATAATTGTCTGGAAGGATACATTAGAAGTTGGTAATAATGGTACCAACTGGTAACCATACCAGTTGGGAAAGGAGAACTTGATGCCTTCAGGAGTGGGAGACTTCCTCTTTATTACAACTTTTTGTACCTTCTGAATTATATACTGTGTGCATATAGTATCTATTCAAAATAAGTAGTGTTTTAAATATATGGATTCTAGGGCTTCCTTTCATAAGTACTAAGAATCTTCTGGAGTATGATCCAAAAACCTGTATTTTTAATAAACTCCTAGACAATTTTGTGATGCCAGCCCATTATTGGACAGAAGTTTGGGCCTAGATCACTGATTATCAAAATGACTAAGGCAAATCTAAAAGGAAAACTTACAAAGTCACTGTTGAATTACACTAATAGATTACATCAGTCATGTTGTAACTAAACTTGGAATGCAGCCATTTGGTTAGCCTAATCATAGTGAGGAGTCATTTAGATATTTCCAAGACTCATAAGGAAGTAAAAACTTTACATTGGGTATTTTTTGTTCTACCCTGCTAATTACTGCTTTTAGCTGAAAGAGGACTTAGGGATCTTTACTTCATTGATTCAATACATCTGAATCGAATGCCTGCTATGTGCTAGTCAATGTGGTCCACTTAACTAAGGATGCTATAATGAACAAAGACATGTTCTTTGCCATCTAATGGGTGAGACATTAATAAACAAATAAGCAAATAAAATAAATATTGTGACAAATACTGGGCTGTGAAGGAAGCAAACTGGGTGCTGAGATAGAAAATAGCAGAGACCTACTTTAGATAAGGGTATAAGAGGTAATAATTTAAACTGGTAATTTAAGGATGAAGAAGTTAGCCACAAGGAGAGTAGAGAGTGAGTAATAGTGTTCCAGGCAAAGGGATTGACCTGCAAAGGCCCTGAGGCAGGAACAATCCTGACCCTTTCCTAGAACAGAAGGAACAGAACTATATTCTGTGGAATATAGTGGAAGAAGGGGAAAGTGCTATAACTGAAGGTAGAGCTATAGGTCTACAGACTACACCCTACCTGCATACATACACTCTTTTTAACAGATGTGAAATCCTAGAAAGCCTAAGCCAAAAATGGGAACTTCAGTTTGGCACAAACCTATTGTAATGGTATTTCTGAGGACATCACCTGCTTGCAAATGTAATTTTCTCTTCTCTATCCTTTCCACCCCATATTGCTTTTATGTCTTTTGCAAAAGTAGTCTCTTATACCATGAAGAAAGGATTATTGAAGCTAATAGTCATTACTTTCTACAATTGAAGACATGAAAAATGGGCGTTATCTTATTTCATCCCATTCAGATACCACTAACCTTCAAGCTATATATATCCCAGTTCTATTAGTAGTCATATATTGATCTCCCATTCCTAAATGTATTTGAACCATTTTTTTAAATCTATTTGTTTCCTGATTTTTGTAATGATTCTAGAAATGTATTACTAACTAGCATTTATTGTGAGCTTACTTATCATGCACCAGGTCCTTTTTTCTGAGTGTTGTGCATGTATTAATATTCTCACCACGACTCTGAGATAGGTCCTGTTATTACCTCCATTTTTAAATTGATGAACCTGAGATATTAGGAGTTACAAAATTTGCTCCAGATCTCACAGCTGGTAAATGGGAGGGCCAGGTTAAGAAGATAGACAGTCTGATTTCATCTTCTTAGTTGAAACAGGTACCTTATTCAAGTTTGTAAAGGCATTCTTGGCCCATTGTTTCAAGTTTGGATGAGAAAAAAATACATGTTCATTGGGTATGTGCTATTCATGATCTTATAGAGTTATTATTGTTCCTCTTAGCCTTCATTTTCCCAAATCAAAGAATTCTCATATTTTCAGTGTGATGACCCCTCTCATTCTTAAGTTATGTTGATTCCCCATTATAAGACGTCATTTTGCTCTATTAAAGTTCACAGTTGGACTGAATAAAGCCCAGTATAATTCCCTTTTCTCTCGAAACCATGTATACTCCACAATTTTATCCTGTCCAGTTTTCATTCTCCTAGAATTTAGCCTCCCGTGAAGGTATTCCTATTCCACAGTCCTACACTTACCATGAAAATGGTTCCCAAATTATCTTTAGCTGTCCACTTCTATTTGGGCAGATTGTGCCTATCTACTCTTCCCCACCTTATCCCCATCACAATCACAATTTGCCTGAGATAATTAACTATTATAATTGTCCTCCTGCTCCTCCCCTTAATAGTTTTGGCTGTTCTTTAAATTTCTTGACCTCTTTCTGTGCTGAGGTATCTAGAGATAAATGCAGGGCTTTTTTTAAATTATGGTAAGAGGTACTTGATATTTGTTAACTGCTTTCTGATTAAAGTGTCATGTGTACACATGCATCCTAAAATCACACTTGCTTTTCTTTACAAGTCAATCTCACAACTGTTCTCAGTTTTAAAGGCTTGAGAATATAGAGTGTATGTTCCTTGGCAGAATGAAATCTAATGAATATTTGAGATTTTACTCTATGTCCAGTTCCTTAATTTTGTAGTACAAGTAGTAAGAAAATAAAAGACATGGACTCTCCTCTCAAGAGTTTATTTCCCTAAAAATACTGTATGTACATATATAATATTAGATAACAGTATAAAAGAGATTATGATTAGATGCCAGAAGGAGTGAGTGATGCAGGGGCTTCCAGTTCTCAAAAAAAAGGTAGAGGCTGTGGTGGGCCGGACCTGTCAGAAAAGGCTTCAGCAAAAACTAGAGTTTATTGGGAGCAGGGACAACAGCTTATCTTTCGTATGTCCCAGTGGCCAGTGTAGGGCAGCTGCCCAGTAAATGTTAATTCTAGGAATGATTGAGACTTAAACTCAACCTTAAAGTTTAAGTAGACTGTATTCAAATTTGAGGGCTTTTTTTTTGTTTGTTTTAATGCCAACTATTGTGCTTTGTTTTAGATTTTTATTGTCCATTGTGTGAAATAGTTTACATCTATCTAATGAATTATTTTAGTAATCATGCAATTTCTTTATGGCAAAATAAAAACTAATGTAACTTACAGGGCCCTTTTTCATCCTGTGTCCTCTTTTCTCCCCACCCTCACCTGCCTCTACCTCATACCTGACACACTGGGCACCAGCCTTTCTCAGCCAGGTTCCACAAAAGAACCAAGCCCTGTGGAAATATTTGCAGTGACCATTTCTCAGTTCTCCCTGTGGTGGTCTAGCTAGTACCACTCTTGATGCAGAGGAGAGAAGTGAATTCATTATATACAGTAGACACCTGAAGACATTAGGACTTAATTCTATTATGAAATCCAGTGGAGAAGGACTGCTCTGAACCATAATGGGACCGAACAATATTCAGTTCTCTTTTTTACCTCTAGGCTTTTGCAGGCTGTGCTCCCTGCCCAGAATACTTCCTCTCCCCATCTCTTGGCCTGGCTAACTTCTGCTCAACCTTGAGGTCTCAGCTGAAATATCACCTCCTGCATTTTCCCTGACTTCCACCCCTCACCCTAATTCTTGGTTGTATGTTGAAAACATCCTGAGCTCTCTTTTAATAGCATTCATGATTCTATTTTATAATTGCTTGCTTTCTCATGCGTCCACTACACACACACACACAACACACACGCGCACACACACACCAATGTCCTGGATTGGAAGCTTCATGAGGGCTAGAACTCTCAATTTTATCCCTAGAGTTTGGCACAATTCCTGTACTCAGTAACGGTTAGCTGGATGAATGGTTGCATTTTTGCAAACCTTCCTCAAAGCATTGCTACAAGGCCTGACAATTATTTTTATGGGAGGAAAGAATATTGTGCTGGTTCCTAGGAATCCTAGTACTAGAGTATTAAATAACTTTAACCTTCCTTTATTTTGAAAATTAAAATACCCTCTCAGTTTTCAACAGTATTTTGCATTCTGGTTTTGTGATAAACTTTCTCTGCCTAAAGAAGGAAGAAGCCCTCCTGCCAACAGGCATTCTTTGCAGTATTGCTACAGAGGCCCACTTATTTATGCAGTGTTTCCTTTTACCTTTTCCTGCCTAGCATCAACATTTATCCAGTGGGCCCAGAGAAGAATACACTGAATTTTAAAGTTAACACTAATCCCTTCACATTGTTGGTAATCTGGCAAACAGCAGAGCCATCCAGCAGTCTGCCAATTAAAAACATTTCTTCATCTCAGTGGCAAAGGAATCTATGAACTAATGCATTTCCTTTCCCTGGCTTCTGGGACAAAATGGTGCCTATGCAGTGGCTTCTGCCCCTGATAGCCCCATCATCATCATCCTCTTGGTGCTTATTAATAGACATTTATTCAGCATCAGCAGTATGCCAGGTGCTGATATTTAGCATGTCCTACCACAAGCACATATGCAATATATATATACACACACAAACTCCATCCATCTTAACTGATGAGGAGGTAGACTATTTTTGCCCTGGCTTTTATATGATCACTTTACTCTTATAATCAGTGGAAGGCTGACAAATGCAGACCTCATTCTACATTCTTTGTTATCCATGACGAAAAACAGAGCTGATATCCATGTTTTGTATTTGTTTTTCACGTACATGTTTCATAGGCCTCAAAATGAATGCACTGAATGTGCCAACAAGCTAGGAGACATACAGCCATCAGAACCACCTGCTTTTGAACTTGTTGAATAAATCCTAGTGGGAAAATAATCTGCTTCTACAGTGTGCAAATATCACACTGAGCCTAATTCATGTCCCGAAATGGCCTTGTGCTCTAATTTAATATCCAACTACCACTTTCTACTCTCCCACTCCCACCACAGTCTGGCTAAAAAAATATTATAACCAATTCAGTCCCTTTTCCAATACCTGTCATCCTGTTCAGAAGGCCTGGCCCTCATTCTCTTATTTCCGAGGGTGGGCTGTAGAACAGCTACCCTGGCATTTCTATTTAAGTTTCTCCTAATTTGTACATCTTCATGTCTTTTTTTTTTTTTTTTTTTTGTATGGCAAACCATGTACTTTTATTTACTCATTTGTAAAATTTATTAATATTTGCCCCACCCCATCACTTAAAGATGTGAAAATGAGGATAATTATGAAACATTTTAAATTAAGAAAGGATGTAAATCCATCCACTCAGTCCATTTTAAGTGTTGGTTCTGCATGTCTAGAGTCTCGACATGAAGTTCTCTTATTTATTTATTCTTTTAGGGTTCCTCTCCCCATTCTGTGGATAGATGAGATCTTCAGTGTACCCTGATGCAGTGAACAGGAGGGGTGATGTCCAGCTTACGGGCAAATTTAGTGACTGAAACAGAATATAATGGAGAATAAAGTAGAATTTGTATTCTCCAATTTTTGAGTTTTTCAAGTATATAACTGACAAGATGATTTCTGAAGCCCCTTTCCAAAAGTCCATTTTTAGTAGAACTGGTTAGTTGATGCCTCTATGCCAGCTGTCCTCCTGGGCCACTGAGAGAATGTGGACATCTGAGAGAACAGCAGCAATCCCAGAGTGCAGTATGCCAGGATTGTAGAATCACTTGAATAACAAGCCAAGATTAAGGTTAAGAATTTTGGCCTCAAAGAACTGTGTGTCAGCCAACAGAGGTAAATAAATAAAATAACCCATCTGGTGCTAGAGTTACAAAGTTGCATAAGAAACTCTCCATGCCTTTGAGGCTTGTATAGTCTAATAAAGAAGAAAGACACATAACTAGGTAGTTTCAATGCCAAACTTTCAAATTACAAAACCTAAAAGAGTAAACTTTTATTGGATGTGTATTATGGGCCAGGTACTGTATTGGGCATATTTCATGTGTCATCTCTTTTTTCTTTTTTTTCTTTTTTTTTAACATGGGCAGGCACCAGGAATCGAACCCGGGTCCTCTGGCATGGCAGGGAAGCATTCTTGCTTGCTGAGCCACTGTGGCCCGCCCTGTGTCATCTCTTTTAATCCTGGCAATGTTAGGAGGTAGACACTACTATTATACAGAATAGGAAATTAAGGTTTAAGCCGTACTGTTCAGTAGAACTTTCTGCAATGATGGAAATGTTGTAGACCTGCACAGTCCAGTAAGAAACCATTAGCCACATATGGATACTGAACCTATGAAACGTGTCTAGTGCAACTAAGGAACTGAATTTTTACTTTTATTTAGAGTTCATTTAAACGGCCACATGTGGTTAAGCAGCCACTGTATTGGACAACTCAGGCCTAGGGAAGTTTTCAGTCTCTACAAGACCTTTTGTGATCTGGTCCTCTATTAACTACTGTACATCTCCTATGTCTCTTCCCCCTCTCCCTGGAATCTTGGAAATATTATGAGGTAGATACTCCCACTCTGGCCACACTGGCCTCTTTACACTCCCTCAGATACACCTGGCATATCTACCTGTGCATGTTTTCTCCCTCACCTCCTTCAAGTCTTTGCTCAAATGTCACTTTATCCAAGAGGCCAACCATGGCCAACTCTGAAACTCCCAATACCCCTTACTCTGCTCTGATTTTTTCTATATCACTCATTACTGCTAACATATTACATAATTTACTATTTATTATTTATTGATTGCCCTCCCTCCTGCAACCCATAAGTGCCATCAGGGAGATTTTTTGTGTGTGTCTTGGCAGTAGGAATACATGGGTAGCCAAGAATAGTGACTGGAATATAGTAATCATTCAGTAAACATCAATTTACTGATTGAATTAGTAGTATTCAGACCTGGCCCATCCACATAACTTACTGATGGCTCAGCATTAGGTCCTTAGAGGCAGTTAGAGGACACACAGGTTCAGAGCCTGGCTTTTCCACTTGCCAGAGGTGGATCTTGGGCAAGTTTATCTAACCTCTCATTAGCCTCAGTTTCTTCAATACAGAATTGACATGAACAATAATGATAATATATGTAAAGGTAAGAGAAATTTTAAGTTGTATGTATGTTACTAGAATAAAATTTAAGATAAAACATAGGGCTGTATAACATAGTGAACCCTACAATAAACAATGGGCCATAGTTAATAGTACAGGTATAAAAATATTCTTTCATTTATTATACATATTATAACAAAGATACCACACTAATGCAAAGTGTCAAGGGGTTATATGGAAATGCTGTATTTCTTTCATGATTTTTCTGTAAACCCACAACTTCTCAGTTCTAGTTTGCTAGCTGCTGGAATGCAACACACCAGAGATGGATTGGCTTTTAATAAAAGGGGATTTATTTTGTTAGTTCTTCAGAGGAAAGGCAGCTAACTTTCAACTGAAGTTCTTTCTTACGTGGGAAGGCACAAGATGGTCTCTGCTGGCCTTCTCTCCAGGCCTCTGGGTTCCAGCAACTTTCCCCAAGGTGATTTCTTTCTGCATCTCCAAAGGCCTGGGCTAAGCTTTCTCCCTATGGACATGAAAAACTGTATCCTGCGAATGTTCTCCTTTGTATATTGGCACCAGATAACTTGTTTTGAGATTCATAGGTCCACAGCCAGAAGGTGCAATATTTTTGCACCTTAATGTTGTTTAAGGTGATGCGTGTAGTTGCCAAGTTGACAAGGGGTGGACATGTGGTAGTTAGATTCAGTTGACAACTTGGCCAGGTGAAGGTACCTAGTTCTGTTGCTGTGGGCATGAGCCAATGGTACCTGAACCTCATCTGTTGCTCATTACATCTGCAGTCGGCTAGGAGGTGTGCCTGCTATAATGAATGATGTTTGATTTAATCGGCTAGATGCTTAAATGAGAGAGCTCAACGTAGCACAGCCGAAGCAGCTCAGCACACCTCATCTCAGCACTCACAGCTCAGCCCAGGCCTTTGGAGGTACAGAAAGAAATCACCCCGGGGAAAGTTGTTGGAACACAGAGGCCTGGAGAGAAGGCCGGCAGAGATCACCCTGTGCCTTCCCACATAAGAAAGAACCTCAATTGAAAGTTAGCTGCCTTTCCTCTGAAGAACTAATGAAATAAATCCCCTTTTATTAAAAGCCAATCCATTTCTGGTGTGTTGCATTCTGGCAGCTAGCAAACTAGAATATTCTCTAATTTAAAAAATTTTTTTTAAAAAAAGGTAAGTGACTGATTTTTAATATTCTCACATCCTTCACTGCCTGCCTCTTCACTCTAATTTCACTAATTCTATTGTGTACTATCACCCACTGATTATTGTAATGACCTCACTCTGATCTACTCTGTTTACTCTTTTTGTTCCAATTCTACTTCTCTAATGTGACCACAGTTATCCTTTCAAAACATGGATCTGATGAAGACACTCTGCTACCTAACAACCTTCAGTGCCCCCACAGTGTAGGACAGCCTTCATCCAGGCTCAGCCTACTTTGCTACCACCCCTGCTAGCCATGTTTCTTCTTACCACCATCACTGTGCCCTTTGCTTTATGCTGTGGGACCTCAGTCTTTTTCACATTGCTGCCTTTTCACATATTGTTCTTTCTGGCAGAGACATCTATCCCCTCTCTACTCGTTGAACTGCAGGTTACAAAGGTTGTTTTTTATTATATATAGTACCTTATTTTTACCACTATTATCAAGCTTACCAACATTGTATTGTAATTAATTATTTGCATGTGTGAATGTGTCTCTTTCCATTTGGCTTTAAGCTTCTTAAAGGGAGGAGCAGTGATCTGTTCATAATTGTATTTCCACACATAATTTCTGGCACATAGTAGATATAGAATAAATGTTAAGTATTCATATTTCAATACAGCATACCCACATCATGACTTAAGGACCTTTATTGGAGAAGAGTTCCATTTCTAAAAAGTCCTCCAACAGGTTTATAATGGGTTACTCTGGGTTTGAATGGTATTCTGAATTTACTCAGGCTGGAAGGCCATCTAGTCTGGTCTGAACTGGCTAAATCTCTTCTTTTTTTCCATAGGGAAACAACTGGAAGGCATCTGGTAAGTTCAGTAGGACCCCTTAAGTTGATTGATTTATGAAACAGAGCAGCATCCCAAGCATTTCAGGTTCCAGACTGTGGCTTCTATCTTGAAATCTAGCTCTCTGCATCTTAAATCTTCACTCACTGGTTCTCAACTGGGGGCCATTTCCCCCCTCCTCAGGTGATATTTTGTGATGTCTGGAGAAATTTTTAATGGGTGGGTGGAGGTCAGAGATGCTGCTAAACATCCTACAATGCATAGAACAGCTCCTAACACCAAAGAATTATGCAGCCCAAATGTTACTACTGCCAAGATTGAGAAACCCTGCCATGTCCACCCCTAAACAAATTTTCTAATCACAGAAGTCTAGACAACCCCACATAGCTATCTTTTTTTTTCTTTTTTCATGGGCAGGCACCAGGAATCGAACCCGGGTCCTCTGGCATGGCAGGCAAACGTTCTTGCCCCTGAGCCACCATGGCCCGCCCACATATCTATCTTAAACACATCTACTCTCGGTCTCTCAGTACTAGACCCTTCCCTGTCAGACTCCAGGCTGGTGGCTGAGCTCTCTGTTTATTTATGAGGACCCATAGGCCAGCAGGTGTTGCATCAGGACTTCTAGAGCCAGCTGACATTTGGGTTGACCAGCGTGACCCTTTGCTTTGGTTGACTGGAACCAAGAAGCAATACAAGCACCCTCACCTGAAAAATATTCACTCTTTACACACCTGGTCTTTTCCTCAACAAGACCTAGGTTAACTGTTCATGTTAGCTTAAAAAGCCTAGCTAACCTTTCTATGTTCTGGAACAGCTAGAAGGAAAAATCTGAGAGGATGGTATAATAGCCCATGACAAACTCAGATCTATCCCGTAACTACTAGTTGAAGAATGTTGAAAACTATTGCTTTTTTCATTCTTTGCTTTGTATATATGTTATGTTATATAATTTAAAAAAAGGTTAAAAAAAAAAAAAAAGCCTAGACACCCACCTTGGTAGCTAGGTAGCTCTGAAAGAGCTTTATGTCAGTAACCGATTTATCAATACAAGGGTGAATGTCTAGAGACTCCCTCTGATCACATGATCTACAGCAGGGGTTCTCAACTAGGGTGATTCTACCTGCCAGGAAACATTTGGCAATTTGCAGAGACAGTTTTCATTGTTACAATGGGTGGTAGTGGGGTGCTACTGACATTTAGTTGGCAGAGGTCAGGGATGCTGCTAAACATCCTAGAATGCACAGGACAGCCCCTGACAGCAAGGAATGATCCAGACCAAAATGTAAATAGTGCTGAGGTTGAGGAACTCTGACCTTTGGTATTTGTCTTAGTCATGCCTTTGTTTGATGGGTTTAATAAGGCTATTCACCACAGGCATCTCCTGGGGCAGAAATTATTCTAATTGCAGGGTGATATTTAATTTTTTTCAAACCAGTTTTTAATTCTCTGGCTCATTCTGTCTCTTCTCTGTGGCAGGCACACCTCCATAGTAGTGCACAAGGATGAGTTCTTCTTTGGCAGTGGTGGTATCTCCAGCTGTCCCCCGGTGAGTGCCTTCCCCCATATACTGTCCTGCAGTCAGGTTCCTGGGGGGTTCCTGTAGACCAGGACCCTTGCCTCTACTGTGTACCTTCTACCTTCTAGCTACTAGCCCAGAAGCACAGAGGAGGCCTATGGCATAGTTCCTCCTAACTACCTGAAGACTCAGCTCAAGCAAACCTTCCCCAGGGCCCCCAGTCAATTGCCCTCCTCTCTGCTCTACAGTACCTGTGAGTTCCTCTGTCTCCTAAGCACATTAGAGTGAAATGAGCTGTTTTTGAGACTGTTTGCACAGGGGACTGTGTATAAGCTCCTTGAGGGCTGAACTCTTCTATCTCCATCAGCAGCACAGTGCCTGGCTCATAGTATGAACTCAGCCAATGCTGAGCTGAATGATGAAGGCTCCAAGAGGTAAAAGTGAGTTGCCCAAAGTTGCACAGACAGTAAGTGACACCAGTATTAGAATTTAGGTTTCTCTGACTCTAAAACCCTTTTCCAGAAAATTTCTGCCAGAGTTATCCAAGGAACATTACAGGAAGTACTCAAGCAAAGATCAAGCAACCATTCATTTTTGAAACTCATAAATTGGACGTCATCCTTGATTTCTTCTTTTCCTTCACTGGTTCCCCACCCCCACCTCTAATAACAATTGTCTTCATAAACCCAGTCAATTCTACCTTGTAATGTCTCTTAAATCAGTGTCTCTCTGTCTATTTCTCCCTTTCTCCCTCCTTCCCTCTCTCCCTCTCTCCACCTATTCCCATTTCTCCAGAGCTTTCACCTTAATCCAGGCCACTCTCATGCCTTGCCTGGACCACTGCTGTAGCCTCCTGGTCTCCTTGAATCTACTATTCTTTCTCAATTCTCCACATAGGAGGCAAAGTGATCTTCTCAAAATGCAAATCTGGGGGGATGCAAGGGTAGTTTAGTGGTAGAATTCTCGCCTGCCGTGCAGAGAACCAGTCCATGCACTTCCCAAAAACCAAACAAGCAAAACAAACAAACAAACAAAATCCAACAAATGGCACTGCAATAATGGGATATTCATATGGAAAAATAATGAAATGTGACCCCTCCATACAACATAAAAAAAAATTGCAGATCTGATCATGACATATCTTTGCTTAAACTGGATGTCTTTCCATTGTTCTTGGAATAAAAATCAGAAAACTCAGCATAGCCCCCAAGGCACTGCCTGATCTGTCTCCCTCTCTGGCTAGCCTCTTTGCTGATTGTGTCCACCCCCACCCCCAGCCTCTTCTCACTCCTTAACACACCTTGGACTCCCTGCTCCTTCACCTGGTTAATGCCCCTTCATCCTTCAGATCAATGCTCAACGCCCAGTGTCTTGGCAGGTTCCCTGTCACATGTACTCTTGGCATTCTCTGCTCTTCCAGCTTGTAATTAGACATTGGTTCATGGGATTTTTTTTGTCTGCCTTCTATAAGCTCCAAGAAGGCAGGAATCTCATCAACCCCCAGTGTCTAATATAGGGCCCAGAACAGGGTAAGTTCTCCATACATATTGGTTGTATGAGTGACTTCTTAGTCTCTTCCAACTTTGAGATAATTATCTTCTCACTGCCATAATTATCCATGGCAAGAACACAGTAGGTGCTGACTATTGCATGAATTAATGATCTTTTCATGGTGGCTCTGCTCCAGAGTGTTCTCCCTTACTCCCCAACCCTTCCCAGATCTGTCCTTCCCTGTAATCCTATTGGTTCCCCAGTAGTTGCAGCCTGTTAACACCATGGCTGAAGGTTTTCAGTAGTCCTTTCGGGGGCTTTTAACTCCCTTGCCTGGGAACTCTATCACCACCATATGTGGGTTAACCACACAGATAAAAGAAAAAAAAAAGAATTGTGGAAATATTTGTCTGCTTGCTGGGTTTCTCACAGTCCTTTACATTTTTCCATTGTTACAAGGGATATCAAGTGTGTCACAAGAAAGATTGGCTACATACTTTATGAATATGGTTATGGAGAGATAATCTATCAAATGTAAGCCATTTCTAGTTGTTCTGTTCTGCCATCAAGATCAAATGTTGGGGACAAAAGGAGACTTCAGGTTCTATTGTTTTATCAACTGAAGGAGTGGACAGTGTGAAGAGCCAACCCTGCAAGAAACTCAGTTTCCTGGGACCCCACCAGAAATAAACCCTGAGTTCTTAGCCATGCTGCCAGCATGTGGCCATGGATAGTTGCCAGAAAGCTCTAAGCCATTGTAGCCTCACTACAAACTGGAAATAATACCCTTCATCTGCCCAGGGTGCTCTGAAGTTAAAAATGAAGCTGTTGGAGCAGATTATGGTCTTGCTTGGGAAGCCACATTAAAAAATTCAATGGAGATGGTGATTTAATGACTTTTTTTGGGTTGGCTTTTTTAGGGAGGGACATTGCTTGGGCCCCCAGACTCTGTGGTTGATGTGGGGAGCACAGAAGTCACCGAAGAAATCTTTCTGGAGTACCTGTCCTCCCTGGGGGAATCTCTGTTCCGGTGAGTGGAGACAGGGGTGGTGGTTAGTTGTGTCTGTCTCCCCCACTAGAGAATCGGCCCCCAGAGGGCAGCAGCCACCATGTCGTATCCCCTGGAACACTCAGTACCAAGTCTGGCCCTACATTTGCTGAAAGAACAGAAAGAGAAGGCAGTATCATACCACCAGAAGAGCTCCAAGTTGCTCTGAAGCAGATATTCCATCCTAGCCTACCTACTGCTGGAAATTTTAGAGGAAAGAAGGGCTATTTGTTCTTTACATTAAAGTTGATAGCTGCTGTTTTAGCAAATGCTGTTCTCGACCTGTATTAGCTGAGTGCTTTGTCCTGAAAATTAAAAGCAGGGTTTGTAGTAGAGCCCAGATGAAATACAAACTTGAACTGATTTTCTCTTAAAGAACCTTTAGTTGATTTCAGTGAGTTAAACTCTAACTTTTAGAGCTCTGCTTAGTTGAATGTAAATGTCGCCTGAAACTATATAGGGACCATTCATTTTTATTTCATCCTTCCCTTAAAAAATATATTTTTAATAGTCCAGAATGGCCATTTTTCTCTGACAACTCAAATCAAGCAGTCCTTTCGGAATATAAGAGAGAAGGGAACTCGAATTTCTCAAATTCATCTATGTTAACCATTCCATTATCTGGTTTGAATTATTTCATACAGAGGCATGCTTACTTTCTCATATCCGTTCTCAAAACCTTTTCACAATATATAGGGGTGAGGCCTACAACCTCTTCGAACACAACTGTAACACCTTCAGCAACGAAGTGGCCCAGTTCCTGACCGGGCGGAAGATCCCTTCTTACATCACTGACCTCCCCTCTGAAGTTCTCTCCACGTGAGTATGGCTACTGTCTCTGCCCCTGCCTTGCCTGGCCTTTAAATCCCTCTTAACAGTCTATAACCCTCCTCTGGCCTCAATCTGCCCTTCCTGATCTCAACAGAATCTTCCTAAGCCAGGGGGACCTGTTCTGATAGCCATTTCTCCACTAACTAGAATCGTAGAACGCTACCATGCTCTCCACTAACTGGTGCTCTTCTGCGTTACTTTCACACTCCATAGAGTTGGACCAGTTCTCCCCTGGCCCAAGTTAACCACAGAGCCTAGAACCCTACTTGATATGGGCTTTAATATTTGAACAAAATTCTGGCTTCTGTCTTTCCCATCATGCATGCAACACAGCACTCCCCAGAAATTCCCAATTAAAATGCATTTTTAGAAGAGCAAAGAGTAGGTTAGAGAATTAGTAAGGCATCTTCCACTGTATCATAACCTCTTCAATTGAAAGAACTTGCCCTTTTATATACTGTCAGCCTTTGGGAGATGTTTTCTTCAAGAACACTCTGCCCTCCTGCCCTGATGTAGCCAAGACTTGGAAGCCCCTTGTGGGCCATCATCCAAGCAGGGTCCCCCGAAAGAACACATGCACACTCAATGACATCCCACTCCTCCCTCCCTTTATTGTTACTGCATTTGGGCAGCCTGTACCCACTCCCGGACCATGTCAGTTTGCTAATTCTGACTTGTCTTCTCCTAAACTGGGGCCTTGTCAAACAGCCTACTAAACCTATTGTGTTTAGTAGGCTCAGAAAGGTGAGCTGATTTTCACACCTGGATAGGAACCCCTCAGGAAAACCTGCATAGGAAACAAGGCTGCTGTCTCAGGCTGGTGAAGAGCCCCAATCTCCTACCCCTAGCCCTGCTATCCCTTTGGTAGGTTACACCTCACAGCCTTACTGAAGGATCTAGGTTATGGGGCCCTGAAAAACTTCAATTGCTGGAATATTCTTGCTGTTGTTATTTGTCTGAGATAGGGTTACTATTTCTTGGTTTTGCCTATTTACATTTTAGAGTACTTCATTCCCTTTGAACTCGGGGTGATTTTCAAAAATGGCAGTATCCACTGAAGAAAATGAAAGCCAGTCTTGAGATGTGTTGTGTACAACATGATTTAAGGTTGTATAATCTTGGAAAGTCTCTAAACACCAGTTTTTGCCCCTATCTGAGAGCCCTTTAGAAAGTGGCACTAACACCCTCAGGCAACCTGGCATTTTTCCATTTGTCCTTAATATTCCCTTGAGTCCCTGGAAGACCTCTGTTCCTGGAAAAATCCAATTGTCTGCTAACCTCACTCCTGGACTTCATCTTCTTTTTCATATTCTTTCTCTTTTGCCTCAGCTTCCTCACTGCAACCTTATTTTTATCTCCTTGTACCGAGAGAATTAAAGATACAAGTACATAAAGTAGAAAAAGAAATCTCTAGTTCCCCACAGCTTAACCAGGGATCTAGAAGTAAAGGGAGTGAAGATGGTAACACCTACTAAGGGGGAGAGACCCCAGTAAATAAAAAGCAGGGCAAGTTATTTATAAGATACCCTCTATAAGAAAACCAGTATGTGCATAAGTGAGAAAATTCCATGAGGTGATGGTGTTGTTCTCCTTGAAGTGGTGGTGCTGCTGCTGCCCCACCCCCACCCCCCATGTCTGGGGAAGAGTTGGGTGCACTGGCCAGCCCCCACAGTCTGCCTCCAAGTACCCATCCCAGCTGTATCTCTGTTCTCTGCAGGCCCTTCGGCCAGGCACTGCGGCCTCTCCTGGACTCCATCCAGATCCAGCCTCCTGGAGGGAGCACCATGGGCAGACCCAACGGCCAGAGCTAACAGGACTGCATGGGACCGCCCTGCCTCTCCAGGGCTTTTCCTTTTTAAACAAAACAAACCCTACCAGATTTCTATTTTATAATTTTACATCAGAGCTAACAACCAGGGGACGGCTTTTTAAATTTCCCAGGGAAGGAGATCATCAGGCTGCATGTAGGACAATGCTGCTAAGAAACAGAACAAAATGCCATCCCTTCTAATAGTATTATACTAATTTATTAAGGCTGTCTTGTCTGTGAGTTCACTTCTGACGCTGTTTTCTAAGCGTCCTCCACACTGAAGAAAGGGAGGGGGCTTGTTTAAGCAGAAAGTGAGAAGCATAGTTTGGAGAAGCCCCAACCTAGAGCTTCTTTCCAGAAAAAAATGCTCACACAGTACCCAGGTTGCCAAACCCATGGGACCAGGTAGATTTTGAAATATCCATGACTTGAAGCAGTTACTCTCTAGTATGAATTGAACCAAAGGTTTTGGTGCACACAGGACCAGTTTCAGGATGACTAACCCAACCTAAGTGAACTCTTTAGCCACAACCTCCCTTACCTTACCTTCCCTCTCCCTGGGAGATCAAGCAAGGGCATGGGGTCAGGATTAGTATAGTCAGAAGCCTCAGGAATGAGGAGAATGAGACCAGGTATCAGACCAGAGAAAACATGATAAAGCCACTTCTCCTTCAGCCTGGACTGATTGCCAATCTTGATAGTATTTTTGGAAAACCTGCCTTGCTGCCCCCAAGACTGCTCTTCAGTAGCTAATGAAGGTCTGGTCTGGGGGCAGCCAAGCCCCAGGCCTTGTATCTACAAATGCTGAGATACATTATTTGCTGTCACTATAGCCACCCTACACAGACCAATGTGCAGTATTAGGCATGGGCCAAGGGGAAATGATTCCCTGCTTTAGAAAAATATTCATGGTGTAGAAAGAATAATAATGCAGAATCAGGAAGCAAGAGAATTTAGAGTTGTTTCTGAAGGGGATTTTTACATTACCCTAAAAGTGTTCTGGAGGCATGTAGTAATTCCATTGTGATCCTAACTTGAAGAGGATATGATGGCATGCGTCAGCATCTTCCTAATGATCTGCTGCTAGTTCACAGACAGGGAACAGTGTAGGGGTCTCTCATCTGGAGAGGCTTTCATATTCCTTTTCTTCACATGAACCTCCCATTAGGTAGTTTTGGGAGAAGGGAGTGTGGAGAAAGGACTCAAGAGCTGCCAAGTGCCCAAATCTCAGCTCTGGCATCCTTGGGCCCATGCCTTTCCAGCCACACCTCCCTTCTCAGACTTTAATTATGTTATTTTCTGGGGGTCTGGCCTGCAGCAGGTACCTTTCTCTCCCAAACCCTGATGTTCAGCTCTAGGTTCAAACCCTCCTATTTCTGCCTTCAGCATAGCAGTCGGCATTATCAGGGTCTCAGCTAGAGGAAAAGATGTCATCCTGCCCTAGTGTTTGCCTGACCAGAGGCCTGTCCTTGATGACCAGCTGTGATGTCAAGTGCCATTTTGGAACTTATATTGGAAGTCAAACCAGTGAGCAGTTTAATTTTTCTCAAGACCCACCAATCTGCGAATGTGCATGATAATGCTTCATTAGAGCGGAAATGAGCTGTTAGCAGATTGAGCCCAAAGAGAATGTGTTTCTGAAACTGAATTTCTCCTAGGAATGGCAACTAGTTGACCCAAGCTATCACTTTGCTTCACACCTGGCTTTCTTTTCTGTCATTCCCTCCAGGTTGCCTTGCCCAGTCCTCTCTTCCAGGTTCCTGCTCCAGACCTCTCTGCCCTGAGCACTCTCAGCTCTACCCAGAAGATGCTGGGCACCACAAGCTCCTTTTCTTTTCCCCTCTCCCTATATCCAGGTTCAACTGGTTTCACTCCTCCCAGCAGTCACCCCCTACACCCAGGAAAGCTAGCCCAAGTGGTGCCCTGAGAGAGTTTGAGTCAGTCCATTGAACATCTCTCCCTCAAGCCCAGCAGCCATTGTACCAATGCTTGTGCCCTAGGGTTTGCGGGGAGAGACATAGGGGTCAGTAAGCAGGTTTCCCAGAGTGCTTCAGGAAGGCAAGCTTGCCCTGCTTTCCCCCGATTCAAGTCCCACTGTCACTAACTTTGGAAGCCTAGGCTTAGGCTAGGATCCCAATCTCATCCTCACATTTCTCTGTCTATGCCAGAACCTCAGGAGCATGCTCACTGTGACCAGCTAACTCCATGTGGGGGTGTACAGGCAAGCAAAATGGAAAATTGGGTTGTGTGTGTAATTGGAACCACCTTGGTAGACGTCCATTGGTTTAAAGGGACAGAGAAAGAGAAGGGATGAGACTGTCCCCTCTCCCAGGAATTAAACTTGTACCTTTGAATTCTCTTATGCCCTTGAAGTCAAACTAATAACTGTATCTAGTATGGAGGTGTTTACTGGTTTTTGTTGGTGTTTTTTCTAATGCAATAAATTCATTTCTGCCTGCTGCATTTTTGTGCTGTTTTCAAGATCTGAACACGCATCCAGCATGAAGCAACCCTGGGCTTGTTCACAATCTTTCTCCCTTCTGAGCTTAACTTTTCTGAGTCTAGATATTCCACCTTTTGATTGATTGTAAGCCTCATAGATAAGTGGCAATTGCAGGGAAGAAAGTATGACTTTAACCATTTGTTTATAAAGCTGGAGAAAGGACCCAGAGAGAATACTACTTACCCAAAGTCACCTCGCAGGTGGTGGTGAAGTAAGACTTAAAGCTTGGTCTGCTGGCTTCAACTTGTGAGATCTTCCCACAGGGGATTTTGGCCATCAGGGGATATCTCACTAACTATTCACTTCTAGCTTCAACCTAGCTATAGGCTAGAGGTGTGGCCATAGGTATCTCTATGCTTTGCCTCCATGACATCCTTGAACATATGTTGGGGCGGGGGGGAGTGGGTGATGGTCAGTGTAAATGGCTCTCCCAGTGCCCCCTGGTACTACCAAACGGGCTGGCCTGGCTGTGGGTGCCTGCAGTTTCAGTTGGCCTACTGTGAATGAGTGTCTTCCATGGTGTATTGGCTAGGGTTCTCTAGAGAAACAGAATCAACAGGGAACACTTGCAAATACAAAATTTATAAAAGTGTTTCAGTGACCGTGGGAACGCAGAGTCCAAAATCCGCAGGGCAGGCTGTGAAGCCGACAATTCCAATGGAGGGTCTGGACGAACTCCACAGGAGAGGCTCACCAGCTGAAGCAGGAAGAGAGCCTGTCTCTTCTGAATCCTCCTTAAAAGGCTTCCAGTGATTAGATTAAGCATCACTCATTGCAGAAGACACTCCCTTTGGCTGATTACAAATGGAATCAGCTGAGGATCCAGCTGATGTGATCATGATTTAATTCTATGAAATTTCCTCATTGCAACAGACAGGTCAGCACTTGCCCAGCGAGACAAACAGGTACCACCACTTAGCCAAGCTGATACAGGAACCTGACCATGACACATGGTCTGGCCTCTGCTAGGTGCTTTCATACCATGGACCTGAGAGGTGGGTATTGGTCCCAGTTTACAGATGAAGCAGATGTAGAGAAACTAAGCTATCCAGGTGGCAGGTGGCTGAGCCAACTCTGGAATCCAGGCCATGTTCTCACCGCACATAGCTGAGACCTCCACCGTCATGGAGACATTGCATTTTTTAAATGAGCTAGCTTGAGAATAAAATGAGGTTCTATCTCTCTCTAAAGGAAACAGGTCAGGTAGCTTTGTTTAAAATATCTGTTCCCAAGAGCTGATACATTCAGAGGCAGGAGTCATTCAGGGCTTACACTGAGATCACACCACCTGGGCTTAAATCCCAAATTTGCAGAGCTTTGTGAGGAGATGGTGGAGCAGGGAGCTCCAGGAATCAGTCCTTCCACAAAACAACTATTGAACTGTCAGGAACTGTCTGAATCAACTATTTTGGAACTCTGGAGGCTACAATACCCAGGAAAGAGCTGGAGGAAGAATCTGGTAAATTTCAACTTTTGTGCAGGGGCTACCCTGCCCCTGACCTACCCCAGCCCTCCATACCCCAGCTGCATGGCAGGCAACAGTGAAGGCTATACCCTGTGTTCCTGGTGCAGCTTGCTGAAGCCACAGTAGACTATAAGAATCTAGTTCTACATAATCTGGAGGAGTGTGGTCTAATCACTGATCACTGCTTTTTATCAGCCACATCAGATTGTTAAGGATCTGGATCTGATGACTACCACTGTTCTATTCCATCATAGAAAAAGTGGCAGAGGAGTTTTAAAGACTTCTCTTTCCTCTTGTCACTTTCCATCCTCTATTTGGGATAAAAAATAGTTTGGAAAAGTCACAAATTGACAGCTCCAGCCCTCAACAACAACAAACAAAACCCCTGGCAATCCTAGAAGAGTGGGAACTAGATTTCTAGAGTTACATCATAATACTCAATGTCCTGTTCTTAACAAAAAATTACAAAACACATGAAGAAATAGGAAAGTATGGGCCCATTCACAGGAAAAAAAGATTTTGCCAGAAACCATTCCTGAGGAAGCTTGTGCATTGGAATTATTAGTCATAAACTAAATCAGCCATCTTAAATATGGTCAGTGAGCTAAAAGAATTCTTATACAAACAACTAAAGGATATTAGGAAAACATCTGAGTGAAATAAAGAGATGGAGATTATAAAAAGGGATCAAATTTTAAAGCTACAAAGTACAGTAACTGAAATGAAAAACTCATTAAGTGATTGTGATTCAACGGCAGATTTGAACAGACTGAAGAAAGGCTCAGCAAACCTGAAGAAAAGACAGGGATCTTGCCTCTGCTAGGTGTGTTCATACTATGGATTTGAGATGTCCAATGTGAGGAGCAGAAAGAAAAAATAATGGAGAAAAACGAACAGAGACTGAGGATACCATCAAGTGCATCAAGATACACATCACTGGAGTCCCAGATGAACAAGAGAGAGAGAATGGGGAAGAAAAAGTATTTGAAGATAACAGCCAAAAATTTCCCCAATTTTATGAAAGACATGAATATACATATTCAAGAAGTTCAACAAAATCCAAACAGGATAGGTACTAAGATCTACACCAAGACACATTATAGTAAAATTGTCAAAATCCAAAAGCAAAGAAAAACAAATTTAAAAAAAAACAAAGAATAAAAACAAAACAAACAAAAAATCCAAAAGCAGAGGATTTTAAAAGCAGCAAGAAAGAAGTGACTTGTCATACAAGGCAACCTGAATCAGATAACAGCAGATTTCTCATCAGAAACCATAGAGGGCAGAAGACAGTGGGATAGCATATTTAAAACCCTTAAGAAAAAAAAACTGTCAAACAAGAATATCCAGCAAAATTATTTTCAAAAAATGAAGAAAAGATGAAGACATTTAGAGGTAAACAAAAGCTGAAACAGTTTGCTGCTTCCTATGATACAGAGTTCAAAGGATATTAAGGAATGACGAGAAAGAAAGAATGAAAGAAAGAAAGACAGACAGACACAGACAGACGTTTTCAGGGGGTCTGAAGCTCAGTGATAACAGACCACAGACATCAGACCATTTTATTCTTAACCAGATTCTGCTTATATACTGCAGGATGACAAAAGGCATGCATGCATTTCCTGAGGGAACAAAGTTCTTATCTTTCAGTGCTCTTCCTTCATACTTAAAATAACCATTTGGGGTAAACAAACATTCTCTTCCTCCCAGACTGTTCTGCATAAATCAGATAACATAAAGCAGCTTACTGCTGCCACCACCCTAATGCCATCTACTCCCAAGTAGTTCCACAGGTCTTGTGTTAATCCTATCTCCTACAACAGTTCTTTACCAGAAGAAATTCCCTTATAAGAAATGCCAAAAGGGTCCTTCAAGCTTAAATAAAAGGACACTAAACTTTTATTTAACTCAGAGCCATAAGAAGAAACACTGATAAAGGTAACTACATAAGTAAATATAAAATCCTGCATTACTGTAGGATTGTAACAACCTTTTCTTCAGTGTATGACTTAACAGGCAAATGTATAAAAATAACATTTTAAATCTATGTTAATGGGCAGACAATGTATAAAGAGGTAACCTAACACAATAAAAGTATAAAGGGGAAGGAACAGAGATATATAGAGGTAGAGAGTTTGTATACTAGGTTGGTACTAGTTGAACTATGTTGTTTTTAAGATGTTCACTATAATTCAAAGGTAACACTTAGAAAACAACTAAGAAATATAGAGAAAAGGAAAGAAGGGACTCAAAACAGTACACTACAAAAAAAGCAAGTATATACAAAAAAATCAGTAACAGAATAATAAAGGAACCAAAAACATACAAGACATACGGAAAACAAATATCTAAATAGCAGAAGTCCTTCCTTCTCAGTTATTACCACAAATGTCAACGGATTAAACTATTGAAGGGCAGAGATTGGCAGATTGAATGAAAAAGCATGATCCATCTATATGCTGTCTATAGGAGATCACTTCAGGTACAAAGACACAAGGAGGTTGAAAGTAAAAGTGTGGAAAAAGTCATTCAATGTAAACAGTACTTAAAAGAGAGCAGGAATGCCTACATTATTGTCAAACAAAATAGACTTTAATTTAAAAGACTGCAACACACAAAGAAGGATATTATGTTTTGATAAAAGTTTCAGTTCAGAAGTAACATATATGCACCTCACAGCAGAGCACCAAAACATAGGAAGCAAAAAAGGAAAGAACTGAATACAGAAACAGTTCTACAATAATAGGTGGAGACTTCAACACTTTCAATAACTGATAGGCCATCTAAGCCAAAGATCAACAAGGAAATAGAGGACTTGAACAACACAATTAAGCAAGTAGATCTAACAACATACATAGAACACTCTACCCAACGACAACAGAATACACATTCTGCTTAAGTACACATGGAACATCTTCCAGGATAGACCATATGTTAAGCCAAATTTATTAATTTATTACAAATCAAAATGTAATAAATTTTAAAATATTGAAATCATACAGAGTATCTTCTCAGACCACAATGAAATAAAGTTAGAAATCAGTAACACAAAGGAAAACTGGAAATGTTTATAATATGTGGAAAGTAAGCAACACACTGTTAAACAAAGAAGTTAAAGAAATTACAAAGGAAATTAATAAATATCTTGAGGCAAACAAAAACGAAACACAATATACCAAAACTTATGGGACGTGGCAAAGGCGATGCTAAAAGGGAAATTTATAACTCTTTAAATGCCTACATAAAGAAAAGGATCATGGGTGCATGAGTGGTTCAGTGGTAGAATGCTCACCTACCATGTGGGAGACTCAGGTTCAATTCCCAGCACAGGAATCCAAAAAATAAATAAATAAATAAATAAATACAAGATCATAAAGCAATAACTTAACTTCACACTTAAAGAACTAGAACAAGAAGAGCAAACCAAGTTGAAAGTTAGTAGAAGGAAGGAAATAGTAATTGAGAGCATAGATAAATGAAATAGAGAAGAGAAAAACAATCTATAAAAGTCATTTTTTGTTTTAAAAACGAACAATAAAATTGCCACACCTTTAGCCAGACTAATAAAAAGAGGACACAAAGAACTAAAACCTAATAGTGGAAAAGTTACACAGTATTGTCAATGTACTTAATATCAAGAAATTGTCCACTTAAATTATTATGTTATGGGGCAGGCCACGGTGGCTCAGCAGGCAAGAACACTTGCCTGCCATGCCAGAGGACCCGGTTCGTTTCCTGGTGCCTGCCCATGTAAAGAAAAAAAAAAATTATTATGTTATGTATATTTTACCACAATTGATAAATTATTATTTTTTAAATCCCAACAGTGCTGGTTTGAAATGATGTATGTACCCTAGAAAGGCCATGCTTTAATCCTAATCCCATTTTGTGAAGACAGCCGCTTCTTCTAACCCCTATTTAACATTGTATGTTTGAAACTGTAATTAGGTCATCTCCTGGAGATGCGATTTAATCAAGATTGGTTGTTAAACTGGATTAGGTAGAGGCGTGTCTCCACCCATTTGGGTGGGTCTTGATTAGTTTCTGAAGTTCTACAAAGAATGAAACATTTTGGAGAATGAGAGAGATTCTGAGACAGCAGAGCAGAACAACACAGCCACGAGAAGCAGAGTCTACCAGCCAGCGACTTTTGGAGATGAAGAAGGAAAATGCCTCCCGGGGAGCTTCACAAAACAGGAAGCCAGGAGAGGAAGCTAGCAGATGACATCATGTTCACCACGTGCCCTTCCATTTGAGAGAAACCCTGAACTTCATCGACCTTCTTGAACCAAGGTATCTTTCCCTGGATGCCTTTGATTAGACATTTCTACAGACTTGTTTTAATTGGGTCATTTTCTCGGTCTTTGAACTGTAAACTAGCAACTTGTTAAATTCCCCTTTTTAAAAGCCATTCTGTTTCTGGTACATTGCATTCTGGCAGCTAGCAAACTAGAACACCAACGTTGCCACTTGAGGGCCGCTCAGTTTCAGTTTGTCTCTTTATCTGTAAAATGGGGGAAATGGTACCTACCTCGCAGGATGGTTATGAAGCGTACGTGTAAAGCGCTTTGCCCAGTGCCTGGCACAGGTCAAATGCTTAATAAATTTCAGGCTAAGAGTGCAGAATCTATCCAGCAGCCACCGATTGTGAGCCTTGCTTGAAAGACAAGGTGCTGTGCACAAGCACCAGACTGCTCCTGTGAAAAAGTGCAGGAAATGGGCTCTTAGACTGGGAAGTAATGGAGAATCTGCTCCACAAACATCCTCCTGGGAGCCCACAGAGTAGGAAGCAGTACCCCAGTGAACAGGACAAGGCCCCTGCCTGGGCTTATGTTCCCAGCAGGCTGGAAGAGATGCAAGTAGACACCTCAGGTAGTTTCAGGTGGTGACAGTGCTAGGGGAGAAATGAAGCAGGCAGCAGGATATGGTGCAGAAGGAAATGTTGGGAGGTCAGGGAAGGATTCTCTGAGGAGGGAGTGTTTAAGCAGAGACCTTGATGACAAGAAAGAGTGAACAGAGCACAGAGCTGAGGGAAGAGCATTCCAGGCAGAGGGCATAGCAAGTGACAAGAATGTTGGAAGGACTACAAGGAGGTCAGAGTATCTGGAGCTTGAGAACAAAGGGGAGTTGAGGAAGGTGTGGAGGCTTCAGAGGCCAGTGGGGCCAGATGGCACCAGGCCTGTAGGTCATGGGAAATGGCTTAAGGTTTTAGCAGGAGAATGACCTGATCTGACTTGCTGCTGTGTTGAGAATCTACTGCAGGGGGATGGGGAGGGGAGTGGCAGCTGCTAAACCAGTGAGGAAGTAGCAAGTTTGTAAAGTGAGGTGAGAGGTGCATTACACATCTGCTACATGCCCAGATCTGTCAAGAAGCACTGGAAGTTACCGTTCGGTCCCTGCCCTCTAGGAACTTTGAAAGCAGGGGAGGGGACAGAGCAGCCCCCAGGAAACATCCTGCTTAAGACAGAGGCTGAAGAGAGGTGGTCAGGAAAAGGTGAGAGCTGGGGACTGTCATCCTCGTCCTGCTTCCACAGGCTTTTACTGAGCTATTCTACCTTTGGATTGGGGGGTGCTTAGGTTTCTGGGTTTTTTTCAAAATGAAAATGAAAATGTTGTTGATTTTTTAGTTCTGTGAGTATAAAGATTATATACTGAGAAAAATTTAAGTGGCCAATAAAATACAAAGATGACAGGGGAAAACATCACTTGAAATTCCATCATTCTATGAAAACACAACATTTGGGAGAAGACCCATCCAGAAATTCTGTACACTTGAAGACATGAGTGTTAGACATACTGTTTGGTACCTTGCTTTTCTGTCTGCACTTGTAGTGAAGATCTCTACAGCCCCAGCAAGGCAGAAAAAGACCCATGGAGAGGGTGGGGATTCGGGGCTGGAGGTTGATAGTGAATGCTCTAAGAAGAGAACATTCCAGCAAAGCTGCCCAAAGCCTGAAGGAGCTGTAGGTAGGCATGAACTGCCACTACAGATGTGTGGGTACAGGCAGGACCTGATCTGGAATGGGATGATGATGCACACGGGTACTGCTGGCTGATATGGGAGGTTAGAGAGAGCACAGCTCACAGTCCAGCAGAGGGCTGTCACATCTTTAAATGTAAGCCCCTTGACCACAGAGCCTGGGATGGCTTTGAAGGGGGGCAAAGGGTGGTTCTGGGATTGGTTGAACCACAGGGTTGCCAGGATCCCTGAATCTCCTGCAGAGATCTTCAATCCTGTTTCCTTCCCCAGCAGGCGAGAGAGCTGGGCAAGGCCAGGCTCCAGGGAGAAAGATGGACACCAGATGGCGCCATGGGCTTGTATGTAAACTCAGGATTTGTCTCGGGGACCCCAGACCACTTGAGCCCACCATGCTGCCCATTCAAGGCTCAATGGGGTAACAGCAAGAGTCTTGGCCTCACATTCACAGGCTCTTCTCAAATTTGACCCTGACCTCTCCAGCCCCAATCCCCTCAGTGCAAGTGCCCATCCCTATGCTGCTTTGGCTTCACATCTCCAGGCCTTTGCTCTTTTGCTCAACTGGGACCCCCTTTCCACTCATCCTCAGAGCTCCCCACCTCCTTAGTCAGCCCTAAAGGCCCAGCCCAGTACAAGGTGGGTCTTACTGTGGAGCGCCTCAGTCTACCAGTTCAGCCCTGGAAGGGCAGGCGGTTGAGGGCAGTGGGTCACCTAAACCCTGCACCTGGATGGAGCCTCCGACTCCATGCGACCTTGCCTGAGGCCTTTCCTCTTTGAGCCTCAGCTTCTTCCTCTAGGGACCAGATAATGTCTAGGACCTCCCACTGTGACCCTCCTCCCCGGGCCCCACTGCTGTGCCCCAGGCCATCTCTGTCCCCACTGCCTTTGGCTGAGGGAGCCCCCAGGGGGCCCCAGTCAAACCAGCAACAATCTCCACCTCCTCTGCAGGCACCCTCTCTAGAGTATTTGAGCTTCTTGCTTTAAAGTCAATGGACTTGTTTATTGTGAAAACAATGGATGCACTGCAGGCATTGTGAAAAGTGGAGAAGAAACAGCCATTATCTACCATCTCCTCGCCCTTCCATAAAAATTAAAACCAGCAACCAGCCCCTGCCTGCTCATCACATACTCTTCTTAAGGACACCCCCTCCCTCTTACCTTCATCTTCCTAGCAGCCCAGAGAGGCAGGTAGTATTGGCTCCTTACACCTTGTGTTCATGAATTAGGCACAAGGTGTGAGAGGCCCGGGGGAGGCGCAGCTCCCCCCACACACACACACATAGCCTGACTTACATCCCCACTGCAGTGCCCACCCCCACCGCACACTCCAGTGAGGGGGCAAAAAAAAGGGGGACGGCCCCTGTATTCCTGTATTCACCCAACCAGGAACCAGAGAAAAGCTTGGGCTCTGGGGAAACAGCCCTGGGTGTGAATCCTGCCTGTGCTGTGTGACCCTGGGAAAGTCACTTCACCTCTCTGGTGTGGGTACCCACTTCTGGAAATTGACAACAAGGATACTCACCTCAGAAAGTTGTTGAGAGAAGCAAAACCACCAAGGTAGGAGCTGCACCACCTAAGCAAAACATGGAAGCCACTAACCTCCAAACCCCAGTCCTGGGGCAGGAGGGCCCAGGGTTTCCCTCCTGGGCAGGATCCTGCCAGGATCCGGCCTGGCTTCCTCTGGCTCCTTGAAGACACCCATCTGGCCAGCCCTCCCTGCCCTCACTCCGCCCTCTCCCCAGGGCCCCATCCCCAGGCCCCGGTGGCCAGGGCAGGGCCTCCTTCTTAAAGGGACAGCCTGGCCGCCACAAGCGCTCCCAAACCGAGTCCTCGGGCTCTGTACCTGAAAGAGGTCACCCTCTTTCTGGGTTTCAGCGGCCTCCTCGGTGCAAAGGGCTGTGGGGAAAGTTCAGGGAGAGACTGTGTGGAAGGGTCTGAGGGGGCAAGGGCACGTCTCCTTGTCTTTGGAAGGTGCATGGTTCCACAGCAGACAAGACGCCGCCTGTCCCGTGGGCCCCACCCGAGGCTTCCGGACGCCAGCGGCCCCCTGGGCATCCTTAAGCCACGGAACAGCCATTAGGTACCAAAGCCGGCAGTTCCAGCCCCCATCCCAAGGGCCCTGGGCCTGAGCCTCAGAGTCACAAGACACCGAAGAGAACGCTGGAGAAAGCGGTGGTTTTCTGTCCCACAGAGATCCGAGCGCAAAACCCGCGCGCGCTTGCTGTCCGCATCCGTCAGAAAATACAAAAGCCCCTCGACAGCATGGCCTTTGTTTTGTTCCTTGCACTGTTCCGGCGACCCAAAATAGGGTGTGGCACATCTGTTAAACAGACCCACCAAACTCTGCCTCAAGAAAGGAAGTAAAGATGGAATTCTCCTTTTGCCTCAGACGCCAAGATGGCTGCGGGTCCAATCCGGTCCAACCCTAACTAATGCTGTCTTTTTTCAAAATTGGGATATTTTTTCCGTCGTGGATGTTTGGCGTTAATTTTGATACTTTAAAATATTGTATTAAAGTACTGTTTACCTTGATTACTGAGTTTTTTGGCGCCCCCTTCATTGTTGTGCGGGTGGCAAACCCCTCACTTGCCTCAGCTGCTCACCCTGGCCACCTTCCAGCCCCCCTCTGTCTCGGAAAGTGGAGACAAGATCCCCCGGAGGAGATGTGACAGCGAACGAAGGTCTGAGGTCTGTGCCCCATCTGGAGGCTTGCACACAGTAGGGGATCACTTAGTGCCAGTTTTTTAAATCTCACCTTTCATACCCTATCAGGTGGGGATTGTGTCCCCATTGTAAAGATGAGGAAACAGGCCCAGCAAGGGAAGGTGACCTGTTCGAGTCCTTGCAGCCAGCTGGGGCCAGACTGCAGTTCTGATTCCTGACTCAACTTCTGAAGATGCAGCTGCTACCAGAGATCCAAGATTAAACAAACAAACAAACCAAACCAAACAAAAAAGGACAGGTAAAAAGAGTTGTGCATAGTGTCACCATTCACAGGTATGTGGAGATGTGTATCTCTGTATGCTCCAAACTGCCAAAGATGTGAGTGCCAAGATGGCAGGAGCAGCAAAAAATGCCCACCCAGGAACATCTTCCAGCTGCAGAGCAAACTCTGGGGGCCCAGGGTAGGTGGAGGTAGGCCTTTGGCTCTGGCCAGTGTGGAAGGAAGAAGAAATGGAGAATCCTGGAAAAGAGGATGCTGCAGCCAGTAAGTTTTTTAGAATAACTTTTTTTTATTAGAGCAGTTGTAGGTGTGTAGAAAATCATGCAGAAGGTACAGAGTTCCCAGATATCCACCTCCACACACAGAATTTTCCCTATTATTAATATTTTTCATTAGCATAGTACTTTTATTACAATTGATAAAATAATAAGTAACAATCTTTTTACTTTGCTAATTACAAAGGGGTCACACATCTAATGCAGAAAGTTGAAAAACACAGAAAAGCCAAGGGGAAAAAAAACGAAACTATGAAATGCATCCTAATACCAATGCCCAAAGGCAGGCTCTGTTACTTTTGCATTACAAAAATTGAATCATGCTTTTCTGTGTCAGATATTCTACAATGCAGACTGTCATGGCTTCCTGGCTTTCATCTTATAGACAGATCATAGTTAATTTAACCAATCCCTTATTTTTCTCCTTTTTCTATTTGTCCTAGTTGTGAACAGTGCCATCAAGTGCATCTCTAGGGTGAAATACTCCTGCACATCATTAAGTCCTCAGGACAGATTTCTAAAAGTGGAATTGCTGCCTCAAGGGTCTATACATTTTTAAGGTCTCTGACTTATGCAATAGCTGCTTCATCAGTAACACACCTATACAGATTCTCCTTTGGTGTGTGCCTACTGTGTATCATGTACTCTGTGGGTTCTAACATCTATTATTTCTTTTCATCTGCAAAGCAATCCTGCAAAGTAGGTGGTGAATTCTCATTTACGGATGGAGATGCAAGGTCTCAAAAAGGTGAAATCTCATGGTGATGTAGCTGGGATAACTCCAAAGCCAAGGCGAAGCATAGTTATGGATACAGGAATCTAGGGGGTGTTTCCTGAAGGACATGGCTGATGAGCTAGGCCTTTTGGAGTGGACAGAAAGATAACAGGAGGAGTTAAGTGTTGGGGAAAACCATCCAGCAAAATCCAGGGCCTGGGCAAATGACATTAGTATATTCCTTAAGGCATGACTCAGGCTGAGGAGCAGAAAGGAAAAATAATTTTTAAAAAGCAAACAGAACCTAAGAGACCTGAGCAACACCACAAGTTGTACAAATACACACATTATGGGAATCTCGAGTCTCAGAAGGAGATGAAAGAGGGAAAGGGGCAGAAGGAATACTGAAAGAAATAATGTCAGAAAACTTCCCATGACTATTCATATCCAAGCAGCCCATTGAAGTCCAAACAGGATAAACTCAAAGGGAAACCACACGGTTTTAGTCTGCTAGACTGCCCAAATGCAGATACCATAAAATGGGTTGGCTTTTACAATGAGGATGTATTATCTTTCAAGCTTATAGTTTCGAGGGTGAGAAAAATGTGCAAATCGTCAGGTGATGCTTTCTTCCCAAAGACTCGCTGCTGGCGAGCCTGGACTCCTCTGTCACTTGGCAAGACACATGATAGCACCTGCCAGTCACTCCCTTCTCTTCTGGGTTTCATTGCTGTTAGCTTTTCTGGCTTTCTCTCTCTATTTCATCCTTTTATAAAGGATTCCAGTAAGAGATTAAGACCCAGCTGGGGGACACCTCACCTGAAACAACCTAATCAAAGGTCCCAACCACAATAGGGTTACATCCACAGGAATGGATTAGCTTTAAGAACATGATATTCTGGGATCATTCAGCTTCAAACTACCATACACACCTAGACACATGGTAATCAAATTATTCAATGCCAAGGGCAAGGAGAGAATTTTGAATATAAAAATTCTGATATCTGTATCTGTAGATATATTCCTTGCTTGCTTTTATTTTAAATAGGTTTATGAAAAATATTATACAAATACAGGCTGTACAATGATTATTTAGATATTTCATTTAAATATGCCTATGGATAAGCTAAGATGTTCATTTTTGGTGGTTAACATTTTCATATGTTAATTGTAAAAACATTTGTATCTTCATATTTTCCTGAAATAAAAAACTTAAACATGTGCAGTAACAAGGTCATTGGTATAGTATCGTTGATATTTGTAATAATTTTCCACTTGATATTTTGAGCATGTTCAGTTTTAATAGCTAATCAAATGGTATTTAAGTTAGTGTTTAATATTTAGAAATTAAGAAACTCTGATATCTGTATTTGTAGATTTTTCCTTGTTTGCCTTAATTTTGAATTGGCTTATGACACTTACTGTACAAACACAGGCTTTACAGCGATTATTTAGATATTTAAATATGCCTATGGATAAGCTAAGATATCCATTTTTTTGGTGGCTCTATGTGTATTGTTTGTTTTCTTAAATAAAAATATTTAAATCAAAAAAGCGAAAAAGGGGGGGGATACTATGAACAACTTGACACCAACAATTAGATAACCCAGATGCAATGAAAAAATTCCTAGAAACACACAAAATACCAAACCTGACATAAGAAGAAATAGAAGATCTCAACAAACCAAAACCTAGAAAAGAGACTTGAACAGTCATCAAAAACCTCTCAACAAAGAAAAGCCCAGGCAGGACCAGATGGTTTTACAGGTGAATTTTACCAAACATTCTCAGAAAAATTAACATCATTTCTGCTCAAAGTCTCCAAAAAATTTTGAAAAAGAGGGAATACTCCTAACCAATTCTGAGGCCAACATCACCCTCCTGCCAAAGCCAGATAAAGAAACCACAAGAAAAGAAAATTACAGACCACTATCCTTTATGAATATAGATTTTTAAATCCTCAACAAAATACCATAAATCAAAGTTTATTCAACTGCACATTAAAAGAATTATACACCATGACCAAGTGGAATTTATCCCAGGTATACAAGGCTGGCTCAACAAAAGAAAGTCAAGTAATGTAATACACTGCATTAACAGAACAAAGGGGAAAAACATCTCAATTTGATGCAGAAAAGGCACTTGACAAAATCCAGCACTGCTTCTTGATAAAAACACTTAGAAAACTAGGAATAGAAGAAAACTTCCTTATAATGATGAAGGGCATATATGAAAAACCCAAAGCTGACATCACTCTCAATGGTGGAAGACTAAAAGCTTTCCCTCTAAGATTAGGAAGAAGGCAAGGAGGCCCACTGTCTCCACTGCTTTTCCACATTTTACTGGAAGTTCTAGCTAGAGCAATTACACAAGAGAAAGTAAAAGCATCCAAATTGGAAAGGAAGAAGTGAAACTTTCCCTATATGCAAGTGACATGAGCCTACATGCAGAAAATCTTGCAAAATCCACAACAAAGCTGCTGGAATTAATAAACTATTTCAGCAAAATAGAGGGATACACTAGTAATGAACAACCTGAAGAAAAATCAACGACAAAAATTTCCATTTACATTAGTAACTAAAATAATCAAACATCTAGGAACAAATTTATCTAAGGATGTGTGTTAGTTAGATTCAGTTGTCAACTTGGCCAGGTGAGCATACCTAGTCTTGTTGCTGAGGACATAAGCCAATGGTGCGTGAACCTCATCTGTTGCCAATTACATCTGCAGTCAGCTAGGAGGTGTGTCTGCTGCAATGAGTGAGGTCTGACTTAATTGACTGGTGCTTAAATGGGAGATTGCAACATAGCACTGCTAGCAGCTTGGCATTCCTCATCTCAGCACTTGCAGCTCAGCCCAGGCCTTTGGAGATGCAGAAAGAAGTCACCCCGGGGAAAGTTGCTGGAACCCAGGGGCCTGGAGAGAAGACCAGCAGAGACCATCTCGTGCCTTCCACGTAAGAAAGAACCTCAGTGGAAAGTTAGCTGCCTTTCCTCTGAAGAACCAACAAAATAAATCCCCTTTTATTAAAAGCCAATCCGTCTCTGGTGTGTTGCATTCCGGCAGCTAGCAAACTAGAACAGGATGTAAAGGACTTGTACCCAGAAAACTATAAAACATTGCTAAAAGAAACCAAAGAAAAACTAAATAAATGAAGGACATCCCATGTTCATAGTTTGGAAGACTAAATATAGCTAAAATGTCAATTCGACCCAAAGCAATTTATAGATTCAATACTATTCCAATCAAAATTCCAACAGCCTTCTTTGAAGAAATTCCATTTACCCTGAATAGCCAAAGCCATCTTGAAAAAGAACAAATTTGGAAGATTCACATTTCTCAGTCTTAAAACCTATCACAAGGCCACATTAATCAAAATAGCGTGGTACTGGCATAAGGATAGACATATAAATCAATGGAATTGAATTGAGAGTCCAAAAATCAACCCTCATATCTATGGCCAACTGATTTTTTTTTTTTTCCCACATGGGCAGTCACCGGGAATCAAACCCGGGTCCTCAGGCATGACAGGCAAGCACTCTTACCTGCTGAGCCACCGTGGCCCACCTGGCTAACTGATTTTTAATAAGGATACCAAATACACTCAGTGGGGAAAGAATAGTCTCTTCAACAAATGGTAATCGGAAAACTGGATGGCCATATGCAAAAGAATGAAGGCAGACCTCTATGTTATACCATACACAAAAATCAACTCAAAATGGATCAAAGACTGAAATATAAGAACCAGAACTATAAAACTCCTAGAGGAAAACATGAGGAAGTATCTTCAGGGCCTTGTGTTGGTTGGTTTCTTAGGCTTCACACACCAAAATTAAAAACTTTTGTGCTCAGAGTCAAAGGACTCTGGCATGAAAGTGAAAAGACAACCTACTCAATGGGAGAAAATATTTGGAAGCCACATGTCTGATAAGGGTTTAATATCCAGAATATATAAAGAAATCCTACAACTCAACAATAAAAAGACAAACAACCTAATTTAAAAATGGGCAAAGACTTGAATAAACATTTATCCAAAGAAGATATAGAAATGGCTAAAAGCACATGAAAAGATAGTCAACCCCACTAGTTATTAGGGAAATGCAGATCAAAACCAGAATGAGATACTGTTTCAAACCCATTTGAATGGCTATTATCAAAACGAAAAACAGAAAATGATTAGCATTGGAGAGGATGTGGAGAAATAGGAACACTCATTCATTGCTGCTGGAAATGAAAAATGTTGCAGTGGCTGTGGAAGAATTTGGTAGTTCCTCAGAAAGTTAAGTATAGAATTACCATGTGCTCCAACAATCCCACTTCTAGGTATATACCCGAAAGAACTGAAAGCAGGGACTGAACATATACTTTCACTCTGCAATGTTCATAGCAGCATAATTCACAATTGTCAAAAGATGGAAGCAATTCATGTGTCCATCAACAGATGAATAGATAAGCAAAATGTGGTTCTACATACAATGGGATATTACTCAACCCTAAAAATGAATGAAATTCTGATACATGCAGCAACATGTACAAAACTTGAAGACATATTGAGTGAAATGAGCCAGATACAAAAGGACAAATAATGTATGATCTCACTGATATGAAATAATTAGAATAAGCAAATTCATCAATTCAGAAACTAGAATATAAATTATGGTGGGCCAGGGTGAGGGTAGGGAATGGGGAGTTAATGCTTAATTTGTGCAGAATTTCTATTCGTGTTGGTGGAAAAGTTTTGGTAATGGATGGTGTTGTTGGTAGTACAACCCTGTGAATGTACTTATATATTTATATATTCGAATTTTGTTAAAAGGGGGAAATTTTTGTTTGTATGTTAAAAATAACTTTTTTTAAAAAAAGCAAAACAAAAATAGGACTGTACATCACAATAAACCCCTAATGTAAATCATGTACTATAGTTAATAGATCAATTATAAAAATGTTATTTCATCAGTGTAAGAAATGTACCAACCACACTAATGCAAGGTGTTAGTAATAGGACAGTATAGGGGAACTATATTTTATCCTTGCTATTCCTGTAAACCTACAACTTATCTCATTTAAAAGAAGAAGCGGCCCCTGGAGGGCTTGTTAAAACAGAAGAAATTAAAAAAACAGGTCTACGAGCTTAGCAGGGAGGGGCTAATGGTAATTCAAAGCAATTTGGAAAAGTGGAGACATCAGGCACTCAAGGAGTTCCCGCCCTCGCCCAACGCGGCACTGAGGGTTCAAGGCCCGGCTCCTTCTCGGCCTGGTGCAATCAGAAGCATGAAGAAACAATAACTAGAATGATCCAGCCATTCAGATCGGGTCCGACTGTGGTCTTTTCCCTCCTGAATTCAAGCGCTCACTTCCCACGGAGTTCACGCTCAGGCCCCGCCCTCCGTCAGGTTCCGAGCAGCGGGACTGAGCCTGCAGGCCCCGCTCTGTACCACGCCCCTTTTCAACCTGGTGCAATCAGGATCTTCCTCCACAGGCACCTCAAGCCTCGCCCCTGCTATCGCCAAGATCTCGCCCGGACCACGCCTCTGCCTAGTTTGGCCCAGGCCCCGCCCCAGCCCGCAGAGGCCCCACCCCGTCTGGCGTCCTTACCGCCTGGCTCCGGGCGCTTGCTCCCCAGACTCTGCCGGGTGCGCGGAGCGGCTGCCATGGCTGGCGTGCGCAGGAAGGAGCGCGTCCTCTGCCTGTTTGACGTGGATGGGACTCTCACGCCCGCTCGCCAGGTAAGACCCCGGCGCTCGGAAGCTCTCTGCACGAGTGTCACAGGGACATCCCGAGGTTCAGCATAAGGGCCTGCAGCGGCATGACCTCGGACATCCCGGGGCCGCCAGCTGGGAGAGACGGGGACCCGGGACCCCCATGCCACAGGCCCCCGAGCGTCCGCGCCCACGTTCAGCGGGGGATCAGCGGGACTGAATTCGGCTCTGGAAGGAGGAGGCAGCGAGCGGGGGCGGAGCTCCCGGTGCCCCCAGAAGCCTCCGCATGCCGAGATATGACCTCGGCACACTCTCTCCAACCGGGTTCCCACACCACTTCAGACCCCCACGCAGCAGTAGCCCGAAGTTGGCGTCGGAAGCCGGGGTTGCAGGCCGGCGAGCACTCGAGTCCCATCTGGCCGGGTGTAAGGGGTCTTGGAGCCATCCCACCCCAGGCTTTGCAGGTCCCCGGCCTGGGACTAGTTTCTCCAGCCCCACCCCTACTTATCCTCACCACCCCCAGTCACAGTGAGAGGGAGGAAGGGTTTCTGCATTTTCTCTGATGAATTTAGTGGCTCTGCTTGCCCAGAGGCGAAAGCCCCCAGGCCTAGTCTGGCTACAGTGGGAACATTGAGGCACGGGAGGGTGGGTTAGGGTGTTTTCTTCCTAAAGGTACCTTATCTCTGCTTCACACCCAGTTTTTTTCTCCCTTTGGATCTCATCCTGGATGGGCCCCCAAACCCACCCTCACCAGCTATATGCATGAATAAGCAGGCCTCTTTTGTGCCTGTGGTGTGGGTATTCTACCCCCAGCAGGGGACAACAACCGTCTGAGGCAGGCGGAGCTAAGGGGTGGGTTACTGGGCAGAGTCAGACTGGAACTCAGGCCTTAGCCTCTCTTCTTAAGCCTTGAGCCTGTCCTCCCTGAGTCTGTGAGATTGCCCTGGCTTGGGCCCCGGGGGCTAAGAAAGGAATCAGAGACCTACCCTCCAGCCTCTTCAGTGCCCAGGGACTTAGGGAGGGAGATGGCAGAGGTGGAGAGAGGGTGGCAGGGCCTGATGCAATCACCACCCTTCCCTCTAACCCACTAACACAGCGAACTGAACCTGAACAGCCTGTTAATACTGTCTGCCGGCCAGGGCCGGTGCTTGAAACTTCTTAAAGGTTAATTTTTAATTATACACTATTCATGGACACGTTCTCCTTATAAAGAATGAAAACATAATAAAGAAGGCCAAAGTTCTCTCTGACTATGCCACCATCCCAGGCCTAGTCCCCACCCCACCCCTAAGTAGCATGAGTTCCTGGGTGGTGTGGCTGCCTTCCAGACCTTTATCTGGGTCTCTGTTTGCCCAGAAGAGATAGGGAGTACTGCTTTCTTTACATAAGTGATGTCATACTCTACGTGCCTTCCCGCAACTTGCTTTTGACAATTAACAGCATGTTTTGGGACTCTCCAGGGATAGAAGGATAGACCTGCTTTATTCTCTGTAGCCACAGCATGGTATTTTAGAGTAAGGATTTAAGTGGTTTGCAATTTTTCACCATTATAAGCGCACCCCAGTGAACCCCCGTGTGCACCTGGGCAAGAGAAGTGAATGTTCTTGATGGAGATGCTACATGTGCTTTTTAAATTGGAGTAGATCTTGCCAAACTACCCTCCCGAATGGCTGTTCCAATTTACACTCTCTCCAGCAGCATTTGAGAGTCCCTGTTTCCCCTCCATTGGTGTCCATTCTAGAGAATGTCAGCTGCTTTAATTTTTGTATATCTGAATGTCTGAAAAAATGGGTTGTAACTCATTTTAGTTTACATTTCCCTGGTGGAGCGTCTTTTCTTCTGTTATTTATTGGAGAATTACCTGTTTCTTTCCAAGCATTTTGGCGGCCTTACCTCATTTAATCCTAAGAGTGAATGGTCTCCCCACCCCTGCAAATGGTTACTCCCTCTTTTTATATATGAGAAAACTGAGGCAGAGAAAGACTAAACCATTTGCTTGAGGTGGTCCTGCTGGTGAGGGGCCTGAGCCAGAATTTGAACTCTTAATTCTGAGACCCAAGCTCTAACCTTTAAACCTCCTGGCATCTCAGGGGACCATGGACTCCCTGGTTTCTGAGCACCAAGTGGAGCTCCACGCTGTGCTGACAGAATCCTATGCTCTCCCCTTTCCAGAAGATTGACCCTGAGGTGGCTGCCTTCCTGCAGAAGCTGCGCAGTAGGGTGCAGATCGGTGTGGTGGGTGGCTCCGACTACTCCAAGATTGCAGAGCAGCTGGGTGAAGGAGATGAAGGTAGGTGGAACTAGCTCTTACCAGTTCTACCTTGAAGTTACGCGATAGGGAGTTTCCAAAGATCCCTCGGCCGATGTGCCTTCAAAGACCCAAACCTGCTTGTATGTGGCAGACATTTAGGGAGCACCTAATGTGTGCCAGGCTCTGGAGAAACAGCAGGGAAGAAAGCAGGCAAAATCCTGCCATGACACAGTTTTCATTCTCAGCCTTTGTCTTATGGGTAGATCCCCCCTTCCATCCCTGCTGAGTCTTGAGTTTCTTATCTTTAAACTGGGCATAATGAATAAGGCTTCCATATTGAAAAATGCCTTTGCATTAACTTCCTTTTATTTAGTCCACGCAACCAAGCTTTAAGGTGGGAATTATTCTCCCATTCAACAGTGGAGGACTCTGAAATCACCCAGGAGGTTGTTTCGACCTCTGAGCCCCTGTTCTCAGCCCAGTTGAGGCTCATGCCTCCAGTTCCTCAAATTTCCTTGGTTTTCCCCTTTTCCCTACCTCCCCTTGTTCTATCAGCAAAGCAAAGCATAGCCCTGTCCATCCATGTCTCCATCTCCACTGACCCACCGCCCCCCCACTGTCATCCAGGTAAACCACCTCCCACCAAGACCGCTCAATATCCTCCTGTGACCCCTGCATCTCCTTCCCCCTCTCCAGTGACTTCCTCACAGCAGCCAGAGCTGCAAACTGTGCCTGCCTGCATGCATCAGGCTTGAGAACACAATGTGCTGGAAGCCCCTCTACTGAGGGCCTGTGGGAGCACAGAGCAAGGAATTAAACCCTTTGCTGGGGAGTCCTAGAAATGAGATCTTGGAGGATGGTGGAAGCCAGAGGGCAGGCATTCCAGGCGAAAGGAATGAGTAAAGGTCCTGGGGTATCACTCACTTGTTTGGAAGCTGCAGAGAAAGAGGAATCTGGAGAAACAGGTTCAGGATGGAACTAATGGACTTTGAGTTGCAGAACGAGGAGTGTGGGCATCATCTCTCTTTACTTGGCCGTGGGATACCAGTCAGACCTGGTCTCACACTCTTTCCTTCTCCCTTGGTCCTCAAGTCATTGAGAAGTTTGATTATGTGTTTGCTGAAAACGGGACGGTACAGTATAAACATGGACGGCTGCTCTCCAAGCAGGTCAGTACTCACTACCAAGAGCCTAGGGCCCTAGTCAGGGATACCCTGTTTTCCACAGTGGGGGAAAGTCCATGGGTGCCTCGTGTACTGGGCTGGGGGAGGGATACCATGCTACCCCGGGGGCCAGATAGCCCCGGCCACACTCGGAGCCCTGTTTTCTTTGCCCAGACCATCCAGAACCACCTGGGGGAGGAACTGCTGCAGGATTTGATCAACTTCTGCCTCAGCTACATGGCCCTGCTCAGACTGCCCAAGAAGCGGTGAGTACGCCCCCACCCCCACTAGCCTGGGCTGCAGCTGCAGCCCTGCCTCCTTGGAATCCTGGGGCCTGAGGGAGGACAGGTGTGTGGGCCCCTCAGGTAGGAGCTGGAGGTAGTTGGGCCCTTGACTTTTTTGGCAGGTGTATTCCTTTCCCTGATCAAGTCCAAGGAGGCTGAGGTTTAAAATTGGGCTGGATTTGAGTCCAGGGCCATTCTTGTTCTCTCTGGCTCCCTGCCTCCCCGCCCCCCCACCCCACCAGTGGAACCTTCATCGAGTTCCGGAATGGCATGCTGAACATCTCCCCCATTGGCCGGAGCTGCACCCTGGAGGAGCGGATCGAGTTCTGTGAACTAGACAAGGTACCGTGGAGCCTCAGCCTCCCTGAGCCTGTATTTCTTCTTCAGTGGAATGGATGAGGGTCAGATTCTTTTTGTTTGTCCTTTTTTTTTTTTTAATTGAGAAATCTTCACACATATACATTCCATACATAGTGTGCATTCAGTGGCTCACAATATCATCACATAGTTGTATGTTCATCACCATGCTCATTTTTTAGAACATTTGCATCACTCCAGAAAAATAAATGATAAGGAAAAACTCATACATACGATGCACCTTACCCATCCCTCTTCTTGACCACTAGTATTTCTATCTACCCAATTTATTTTACCCTTTGTCCCCCATCCATATTTTTCTGCTCATCCGTCCATATCCTGGATAAAAGGAGAATCAGACACAAGGTTTTCACAATTACATAGTCACATTGTAAACGTTGTATCTTTATACAGTCATCGTCAAGAATCAAGGCTACTGGAACACAACTGAATAGTTTTAGGTACTTCCCTCCAGCCACCCCAAGTATACCAAAAACTAAAAAGGGATATCTATATAATGCATAAGAATAATAACCTCCAGGATAACCTCTCAACTCTTTTGAAATCTCTCAGTCACTGAAACTTTATTTTGTCTTTTTCCCTTTTGGTCAAGAAGGCTTTCTCAGTCGCTTGATGCCAGGTCCTGGCTTATCCTGGGATTTCTGTCCCACGTTGCCAGGGAGATTTGTACCCCTGGGAGTCATGTCCCACTTAGGAGGGAGGGCAGTGAGTTCACTTGCTGGGTGGGCTTAGAGAGAGAAGGAGGGGTGGTTTCTAATGCAACCAGGACTCTCTGGGGCTCCTGCCATGTGCCAAGCGTTGCTGTAGGCTCATCTGCTAGTTCCCCATGGGTGACAGGCACCACCAACAGCTCCTTACCCCAGCAGCCCTGAGGACATTTCCACCTTCCCACCCTCATCCAGCCCAATACCCAGTCCTATTCATTCAGCTTCCAGAGCTGCTCTTAATTCTGTTCGTTTGTAGAACTGAGACCCTACTCCAGGTGACCATCTCTTCCCCACTGGGCTGCCCACAGGGAGTCCCCTCCCTGTGTCCTAGAGCACTGCCAATCTATACTCCCACACGTCCCCTAAGAGCCTTTTAAAACACATCTGCCCAAGTCCACTCCTGCTCACAGCCCCCCATAGTGTCCCACTGTCGACAGGACAGGGTCCTGGTTCCCTCCTGTGGTGCCCCAAGCTCTGGGAGTTTGCCCTGGCTCGTGCTCACTGTTTCACCTTTCGGTATCTTTTCAGACCCAGTTTCCTTTCCTGGAATACACCAAGGTCCCTCTTTCCTTTGGATGTGCTTCTCCTGCTAAACCTTGATTTGCTTTTTACTGGTCTCCCCTGTGGCCCGCTCCCTCCCTTTGATGGATGGAGCGAGCCCTTCTAAGCCTTTTCACATAGGTCTGTGCTGTTCTCTCTCTGCCCTGCCTTGCTACTCTCCTCCGTTGCCCTCTCTGCTCGAGCCACAGCCTCCTTGCTGAAGTTAGAGACAGCAGCATTTCCTGCTTTGGGACCCTTGCTCTTTCTGTGCCAGCTGCCCAGAACACCCTCTGTTCAAGCATGGCTTTCTCACCTCCTTCAAGTCTTTCTTTGCTCAGATGTCACTATCTCGGTGGGGCCTTCTCTAAGCATTCTATTTAAAATTTCACCGTCTTTGCACTTCCTTCTCTGCTCCCCTATTTCTTTCTCTCCAAGCAGGCATCACCACCCTCTAATCCACTGTGTCATCTGTATTTTTTTATCTTGTTTACTGTCTGCTGTGTCCTTTCTCCCCTCAAACCGTGAGCTCCGGTCGGGCAGGGGTTTCTGTGGTTTGTTCACTCCTGGACCCCCTGGAACCAGCAGTATATATTACTATATATTACTGTATACAGTGCCTGGCATATAGTAAGGGCTCAGTGCTCAAGAAATGTTTTTCAAATGAATGAAATGGGTGATATTTTCCCCATTTTATGAATTTGGAAATTGAGGCTCAGAGAGGGAAAGTGACTTGCCCAGAGTCACATACGGTGTTGGTTGCAGAGTCCAGATTTGAACTTGGGACTGAAGACTGAGGTTCCTTACTCTGCCCTCTGCTGCTTCCCTGACGGTAGGTGGGGCATGAAGCGTTACCTCCCATGTCACCAGTCCTCCACCCCCATCCCACCCTGCGTCCTGAGACTCAGGGTAAGCAGTGCCCACAGGCATAGAGACTTTTCTTTTTGAGGCAGATAAGATGAGCACTGGCAGAGAGCCCCCTCCCCACGCACCGATCAGGAAAGGAGGCCCCTCCTCAGGCCAGCCAGGTTTCCAATCCTAGCTCCACCTCCCATGGCTGAGAGACCCAGAACAAGTAACTTCACCTATGCGTGCCCCAGTTTTCTTATCTATAAATTGAGGGTAATGGTTCCATCAGATTGGGCTATCCTGAGGACTGGACATGTGGCAGGCCTGGGATCTACCATGTCCTCTCACAGCCCCTAGTGCCTTTGGCTTGGCTTGTTGGCTTTTGTTTGCCCCCTTCTGGTATTGAAGAGGGGAGCAAACATCCTGACCTCCTGTGTGCCCACTGATGGCCCAGATCCCAGATAAACACTTCACCTTCATTCCTTCAGGCACTGAGGGAGGGATGAGGAGTCTCTTAGATGAGGTCACTGAGGACAGAGGGGAAGTACCAGCTCAAGGTCACAGTACTGGTACCTGTAAGGCCGGACTTGTCACCTGGGGCATGGAACCTCAGTCTTGAATCCCTGCTGTTTTGGGAGGGAGGAGCAGCCATCCTGGGCCCATTTAGAGTTTGGGGCAGCCTTAGCTCTAACTGTGGGCCCATGGGGCAGCCTTTGGAAGGGGCTTTCCCAGCCCACACTAGGAAAGCAAGGCCAAGTCCAGCAGTGGCTCACATCCCTCATCCTCCATCTTCCCTAGTAGTGAAGCAGGCAGGGGTCACTACCTCTATTCCTTAGCCCAGGAAGCAGTCTCAAAGAGGTCAGGCAACTTGCCCAAAGTCACACAGCCAGAGGCACAGCAGTCAGGTCTGGAACCCAGGTTATCTCAGCCCAAATTATCTCCTCCCTGGACCTCTTGTCCAGGCTGCAAACTGGCTGGCTACTGCCTGCTTGCCTATCCCTTTCCACCCCAGTCCTACCCAACTCCACTGAAACACAGTCTTCATCCCACTCCCCTGCTCAGAAATCCTCAGTGGTTCCTGGTCGCCCAGCAATCATCCCAACTCCCCAGTCTGGCCTCGAAGGCCCCCTTGAGTTGACCATCCTCTGAACTCCCACTGATACTTCGACCACATGGGGATTTCCACCTCCGTACTTCAGCCACATTACCCGGTGCTGAATGGGCATCCGCTCTGAAGCACTGGCCCCAATTAGCTCACCAGCCTACATGCCCAGTCAACTGCCCCTCCTGAGCTGGCCCCAGCCAGGCCGAGAGGGAGCCTTAGGCTAGTGAGTGAAGGTCCCCTTCCTCCATGTTTATAGCAATCCCAGGATCCTGCTCCCAGGGCCAGGGCCCTAGCATTGCTGAATGCCTAAGCCAGTCCAGCCTTTTGCACACAGGAGATGCTTAGCAGATGCAGGTCAGGGCATGGTTGGTCGGTGCCCTGCCCACCATCCTGCTGACCTCTCCTCTGAGCACCCATTGCTGCTATTCACATAACAAACAGTCCAATACTGTTAGCAACTCATGTGCACTTCTGCAGCGTGTACCCCATGTGCTGTGTTGATTCAGGCAGAGCTAACAGCCCTGAACCTGTCCTGTGGTGGGCACTATGACTGGGGACCTTTATTTTAACCTTCCTCTTGTCTCTACTTCAAGGCCTCCTTCAGAACACCCCTCCCCCCACTTAGGCAGGGATCTGACACTGAGATCAGGTGACAGATATCATGGGACTCAGTCTTGGCTCTGCAGCAGAGGCTGTGTGACAGTGAACTTTGCATATCCCCTCTCTGAGCCTCACTTTATCCTTGGGTGGGGTCATGATATCCCCCTGGGAGGCTCCCTGACTTTGGCTGACTCGTATGCCTGGCACACAGCAGGACCTCCACTTCAACCCTTTCCTTTCCCTCCTACAGAAGGAGAAGATCCGGGAGAAGTTTGTGGAAGCCCTGAAAACAGAGTTTGCTGGCAAAGGACTAAGGTTCTCCCGAGGTACGTCTACTCGCAGAGGGTCTGGGAAGTCTGGCACAGGGACCCTCCCGAGACCCTTCCCAAGGCCAGGCTACAGCCCCTTCCACCCCTTGGGATACACAAAGGCAACTTGAAGCCCAAAGCAGGCAGGGACTCAGTCTGTCACTTGCCTCCAGTCCTCTCCACCCTGGAAAATGCCCCACTGCCCATCCATTTACTCAGGGTAGAAACCTAAGTCTCTCGCTTGTTCTCAAGTCCATTCTGGCAAGTTCCTGGGCTCTGTGTCCACACTGTATCTGGAATCTGGCAGTTCTTTGTACCTCGCCTCCTAGGCTACAACTGATTTCTACATGACTGGTGTCCCTCTGCCACCTTTAGTTGTCTCCAGCAGCTAGAGGGTTCCTTACGAAAAGCTAGATCGTGTCCCGCTGCTGCTCAGAGCCCTCCAGAGGCTCTTCCTCACTCCAAATAAAACCCAGGACCCCACCCTCGGATCCAGGGCCAGCATGGCCTCCTGACTGTCTCTTGGCCTGCTCCCACCCTTCCCTGCTTAGGTACTGTGTACTCCCAGCCTTCCCCACTCAGGCTCAGGGCTCAGCACAATATCTCCTCCTCAGATAGCTCTCCCCAGACTTCAGGCTGCATGAGCTGTCCCCCAAGTGGCTCGTGGCTTTTCCTTCATTGCACTTGTGTGCCCCATGGTGGTCATTTCCCACTCTTGTCCCTTCTGGATCATAACTTCCATAGGACGGGGGTCCTGAGCCTGCCCCCTGTGCCTGGCGCTCAGTGATAATGATTGAGTGAGTAAGTGAATGAATGATGAGGAAGGGACCTCCCCCAAGCTCATCCCACGAGCACCCCTCACTCCCCACAGGAGGCATGATCAGCTTTGATGTCTTCCCCGAGGGCTGGGACAAGCGCTTCTGCCTGGACAGCTTGGACCAGGACAGCTTCGACACCATCCATTTCTTCGGGAATGAGACCAGCCCTGTAAGTTTGGCTTCCCCAGTACCCATCACCACCAGATAACTCAAGGTCAAAGCCAGGACCCAGGGCTCACCAGCCTCCTTACAAGTCAGGGTAGGCCTAGTGTGGACCAAGGATCCGGGTTTCCTGGAGGCTCCCAGGGGTGGAAGGACAATTGTACAGGAGCCAGTATGGGGGGCCCCTACCCTGGGACCCCATCCAGACACCCACGGCATGCCTTCTCCACCCTTCCCTGTGTGCAGGGTGGGAATGACTTTGAGATCTACGCTGACCCCCGGACCGTTGGGCACACCGTGGTCTCTCCACGAGACACAGTGAAGCGATGCCGCGAGATCTTCTTCCCAGAGATAGCTCACGAGGCGTGACCGGCTCTCACCCCTGCCCCTCGGGCATTCTGGGAAGCCCCGACCAGGCCTGGAGACGGCTCCTGGCCTAGGTGTTGGGGTGCCACCCGGGCCCTTCCTCCAGACCAGGGTGCCTGCCTTGGACACGGGCCTCGCACAAGACCCACCCAGACAGGACTGGGTCCTCATGGAGACTGTCCCCAGCCAGCTGGTTCCTGCTGGGACTGGCTGTCATCCTCCTGGGGTCCAGCCTTGCCTTAGGACAGCATGTCCCCATCCTCAACCCTGCTGACCATGGCCACAGCTGCTACTTGTACTTCTGAACAGAGTGGGTTTCTGTCTGTGCCGAGAGGAGGGCGTGCCTGCCTGCCCGATAGGGTGGAGAATGGTGGGCAGGGGGCAGATTGTAGAAAAAGAGAACTTTCTGTTACAAATATTAAAGTTCCCGGAACAAGATCTGGCGTCGGGTCAGTCTGGCTGGGTGATTAGCCCAGTCGCAGATGTGCTTATGGCACAGGGGGGCAGGGACTGGCCCCAGGTCACGCAGGACATCAGAGGCCTCTATAAGGGCTGGGATCCGTCTGTCTTCCCCCTGTGGCCCAAAGAGACAGGCAGCTTGGGTCAAGATGAGTCACAGTTGAGGGTTTATTGCCTGTGTTAGGGAGGACGGGGGTGGCCAGGCAGCTGGGGCATCTCAGGAGGATCTCTTGACTGCACGCTGCGGGGCTGGTAGGAAGGGGGCTGAGGAAGTGGAGCTGCTGCCCCTCTGCCACCCAAACAGCCCCAGGGCTTGATGCCACGACATCCTGTCTGCTGCTGGCTGGTGCCTAAAAAGGGGGACTCACTCAGGACAAAGGCCTTGGGAGCTGCCAGGAGTTAACCTGCACTAGTGAGCCTCCTGCCGGGGGGCTGAGGAGTCTTTTTCACTCGAGGGAGATCCAGCTCAGAGTGGTTGGCACGCTGGGCCTGTCCCAGTTTTGGGGTGCTGGCCAGCACATCTCTAGGCCCCGAGCCTCTGTGTATGGTGTTAGTGGTGGTAGAAGCAGGAGTGTGGTGTAGCTACCCCAGCTGCTCTCTACCCCTGGGATCTTGGGGTATCTACAGGGCTGGGGGTCCTTCCAGACAGCCACTTACCCCCTCATCTTGGGCATTTGAGTCCCTAGTTTCACTCACACTAGGTCTCATTAGGGTCACGGTTCCTGGACACCCTCCCTTGAGCCAGTATCCCCATTTCTCTGTGTTCCCCAGAATGGAGTGCAAGTGGTTGGGGGAGAGTGGAGGCAGGGCCCCTCCTGCTTGACCTCCCAGGCTAGGCCATCCCCTGGCCAGAGAGGGAATAATCATAAACAAACACAGCTTGGCCCAAAGGGACTCCAGGTGAGGGATCCCCAGAGGTCTCCTGGGCTGAGAACATCCTTGTCCCCACCCAGCCCTGCCTGAAGGATAAGCAAACAGGCCGGTCTGCAGCTGGCTGTGTCCATTGATGTGTCCCCAGCAGCCAGCATGGCCAGGGAAGGGACAGAGTATCAGAAGGGCTGTGAGTCCGGGAGCTCCACCCTTCCACAGACCCTCATCTCAGAGGAAGAGGTGCAGCCACATGGCTCAGCATGGCCCAAGCAAGGGAACATGGCCTCAATTTAGGGTTTGCAGAGCCATTGCCAGGCTGAGGAGGGACTGTGGCTGGCAAGGCAGGAACCCCCAAATTGCTTTTACCCCTAAGGCCCGTCTTACCTACCTCTCCACTGCATAAGATATGATGAGGGCCTGTCTGCTTCCATGTTTTACCCCCTCCCCCTGCCAGAGATGAGGCTCCCCCAAGGTGTTCACCAGCCTGGCTTCTACAGGGAAGGATTGAGGCCACCGAGAAACCCCAGCCTAGGGTGGGACTGGGGAGCTCTAGCACACAGGAGTCTGGCCTCTGGGGTAGAGGGGCTCAGGGCCAGACATGAAGGGTGCAGGCTTGTGCAGCAGGGGTCCTGCCAGGCCCACCTGTATCCCAGCTTCAGGCTTGACACAGGTGGGCAGGGGATGACAGGGGTCTTGTGTGTTTGGGGGGAGGGGACAGACAGCAGACAAGCAGGGGAGACTGCCTGGTGGCCCCCCTTCGGCCAACTCTTACCCAGTCACCGGTCTTGGGGGGGGGGCCAGGGGGCTGTGGATGGAGGCACACGCTCAAGACCACAAGCACAGACAGACAGACACGTGCACACTGAAGCCACCCGGGGCACTGGGTCAGCCAAGGCATGAGAACACAGAGCTGGCTGCTGGCCATCGGCCCTGCGTGGCTCCCCACCCGGCCTAGGAGCCCACGATCTGGCCAGACCATGTTTCATGGGGAGTGTGGGGGGCCAGCTGGGTGAGCACCACCTCCACGGCCTGGAACTTCTGGTTCTTAGGTGGGATTGGGCACATCTTGTAGGTCACTTCGTCGCCTTCCACGGGGACATACTCCCCCTCGATGCTGGTGGGCAGGAGAGAGGGATCAGTTCCACAGCAATCCCACCCCCTAGATACCCTGTATGGCTTGGCAGGAGGAGAGGCCTGGCTAGGACAGGGGCTCCTGGAACAGTCCCGCTTTTCAGGGCCTCGGCTGTCTAGTCTGTAGAATGGACATCATGAGCAGTACCTGATGCTCTGTGTTGTTGGGGAATGTGAGACATGAAAGTCTCAAGTCCCTGAGACTTGGAGAAGCTCAGTGACTTCCAGGTCATCCCTGGCATTAGGGGTGGGAATGGGCCTAGACCCAGGCCCCCCTCTCCTAGCCTACCTGCCTGAAGGCCCCTTCCTGGCTGAAAGGCCCAGCAGTTGGCCCAACCCTCTCAGGGACCCCCCTCCCCAGTGCTGGAACAGTACCCAGGGCCCTGCCCATGGTTCCTGGGGCCTCTGGGTGTGTGGGCCCCTCCCCACCAGGCCCCAGCCCTCCTTTCTCCAAACAGCCCCTGCCCCTACTGAGGATGGGAAAGAGGCCAGGAACACAGATGTCAGCTAGCAAGGGCAGAGGCCTGGATTGGCGTTTTCCCAGGTGGGGGCTGGGGACACTGCAGCGTGGTCTGGCCAAGGACAGGCAGTGGGGGATGGGGTGCTCACTCAGACACGTGCACGAAGATATCCTCGGCCCCGTTCTCAGGGGTGATGAAGCCATGGCCCTGGGAGCGGGAGAACTGCTTACAGACGCCCTTGAACACGGGGCCAGCCGAGGCTCGGGCTGTCCTGAGGAGAGGGGAAGGAGGATTGGAGCTGTAACCTAGGACCCCTCCCCAGGCCCTCCCCCCACTTCACCCTTCCTGAGTCCAGACCAGAAAATGCCAACAGTTACCACTCACTCAGTCCTCACATCATCCCCATTTGACAGACTAGGAGATGGGGCCCCAGAGAGGGAGTTGCCTTCCAGGGTCACACTTCCAACTCCCAGCCAGTGCCCTCTACAAGCCTGCCCAACATTCAGGCTTATATGGACTCCTATGGTAAGACCTCCGAGGGAAGAATGTCCAGCCTAGGCTTAAATACCTCCCAAAATGGGGAGCTCACTACCTCCCAAAGCACCCATATCCTCCTCATTCGTTCATTCGCACTTTATTTACTAAGCATCTGCTCTGTGCCTGGCGTTGGGTCACACATGGGGCAATCAGCACTTGTCATCAAAAAATTGTTTCAGCCAAGCCACGTCTGTCTCCCTATGGCTGCCACAACCCCCAGGCTGTCACCGTCCAGCCTGCCCATCCTCTCCGAAGGTCAGTTCCATGCCTCAGCTTTTGCCCATGCTATCCCATCTGTCTGGAACATCTGGCTTCCTCCATCTCCTCCATCTTCCAAGCCCAATCAGACATCCTCTTCCCTGATAGCCCAGGCTGGGCCCTCACCCCTAACCCTGCCAGGTGGCATTGCATAATAGACAAATTCCTCTGGACTGTATAAGCAACCTGAGTGCCAGGACTTGTCTATTCATCACTGCATCCCCTGATCAGTAAATCTTTGGGGAATGAATGAGTGAGCGAACCCTTGCAATCACTGGAAGGGGCACTCCCAGCTCCCTGTCCTGGGGTGAGACCTGAGCTACTCCCGGGAGCTGCGGGACAGTGGGGACGGGCAGTCTGGGGCTGGAGTTTGTCTTGGCCAAGGAGCAGGTACTCACGCTGAATAGGTCCGGGTCCTTTTGGTGGGCAGAGGACTGGGCAGGTCCCGGGATGAGACCCCTCCCCGCTCCCAGACCCTGCTGCCCTCCCTGTGGAAGGGAAAGGTGGGCCAGATGGGGGACTTGGGGGAGTGGAGCGGGGGCACCACCGGGGGTGACGTGGGCTCCGAAGTCATGGCGGGGCCAGCAGGAGAGCCTGGAGGGCTCCGGGTTGCAGGGGCCGGTGAAGGGCTCAGGCGTCCTTGCGGGCAGGGCCCGGCCTGGCCCTGCTCGGCGGCCTCACCAGCCACGGGCTCCGTCTGGAGGGGGAGAGAGAGGCACAGGTGAGTCTGTTCTGGAGGGATGGCCATGAGCATAAATCGAGAGGACTTCACTTTGCTCATGGCCACTCTCTGGGTCTCAGTGTCCTCACTGGACAGACAAAAGGATTAACTGACCTCTTACTCCTAACAGCATGAAGGAAGGCCCGTGACTCCGGGCCCTGGGAAGTGGGGTGAGTGGGGTGACCAGAGGATGGTCTGGGATATGGTTTGGCACAAGAGTTTTCTGTTTCAGAGCCAACAGACAGGGGTTTGAATCTCAGCTTTGTCACCTTGGTGACTTCCAGCAAGCCGCTTAGCTCCAGAAGGGGCTCTGATCCCAGACGGCCTGGGTTTGAATCCCAGCTCCTCAGTGTACTGGCTACATGGCCTTGGTCACACTTAACCTTTGCCTCAGTTTCCCACTCTGTAAAATGGGGATGGTGGAGGTTCTTACTTTACAGAATGGTTCCTGTGAGGATTCTGTGAATTCCTACATGCTCAAAATACAAGCAGCATATGGGGAATGTTGGCTCTTTTACCTTAGGCCAGGTTTCTTCACCTCTAAAATGAGGATAGCCCTTACCCTGCAAAGTTGCTGAGGCTCTGATGCTTTAGTGTGCCCAGTGCCTGCCATCTATCAGATACCTGATAAATTGCTATTATCAGTGATAATAGAAATCCCCATGTCAACAGCTCAGTGTCTGGTTGACCTTGAGGAAATGCACCTTATATTTTCCTCTACTGAAGAAAAGAGCATATTTCCCTAACCCCACCTCCAGGGATTGGGAAACCAGGAACCCCCAAGAGTCGGTGCTTTGGCACCCTGGGGCTCCAGTGGGCCAAGAGAAAGTGGGTCCATGGTTGCCAGGGCTGGGGCAGCAGAGAATGGGAAGTGACCACTAATGGGTACCAAATTATTTTTGGGTGATGAAAATATTGTAAAATTGATTGTGGTCATGTTTACACAAGCACAGCTGTACTGAAAACCACTGAATTGCCCACTTTAAGTGGGTGAATTGCGTGGTATGTGGATTACATCTCAATAAAACTGTTACCCAAAAGGAAAACAGTCAAGTTACCCAAGATGACACAGCCAGGAAAGCAGGCCCTGCAGTGTACCCCAGAGGTGTCCCCTTACCGTGGCAAAGGGTGCCAGGTGGTAGGGCAGGAGGCCACGGCCAACTCCAGCTCTGCCTCCACTCCAGGAAGCAACTGTCCTGGCCTCCCCACTGCCCTGCTCTCCCCTGCCTGCTGTGGTGCTTGATGGTGACAGCTGGTGCCGGGAGGTTGGGGGCCGGGCATGGGGGTGGAGGCGGCCCCCTGTGGTTACCACGGAGACACTGCTGCGCTGGGGCCTGCTGGGGGTGGGGTCCGGGCTGAGTGACCGAGGCTCCGCAGCCTGATGGTGAGACAGGGCAGCGGGAAGCCAGGGAGATGGGCGGATCTATCCAGAGTTAGGGTGGAGAGCAGCCTCCCCTCCCTGCCCTGCCCACCCTGGGCCCCCAAGGGGCTGAGAAGCCTGGACAGCAGAGAAGGGGAGGAAACAACAAGCATGGTGGGTCCTAGGGGAAGGCCTTGGGGTACAGAGAACTGGCTCCTGCTCTGCCCCAGCCCAGCCAGTTTCCTCATTTGGGAAATGGGCTCTCAAGAAGCCCTCCCCCACGGACTGTTTTAAGGGTGAAATGAGAGGCAGTATAGGACACACTTAAGAGGTGCAGTTGCTCCTTGCAGATACGGCTGTAAACTGGGCATAAAGGGAAGAAGAGAAGAGACTGATTAAGAGGGACCCAGCCCACTGGGTCACCTGCTTCCTCCTTGCTCCCCAACAGACTCCCCTGCTGGGCCCCTGCCCAGGCCCTCACAGCACCAGAGCTTGTTGTTTTATTTAATTCTTGCAACCATCCTTTACAGTAAGAGCCATTATTATTCTCATTTTGCAGACAAAAAATTAGAGGCTCAGAGAGGTTAAGTCATTTACTTAAGGCCACACAGCAGCCAATGTCTGAACCAGGATTGGAATCCAGGACAATCCCATTCTGGAGCTCTGGAGTGGGAAGTCAGGAGTAGTGGGTTCAGACCCTGCTGTAGCACTGGCTTGCTGCGTGACCTTGAACAGAACCTTTCTCTCTCTGGGCCCAGTTAGAGCCCTGGACTTGGAGGAGTTGAATGATACCCAGCAGCCTGGCAGTCCAGGATGAAGGGACAGAGTCAATGGAACAGAAAGGGGCAAGTCAAGTTGAGGGATGAGGAGGAGCAGAAGGAGGGCTTTTTCCTTTTAATGCCTGAATGCCACGTTCCATGCAAAGTCTGTATAGAAACTCTTTTCCCAGTCCTTCTGAGAGGCTGAACTTACAAATGTTTCCATTTTATGGATGAGGATGCTAAGGCTCAGAGAGGTTAAATGACTTGCCAAAGGTCACACAGAAGGTAAGAGACAGGACTCAGATTTGTCTGGCAAAACCAGTACACTTCCTATGAGGATAAATTCTGTTCCTGGTTCAGCCAAGACAAGGCTAGAGTTTTCCCAAAAGAACTTTCCCGGAGAAACTAAAGGGAAGAATAACCTTACCCAAGAACAGCAAAACAGAATCTGTAGAACATTGGTTGCAGCTCCATGAAAGGCCCTGGCCCTGAGGGATTTTGGTGTACCCTTCAGATTCAGCTGCAGGAGGGTGAGGGGGCAGCTCAGGACCCAGACGGTCTGGGTTGGAATCCTGACCACACGGCACCCTAGCTGTGTGTCCCTCCCTTCTGAGCCTCAGTTTCCTCATCTGCCAAATGGGGCTAATCGCAGCACCCTATGGGAGGGTTGTGGGACGAGCCAAGGAGTGTGCCACTTGTCCACTCAGAGTGGGGCATGTGAGCTTGGGCTTGTCTTCATCTCCCTGCTGAAGACCAAGCCGCCAGCTGATTACTGGACTCCGTGGAAGAAGGTGCCAGGGAATGTAAAAACTAAACACTACGGCAGTTCAGAGATAACCTGTGTGATAGCTGCCTCACGCCATGGTCCTGTGTGGCCCTTGGTGGTGACTCAGCCCTGTCAGCAGGTGACATGCCCAGGGCTGGGGCTCTGCTCCGATTCTCCGCTACCCCCAAAGAACAGGGCGGGAAGTGGCTGCCCAGGTTCCTGCCTTGACCACGAGAAACCGTCTCTGCCAGGACAGATCCAGGGAAAGCGAATGCTGTGTGACCTGGGGCAAGCCCCTGTCCTCTGGGCTCCCCTTTCTCCTTGGTGACACACGTCATCAGTGGTTCAGATGACTTACAAGGGCTCTGCCAGTCCAGCCCTCTTTGATGTAGTCAAACACACACGCACAAAACTGAAATGCTACTGAGTGCCAGGACTGGGCCATTTCGTCCTCACATCAACCCCATGCTGAAATCACCATCATTTTTCCCTATTTTCCCCAAATTGTTGAGGCCCAGAGAGGGGAAGAGCCTGCCTGAGGTCACACAGCAGGCAGGGGCGGGAACCCTTGGGCGGATGGGGACAGCAGAGAGTCCTCTGGCTGGAGGAGGCAGGAGGTGGGAGGCGAGGACCAGCAACTCCCTAGAAGCTCCTGCCCCCCATCCCCAAAGGAAGAGCAGGGTGTGAAGAACTGGGGAGTCAGGACTCGGGGTTCTATTTCTGATTTTGCGCTGACTCAGACCATGACCTTGGGTGAGTCAGTCGCCAAGTTTGCTAAGCTTAAAAACAACTACCCCCAGTTAAAACGTCCCAGCCCCAAGCCCCGAATGGGGAGAGCCGATACAGCGGGGAGGAATGAGTATGTTTGCTTAAAAATAGGAAGGACAGGGGACACGCTGGTGTCGGTGGAAAGGCTTTCTGAACATCTGAACACTGTGGTCCTGCTCATGGGGTGCATGGGGAGCCCGGGGTGGGGGGTGGGGGGTGTGCAGCCTGCTGTCCAGACCTGGTATTTCCTGGATCCTCTCCCTCCCTTGGCCCCCCAGACACTCCTTAAAATACTTCAGTGCCCACGCTGCTCCTGCAGCTGGAGGTGACCTAATTAAACCTGGCCCTGTCCCCTCCCACAGCATGTGGGGAGGGTGGGGCATTGCGCAGCCCATACGCCTCGTCCCAGGCCCAGCTGCCCAGACGGGCTGCTGAGATTGAGGGCTTGGGGACAGGGACGGGGCATCTCATGCTCTTGTCCCAGCTCGACCTCTGTTTGTCTGTGTGACCCTGGACAAGTCACTTCTCCATTCTGGGTCCCCTAGGGAGGGGAATGGGCTGGTCAAAGTCACCTGGGAGTAGGTGAGCTTGAACTCAAGGGTGGGTCTGCTGGATCCCCGAGCCTGTGAGCTTTCCAGTGCATCACACCACCCACCCTGGTGACCATTTTTGCTGCCTTGGGGGGCAGGGAAAGAGCCCCACTCACTGCTCTTTTTTTGGCATGGGCAGGCACCAGGAATCAAACCCGGGTCTCCAGCATGAGACTCCACCATGGCCCACCCCTCCTCGCTGCTTTTTTTTGTTTTGCATGGGCAGGCACTGGGAATTGAACCCGGGTCTTTAGCATGGCAGGAGAGAATTCTGTCACTGATCCACCATCGCACCGCCTCCCCCCCCCCACTGCTTTTTAACCCCCACTTTGCTGCTCTGCATGGACTAAGGTCTGAACTGCAGCTACCACAAGCACCCACCACCACCACAAGGCCCTGGGTCTCAGATGCTCAGGTTGGCCCAGATGTGACCAGCTCAGCTGGGTCCTGGGCGCCCTCTGCTGGGTGCTGCTCGCCGGTTCCTGCCTCCAGACCGGCCGGCTGTGGGGCCCCCTTCACCCCAGGAGGGATCCCCCTGCCTGGCTGGCGGGCACCCATGAACATCATCCATCCATCACTCTCCAGCCCATAGCCTGTCCTTTGGCCTCTCCCAGGCCCCTGTGCTGCCAGTTCCTGCTTCCACCTGTCTCTTGGGGGGCGGGGCCAACAGATGTGAGAAATAGAAGATTTTGAAAAGGGCTTCAAGGAAATAGGGAGAGGGAGGGGCAAGGCGGGGAGGAGGAAATATCCAGAATTTGGAGGGCCCCAGGAGCCTCTGGGATGGAATCAGATTTGGGAGCCAGCAACCCTTCCCCCCAGGGGGCTGGAGACCTCCCTTTCCCAGGGAGAGGCCTCTCCTGGCTCCCCTCCAGGCGGGCATGGTGCCAGGCTGCTGAGAGGTTGCCCACCCCCACCCCGCACTTCCTGCGCCCCTCCCCCAGCCTCAGCGGCCGCAGCAGTTCACACTGTATTTATTATTGTTCTCCCTGCATCCCCTCCCCTCTCCATGGGAAGAGCTGGCAGGCTGGCAGCTTGGCAGGAACCTGCTGTCTCCCTTCTGGGTGCCAGCATCCCCCCTTAGCACTGCCTGCACTCCTTGTACCTGGGTCAGGCCACTCAGGGGCTTGGCGCCAGCCAAGGCCGCCATGAGTTCCCCACGTCCCACAGCAGGGTGGCCCAGGAGCCCCACCCCCCACCCCTGCTTATCGCCCCTGCCCTCTGGGGGCTGTGCCCTGGCAAGGATGGAGGTCTGAGAGAGAGCAGCAGGCAGGAGAGAAGCAAGGGCTTTGCGTGGGGGTGGCTTCGAGAACATAATAACATGGAGTCACCTCTCCAAGCCCATTAACACAATTATCCCCCATTGCACTGGGGAAAAAATAGAGTTAGGAGAAGACAGCTGCTCTGGCTCCAACTGTCTGCCAGCCCCTGGTGGTCCCTCCCCAGCCCCAGACAGAATTCCAGGGGAAAAGACCAGTGTGCCCACGGCTGCACTTGGTGTTCAGCGTCTGCTCAGAGCGGTTTTATTTCCCCAGTTCCCCAGCTTCCCAGACAGGAGGCTGCGGCTTGGCAGGTGTCCGCTGTGCTCTGCCTCTTGAGCCAGACTGAAGTCCCAGACAGACACACACACACAGAGAGACGCACAGACACACAGGGAGCCACGCTTAGCTCCCCAGGGAGCCAGGGGGAGAGAGGGAGGGAGGAGCAGGGACAGTGGACCCATCTAGACCCTCCAACATCCCCTTCTGAAGCTGCGGGTGGGGGGCTCAGGCTGGGCCAGCCCCAGGGGAGATGCCCCCCCTTCCCAGCACCCCCAAAGTACACCTCCCTCCTTCGTCCCTGCCAAAGCCGATTCCTAGAGTCAGTGTGCCGGACCCCCCCACCCCTGCCAGCATCCCCAGCACCCTTACCTCTCCCTGGCAGCCGGGGTCCGGGCCCTGCCCTCCTGCAGCCGGCTTCAGCACTCTGCCTCTCTCCAGTGCCCGGGGCTGGCAGACAAGGGACGGTCGGTCTGAAAGATGTTCCGAGTGTGTGTGTGTGACTCCGGGTGTGCGTGCGTGCGTGTGTGTATGTGTGTGTGTGTGAGTGTGTGAGCATGCGGCACCTCCGGCCCCTCACTCACTCGCACACGCCTCCCTCCTGACGTCAGGAAGAGCGGGAGGGAGTGGTGGGGATGGGGTTTTGTACTCCCGGCTTAAAGGGCCACCAGGCCCTGCTGCCTGTGACCCGAACCCCACCTCCCGGGTCAGGTTCTGGCCGGGCCAGGAGGTGAGCCGCGTCTCTCCATCCTCAAAGCTTCTTTTTTTGGAAAGTGGCTTTTATTGCCCGGCTACGGTATAATTTGTGGGGCCAGGTTAGGGCAGGCAGTGCACAGGAATGCGGGGGAGGAAGAGCTGGGGACAGCCGCTGCATTTCTGGCAATTAGAGAGCAAGGGGTGGTGAGTGTGTATGTGTGTCTGCATGCTCGCGTGCGCGTTTGGGGTGGGGCCTGTGGGGTGGGGCAGGGTGGGGGTGAGTCTGGGAGAATGGAGGCCAGGGCAAAGAGGAGTCCTCCCGAGGGTGCTCCAGAGGAGGGATGGGTGAGTGGGGTCAGCGATCCTCCTCTGGGCCCCGCGAGTGTTCTGGTCCTCCATCAGCTCTGACCTTGTGCTCAGGCAGCTCACTTGCAGCCATTCTTTCTCTGTCTGGTGCACAGTAGGCCCTTGAGCTATTTCTATTGCATTGGATTAAAGCGTCTCCTAAGGGAGTGATAACCTTGTTTCACGCATACACGCAAGCACACACACCGGGCCTGGGAGGCTTTGAGCAGAGGGACTGATGGGCTGAAAGCCGGGTCCCCAGCTGGGCAGCTGCCACTTCCTAGAGGAAGTCTGGCGCCCACATTGGGGAAGCTGGGGATCTGAGTCTCCGCTCCAGCACTTCAGAGCTGTGTGACCTTGGGCAAATTTCTTTACATCTCTGGTCCTCCAGCACCTTACCTGCAAAGTAGGCCACAAGGTAGTTTTCTCAGAGGGCTGTTCAAGGTTCTTTGGGCTCCTCTTCCTTCTTCTGGTCCTTTCCCTTCTTTTCAGCCTCAGTTCTAAAAGAAGAAAATCTTTCCCTCATTTCTCCTTAGTACTAACTGAGGCAAGCTGGCATTTTCAAAAGGAGTCGTATTAAATAAAGAGGTGGGGGGAGTTAAAAGGGAAATAACCAAGAAAATACAAATAACTACTAAAAATGGCAAAGTAAGCACCTGCCAAACAATGGGTTCTGCCCTGATTTAAACCTCACGGCCATCCAATAATTGAATATCATCATCCACATTCTACCGGTGAGGAAACAGAGGCTCCAATAAGAGGAGTGACTTTCCTGTGTACTCATTCAGCTGGTTAGAGGGGGGATTTGAACCTAGGGCCATTGATATAACTGTGTACAATTGCCCTTCTAGAACCTCCAGGAGCAGTGGCGCTCAGTCTAGGTTTCTTCTTCCACAAGAAACTGGTGGTAAATGTCATCTGTTGTTAGCTGAGGCCCAGAGGTTCGGTTCTGCTCCACATCCAGCCAGGGGACCCCGCCCAGAGGAACTTCCTCTTCCTTAAGCTCTCTTTTCTCCACCTTCTTCTCTTCCAAAGACAAAGATTTTCCAAGTGCCCTCACAGTTATCACGCCTGCTCCTTGTAACAACTCCATGGGGCTTACCTGTATGAGGAAACAGGCTCGGAGAGATTTGGGGACTCCCCCGAGCCACACAGCTAGTCAGCGATGGGGTGAGGGCGCAGACACCCCAGCTCGGGTCTCTACTCCCTGTATCCCACACAGCAGCCGGGTCTTCCAGGAGCAGGGCTGGGCCCTGGGGGTCACATGCACTTGTCCCCTCCTCTGTCCACCGTCTGTCCTGCTGGGCGCCACCCTGCCATTTTCACTTGGGGAACCACCTCTCCCCTAGGTCCATAGGGCCCCTGGACCCAGGCCTGACCCGTCAGAACCAGTCTCAGGACCTGGTGGGAAGTCAGTACCCCCCGGGACTCCCGAGGTGGTGGGAGGCTGGCCTCGAGTGGTTGGGGGCCATTTGGGGAGGCCAGCCTGCCCATGCAGCCCGTCAGGAGGGAAATGGAGACGGAAGGTGGAGAGGATGGAGTGACTTCACTCGAACACCCAGATCCAGAGCGGCTTGAACATTTATTTGAGTCATAAGAGCCAAAAAAAAGCCTTTTTAGCTTCACCCCGCTGGACTATGGTGTCTACTAGAAAAGAGCGGGGAGTGGGGAGTTTCTGGCTGGTCACTCAGACGCCGGGCGGGGCGTGGGGGTAGAATTATGGCTGGCGAGTGAGGGGTCGTGCTGGTGATAACCTTATCACTGACAGGAGAAAAGTGCGTCCCCTCAGGTGCCACCGGCCCCCGTCCTGCCACGCCCCCACGCCCCCTGCTGTCCAGTTCCACACGCCCCCACCTCCACCCCGAGGCGCCCCAGACACGCCCGCCTCCCCGCCCTGTGCCTCTGTGGAGAAGCCGTCACCAGGCTGAGGCGGCCTCGAGGAGCCCTGAGAGTCATCTCTATGCCTGGCGCCAAGGGAATGCTCGTGAGCGTCAGTTGAATGGAATCATTGGTTTTATGGATCCTCATAGGGTGACGCCCACCCCCTGAAAAGGGGTAGGTGAGCACTGTTGGGGGCGGGGATAATCGGGTAGCTCTGTGCGTAGCCCTCAGTACCGTTTCTCCCAGCACACCTTGAGGGGGGCGGGTGTGCGACTTCAAGTTAGCAACAGTGGTCATGGGTGTGTTTTATTGAGCACCTACTGTATGCCAGGCCCTCTGCTGGCCGCTGGGGACAGCAGTGATTAAGACTTGAAGAGCCACGCAGAAAACAAAGGGACGAGCAAAGGAAAGCAGTCAGTACCCACAGTGACGTGGGCTGGGGAGGAAATGGGCCCCGCAGAGGGGTCTGGCCCTTTAGCCTGGTAGTCATGGAGGACTTCCTGGAGGTGGTGACATTTAGGCTGCCTTTCCCCCCTCCTTCTCCCCAAGTGGCAAGAAGGAGCCAGCCTTGCCGGAATCTAGATAAAAGGAGTTGTGGGAAGAGGGGATAGTTGGTGGGAAGGCCCTCCGGCGGCGTGGCTGGAGGATGTGAGGAGAGGGAGAGGTGAGGCAGAGGACTGGAGGCCAGTTCTGAGGCTGCAGCCCCTCCTGCAGGCTGGGCGAGCGGGTGCCATGGCTTCCAGGCAACTGGAGAGGCGGGAAGGAACGGGGCCAGGCTGCGATTTGGAGCGCGGGTGTGGTTACTCCCCGCCACAGAGGCACAGCTGTTCATTCAGGAAACGAGCAGCAGCCCGTGGCAGCCGCCCACCAGCAGCTGAGTAACAAAGGAATTGTCTGCTTGAAAACCAGGGTTCCAACATGCAGACTATTTTTGTGAAAAGCTGAGAATTCAAAGGCTAATCTTCTTGAAAGCCTCTCTTACCTTGGAAAAACTGAAAAGGTGAATTTAAGCTGAGTAGACCCCCAAATCCTATTGTTTCTACCCAAATTAGTATGCTCACTCCTGTTACTAACTGGCAGCCCAGCAGTGGGGGGCTACGCCCTGACTGAAGGGGACCTTTAAAGTAGGTAGACCACCCAGGTGTTGGTGCCACTTGATGGATGAGGACACTGGGGCACAGAGAAGTTAAGACACTTGCCTGGTGTCACACAGCTGGTAATGGAGCTGATATTCAAATGCAGCGGGTTTGGCTTAATTACACTCATTCCCTTCTGCCATACCACATTGCCTTAGAAATGTCTTTTTGGCCCCCTGGATGCCCTTCTTTTCCGCTGTGGGCCTCATCTCCAGGATGTACTGATGTAACTCCCAGTAAACTGGAGTTGTACTTCCTTCTTCTCTCCTGTTCCCCGGTCCTCTTCTCTAATCTTACCACTCCCCTGTTGCCAGAGAAGGTCTTTTTCTGATACTCAGCTCTGATTGTATCACTTCTTCACTCATTCATACTTTCTGCCCTCATTTACTGTCTACTGCTATATACCAGACAGTCGAGGCTCTGGGAATGCAGTGGTGGACAGAAGAGCTCTGCTCCTTGACTTCATAAAGCTCACAGTCTAGTCTAGGAAGAGATGGAACACAACATATACAAACAAATGTATAATCACAAATTGAGAAGACACAAACAAAGCAGGGTGTGATGAAGGACTAGCAGGGCTGAGCTTACCTGCTGAGACAGAGGGTTGAGGGATGGTCTCTCTGAAAGGGTCTCTGTAAGCCAAGGCCCAAGCGGCTGGGAGGAACCAGCCTTGTAAAAACCACGGGAAGAGTGTTTCCCAAAGAGGGAATGGCATGGACAAACCCCCAAAGGCAGGAAAGATCTTTGCGTGTTTAAGGAACTCAAGGCTGCAGATGTGACTGGAGCTAGGGAGCAGGAGAAGGGGAAACATTGCGTGGGATTTGGGTGCCCAGCAGAGGCCTAATCTCATCTGAAATGTGCTGGGAAGGCACGGTACATTCCTGCTTCCAAACAACATGGTGGGCAACTAGGCAAAGCCTCTCTGGCAGTGAGACCAGGGGGAGGTTAACAGCCTTGCACCCCTCGTCTGGGGTAGTGATCGGGACAGGCAGAAGGATGAGGGAGTAGGGTGGGAGTGGTCATCCTGGTTGAGGCCCCTGCACTGGAGCCTGTCTGCCCTCTGGCCTGGGTGTGAGGGCTTCCTGTGCTGCTGCTGCTGCTCATGTCACCCCAAGGTCCCTGGGAGTTGCTCTCTGTGATACAGCAGAGGTCCCTGACCCACAGCTGGCCTCTCTGGACCCTGCTCTGAGGTCAGTGCCACCCCTGGCTGACCAAGGGTTGGGATGCACTGTGAGCCAAGTCTCCATCGGCCATTTGTCCACACACACACTCCCAAATCCCCTGGGCCCAGGCCCCCACCTTCTCAGCACTCAGGGCTCAACTCCATCTTCATGTGCCCAGCCACCTGGTGAGAGCAGCGGCCCCCGGTCAGCCGCCATCGCATGATCCACATGACCTTTCTCAGTAGCAGTGCCCCACGTGATCTCCGTGTCTGTTTCCTATCCCCTGTCAACATACCGGCACTCACTGGGCCTCGGTGGAACAAGACTCCTAGAGCTGGGTCTCACGCACAGCAGGCCTGCAACAAGGATAAAATGACTTTCTACTTTTCACTGCTGGTTCGAGCCAGAATAGAGAGCCACATCCTGGGGATACTCAGTTTAGGCCTCTTCTAGAAGCACCTTTCCCAATGTCACTTCAGCTGGACCTGGACCATTGTCTCCATGGAGAGGTGTTTTAAAAATGCCCAAATGAGAGTCATTCCTGGGCCTTTTCAGACAGGCTCCCAGGGTATCATCTACCACCTCAGAGGGTCCATTCCTTGAGGACCCAGAGAAAAGTCCTCTGAGTGACCAGAATCAAGAAAATCTGGGCCCATCCCAAACACCTGGTTAATTTCCATGTTGTAACTGAACAAGTTTTTTTCTTTGCTTTGGCTGCTGGGAAGCTCAGGGCCAAATCTGTCTTCTATCACCAGCAAGTCTATGTAACCAGGGAGAATGTATATTTCGGGGCTAATCTTTTCATTTCATCCTTCATTCATTCAATCATTCAGCTATTATTCATCCTGCACTTACTGTATGTTTGGCACTTTTCTATGTACTGGGAAATCAACAGTGAGCAAAACACACAAAAATCTCTGCCTTCATGGGCTTATGGTCAAGTAGAGGGAAAGAGTCAATAAAACAGCTTAAAATATAAGCTATATCATATGTCTGAAGGCAATAAGTGCCATGGAAGACTATTGAACAGGGAAGCAGAGAATGAGATCGAGGGGTAATGGGGTGGGGATGGCAGATCCTGAGGGCTGGGCAGCCATTGTAAGAATGAGCTCTTCCTCTCAGGAGCATGGAGTGTGGCAGGGTCCAGAGGAAACCAAGAAGATCTGACATTTTACCGGCAACTCTCTGGCTCCTATGTTAAGTACGGAGCATAAGGGAGCAGGACAGGAGACTGGGAACCGGGGTGGAGGATACTGCATGGGCCCAGCGGGTGGTGAGGGAGCTGGGACTCGAGGGTGTTGGTGGAAGTGGTGGGAGGGGCTGGATTCTGGATGCTTCTTGAAGGTAAAGACAAGAGGACTTGAGAGGAGTCAGGGAGGCCTCCCAGGGTTTGGAAGAAAGGACAAGAACGATTGTACTTAGTCACCTTCCCACCAGCACTGTAAGAGTTAACTGTGTTCTACATCTTCAAATGAACTTGATCAGGTCAAACTTTTAATATACTACCAATCTAATGGGTGTTGAATCGTATCTTATTTGGTCTTAAATTGCATTTTTCTGATTTCTGTTATTCATTTTCATGTGTTTTGGCCATTTGGGTTTTGTACTATGGATCAGACATTTTAACATTATTATAACCTTCACAACAACAACTCTCTGAAGGAACCAGCAGCACAGAAAAGAAACTGAGGCTGGGAGAACCCTTGCTGAAGGTCAGTCAGCTAATAAATTGTTAAGCTCGGATTTGAGTTCAGATCTGGATGATTCCCAAGCCCATGACTTTTTGTAATCAGTACATGCTAGGACTCAAGTCCCTGTTAGAAAAACAACAGAAGGAGTGGATATGTTATTTTGAGCATGTAAACATATCACATGTGTCTACTTGGGTTTGTGAAATGAACATAGACTATTTCATTGCATCCTCACAACAACCCTATGAGGTGAAACATCTATATCCATTCTACACATGAGGAAATTGAGGCTCATCAAAGTGAAGAAATTTGCCTTGTAGAGGTTAAATTATAACTAATAAAAGGCAGAATGAGCAATTGAAGTACAGGGCTGTCAGATTACAAAATCCATGCCTGCTCCACAGTGATGCTGCCTGTTCATAATCTTGGTATGAGATAAAGGATTTCCACAAGTCAGATTTGCCTCATCATCCCCCAGAGCCCTGATTTGACCTCCTACCCCACCTTCTCTCCAGAGCTCCAACAAGCTGATTTTACATGGGCAGGCCCCGGGCTACACCTCCCATTTTTCTGTAGAATCCTAAACTGAGGTAACCTTAACCAATTGGCACAGTCTGCTGCCTAAAAAAGAAAGGAGGAGACAGTCTCTAAGAGCAGAAGATGGAGGTGTAGGAATGGGTTTGCCAGGGAAGGGATGATCAAGGGTTCCGTTTTGGCCCAGTTTGAGCATGAGTTGCCAGATAGAGATGTCCTGTGGCCAGGGGACTTGGGAGTTGAGTACCCAGGGGAGAGGCTGGGCTGGAGATGGACACGTGGGAGCCGACAGCGGGTGGATGGTGTTCAAAGCCATGAGGCTTCCAGATATGAGTGGAAACAGAGCAGAGAAGGTGAGCCGCTCACCCCCGCCAACAGTTAGAGGCCAAGAGAGGATCCGGCCAAGGAGACCCTAGAAGGAACAGAGGGAGCAGCCGGGACAAATGCCGCTGATGCCAATAAGATGAAGACAGAATTGTCAGTAGACTGGGCAACGTGGAGGCTGTCAGTGACCTTGAGAAAGTCGTTTCAGTTGAGCGGTAGGGCCAAACCCCAAAGGGAATGGGTTGAAGAGAGGCCGAGAAGAGAGGAATTAGAAACTGCAAAGACAGATGAAGCTTTCCAGCAGTTTTGCTGGTAATGGGAATAGAAAAATGGGGCAGGGGCTGGAGGGGAAAAGGCACCACGAGAGAGGTTTTTTGTAAGATGTGAAAAAATGTTAATTGCTTTTGATAATTTAATTTTTTTTTGGAGTAGATAATATATTCCCATTATCCCAAACATTAAAGGCGACAAAGGGTATTTGGTACAAAATTCTCCCTCCCACCCTCTCCTCCCCCTCATTAAGTTTCTGTCCCTGATGCCAACCAATGTAATCAGTTCCTAGTGTATCCTCCCTGTGCTATTTTCTGCAGAAACCAAGACTTCTGTATATAAACTATGATTTTCCTCCCTTTTTTTACACAAATGGTAGAGTCACAGACACTCTATTCTGCTCCTGGCATTTTTACACTTAATATGCTCTGAATAGCATTCAATGTCATGCGAAGAATATTCTCACTCTTTTTCCTGACTCCACAGTATTCCATCATATGACAGACCATATTTTTTTTCAACCAGTTCTCTACTGGTAGACTGTCATTTGAGATGGGTTCTGCTGTCCTCTCCATTTTTCTGAGAGGCAGCGGAGGCACTGAAGGGTTCACTGACTTTTCCCAGGTTGTGTGGCCGTGGCGTGGGAACTCCAGGTCACTGTCCTTGACCCCTTCCCTCATTCCTTCCTCTTCCTGCCTTGATTAGCTTCCAACCCTTTTTCCTCTCTTATTCCGACGGCCTTGGCAATTATTTTGTTATCCCTTTGTGCGTTCAAATAACACGTATTCACAAGCCCCGCAGAGATGGAGGGGACATGACAGAGAAGTCCTTGTTATCGTGGAGCCTGTAGGCCACTGTATTTTGTAAACCACCTCAAACCCTGCAGAGATGACGTGGAGAATAAATGAGGTCTGGTCCTTGTTTTCACCAGTGAGTGAACCAATTGTGCCAACAAATCACTGTTGCCGTCTTGTGAGCTGAATACCCTGAGAGATGCCTGGAAATCCAAAACGCTCTTCAAGGCATGCCCCACCCCCCACCGCCTCCCCCAGCCTGGCCCTCCTCCAGTTTCCCACTCAGTTGAATGGCCACCAGCCGGCCAGAGGCTCCTCCCCCTTCCCTCCCCCAGGTCATCCACCCAGGGGCTGACACCCACTGAATACCTCTGGACTCTGCCCAGCACCTCACTCTCCACGGCCACCAGTCTTGTGCAGGCCTCCTTTTGCCAAGGCCACATAATAGCTTCCTCCCTGGCCTTCCTGTCTCCACCCAGCCCCCTCCCATCCACTCCCCCTCCGGCTTTCCAGTGTCATTTTCCTGTTTGAACTTTCCAGGGCTTCCCATGGCTACCCTCTGGATAGTGTACGTCATGGTGGCACAGGCCATTGGTTAGGGCTCTGGAGCCTGCATCCTAGCTCTGCCACTTAGTATCCGGGTGACCGTGAACGAGCGACTTTACCTCTCTTTGCCTTAGATTCTTGCCCTGTAAATGGGATAAAAGCCTCTACCTCATAGGGCCAGTGTGAAGATTAAATAAGTTAATACCTGTAAAGCACATAGAACAGTGCTTAGCATATAGTAAGTGCCCCATAAATGGTAGCAGTAAATATTATAGTGATAAGGCTAGGTTTCCAGCCTCACTGCTCATCAGTTCTCATCTCATGTGTTAATCAGCTTGTTCTAGTTTGCTAGCTGCCAGAATGCAATATACCAGAAACGGAATGGCCTTTAAAAGGGGGAATTTAATGAGTTGCTGGTTTACAGTTCTAAGGCTGAGAAAATGTCCCCATTAAAACAAGTCTATAGAAATGTCCAATCTAAGGCATCCAGGGAAAGATACCTTGGTTCAAGAAGGCCGATGAAGTTCAGGGTTTCTCTCTCAAGTGAGAAGGCACATGGCGAACACTGTCAGGGCTTCTCTCTCAGCTGGAAGGGCACATGGCGAACATGGTGTCGTCATCTGCTAGTTTTCTCTCCTGGCTTCTGGTTCCATGAAGCTCCCCAGGAGGCGTTTTCCTTCTTCATCTCCAAAGGTTGCTGGCTCGTGGACTCTCTGCATCTCATGGCTACATCATTCTGCTCTCTCTCACGCTCATTCTCCAAAATATTTCCTCTTTCATAGGACTCCAATAAACCAATCAAGACCCACCCAAATGGCTGGAGACATGTCGTCACCTAATCCGATTTAACAACCACTCTTGACTAAATCACATCATCCAGGGAGATGATCTCGTTACAGTTTCGAACATACAGTATTGAATAGAGATTATTCTACCTTTATGAAATGGGATTTATATCAAAACATGACTTTCCTTAGGGGGCATATATCCTTTCAAACCAGCACACAGCTGAATTACTTTTCGTTCCCTGAGAGCACCAGATGTTCTCTCTGCATCTGTTCCCTGTCCCCACCCCATCCCCAACTCTGATCTGAGGGTCCGGCCTCTCTTCCCTTATTGGATCCCCAATGGCTGGGCACACTGTATGTTGAATGAATGAATGAGTGACTGGGAAAAGCATCACATTTGGGTGCTGATGAATGAGTAAGAGTTTTCCAGGTGGAGAAGAGGCATACAGGATATATCTATAAAAGGGCCTGTTCCATTCATGGGGCTCCATTCTGGTGCCTGGAGGACAGAGGGGAGGCAGGCTTAGACGGGAGGGCTGGATAAGTCGAGACCTTTTTGTGCAGGCTAAAGAGTCATGAAATGAAGACTTTTGTGAAGATATGGAGGTGGCTTGCAGGAGAGATTGAGGTTGGGAGGCCAGGAGGTGTGGCTAAACTCCAACAGAGAAATGAAAAAGCCTGAACTAAGGTGTAGCAATGGGAATGGAATAAAGGGGGGCATTTGAGAGAAAAATTAATATTGATCTCTTAAACACCTTTGCTGAATACCTCTGAGGAATGATGTTGGGGGCTTGTGGGAACAAAGAGCTCAAGTAACATTTGCTCCTGCCCTCAAGAAGCTCAAATCCCAGCAGAGGTAGGATAACCTATAAATAAAAATATGCACATGCAGGGAAGGCCAAATTCGGTATCATCACAGCCAGTCTCATAGTCAGAGAGATCTCTATGCTTGCGAAATCAGCAAATTTAAGCACTGTGCATTTCAGAATGCTGGCCGTCTGTCTCAAGGATTTCTTTAAGTTCTCAAATTGTTGTTTTAGTCAAAACACACTTCAGTTTAGTTGCACACCCCACCAAGTTGTACATTTCTAACTTTTAGAGGCAGAGTGGTACAGAGGTTTAGATGGAAGCCTACCCCTTCTACTTGGCAGCCCATGATCCTGGACAAGTTCCTGAATTCCATTAGCCCATGTTAGTTATCGTGATGAAAATGAATGAGATTGGAATGGAGAGGGGAGATAAGATGGAAATCGCATAGCAGGTAGGGCAGAATCCTGCCAAAAGTTGTGAGCCACCCTAAAGGCCTTGGACTTTATTCCAAATTCAGAGGGAAGCTGCTGCAGTTGTTTTCCCCCAATTTATTATCATCTATTTTTTTTATTGTGGTAACATATATATATAACATAAAATTTTCTATTTTAACCACTTTCAAGTATAAATTCAGAGCTATTAATTACATTCACAATGTCGTACTACCCTTACAGCCATTGATCACCATAACTTTTCTATCACTCCAAACAGCAACTTTGTACCCATTAAGCATTAACTCCCCACTCCACTTTGACCCTACTGTACTTTGTCTCTATGAATTTGCATATTCTAATTAATCTTGCAATACTTGTCTGGCTTATTTCACTCAACATGATGTCTTCAAGGTTCATCCATATTGTCTCATGTATCAGAATTTCATTCATTTTTTTACAACTGAATAATATTCCATTGCATGGATATACTACATTTTTGTTTATCCATCCATCTGTTGATGGACATTTGTATTGCCACTTTAAAATTGAGATAAAATTTATCTACACTACAATGCAGATATCTCATTGGTTGAGTACCATGAGTTTTGACAGTTGTGTGCATCTGTGTAAGCACCACCTAAAACCCGACGAAAAACATTTCCATCTTCCCACAAAGGTCCGTGGTGCCCCTTCGCAATCAATTCTCATCCCCAGAGCACTGAAGGTTTCAAGCATATTATGTTTGCGTTTTGTAAGGATCACTCTGGCCGCAATGCAGAAGACAGTTTGAGACCGCCCGGGAGGGTGCGGCACATCGCAGGCGGGAGGAGAAGCGATCGGGGAGCCCGGAGGTCGCCTCGGAACCAGAAACCGGGGTCTGAGGGTTCCCAGCTCCCAGCGGACTGAAGGGGAGGTGCCGCTCACACCACGCCCCCGGCCCAAGCCCCGCCCCGTCCAGCGCACGCAGCCTGTAGGTAGCCCCGCCCCGGGTGCGGGCGGGCAGACGCTTCCTATTGGTCTGCTCTCCGGAAGGAACCAGATTCGGGTTCTTGAGCCCAGCGGAGCGGCCGCGGGTTGCGCGGTGCGTGTTTGCGGTGCGTGGTGGTGGCGGGGGTCGTGTGATCCGAGCGCGGGCCGCCAGGTGCGGCCCTTCCGCTGGGCCTCAGTTTCCTCGCATTGCGGGAGCGGAGCCTGACCAACCCTTCGGGCCACCTTGCCGGCCTGGGAGTGGGGAGATCGTCTCAGCTATTGGGAAGGATCGGAGCGACCTCGGGGGTCCCCACCTCCTCAAGGTCCCCGTGCATGATCGACCCCGCCGTTCCCAGGGCCCCCAGCGGTGGCCGGGATGTTCGTCCTGGTGGAGATGGTGGACACCGTGCGGACCCCTCCATGGCAGTTTGAGAGGAAGCTCAACGACTCCATCGCCGAGGAGCTGAACAAGAAGTTGGCTAACAAGGTGCTGGGCCAGCGGGGTCGCGGGCAGGTCTGTGCACGGGAGGGCCCAGCACTTCCCGGGCTAGATCATGCCCAAGGTCGGCATTGGGCAAAGAGCTGGACGTCTCTGAGCCCGGGTTTCTTTGTCTGTAAAAAGGGATGGGGTCATCCTTACTGCACAGGGGAGTTGGAGGGGACCAAAGAGAAAATGGGTTTGAAAAAGGGCTTTGAAACTGGAAGGTGCTGGATTCCACGCTTCCAACTTACTTTGCAACTTTGGGCAAGTCACTTACCTTCTCTGGGCCTTAGTGTCCATTTGTAAAATGGAGATAATAAGGGTTATCTTACCAAGAGTCACATTGTTTTTGTGTATCATAGAGGTAACAGGTGTATCCATTCCCTCCTGCAGCAAGGATTTGCACACCTTCTGTGTACTAGGCCCATTTATCTTAGTGCCCTCTGCCTTTTCTGGAGTAGCCCCCCACCTTAGTTCTTCTGTGTCAGCACCCTCTTTCCTTCTTAGCACTTACCACATTGTTATTTTCTTCTTTCTTTATTTATTTGGTTATTTTTTTTCTCTTTTCCTTCCCATGAGTGTTGAGACCTTTTCTGTCTTCTTCCCTGCACCTAGTGAGAACCTGGCACAGAGTAGGCATTCCAGATTGTTGATTGAATGAATGAAGCAGACAGGGTTCTGCCATATGGTCTGGTGGGGGAAGCAGACATGAATGAGAGGGTCTCACAGATGAATGTGTGTTGAGGTGAAGACAAAGACACTTGCCCACAAGCCTCTGAAACACAGGAATTCACTTGGAGTGAGGGTGACTGCTGCTTTGTTGAGGAGATGGTGCTGGGACTGAGATCTGATGGTGAGGGGGTGGCCTAATTAGGGGATTTGTCTTGGGGGCAGTAGGGGCCTGGTCAGGGAAAAGAGCTGTGCAGGCAGTGGAAAAAGCATGTGCAGAGGCCCTGTGGCAGGAGGGAATATAGTTCCTAGCATTGCATGGCAGAAGCTGGTGCAGCTTGGGCAGAAGGGAAGTGGGGGTGGGGTGGCGAGGCAGGCAGGAACAAGTTTACAGGATGCAGAACACACCATCAGGATATTGTTTTTATTTTTTAATTTTTTATTTTTTTGCATGGGCAGGCATTGGGAATCCAACCCAGGTCTCCGGCATGGCAGGTGAGGACTCTACCTGCTAAGCCACCTGGCCCGCCCAGGATGTTGTTTTTAACCTGCAGAGCAGTGGAAGGCAGTGGAGAAAAGAAAGAAGAGAACTATAGACTTTAGACAGGAGGCAGGACCCTTTAGTAGAGGCTGAGGACACAGGAGGGGTGTGTGCAGATGTGGGGGGCTGTTAGGAGGTGGGGAGGACTCTTGAGAACTTAGTGGATGGCTTCTGTTTCCTTTGTGACGAAGAAGGTGAGGGGACCTGTGGGGGGGTCGAGGTGTGAGCATCATGGAGGGAGAAAGTCCAAGAAGGGAACCTCATCCCTTTGGGGCATGGCTCCTTCAACATTTGGTGAAAGGTGAGAGACAAATTTTTCTGTATTTGCATAATCGGAGGAGGCCTCCCAGAAGAGGTTCCACAAGCTAGGGCACAGATCTCCATGTGCTTCCAAAGCCCGTGCACTCTGCGTCCTTATGGTGGAGAGGTCTGCCCACCTAGCTGAGTTCCCCAAGTGCCTTGCTAATCCCTGAGCATCCCTACAAAAACTCTGATGGGGTTGACACGGTGCTGGTGAAGGGAAGCAGGCACTGAGTGGCTAGTCATCGGGGTGGGATGGGCACCCCCACCCCAATGGAAGCCTGGTAGTTCCATTTTTACAGATGGGGAAACTGAGGCTCAGAAAGGTGAAGTGACCCTTTTGGAGGTCAAACAGTGAGCAGTGGAGCTGGGATTGTTCCTGGATCTGTCTTGTCACCCTGTTCTCTGCCAGCCTTCAGTCCATGTGGCCATATCTGTGGGCCCAAGACTGTGGACAGAACAGAGATTAGCTGCAGTTCTGAAATTCGCTGGGCTGTGAGGCTCTGCCTGGCTTTGGGGACATTGGGAAGTGTAGGTGTAGCCAGGAATCTGTCTTCTGCCCACCCTTACTAGTAAGAGTAATTATCATTAATTGACAATTATTAGTTAATAGCATGTGAGACATACATGGTGTTTTAGTTTGTAAGCTGCTGGGGTGCAATATACCAGAAATAGAATGCCTTTTTTTTTTTGGTATGCTGTATGTTGGGGGTCACATTTCATTCTTTTTCCATATATCTTTTCATTCTTTTTCCAATAACTATCCTGTTATTGCAGTGCCATTTGTTGATTTGTTGGGGGGGATAAGGGGGAAGTGCATGGGCTGGGAATTGAACCCAGGTCTCCCATATGGCAAGCGGGTATTCTACTACCTGTGCCCCTGGAATGGCTTTTTAAAAAAGGGGGAATTTACAGTTCTAATGCCATGAAAATGTCCAAATTAAGGCATCCGGGGAAAGATACCTTGGCTCAAGAAGGCGGATGATGTTCAGGGTTTCTCTCTTAGCTGGAAAGACAGGTGGTGATGATCTCTGCTGTCTTTGTCTCCAGATTTCTTCAGTGGCTTCCCTGGGGGCATTTTCTTTATGCATCTTCAAAGGTCTCTGGCTGTGTGGGCTCTGCTGGTTCTGTTGGTTCTATAGTTTTTTCCCAAAATGGTTCCCTCTTAAAAGGCTCCAGTAAGCAACCCCACCTTGAATGGGTGAAGACACATCTCCATGGAAACCATGTAATCAAAAGTTACTGCCACAATTGGGTGGGTCACATCTCCATGTAAACAATAAAAAAGATCCCATCCAGCAGTATTGAATGAGGGTTAAAGCACATGACTTTTCTGGGGTACATAATAGCTTTAATCCGGCATGCATGGGATGGGGACTTCATATCCATTCTCTCTATTGAACAACCCTGTAGCCTGGTAGTTCCATTTTTGCAGATGGGGAAACTGAGGCTCAGAGAGATGAAGTGACTCTTTTGGAGGTCAGACCGTGAGCAGTGGAGCTGGGATTGTTCCTGGATCTGTCCTGTCACCAGAGGTCCTGTTCTTTCCTGAACCCCACATCTTTCTGAGGTTCCTTACCTCAGGCAGCAGCTCCAACTCTTCCATCCAGAAGATGGAGATCCTTGCCCCTGTCCTGCAGTTGGGGAGGTCTCAGGAGAGACTGTGTGGGGTGCTGGGCCTCTGGGGTCACTCTGGTGTGTTTGTGTATGTGTATACACATGGACACGTATGCACACAGGTTGTGTACAACGTGGGACTCTGCATCTGTCTGTTTGACATCACTAAGCTGGAGGACGCCTACGTGTTCCCGGGGGATGGTGCATCGCATACCAAAGGTGGGTACCTTCTCCTCCTGGGGCATTGGGGGTTCTCGGGGCTCGGTTTTTTGTAGTAAGAAGTGCTGAGGTGGCTGAGAGTGGCTGAAGTTCTGGGCTATTGTTTGGGAGCCCTCTGGCCTCATCCTGAATGCTGGAATTGGCTGGGTAAGTATGGGCAGGCTCTTCCCCTCTCTGGACCTCAGTTTCCTCATTTGTAAGACTCAGGAGGCAGACTGGGGGACTCCCATGGCCTTCTCCAGCGCTGAGCTTGTGGCTCCATGTCTGCACGCTCTTTGGTCTCGTCTGCACCTGACCCTTGCCCTGGGCCCTGCCTCCAGGCCCTCACTATCTGGTCGGGGAGACAGACCGCCCATCAGATGGTGACAGGTGGAACAGTTACTGCTGGCTTAGAAGCGTGGTGCATGAGGGATGCCCTCCTGGGACAGGGAGACTTTGAAGGGCAGCAGGGCATCGTAGTTCAAAGTGTGGCCTCTGGATGCAGATCCCTACCCTGCCGCTTGTTAGCTGTATGCCCTGGACTGTATGTCACCGCCCTGTGCCTCCATTTCCTCATCTGTAGAATGCTGTGAATCATCGGGTTTATGTTACAGGGCGTTTGTGAGGATTAACGCGTCAGTGCGTGTAAAGTGCTTAGGACAGAACCTTGGCACTCAGCACGTGCTCCATGGCTCCCCGAATTGAATTGCTCCGAGCTCTTTTCCTTCTCTTGTTGCCTAAACTTGGTGGCTCAAAACTCCTCCCTATTCTTTAGGGTTCTTCTGGGCTGGCTTGGCCAGGGTGGGCTGTGGGTCTGGGGGGCCTCGGCCAGGATGGGGGGTGTCACCTCCCAGGAGGCTCGTTCACTTGGCAGTTTTGAGGTTCCATAGCTCAGCAGTGCGGGAGCCCCAGCCACAGGCACTTTTCCAGTCTCATGTGGCCAAATCCAGAGTCATAGAGGGAGAAACAGACTCTGCCTTTTGAGGGTAGGAACTGCAGAGTCATGTTGCAGAGGGCTGTGAGGGGACAGTTATCAGAACATGGAAGGAGGATGAGCTAGAGAGAGGGAGCTGGGGCAGGAGCAAGGGACGTGGACAGTCCAAGGTGCCTCTCGGGGAGGGAGTTAGGGTATTCTTCCCCACCTGCCAGCCACACCAGATGGGAAGTGGAGGACAAGAGGGCCTGCTGGGAGGGGGCAGGACCACTCCGAGGGTAGCTGTGCAGTCCTGTCATCACCTGTGCATTCATTAGAGATGCAAATTCTCAGCCTGCTGCAGTCTTCCTGGCTCACAGTCTTTGGGGTTGGCTGGTAAACTGTGTTATAACGAGGTACCAGAGGATTCTCACACAAGCCCGTGTTCGAGGAGCCCTGCCTCAACCCTCTCAGCTCAGAGAGATGTCTGATTCCAGAATGTGCTGCGAGGCTGCCTGGTGTCCATGCTGTGGACATAGACGACATCGCAGAGCCCTAGAAACCAGGCCGCATTTGTACAGACTAGGAACAGTTTCTCTGATGAGAAAATAAGACAGTCCTGTAAAAACAAGGCCACGAGAGCTTCTGTTTAGAGAAACAAAACAAGACACTGTTGAGCTGGGCTCCATCTCTGCGTTTAGACATGGGCTTTGGTTGTCCAGGAGACAAGTGATAACAGCTCCCAGAACTTTAAGAAAAACCACGGGAGGGAAAAGTTTAGTTTGGGAAAACCCTGTCCATTCAGTTGGTTGTTTTTGCTGGTTGATGTAAGCTTTCCATTTGCCATCTTCCCTCCCCATGCCTCCTGGGCCTACTGTTTCCTTGTGAACTAGTTTGAGGAGTCGTGTACTGGGTTAATCATGGCAGATGGACCCAGATCTGAATTCTGGCTCTTTCACTGGATGGGGTACCTCTCAGCCTCAGTTTTCCCATCTGGAAAATGGGATCCCATTGCAGTTACAAGTGCAGTTACCGTGCAGGCGAGCTGTTATTTTGTGGTGGACGTGGGTTGCCACGCTTTGGGGTTGACCCCCGATCCTGGGCACCTGGCCCCCGAACCCTTCCTACAAATATTTGTTTGCTGAGTACCTTCTATGTCCTTGCTCTGTGACCTGGGGCAGGTTGCTCTACCTCCCTGAGACTCGGTTTCTGCATCTCTAAATGATTATGTGGTGTGAAAGAGAAATACCATGTGAAGCCTGGCACATAGTGAGTGCTCACAAGGTGTTGGCCTTTACAGGGTATGGTGCTGGCCCCAGCCCCAGGTTCTCTGCCCTCCAAGCTGGCTGGACCTGGCCCGCTCACCCCGTCCCGGGCTGGCTGGGGGTCCCTGCTCTGGCTCCATATGGGCTGGTGACTGTGGTTGTTCCAGACTGTGGCTCCCTGGGCTTTGTGCTGGTTTGCACCCAAATGTCCAAAACGGGCCTGGCACAAACTCCACAGAGGCTCAGTGAGGATATTAAACCAATCTGAACGCTGGGTCACAGGAACAGGGTTTTTCCATCCTGTGGGTCCATGACCCCTTGCTGCCCTCATCTGCTCTCTGGGAGGTCCCGAGGCTCTAAGCTCCCTGAGACTCCTCAGCAAAGGCCTTCGTCTTGGTGGCTCCTGTCTGTCTCCTCATGGGAAGTGAAGGGTACCAGCTGCCAGCACCATGCCCTGCCCCTAGCCTCCCTTTCGGGTGGAACCCCCATGGCCAGGGCCGGGAGCTGGTAGGTCCTGCCTTTCTTGGGGTGATGGTGGCAGACCTAGTGGGTGTTGGTGGCAGAAGCCAGTGTCTGGGAGATTAAGCCTGCCCAGTAGGTGGCCAAGGAAGGCAGGGTTCAACCTGATGGCCCTGTCTGGTGGGGTACAGAAAAACTTGGAGACATTAGCTGTGGCTATGAGCAGTTTCTCAGCCTTTCTGAGTCACCAGCTTGTCACAGTGGGAATGATGGTGGCAAGGGGCAGCCTCATGGGGTTCTCTGGCCCTGGGTGTTCAGGTCAATGGGGACAGCCCCTTTGGGGCTTTAATCAAGGGGCGGAGGTAACGAGGTGATGCATATGGCTTCTTCCATTCTTTGGGTCGGTGATGTGGGCACAGACTCGACCTGGTATTTCCCTTGGGGGTGGGTGAGTGGGGACCATCCAGGACCAAGAGCCCACGGAGGTATATTTGCTCAGTTGCCAGCTCTGCCACTCCCCACCCCTCTTTAATTTCAGGGCATTTTTAGCACCCTGTTCCAGGTCAGAGCTATGCCTGGGGCAAGCTGCCAATCAGCAGGGACTGGGGAACTTGTTTCCAAACCTGGTTTCCTCTTCCAATTGCTTCTGCCCTTTCTAGAATTTAAAGGAGAGGCTCGAGAAAGGTTGGGATTGACTTTGGGGTTACTGATAGCCCAGAGTCTGGACCCACATGTGACATATTTGGGCTGCAGCTGTTGACCTCCAGGGTGGCCAAGCAGTGGCTGTGCAGGGGATGGGTGAGGGTCTCCTGGCTCAGCTGATGGGTCTGGGCCTGCAGGGGACTCTGGGAGTAGACCGTGCTGGGCAGGCTCCTGGCATGGCTACATCAGGCCCCAGATAACAGGGTGGGAAGGCGGTTACTGTGCACCTGCTTGTCACTGATCTGTCACCTGCTTTCTTCATTTTCAGTCCATTTTCGCTATGTGGTGTTCCACCCATTCCTGGATGAGATTCTGATTGGAAAGATCAAAGGCTGCAGCCCAGAGGGAGTGCACGGTAAGCCTGGCGAGGCCTGAGAGCTCGCGGGGCAGCAGCCAGGCTGGATGGGCCGCCTCCACACTTCAAGCCAGTCCATGTGGGCAGGGGTGGGGTCAGATAGAGACACAGAATCTTCCTTGTGGTGTCAAAGAAGCCTGTTCGTTTTCGCCAGGAACACCAGCTACCTTTGAGTTCTTACTTTCACATAGTACACGAAAACCTGGCCTGCTGTGAGGTTTCACTATGAGATCTTTAACTCGGCATTTCAGGTGGACACTGAAACTGCTTGGTGTGGCCTGGGGTCCTCGGTCACACCAAGGCCTGGTCCCTGTTGTGTGTGTGGTGTCCACCTTGCATTGGCGAGCTGGTGCTTGGGGCTTTGCCACAGCTGTGTGGGCTGTACAAGGGGCAGGGGGGCGGGGCCCAGGTTTCCTCTGGCTCACCTGCCCCATGGCAGCACAGGGTGAGGGAATGTAACCTGGGCTCCTGGCATTTGGCCATCTTGAGCCCCTGACCCACGTGCTTCCCTTCTTCATCTCTTCCAGTATCTCTAGGGTTCTTCGATGACATTCTCATCCCCCCGGAGTCCCTGCAGCAGCCAGCCAAGTTGTATCCTCCCAGGGTTCAAGTGGTTCAGGAGGAGCTCAGGTCTCTCCAAGGAAAGTCCCAACTCTTTGGGGAGCACAGGGTTCTGCGAACTGATGCCCCTGGCCTCTGGGTCCCCTCCAGCCTGCACTTTGGCCCTGGAGGTGCTACCACACCTGTGTGTTTCACACTGGCCGTGATGTCTCGTGCCTGTCTGTTGGCATGTCAGGCCCATGCTTGGTTGTGCAGGTTGTGCCCTGTGCAGCCTTGGGGCTATGAGGTACCATTCACTTCCACGCACTCTCCTTAGGCTGCCCACTTCCTAACTTCCCACTCCCCACATTCCCTCTCCCACGTCCCTCAGGAATCACTTCCAAGATCTCCCAGGTCACTAGGCTGGCCCCGACTTGCTCTGCTCCGTGCCATCCTGGGCTACCCACTGTCCCGTCCCAGCCCTCAGCTGGCTGCATGGGGCTCGTCATTCTCTGGGTCTTTCCACTCATCTGAGACTCTGCAACAGGAGGGACCCCATCTTGTTGCCCCGAGGAGAGTCAGGGCCCCTGATAGGAGGGGAGCATGGCTCCTGGCATGGGCTTTGCTGATGGAGGTGGTGATGGGGGGCCCTGTAGGAGCCTCGAGGCTGTGGCTGGGCCCGTGTAGGCCTGGCTCATCCTCCTGTGGGCTGGGACCTCGGGGCGAGTGTGCTCACATCCCACGGTGTCCTCGTGGAGAACAGGAAAGCCCTTGTGCTGCCTGTCCTCTGGGCTCAGTACAAGACCTAGGCAGGATGAGGAATTTGGAATTGTGCTGTGCAGAAAAGGTAACTGTGGCTCACATTTGAGGCCTGGCTGTGTGCTGGAGCCCTGGGAGCATTTCTGTGTTTGCTCTTTTGTTTAATCCTCGCAACAGCCCTGTGAGGGGAGGTCTGCTACGATCCCTCCTTGGCAGGTGGAGTCACTGAGGCGTAGAGAGGTTGGGTCTTGTGTCAGGGCACCCAGCTGGTGGGGGGTCGGAGCTGCAGTCTGGACCTGGTGATCAGCCTCCGGGCTTGGAGTGGGTCTGGCAGGGGGTGGGCCCAGGCCTGTGGTCACTCCCATCGTAGAGGCTGGGCTCCTCCCTGCCCCGGGTTCTGACACAGCCTGTGTTCTGGCTATGGGGCCGACTCCTCACCAGCCACAGCCCTGAGTTTGCACAGGGACCTGGGCCTGCTTTTTCCGGGGTGGGGGTGGTGTATAGGGCCCCCACAGGCCTTGTTGTTGCCTTGACCCTGGGTCCTGCCCAGCGACGAGGCAGAGCAAGTGTGGGTGTGGGAGTACGAGACTGAGGAAGGCGCACACGACCTGTACATGGACACTGGTGAGGACGTCCGCTTTCGCGTGGTAGATGAGAGCTTTGTGGACACATCACCCACAGGGCCCAGCTCTGCTGAGGCTGCCTCTTCCAGCGAGGAGCTGCCGAAGAAGGAAGCTCCGTACACGCTTGTGGTGAGCTGCCCCGTTGTGGCTGTGGAAACCAGTAGGGAGAAACCAGTGCTGCATGAATTGGGGTTCAGCTCCTGGAATTCCTGTCCTAGCAGGTTGGGTCCAGGTCACGTCTCCCTTTGGGGACGAGTGAACCTCAGAGCTGCCCTACCCGAGCCCAGGCTGGGCCTGAGGTGGTGGGGAAGCTGGCTGATGCTCCTCAGCTGCCAGTGCCGACTAGTCAGACCTGATGTGGGTTCAGTTCATGAGGCATTTACCCTCATGATGCCAGAGTCAGTGACACATGAGAAAAATGGGATTCCAGGGGCCTGCTGGAAAGGGTTTTTGTTGTAAGGGGGGCCCAAATTGTTTGCTTTTGAGGGCAGCTGTCATCCTTAGGAATCTGCAGCTGGGAGAATCCTCTGTCTGGATTTGGAGGCAGAGCTTCACGATCGCTAGACCTTTCTGGCAGGACTTGACCATGGGCACATCGGGAGGGCAGACCCAGTGCTGGCCTGCGGGGTCCCCTGTTGGCCTGGCCATGGGTGAGAGGGTACTTGACCCCAAATGTGGGAAGTAAAGTCAGTGCTTTCCTTACACGCCTCCGGGAGGCTGGCTGGGGAGAGGTGGGCTGTGCACTCCAGACCTGACAGCAAGAGTGCGAGTTTGGTTCCTGGATTTCCACAAAGCCTCTCGTGCATCCCACCCTCTTTTGCCTGTGCTGACCTCCTGGGGTGCTGACAAGGAAGAGCCTCTTTACCTCCTGCTCAAGGTGGCTCAAGCCCTGAATGCACCTGACAGGGGTTTGTCCTCTCTCTCCACCTGGCAGGGATCCATAAGCGAGCCAGGGCTGGGCCTTCTCTCCTGGTGGACCAGCAGCTAGCCCAGGATTCACCACAGGCCCTGCCTGGCCGGCAGGCTCCACCCCAGCCCTCACGAAGGTCGTGTACTGGGCTGTGAAGGTGACAGCAGCTGACATGGGTGCTGGTGAGGAGAACTGGTATCACCTAGAGCTGGAGGGTGAGCTAGGGGTGGCAGGGCTGATGTGGGCCCCCCACTCTGGGCTTGCTTCTTCTCCAGGTCTGTCCCAGAAACCTCGCCATCCCCATGGACTTCTGGTTCCCAATGAGAGCAAAGACATTTAATAAACAATGGCAGCAACAGTAGGGAAGGTGCTGCCCTTGTCTCGAAAGCAGTGTCATGACCTAAGGTCACTGAGTTGCCATGGTTGGAACAGTGTGTCCTTCCTCACCACCAGATGACCTGTGGGGATGATTCTCCCACCTCCTCTCCAAAAGAAAAAAAAAAGACGAGGTCTAGGGGTTTGAGAGACCTGGGCTGCCTCACACTGGGCCTTGGGCTGGCTGAACTGCTAACAACATAGTCTTGCAGGGAGCATGAGGCTGGCATGGGGTTTTGGTGCTTTGGGACCTGGAGCTAGGCATTTGCTTATCAGCCTGTCAAGGGGTAGTCACCTTTCCACCAGCATTTGGGGGTGGGGGGCAGGTGGCCCATGACCTCAGCCAGACTAGCTAGATGGGGGTGATGCAGTGTTTGTGGCCCAGAGTGACAGGTTGGTGACCTGTGCTCACCTCTCTGAACACTGGAACAAGAGGGAACTAGGGGAAGAATGGCTAAACAAACTGTGGTATATACATACGATGGAATATTATGTAGCTTTAAGACAAGATAAACTTATGAAGCATGTAATAACATGGATGGACCTAGAGAATATTATGCTGAGTGAGTCCAGCCAAAAACTAAAGGACAAATACTGTATGGTCCCACTGATGTGAACGGACATTCGAGAATAAACTTGAAATATGTCATTGGTAACAGAGTCCAGCAGGAGTTAGAAACAGGGTAAGATAATGGGTAATTGGAGCTGAAGGGATACAGACTGTGCAACAGGACTAGATACAAAAACTCAAAAATGGACAGCACAATAATACCTAATTGTAAAGTAATCATGTTGAAACACTGAATGAAGCTGCATCTGAGCTAAAAAAAAAAAAGAGGGAACTAGGGGTCAGCAGTTGCATGCTGTTGATTTAGCAGTGGGTTTTCCAGGTTCCTTCTGCTCCTTTGCCCACTCTGCCTGGACCAGTCTGTTGGGGAGCAGATCTTGTCCTGGTTGTGGCACCTTTGTGGGACCTGCTTCAGTCCACACAAGAGTACCAGAACGTGGAGGTGCTTGGTGGTGGCAACTTGACGTCACTCCAGGAAGGAGGAGCAGGTGCAGAACAGCACTGTCCCCTGCCTCCTAAAGCTGAAAGGTTGGGGTCAGGCCAGCTCGGAGCTCTGACCCTCCGCAGCTGCATTTTCTAGGGCAGTCTCAGCTATAAAATGGGGACCATACCTACCCTCATGTATGGCCTGAGGGTTTAGAGGGTCAATGAGACCACGCCTGCATCTCACCAATGCCCAGGACCTCAGGGCAGCTCAGCTCAGGGGTTTCAGCTGTAGATGAAAATCTAGGGCCTCCACGGGAGCTCTAGGGATACTGGATGAAGTGGGAAAGGGGGTGTGCTGGTTTGAAAGGAAGTATGCCCCCTAAGAAAAGCCATGTTTTAATATAAGTCCCATTTCATAAAGGTAGAATAATCCTTATTCAATACTGTATGTTTGAAACTGCAATCAGATCATCTCCCTGGATGATGTGATTTGGTCAAGAATGGTTGTTAAACTGGATTAGGGGATGACATGTCTCCACCCATTTGGGTGGGTCTTGATTGGTTTATTGGAGTCCTATAAAAGAGGAAATATTTTGGAGAATGAAAGATTCAGAGAGAGCAGAGAATGCTGCAGCACCATGAAGCAGAGAGTCCACCAGCCAGTGACCTTTGGAGATGAAGAAGGAAAACGCCTCCTGGGGAACTTCATGAAACTGGAAGCTAGGAGAGGAAGCTAGCAGATGACGCCATACTCGCCATGTGCCCTTTCAGCCGAGAGAGAAGCCCTGACTGTGTCCGCCTTGTGCCTTCCCACTTGAGAGAGAAACCCTGAACTTCATTGGCCTTCTTGAACCAAGGTATCGTTCCCTGGATGCCTTTGATTGGACATTTCTATAGACTTTGTTTTAATTGGGACATTTTCTTGGCCTTAGAACTGTAAACTAGCAACTTACTAAATTCCCCTTTTAAAAAGCCATTCCATTTCTGGTATATTGCATTCCGGCACCTAGCAAACTAGAACGGGGGGCTGCCCTGCAGTGCTGTGAGGAGGTTGGGGGGTATGGTGATGAGGGTCTAGCTATGGGTAGGGCAGCCAGAGGCCTCCAGTGACCTTGCCTGAAGAAACCCTCTCTGGACCCTCAAGGTGATACCAGCACAAATACCACTCATACACAGAGCAGTCATTAGACTTTCTTATTTTCCTTGCAAGAACAAAAGGTTCTCTTCAGCCCAAAGTGAAATGATTAGGCAGGAAAAAACTTGGTGGGAGTTTTGTCATCAAAAATAAATACAGTTGCACAGACCTGCTCAAAATCTGAACCAAACCAAACAAGAAAGCAGGGGGCTGGGGATTACTTTAAGAACCTCCTCAACCTTGGGCTCAGGGAGGCAAGGCAGGAGGAGTGTCTGGTTTTGTTTTCTTAGAGCAGGAAGCCACGGCTGGATTGGACCTGATCCTTTCTGATGATACATGGGCACCGCACTTGCAAATGGCCCCTGAGCTGGGTCGGTGGGGCAGGGTGGGTGGTGTCAGGCAAGTGACAGCCTCACTGTTGTAGTTCCTTCATTCTGTTCAAAGCACTGCCAGCCTGGAACCACTCAATCTGGGTCTCATTGAAGGTGTGGTTCAGGAGGATCGTTTCCTGGGTCCCGTTGGGGTGCTTGATGATGCATTTCAAGGGCTAGAGAGAGAGAGGCAGTATGGGTACCCAGTGGCTGAGGCCCTGAGAAACATGGTGCTCAGATCTGATGCTAGTCAGGAAGGCAGGGCCTTGGAGGGCAGTAGGTGAACCCATTCCTAGGCCCAGTCTAGGTGGCAGTGGGTAAAACCTGGATGGTACCCAAGGAAAACTCCTGGGGCCAAGAGGGACCTGCTGGGGATGGGCTGTTGGACTTTTAAGAGCCAGGCCTAGCTAATGGGTGGGAAGTGGGGGGCCTGCACTGGCACCACCCTCAACTCTGAGTAACTGGGCATTTCCTTCCCTTCTCAAAGGGCTCTTCCAGCTATAACCAAAGTTCATGAGAGCAGCTGTGGGGGAGACCAGGTGTAGGTGGGGTGCAAAGGTGACTGTCCCTACCCCACCCCTCAGGAGGACCCCAGGGGAGATTCTAGGGTTTCCCTCTGCCCTTCCTTTCTTCCCTGGCCCCCTGACCTTGCCAGGGGCAAAGTCCTTCAGGCCCTGGATGGTCAGCTTGTCCACAGGGTGGATCTTGTTGTAGTCGGCTGGATCAGCAAAAGTGAGGGGCAGCAGGCCCTGCTTCTTCAGGTTGGTTTCTGAAAGCCAAGAGGGCATGTTCAGTCAGCAGGGGTGGTGCCCTCCTTACCTGCTCTTCATGCAGGAAGCATCATCTTCAGGTGCAGAGAGCTTCCTTTTCTAAATCCAGGTAGGGCTCTGGGAGAGACACCCCTAATCCTGCCACATGGGACAAACTTGGGAGCATGACAAGGTCCAGGTCTGCTCTACCCCAATGATGTGGGATTTTACCTTTCATTTAGTGACACTTTAATTGTGTAGATGTTAGGGCATATGTAAGGCCTGCCTTATAGACACATTCCCAAGAGAAATCCTTAACCCTGTGTCCTGGGATTTGGTAACCTAGGTCTGCAGGTTTGAAAGCAAGTCTGTGCTTGCCTGGGGTGGGGAGCTATGGGTATCGGACTTGCAGAGGGATGATGGCTGTGGGGGGTGGGCTGCAGGAATAGTGGACACAGCCTTAAGCCAAGTGCACAGGCTCTGGCAGGTTGGGCGGCCTTGTGAGCGGATGGGCAGGGCCCAGCCTCCATTCACCGTGGATCCTGGCGAAGCTCTTGGTGATGATGGCCCGGCCCCCAAGGTGACGGGGCTCCAGCGCTGCGTGCTCCCGGCTGGAGCCCTCGCCGTAGTTTTCATCTCCAATCACCACCCACCTGATGCCATGTTTCTGTTGGGCAAGTGGGGAAGGAAGTTATGAGGGAAAAGAGGGTGTCACCCCCCACCTGCTTCATCCCTTGGCACAGGCAGATGTGACCCCCACCATGAATGCTCAGCGTGGAGGCAGCAGCGGGTGGAGGGCCATGGCAGGGGCACAGTGGGGGAACTGCCACTGACCCCCACGAACTCTGACCCACCTTGTAGTAGCGGGCAGTGTCGGGGACAGGGCCAAACTCCTGGGTGACAGCGTTGCGCACGGAGTTGGCCTTGCCGTTTTCTATGTTGATGGCGCCAATCAGCAGGTTGTTGGAGATGTTGTCCAGGTGCCCACGGAACTTAAGCCAGGGACCAGCAGCCGAGATGTGATCGGTGGTACATTTTCCTTTGACCTTGGGTGGGTGAACAGAGAAGACAGATGTCAAGGGTGGTCCTTGACTGGCAGATAAAAGGAGAAGCCCTTTAGAGGAACTCAGCTGGCCCAAGTGCCCAAGACTGACAGGGTTGAGGAGAGAAGCAGGTCAGGCTTTGGACATGTGGTCCTGCTTTGCCATTCAAGCCAGATGGGCTTAGGCAAGGTCAATACCCACCCCCTCAAGGCTTCAGCCTGCTCAGCGAGAATCAGGATAGTATACTCCTTCATGGGCCAGGATGCTCGGTGGACTTAATGGGGGCACAGGCGGGGCAGGGAAGACAAATATGTCTGTTTCCAAACCCTTCAGGTGTAAGCTAGAAGACCAGCCACTGAGGATCCAGGGAACGGGTCTGAGATCATCAGACTCACCTGTCCAATGGGCTTTTAACACTGGCTGTCCCAAAGGAAAGCCTAGAGACAGACCCCTTAGCAAGCAGCCTCAGTTAATGCCTGAGGTGGGTCTGAGGTCTCAGGCCACACCATAAAGGCTGGCTTCTGCTCACCTCCCCAACACAGGCCACACTCACAAACGGTCGACTGTGGGGATAGGAGAATTGATAATTTCTGGAGCCTCAATGGCCAAGCTAGAGATATGGAGACCTGCTATGCAAGGCGGCAAGCACCCTTCTTGTCCTGCCTGCGCTCCGCTCACTTGCCCATAACCCACTGGAGGTGGCTCTCACCAGCTGCTACTGGATGGCTGAGAGCCTCAAACTGTAGCTGGCCAGATCCAACTCGGGATGGTGTGGGGCCATGGAGAAGGGAAGACGGGCTGTGGATGCCCTCTGTCCTCTGCAGTCAAACTGCCATACCTGACCCCACCTTAATCTCAACCTTGCCTTCCACCTGTGCCAAGAGGAGTCATGTGGGACCTAGGCCACCTGGCAAGTCAGGACAGTTTTTGCCTCCTTCCCCATGCTGCTAACCTTGATGAGGATCTGCAAGTCTTCCAAGTCTTTGCCATCCCACTTGTCAAAAGGCTCCAGTAACTGCAGGCGCTGGCTGGTGGGGCTCACGTCTACCCGCTGCCCACTGCTGTCCTTGGGAGGATGCTGGTAAGTGTCCTGCCCAGGGTCAAACTCCTGCAGCAGGGGATGGGATGTGTTGCGTGCTGAGTCCTCAGTCCCCATGTGAACAGGCTCTTGTAGGAGACCAGTGCCCTGCGCCCTACTCCCAGGTTGGGGGAAGGAAGTGCCTCGGCCACTCAGCAACCAGCAATGGTCATGAGACACCCAGGCTGAGGCAGGCCTGCAGCGCTGACAGCACAGGGTGACAATGCCTGCTCACCGCTTGGGGAAGCTCATCTGCGTCTGGAGCCTCCAGCTTGAACTTCTTGCCATCCTTGCCTGTCAGGAAGTCAGTCTCTGGGTTGAACTTGAGAGTGCCGGCAATGGCCAGAGCTGTGACAATCTAAAATGGAGGTCAGTTTGTTGGTTATTACCAAACATCACTCCAGGTTCTCCCCAGAGACCAGAGCTGTAAGAATATCTTTGGGACCCTGGGCGAGCACAGGACTTATGAATCAGCGGCAATTTCAGCTTCTACCACTCCCTGCTTGGTGGCCCTGGACTTCAGTTCTCTCCTTGGAAGCGGGGAACAGCACAACTTGCTCAGCTCTCCTCCTTGCTTACAGGTGTACTGGACAGAGCATGGGAGAGATGGGTGTGACCCCCTGGACTGGGAGCAGCCTAGCACCCTGAGAGGTGCTGATACAGATGCAGCTGTGATGAGGACGTTTTTCTCTGAGCAAAAGAAAAGTATTCCTGGAACATTCATTAAAAAAAATCAAGTCAAGAAAGACTGGCCCTGTGTCAACCACGGCTGAGGCTGAACACCCACTAAGTGCCTGGAGCACATCAGCTCATTCAATGTTAATGATGATGATGACTTTCACTGAACTAAGCATGGGTTGGAAACCAGTGCAGTAAAGTCCCCTTTGGGGAATGGTGAGAAAGGGGGAAAATTCAACTTCCCCAAGTTGAATTCTTGATATTCTCACAAGCAGTGTGGACAACCAAAGCTATAGGCTGAGCCCCCAATCTTGGGGTTTGTTCATAGGAAACAACCCAACAAAGGACAGGTCAAACGTACTTAAAATTAAGCCTAAGAGTCACCCCCAAGAGAACCTCTTTTGTTGCTCAGATGTGCCCTCTTTCTCCAGCCAACACAACAAGCAAACTCACCATATCCCCCTGTCTATGTGGGACATGACTCCCAGGGGTGTGGACTTTCCTGGCAACGTGGGACAGAAATCTTAGAATGAGCTGAGACTCAGCATCAAGGGATTGAGAAAACCTCGACCAAAAGGGGGAAGAGCAAAATGAGACAAAATAAAGTGTCAATGGCTGAGAGATTCCAAATAGAGTCAAGAGGTTATCCTGCAGGTTACTCTTATGTGTTAAATAGATATCACCTTGTTAGTTAAGATGTAATGGAGAGGCTGGAGGGAGCTGCCTGAAAATGTAGAGCTGTGTTCCAGTAGCCATGTTTCTTGAAGATGACTGTATAATGATATAGTTTTCACAATGTGACTGTGTGATTGTGTGATTGTGAAAACCTTGTGTCTGATGCTCCTTTTATCTACCTTATCAAAAGACGAGTAAAACATATGGAATAAAAATAAATAATAGGGGGAACAAATGTTAAAATAAATTTAGATTGAAATGTTTGTGATCAATGAAAGGGAGGGGTAAGGGGTATGGTATGTATGAATTTTTTTCTGTTGTCTCTTTTTCTGAATCGATGCAAATGTTCTAAGAAATGATCATGATGATGAATATGAACTATGTGATGATATTGTGAATTACTGATTATATATGTAGAACGGAATGATCAAAAGTTAAGAATGTTTGCGTTTGTTTGTTACATTTAAAAAAAAATTTTTTTTAATTAATAAAAAAAGAAACCATGGCAGTGCTTTTACCTTTCTCACACTATCCTGACAGGATTAGTGGGGCACAGAGAAGTGAACTGAGTTGGCTGAGCATATACAGCAAGTTAGAGTGGGGCTGGAATTTGCCCTAGACAGTGAGATTCCAAAGCCCATGCTCTTAACCACTAACTACACGATGTTAATATCTCATAACCCTCAGAGTGGCACGTGGAGAACAGGTGTGATGTGCCAGGGAGCACGGTGCTTGGGGCTGGGGAAGGCCTGTGGCTCTTGGATTTTCCTTGGATAACCCAGCTCTTGATGCCTGCACCCTGGGGGTCAGATGCTTTTGTCATCAGCCCTATCTTCTCCTGGGCAGGGCCCAGAGACAGCTGCAGGTTAGTCCCTGGCTGGGCAGAATCTTACCTCCGGCGATGTGACAAAGGCATGGGTCTCGGGGTTTGCATCATTGCGGCCTGTGAAGTTCCTGTTGTAGGAAGTGACGATAGTGTTCTTCTCCCCCTTCTTGATGTCCTTCCTGCCGGGTCAGAGGGGACAGGTTTAGGGATGTTAGGCCTTGTCACCTGGATCCTCTAGAGTGCCTGCTTAACTCATGACAGAGGAGCAAGAAATAGAAAGACCCCCCAAAAATGGCCTCCTCCTTGAGACTCATAATGCAGAGCAGGAGGGAACCACAGGGTTCACCGAGGCTTGCTTGAGGCCACATGTGAGCTGAAGGCTGAAATTAAGGCCTAAATTTCCTGACCCCAGAGCTGCAGCTTCCTTTCAAATAGCTTCTCACCCACAGATCCTGGATGAGTCCATTAGGATGAGGTCTTTCTGGCTTTTTCCCTGCCAGCCTTGGGTTTGGCCAGAAGCACTCACTGTCTTTCTAGGCCTCTTCCTCTTTACCTCCAGTCCAACTTTCAAGTCAGAGCCCAGGGGCTTGTCCTACCCAAAGATGTCCCTCTCACCTGTCCCACTGGCCAATGCAGGGGCCACAGGCGTTGGCCAGGACAATGCCACCCACGTCCCGCAGGATCTGTGCCTGCAGAGCAAAGAGGACAGGGAACTGTCAGGGATAGGCAACTGGCTGATGGGAAAGGATGAAGCACTGTATTGGGACCCTTGGGCAGCTGCAGGGACCATACCAGCCCACAGTATAACAAGGTTATGGCTTGTCCCACCCTGAAATCCTATCACCCAGTGGTAGATGGGGAACTTACATAGCCATCCCGCTCAATGGTGGCGCGGATCTGTTCTGAGCCTGGTGTGATGGTGAACTGGGACTTGCACTTGATTCCATGGGCCAGTGCCTGCTTGGCTACAGCTGCTGAGCGCCCCATGTCCTCATAGCTCGAGTTGGTGCAGCTGCCAATCAGCCCTGGTGCATTTTGGGCACAGGGGTCAGAGGTCAGTACGAAGCCGTGATTAGAGGCCTCTAACTGAACTAGAAATATCCAGACCTAGCCAGAGGAGGTCACCAAATATGCTGAGCCAAAGACTGTTTTTAATAGAAAAAAGCTGGAAGCAATCAAAATAGCCAGCAAAAAGGATAGACTTACTCATGACCCAGTCATTTGTGGGAAGTCGATGTAGTCATTAAACATGATACAGACCACGTATGTTAAGAGCCTGACCCATTTCTACAAAAATATAATATGCAAGCATGTGTACATCAGAGGCTTTACCAAATAGCAACGATTACTGCTGGATGGGAGCTTACAGGAGATGCTAACTTGCTTTTATACTTTTCAGGATTCTATGATTTTTAATTTTATAATCAGGAAAACAAATTATTTAAAAAGTCAATAAATTACTTACATTACATTGTCTAGCTATCAAGACAGTCTCTTATCATTTCAGTGACTTAATTCCTAATTACTAAAGCACCAAAGAGTTTTAAAAAAATTTACTTCAATAGGAGTGAACAGTTATTATGGGATACTTACTTGATGCAAGACACTGTAGAAAACTCTTTTCACGTATTAATTAACTCATTCACATCCCCCCAAAATTCTGAAGGGTAAGTATGACTATGCCCATTCGATAGTTGGGGAACCAAGGCACAGGGAGATTAATAATGTGCTCAAAGTTACAAAACCAGGAAGTGGCAGAGGCAGAGCCAGGGTCCAAACCCAGGTCACCTGGCTCCAGCGTCCACACTCTTGGCAGCACCACTGTACTGATTCCCTGTTGTGGATGACGTTATTTATACTGACATGCCAATGTGCTTGCATATGTAAATCTGGAAAGTAAAATAAAAGTGGCCTAAATAATGGCAGACTCTCAGAGCTTGTTTCTGGCTGAGGGTTGAAATTAGGGGTGTTTTAAAATTCTTCTTGCTTGTCAATTTCTCTACAGTGAACATACATTTTTCACCCAAAGAAACATGACAAAAAGCCATACAAAAAAATAAAAAAGAAAAAATTATTTCAGAAAGTACCCTATAGAGGTGCCATATGGTAAGCACAGGGACTCTACAGACTGAACGGACCACTGGCTATGGCCCCTTAGCAAAACCGACTGGGGTGGAAAACACTCACCCACTCGGATGTCCAGAGGCCATCCCTCCTTCTCTGCCACAGTGCCCACTTCTGCCACTGGGTGGGCCAGGTCAGGGGTGAAAGGCCCATTGATGTGCGGCTTCAGCTGAAAAAAACAGACACGAGGAGTATAAAGAGAGCAGAGAGGACAAATCTCGTAATGTAGACAGCCTCTGTTCTTCAGAGGCTGCCTGGCTCCCACTTGCCAACTCTGTACAAGGACCTGGGCAACCAATCTCTATTTTCAGGGTTCAAGCTCAGGAAACACCTGAGCACCTCCAGTTGGCATGGCAGGCACCAGCTCCTGGAATCCCCCATCCCTGCAAGGCCAGGATCATCTCTACTCTGCAGACAAAGGAGCCAAAGCTCAGAAGTGACATGCTTTGTTCAAGGTCATAGGAGATGGCAGAGGTATGATATGACTCAAGGTTCATCATCTTGACATACAAGAGTTATTTTCAGAATCTTATAACAAAATTTACTTTAGGTCCATGCTTCACATGTGATGACTCTCAATAAATGTAAAGCACTCAAACTGTATACTTGAACGTGGTTAAAATGGGAAATTTTATGTTATTTATGTTACCACAATAAATTTTTTTTTTAAATGGTGACAGAAATCAAAACAATGGTTGCCTATGGGAGAAGGGTGTGGACTGAGTGTAACAGTGGTAATAGGGAATTTGGGGTAATCGGGGGATGATGGAATTATCCTCTGTTTTGACTGGAGCGGTGAATGAAGGTAGATTCAGTTTATCAAAACTCATCAAATTGTACACTTAAGATGTCAATTCACTGTAAGGAAATTTTATCTCAATTTTTTAAAATAAAAAAAGCTTAAAAATGTAAAGCACTCAGCAAATGGCAGTCCATCACTGAGCAAACACTCCATTAATGTTAGCAGTTATTAGTTAATGTTATCTAATTACAGATTAACTCCTTTTGAATCCCACAAACTTCTCATATTTTACAGATGACATGAGAGCCACAGAAATTAAATATCTTGCCTAAGATCACACAGCTTAAGGGGCAGAGTGGAAATCTGAACTCATGCAAATGACCATTCTGCTCTGCTGCTTCTCTTCATTTGACCTGCCCTTCCTCTGGCATTCTAAATGCCAGCTCTGGTGCAGGTCTCAGTATGCCAAAGCCTGCTTGGGCCTGGGAATCTTGGGTCTTGCCCTCGGTGCAGGTCAATGAACTCTGACATCAAAGCCAACCCTCCAGGGCAAAACTTGGCTTATGCTAAAGCTGATATGGGAACAAACAGGCTCAGTGTTGTAATCAGTCACCTCTTCTCCCCACTCCCCCAGCCCCATCCTCCAATTTCTTTCAAGCTTTGAAAAATTCAGGCCACAGTTTTCAAGGGCATCGTGACATCAAAGGCCAAAGGCCTGCTGGTTGTCTGGGCAGGGGCCTACCATGGCCTTCCCCAGTGCCGAGAATACAGTGGCCACTAGAAACCCCAGATGGGTCCTGAACTTCCCACGGTCAGAAATTCCTTGGATCCAATTCCCTTCCTCACCTCGTTGAGGTTAATTTCAATCAGTTGGTCATAATGGCAGCCAGAATCAGGTACTAAGTGGTCCTTGAATTCCTCAGCTATATTGGCAATATCTGAAATCAACAAGGGAGGGAGACTGAAGTATGGGCAACAGAGAATGGTTCCTCCATCCACCCAGCAGTTACCTGGTGCCTGCCAAATATCAGATCCTGGGCAGTGACCAGGTAAACAAAGGGAACAAAACAAACAGCACAGAACACTGTGCCTGCCATCAAAGAGCTTGCAATCTAGCAAAGGAACTATCAATGAGATGACAGTTACCACAGGATAGGAAAGAGACCTACAGAAACCTGGGGACCCAGAGGAGAAGCACCTGCCTGAGGTCCAGAGTCAGGAAAGATTACCTGGAGAAGACGAGTAGGGCTAAGTCTTGAAGGAGAAATGACTCAATGGAGAAAGGGAGGGAAAAGGCCTTCCATATAGGAATTCATATAGATAAGCTCTCACCTTGGCCCCAAGCCTCTGGCTCTACCCTCCTCCAACAATCCCTCCTGCAGGCCCCATTTCCTCCTCCAAGCCTCAAAGAAGCCAAGCTAGAACATCAGGGGAGTTTGGGAAGGTGGTTCTTGTTCCCATTGTTTTTCCTCCTCCTCCTGCTAGGACAGGAATTATAAACAGAAGATCCCTGTCATTTCTGGAGCTTCCTGTAGGGGGCACCAGGGACCAAGCCAAGAAGAACATGTATCCAGACATCTTCCCAGGTCAAACTCAAACTCAAATTTCAGTCCTGAGACAGAGGTATCTCAAAATTATATGCCAGGCCTCTTCGAGAAACTTATGAAAGCTACAGACACCCAACTCAGAAACAATTACTCTTTAATCTTGAGTATCACTAAATACCAAAAAGGAAAAAGAAAAAAGAAACAATACCCACAAAACTTTTCGTAACACACATACACTTTTCAGACAAGCTTCTCAGAGCCTCTGCAGCTGATCTGGAGACACCAGGGTAAAGACCCTGAACAGTGCAGCTCAGGGGTCTCAGAGGAGAAGCATGTAATGTGACTACTTTGCCCCCACCACCCTAACCCTGCCGGCTCACCTGCCCGGCCTGTCTTGCTCAGGTATTTCTTCATCCTGTGGTTGTAAGGAAACACTGAAGTGGTGGCCCCGATTTCGGCGCCCATATTGCAGATTGTCGCCATGCCTGTAGGGAAACAGCCCATGGGGCTGGCTGAGCAGCTGGGCATAGGCCACACACACCTGCTGGCTGGCTGGGTTCGTGCATCTCTGCAGCAGGGAACTGGTATCATTTCTTCCCACGCTCACAGGGCACCTAGTGGCTGCGGGCAGATGTATCCCCTTGCAGCCCAGGGTTAGACCAGGGTTAGTGAAGGGATGTCACCGGGAACCAGAGCTCAGTGTCCTGACTTTTATCGTGGTTGCTGGTACAGTGAAGAGAACACAAGATTCAGGGCCTGCAGGCTGAGTTCTAGATCTAGGCCTGGCCACCCTGCTCAGCACTCTACAGGGCACTCTACAGCTAGCTGAACTGGGAGACACTGCCCAGTTGTTACTGTGTCCGTACTGCAGGTGAGGGAACTGGCTCAGAAAAGTTTCAGGCAATGCCAGGAAGCAAAGGGAAGTGCTGGCCTTCACATCCAGGTTTGTTTGGCTTGCATCCAGGTCTACCCTCTTTTAGCCATGCCAAGCTACTATGTGGAAATTTTTCTGGGTCTCAGGTTCTCCAGCGTAAGTCTGGAATAACATCCACAGTCTGGCCACAGAGCATCAGACAGGAACAATGAGGCCTATATAGGTCCTGATTACTATCAGGATGCCTGCCTCTGGGGGTTGCTGGGACAATGGCATGTGCTTGCTACCAACCTGCCAAGTGAGCTGTCCAATGGTAGAAAGGGCTACCTGTAAGAGTGAGCTCCTGTCAATGGAAGGCCATGAGGCCTAGCTGAACAATAGCTCTGTGGCTGCTGCAGCAGGCACCTGGGAAAGCCTTGACTGGGCCATCTCTGAGACATGTTCCACATCTCCCTGAATTTCTAGGGATCCAAGCATGGAGGCCAGATGACCAGGAGTGATGGGTAGAAAGGGGCTGGTTCCTACCTGGTGCTGCAGGCTAACAGGGCTCCTAAAATTGCTAATCCAAGGGAAGGGAACGAGGATCAATCCTAGCCAAAGAAAGATGCGGGGTTGGCACTGCTTTGTGAACGAAGCCCTGAACCTAATCCCCCATTCCCACTATCACCTCTACTCTCTTTGGGATTTTTCTTCTGCTTGATCAAGCAGAAGGTCCTGGCTTGGGTCCTAACACATCTGATTAACAAGGTACCTTGGACTAGACAATCTCTAAGGTTGTCTCCAATCCCCCCTCTACCTCTGAGAGTCTATGACCAATAATGAATTGCCCAGGCAGCCAGTGAGTTGGTCCTAAGTCCCCAAACTGACAAGACAGATTCTCAGGGGAAGGCCATCCACTGCTCCTACTGCTCAACTGCAGGCCCCATCAGGCCCAACCCAGGCTGAGAGTCATACCACATGGTGGCTCACCAGTGCAGGAGATGGAGTCTACTCCAGGCCCGTGGTATTCCACAATGGCACCTGTGCCACCTTTCACCGTGAGGATGCCCGCCACCTTCAGGATCACATCTTTGGGAGAGGTCCAGCCAGACAGCGTGCCCATCAGCTTCACACCAATCACCTGAATAGATGGGTGAAATGGCAATTACAGGCCCCATGGGCCATGTTCAACTAGGAGGTCAAGATACAATACTTGCTGAATTCTATTTCTGCGTGCTGATCCTCGTCTCCCTCCCAAAGAGGTGTGAGTCAGACCTATTCCCTCACCCTTCTCGGGTCTCCGTTTCTCAGTCATACCCCACCCCCATCACCTGCAGTCACTCCAAAACAAATCCTTCCCTACCCCTCACCTTGGGGCACTTCAGCTCCCAGGGAATCCCAGCCATGACATCCACTGCATCAGCACCTCCAACTCCAATGCAGATGCCCCCCAGTCCACCCCCATTGGGGGTATGGGAGTCAGTGCCAATCAGAAGAACCCCAGGGTATGCATAGTTTTCGAGAATGATCTGAAAAAGAATTCAAGATCTGAAGCTTAAAAGCCCTCAGAAAGGGCGGGCCACGGTGGCTCAGCAGGTTGAGTTCTTGCTTGCCATGCAGGAGACCTGAGTTTAATTCCCGGTGCCTGCCCATGCGAAAAAAAAAGGCCCTCAGAGAATGGAGATAGGTCCCAAAGGGTCTGTGAAACTGTCTCCCAATGACTCTGAGCAGTAGGCAATTCTCAGCCACTCCTCTAGCCCCACTTAAAGTGGGCCTGTGTGGCCACTGAGAGCCAGAGACTTGCAAGACAGGTGACCTATACTCGTGATCAGCTCTACTACTTCTTGACAGCAGGACTCAGACCTGTTAATATCACCTTGTGCCTCAGTTTCCTAATTTATGGCAAAGGATGAAGAATGCCTACAACACCTCAACCCCCAGCATGTTGGTGAGAACCAGATGAACTAGGACAGAAGAATGTGTCCTATGATACGCCCCGGGAGAAATGTGCCCATAGTAAGATGCTCCTGATGCCACTCCCTACCTCGTGTGGTGGCCTGGGCAGGGTCTGGGATATGTTTATTGGCTTCTTACCAGGACAGACAATTATTTCAGGAATTAGCACCTAATAAAGAGCTGAACACCCAATGGAAGCACAATCGTCATGAGTTTTCCACTGCTGAATGGAAGAGAAGCATAGATGATGCCTCCTTCAAACTCAGCATTCTGGAGGCAGCTGTGAACGAAGGATACCGAAGTCATCTAAGTGGCAGGGCCCACATTTGAACCCGGATCTGTTAGTTGTCAAAGTCCATGATCTTTCTACTCTGCATGTTACTTCTGAGAGGTGCCAGAGGCAGGCTCATGGAATGCAGCAGAAACCACAGGTCCTCAGGTTAAGTATCTGCCCAGCACACTCTGCAAGGTGTGAGGGGGTCTCTCCAGGGGTCTTCCTTCTAGCTGATGCACAAAGTTAGGCACGGTTTTTTTCACCAAGGGTGTGGTAGTGGCTGGGAAGACCAGGCCAACATAGAGGAAATCCTTTACAAACAACTACTGATGAGGACAGGACATTGCTTAACGGCTTCATTTCTCCAACCCACATTGGCCTCAGCCACTGTGCCGGTCTGAATCTGCTGTGTACTCCAGAAAAGCCATGTCCTTTAAATCCTCATTCAGTATTGCTAGGTGGGGTCTTTTTGTTTGTTTCCATGGAGATGTGACTCACCCAACTGTGAGTGGTAACTTTTGATTAGATAGTTTCCATGGAGATGTGTCTCCACCCATTCAAAGTGGGACTGCTTACTGGAGGCCTTTAAGAGGGAACCATCTTGGAAAGAGACAATAGAACTAAGAGAGCCCACTGGAGATGGAGAAGGAAAACGCCCCCAGCGAGGCCTTATAAAATGAGGAGAGAAAGCTAGCCAACACAGCCATGTGCCCTTCCAGATGAGAGAGAAACCCTGAACTTCACCAGCCCTTTCTTTGGAGTTAAGGTATCTTTCCTTCAATGCCTTAATTTGGACATTTTCACGGCCTTAAAACTATAAACTTGCAATGTAATAAACTCACTTTTTAAAAAGCCATTCCATTTCTGGTACATCGCATTCTAGCAGCTTTTACAAACTAAAACAGCCACCTACAAAGATTTAAGACTAGTTCATCACTAAAGCTCCTCAAGACGGTAAAAGTCTGATCCACGAAGACCAAACACTATGTAGGCCTGCATTGTGTAGGTGTGCTCTGCACCTTGATGGGGGAATTTAGTGCAGGCCTGAGGATGACAAGGAAGCTGGTTCTGACAGTGGCCTTACCAGTCAGCTGGATATAGCCAGGCAGAAAAGGGTGTGGGGGAGAGGTGTATTTTGGACCTGGACTAACATTTAGAACATAAAACTGGAAATTCAGCTGTGCTGCCACACAACACACACATATACTCACTCTTTACCAACCCAGCCTGGGGACCAGAGCTTGAGAGGAATAAATAAGCCCCAGGCCCTATCCCCAAAGAGCTCACAGTCAGCGGCTTGGCACACAGTGGGACTGCATTGTGAAGGGATCCCCCAGAGGACAGACAGGGCAGGAGGGTCCCCTAATGCTGGGTATGGCGAGAGGCCAGGGAGGCTTCCTAGAAGTAACAGAAAGCTGCAATGTAGAGGAGGAGAAGGACCTGTTAGTGACTGGGGATAGAGCAGAGGTAAGCAGGAAAAGGTTTGATTGAAACTTGGTGAATTAAAGCTAATGGTGGCTTGACAGGATGGGAGAGGTTCCCCTGACTAGCTGGAAGTCCAGAGAAAAGTAAAACACACAGCATGTACCTGAGCCCTGGGAATTTTTCTTAAGGAACAAATCTATCAGGCTGTACCCTTAGCTGGTAGCTAGCAGCAGGTGTGAGCGGTCATCACTCACAGGCTCAAACTCTGGCTCAGAAGATGCCAAAAAGGCCTGGCCATCTGTACTGAGGCAGCATGGGGAACACCTCGTTTAGGATGCCCTTCATGACAGAAGGCCGGTCCTATGTGACTCCCTTATCTTGCTGCAGAGAGAGGTTTTCTGGCCACTGGAGACTGCTGTGACCTGACATTCCTAGGAACCCTTTCTGGCAAGGGTGATGGTGGAAAGGGCAGAGCAGTGATCCATTGGCTCTGGTTTCTGAGGGAGGCAGTACTGGGAGCCCATGCAGGGTAGGATTACAGCCTGACTCAGCTCGTTCTAAAAAGAGGCTTGGGAAATGAGGCCGGGATGGAGGTGGGGATATAAAGGTCACCTTGGAAAGGTGCAAAGAGGCAGGTTTCATACAGACAGGACTGATGACAAATGGGACACCTCAAAGCAGTACATGTCTTATGACAGCTGTGCCCCATCTCCCTGGAAACACTCACATATATACACATACACAAACACACTTACAGAGAGAAAACTGTCTACCCAAAGGAAATCCCGTCTTGGGGAGATCCCAAAGAAGAGTTCCTGGCTGACATAACCACATCACCTACAGTAGGCTGTCCTCCTACAAAACATCAAGAAGGAAGGGCACCCTGGGCACTGATTGGGGAAGAACTCATGGTGTGGTGGGAGGTGGCAAAGCCCAGCAAGGAAGTGCGCTGACTTTGGGGCCAGACTGTGTGGGCCCAAATCTTGGCTCCACAATTAGCCAAGTGAGGTCCCTAGGCAAGTAGTCAGTTTTCTCTGTGCCTCAGTCTCCTCTTCTGTGAGGTGTGGATAATAAAACCACCTACTTCAAAGGATTGTGGTGAGCACTCAATGAGTTAATATTTTTAAGTGCTCAGTGCAGTTGACTATCATTATAAAAATGGAAAAAAGGTAAGCAAGCTGTGGACTGATATACATAATAAGGCAACACTTAAGGAAAAAAGGAAAAGAAAAAATAATACAGTGCTGTATATAGTCTATAGTTAGAGAGATGCATGTAGACATGCTCAGAAGGCATTGAAAGAAACACAACTTAAAATGCTCGTTACCTGAGGCAGGATGGGCAGAGTGGACTTTTAATTTTTTTTATGTGGAGAATGACAATGTGTAACCTGACATATTGAAAATTAGTTAAAAAACAGAGGAGAAGGAACCTAAGGACTGACTGATATGTCATCCAATTCCCCCTAAGCCCTCCTGAGTCTCAAGTTGACACACCCTTTCAGTTTCCTAAGAGCAACCTGGGCTCTTGCCCCCTTGGAAGGGCAGGCCAAGTCCTGCTTTACCTGGTGAATGATTCCAGATCCAGGTCTCCAGAAGCCCACACCATACTTGGCACCTGCAGTTGCCAGGAAATTGTACACTTCCTGGTTTATGTCCTGGTGAGGCAAATCAATAACCAAAGCATTATTAACAGAGTTGCATCTGGGATGACCCTTGCTCTTGCCCTCCTCCAGGCCCCACTCCTACCTCCCCTACGACTCTGAAATGCTAGCACTGCAAAGACAGGCCCTCTTGAAGAACTTCTAAAAATAACTGCAAAAGGGCTTGGATGTTGGCCCAGAGTCTCAGATGACAGGCCTGAGGAAAAGAAAGAGCAGACACAAAGCCCACCTGACTTGGAGAACTGGGGATGGGAGCGGGGGGGAGGGGAGTTGGGCTCAGAAACAAGTCTCTACCCTGCCCAGATCTCTGGGTCTCAGTTTCCTTCTTTTGTTCAAGGAGCTGGGCTAAAAAATCTGCAAGGGTCCCTAAGCCAGCGCAGCAAGAGGAACAATACCACAATGTTGTCTAACTGGGACACAGTATTGAAGGAGGAAGAATGTTAGAGGGACACATTGCAATGGAGGTGACATCCAGGTTCCATTGCTCACTTGTGAGTTGCTTCCAATCTGAGGCTTGGATGCCTCATCTGTAACAATGTCTGACTCATGCCCACTCTGAAAATGGCATCTTGTTAAACATCCTCACAGCCCATCTCATAATGGCAAGAGCCCTTGTCAGGAAGCCCATTTTATGGATGCAAAAACAGAGGCTCCGAAAGGTGAAATAACTTGCTGGAGATCCCAGAGTTAAACAGAGGAACCAGGGTTTGAAACTAGGTCTGCCCAACCACATTTTAATGAATATTCTACCGTAGTCTAATCAATGAATATGAGAACTACATTTTAATATGAAATAAAACAACCTCCCTTAGAGGGAGGACGAAATGAGATTATATCTAAGAAAGCACCCGGACCAGTGTCTGGCACAAAATAGATCTCAATAATTGGTTTGATGAATCTCAAATGAAAGATTTGTCCAATGGACACTGTTCTGAAATGGAGGTTTCTGCCTCTGATGTAAGGTCAACGTTTATCTGGAATATATGACACGTCCCTGGACAAGTGAGACCCCATCCCAATGATAAAAGGAATGGGACCATGGTGGACTGTAGAGTCCCAGAGGAGGAACCAGGAAATGAGACTTGGCAGCTTCTGGGCACAGGAGTGCCATGCTCCATGGCAGAGAAAGGTATCACTGTCAGCAACTCCAAGCCCTTGACAAAACACCCTCAGAACCATTCAACCCTTTTTTCATTCTCAAATTCCAGGATAACCAGGCACCCTTCTGAGGGCCCATTTTGTTCTCCCAAGTAAAAGAATAGCACACAAAGAACCTGGGTCCCAGGTCCCCAGAGATTCCTTCTAATTAATAATTAAAATACGTGCTTTTACATTTACAAACCAGTCACTTATGAAATGGGAACTGAGGGTAGGAGGTTGGTGGTGACACGTCTGTGTGCATGTGTTCATGTATTGAGGCACACTGTGGGAAAGGAGAGAGCCCTTCCTTGGAGTGGTGCAGGTTACAGGAGTGCCAGCCTCAAACTCAGCTGCGATCCCTCTCTGGCTATCTGTGTGACCCTAACAGGCTGTTCTGTCTCTCTGGGCCCCAGCTAGAGGGACCTTTTACAAATATATCTTGGTCTGGCCATATTTCTCCCTCCTCCTAGGATGGTGCCTAAGGCCTCACCACAGCCCTCCCTAGCCTCATACTGCCCTCCCATATACCCAGTTAAAGCCACACAGGTCCCCCTTTTCAATTCCACAACTGCATCAAGTTTTCTCCTGTCTCAAGGTCTTTGTACACACTGTTCTTCTAAAGTATTCTCCCAGTTAAAGCCTACCTATTTGTTCAGGTTTGGCTTAAACATCATATCCTCAAAGAGCCCTTCCCTCACTCCAAAATCTAAATCTAATTTTCTACACTTTTACAGAGCCCCACACTTTCCCTCTGTAACACATATCCAAATTCACAATTACCTGTGGAACTGTTCAGCATCTGTCTTCCTACTAGACTCTAACACCCATGAAGCAGGCACCCTGTTTGTTTTATTCACATTGAATTTCCTGCACCCAGCAAATTGCCTAGTATATAATGAGTGCATCTATGATTCTATGGCTCTCATTCTCAGAAGTAGGTGACTTAATATAGATTCTAAACCCATAAGGCAAGTGGGGGACCAGAGCCTGAAGGGCAATGGTCCTCCTATGGGGAGTCATCCCCAGGGCTAACTAGGACCCAGGTGCCCAGGTCCTGGCCCTGCAGAAGCCCCCAGTCATGTGACCACTACTACCGAAGCTAATATGAAAACTGCTAGCCAGCAGGCAGGGCTCTCCTTTCAGGGGAGTGCAACCACAAAACAAACCAGTGGGCCAGGGTAGGAAAAAAGGGCTGGAATGAGAACGCTGCCCTGAGTGTTTCCCAGGATCTGAGAGGCTCTTTGAGCTATGCTGGCCCTGGGAGACAGAGCACTTTCAAGTGTATGCCCTATTCTGGGCCCAGCCAGGCAGCAGCCCTGCCAGCATTCAGTTCCTGCCAACAGCTCCCCGCCAGAGGTGCTTACTCCCTCTACTCTCTGTGGAGATCCAGTGCTGCCAAGAGTAGCGCATGCTAAGGTACCACAAAGGCAGAGCCTGGGGTAAGAACAGGGACTTGATTTGGTAAGGAAGAGTGGGGGGAACTGAGGGGAAAAAATCTTCAGGGAAAAGTTTATAACCACTTCACTGTCTAGTTGAGCAAAACTCACAAAAGAAGAAAGAAAGCCCCTCCAAAGAGTCCAGTTAATAAGAGCGCGTGAGAGTAGAAGTAGGGATCAGGGTGCAGCCTTAATCCTGCCTTCACAGAGTTGAGATTTGACTATATGGTGCTTTGGAAACTGCAAATTCTGAACCCATAAGGTGCCACTATCAGGGCTCATTCCTGCCAGGGTCCCAGGAGGGTCTGACAACCATGTGAGTGAGTGTACATGCGATGCCAACAGAGACCCATTTGAGATGAGCCCCACATAGCTGCCAGGAAGAACGGGAAATCTAAACTACCCTCCCAAGAGCAACTGGCAATATGAATTGCATATCTATCATTATAAAAAAAAATACAAAAAGAGACTGAAAAAAATCATTAAGTGGTTAAGAATTAAGGATGATTTTTATATTCTTTATACTTCTATATTTTCTAACATCTTCACAATGAACAACGGTCTTATAGAATTAGAAAAGGGCAAAATGGGTACATAGGTGGTTCAGTGCTCACTGCCAAGAGGGAGACCCGGGTTTAATTCCCAGCCTATGCACCCACTCACCACCCCCCCCAAAAAAGAGAAGAGTAAATCGATTTTTAAAAAATTTTAAAGACTAAATCAAAAAGCCTATTATTGGGATTTGGAGGCAATACCTTGGGACACCCTAGGGCTAGGCCTTGGCCTCTCAGCCCACCTCAAATCCACCTCCCCAACCCCCACTCCTTTCAGCTCACCTTGGCCCGGCGCAGATCTTTCTCACCCCCGAGCTGGGCCTCGATCAGGTGGTCACAGTGGATGGTGGATGGCACGGCCACCTTGGGCAGCCCGCTGCTGATGAACTGCAGCATGGCCATCTGGGCAGTGGCATCCTGCATGGCCACACGGTCAGGCCGCAGCCGCAGGTATGTCTTGCCTCTCTCGATCTCCTGGTTGACTGGGTCATCCAGGTGTCCATACACGATCTTCTCCGAGAGGGTCAGAGGCCGGTTCAACCTGGTGGGAGAAGAGAGAAGGGGTTGCCTGGTTCCTCTGCACAGCCCCGTGCCTGCTCAAAGCCACCCCAGCTTTGTCCCCAAGGCAGCCTTGATGGTGGGCAGGGAGAGGGGTCCCTGTGTTGCAGGACTACAAGGTCTAAGCATGCAGAGATGACTTGGTCTTGTTCACTGCAGGATTCCCAGCACACAGTATGGTGCCTGATTGATTCAGTGGACATCACAAAAGGAGGCAGAACTTTTTTTTAAAGGATACTTGCTTTTCCAGGATATCACCCACTATTATCTGATAAGCACCTATTACATGTTCATCTCATCATTTAATCCTCATTGCATCCCTGTCATTTAATAAAATAATCAAGAGAAAAGAGCAGAGTGCTGTCACTAGCTCAAGTTCATAGCTGTAATCTCACCTTGTATCTTCTCTCTATCCAAGGTCATCCCCCCTGTGCCCTCAGCCCCACTTAGACACAGGGATCTACCTGCATCCTCCTCACACAATCTGCCCTCAACTCTCCACCTCATAAGCTGGATGTCCAACAACTCTATCATGCTAAAGCTCTTCCATCACTCATTGCCTCTTCCAGCCTCTCACTGGTCCTCCTCTTTTTAGACATCATTTCCCTATAGGTCCCCCCACTCCCTTCCTCATTAGAGCCAAAACAGCAGTCCAAGCCTGGCCCTTGGGGAAATGCAGCCCCTGCCAAGACAACTGTCTCCTCCACTCACTCCTCTACTCCCCCAGTACCCAGGTCAGCCTTCCATCATCTAGAGACTAAGCTCTTTACAGGTCAACTCTCTACCACCCCACCTGAAAGCTCCCTCAAGACTCTCTGCTGCTGCCCACTCAACCTGGCTTCCAACCTAGCAAAGTGACCATTCCCTCTAGTAAATGTAGCTTTCTGTGGAACCTCCTCCTTTGCCTCCCATCACCCAAAACTTAGGCCAAACATGTGGCCTCCTGGGCAGGAGGAGAGTTCCACACCCAGCCGGCCAAACTCTATTGATAGAGACCAAGGAAAAAAGTGCCAGACTGGGAGTCAGAACCTGGGTTCAGACTGACTTTATCACTAACCCCAAAGTTTAACCAGATCAGAGACATCCCAGCTCAGGGATGCTTAGCCAACCCATCTTTAGAGTCCAGGGCTTTGACTGGAACAAGATAACGGTAAACGCTTATGTGCTGGTTTGAATCTGTTATGTACCCCAAAAAAGACTTCTTCTAATCTTGTGGAGGTAGACCTATTGTGGATGGGACTTTTTGGTTAAGCTATTTCAATTGAGATGTGACCCAGTCCATTCAAGGTGGGTCTTAATCCTTCACTGGAGTCCTTTGTGAAGAGGACAAAAGCCTTGTAAAGGCCCAGAGAGCTTGGAGAGAAAATGCCCTGAGAGAAGCAACAAGGACCTGAGGGAGCCAATATGAAACCAGAACCAGTAGAGAAGGATCAGCAGATATCACCATGTACTTTCTCATATGACAGAGGAAATTCAAGATGCCAGCAGCTTTTCCTCAGAGAAGGTATCTTCCTCTTGATGTCTTAACTTAGACATTTGCATAGCTTTAGAACTGCAAATTTGTAACCTAATCAATCCCCACTGAAAAAGCCAATCCATTTCTCATATATTGCATCTAGAAGCTTTAGCAAACTGAAACTCATATAACACTTACATTCTTTCTTTTTTTTAAATGGAAAAAAAGAACAAAACACAACTTTATTGAGGTATAATAGACATACATTATTTAAAGTATGCAATTTGACAAGTTCTGACATATATACATCTGTGAAATTATCACCACAATCAAGATAGTGAACATACACATCACCTCCAAAAGTTTCATCATGCCCCTTGGTATCCCTTCCTTCCACCCTCATCTCCAAGCTACTGATCTGCTTCTGTCACTTTGGGTTATTTTTAGAGTGCTCACTTTTAGCTTGGAATTATCCTAAGCACTTCACTAACTATAACTCATTTTATGAGGAAAATGAAGCACTGAGAGGAGAGTAATTTGACCCAGTCATAAAGGTACGTGTGTGGCAGAGAGGCCATAAGGAGCCAAGCAGAGTGGCTTTACTGCCTGCCTTCTGTACGCTGACATACTGTCTCAATAACATATGGAAAGTCAGAGCAGGACCCGATCCCACAGTAAACGCTCAGTCAATATCATTATTGTTGTTATTGCTACTACCAATATGACTCTGCTAGAAAAGCAGGGAAACCTCCTTCTGCCAGCCTGGGTTCCAGCCCCTCATCCCTGTACCTAACCCCTCAGGAGCAAGAGTTGCTATAGGTGCTGAGTCTGCAGGTACCAGCACATCAACTGCCAATTCTGAAAATTACCACAGTTCTGATGTCGTAAGAACTCTGAATAAAAATAGCCTGGGCCTTTGTTTCTTCAAGATAATTGTATGATGATATGGCTGTCGGAGTGTGACTGTGTGGTTGTGAGAGCCTGTGTCTGATGCTTCTTTTGTCTACCTTATCAATGGACAAGTAAAAGATACGGATTAAAAATAAATAAATAATAGGGGGAACAAATGTTAAAATAAATTTAGTAGACTGAAATGCTTGTGATCAGTGAAGGGGAGGGGTAAGGTATGTATGAATTTTTTCCTGTTTTCTTTTTATTGCTTTTTCTGAATTGATACAGATGTTCTAAGAAATGATCATGATGAGAAATATATAACTATGTGATGATAGTGTAAGTCATTGATTATATAACAAGAATGGAATGATCATATGATAAGAATGTTTATGTTTGTATGTGGTTATGTATCATAAATAAAAAAATTAATAAAAAAAAAAATAGCCTGGGCCTTAGGTACAGCCTAACCCTCCTGCAGCGGCATTTCCAAGGCTAGTGTGCAGGCAGTGCATCATTGCACAGAGCAGAGCCCTTCTTTCCAGGTCTCAAGGGAGATGAAAATAGCATGCGGGCTTAAAAATCAAGGATCTTGATAGCAAAATGCCAGCAGTTGTATAAAAGAGCCTGGCAGTGAGAAAAACCTAGGGGACAGGTTCATTTTCATGTTTCCTTGAGAATTAACTAAGGATGGCAAATGAGTCCTCTATGTCCATCTGTCCCTCTTCTTCATTGGATGACACAGACCCAGTTCCCAGGAATGGAATCAGGCCCCTTCCATTCACACCAGGGTGGAGGAAGAGTCCCCTGCAAGTGCTCTGTCCTTTAAAAAAAAATACTTAAACCTATTTTAATTCATCAGTGTTTTTTTTTTTATTTTAATTATTATTATTTTTTAGTATCTTTTAAAAATAGCCATACTCTCTTTTTTCTCTATGGAAGGATTTCTCAACCAAAACACCACTGACAATTTGAACCACATGATGGAGGGGAGAGAGACCCTGTCCATATCCCTGGCCTCAACCCACCAGATCCAGTAGTGCCACCCATCCACCTCCAGTTATGACAACCAAAAATGATGTCTCCAGAACTGCCAGATGTTTCCTGCGGGGTAAAATTCACACATACACAGCACTGAGAACTGCTCTCTGGTAACAAAATGAAATACTCCTCAACAGTACTACTCTAGAAATGCTAAAAATTACTTAACCTTTCTGGTTAATGCATAATTTGGAATAAAGAAGAAAAGGAACTTTTGGGGGGGTTAATTTTACTGATAAACATTTCCTAAAAAAAACTCCTAGGGCCTTAAAGGGCAGTTTTTTGTTAACTTGTTAAAGCAAAGACTGAATTGCAAATAATACTACTCTTTCAAGTTATTGCAAAGCAACCTCTAGGTAAACTCTTTTTCCATGTGTGATGAAGAGCAGACTAGGAGAAAATCTGTCATTTCCCCACTAAACTGTAGTCTGAGGGCTCTACGACTAAGTAAAACATTTGTACAAGGTTCTGCATTGACAGTGATAGTGGTTCTCAACCCTGAATGTACATTAGAATCAGGTGGGAAACTAAAATGATTGATGCCTGGGTCTGACTTAATCTGGACTAAGGCCTGCATAATGGGGTTTTTAACCACCCCCAGATGATTCCAATATGCAGCAAAGTTTAAGAATCACCACTTTGCCCAGTGTTTCTCAGACACTGACACGTACAAGAATCTCCCTGGGATCCTGTTAAAGTGCAGACTCTGACTTAGAGGGTATGGGTGGGGCCTGAGAGTCTGCATTTCTAACATACTTCCAGGTGAGGCTGATCCTGCTAATCCATGGACTCTAGAGCAAGGCCTAGATCACTCATACTAGAATCTCTGGGAGTGGGACCCAAGGATTGTGAAAGCATCCCACTTGATTCTAATGTGTAGACTAGATAAAAGCCACGAAAATACGAGAACAAACCCAAGGGAGCACTGGATGCATGGCCTTAGAGAGGGGATTGCCCCAGTCTGACACTCAATTTCCTTATCTGTAAAATGGAGAGGTGTGACAAAACCAGAGGGGATGCTGTACACAACAGAGATAACATACATGAAGTGTCTAGGCCATATAGGACTCTTGGGTAGCTATTATTATTATGATCATCCTTGAGAAATAGTTACTAGGGTCTTGCTGTAATTAGGCGATGCTATGCTGAAGACTGTTGGAGATACAAGATTTAGATAGTCCATACCCTTAAAATTGAAGTGAGAATACCAGTAAACAGAAAGCAAAGTGGCCAGGAAGAGGGAGTATGGGAGAGTGGCTAGGGGACTTAAGAGGGCATGGACGCAAGGTCCCACCCACTGGTTCGCTGAGTGGCCTTGGCAAAGATGCTTCACCACCTGAGTCTGCTCCTTGGCTATAAAACAGGTATATGCATGTGTGCTCTGTCTCATTCCCATGGGCACTGTCAGTGTCAAAGCTTTCAAGTGCACAGTCCTGTCTGTAGTCATTCAAGTTCCAGGAGCAGTGCTAGGTGGTGTGCACTCGCAAACCTCCAGCTCCCTACACTCCTGTGGCACCTGATCCATCCATCTAGAGCCAGCATCCAGCCCAGGACCTGGCACACAGGAGGTACTCATTGAGGGTCACTGGGTGCATGAGAGAACAGTAGGGCAAAGGTAGGTGATGGCTATTTTACCAAAGAAGGAAGGTAAGGCCCAGGAAAAATAACATGCTCAAGATTTCACCTTCGCTTTCTTCCAGGTCTCAGGCCTGGGGTCTCCTCTCTGTGCCTTTGCAATGAAGGGAAAATATGAATGGTTCTCCAAACATTGAGCCTGATGGCTCCCACAGGGCTGGCCCAGGGCCAGCAGCCTGCCCTGGAAATGATAGCTCACCAGAGTATTGGAGAGCTTCTCCAAGTCCCACATCTCCAGGCTTCTTGAAAGCAGATTCTTCCTTGGCACAGAGGCCAGAAGTTCCAACACCAAGCTAGAATGCCTTTCCTCAGCAAGGACCTTTATACCCTAAATGCCTTGATCCTGCCACAATCATCAACCATCCTTCACTAAGTACCTCCCATGTTGTTTGCCTCTGACAGGGGCACACAGCAGCAGAAGCAAGCTCCCACATGTAGCCTTACCGTTTGCGCACAATGTTGATGTTCTTCTCTAGCAGGTCATAGCGGATGTAATCATTGGGCTCAAAGTGACTCATGGCTACCTTGGCCCGTTGGCACAGAGCTGAGGCCACATGGTACTGCCGCACACCCAGGGTTTTCTGCAAGAAGACAGCAGCCGTCAGTGGAATACTTAGAATAGTCACCCCTGAGGAACAGCTTGGTATGGTTAAAAAAAAAAAAAAAGTGAAGACTTAAAGGTGTTCAGAGCTATTGACTGACTGCAGCTTCATCTGAAGCACAGGGATGATACAGCAGCCAGCAGGGGTAGGAAGAAGTGCCAGAGACTGATAGAATTCCCTGTCAAGTTCTACCACATAAATAATATCAACTTAAGCAAATCCCTCATACTTTTAGCCTCAGAGGCTATAGGAAATGTGGATATAACAAGTCCTGGTGATCACACAGGGTTCCTGGGAAGATTAAATGAGAGCATATGTGAAAGTTCCCATTAAGCTATAAAGTATTACCCAAATCATAGCTATTATTCTACCTGCACTATCAGGTCCTTGAAGGGTGGGATCAAGCCTTATCTATCTCTACATTCGCACTAGAGATTCAACAGTATTTATTGAACAGAGAAGAATGAATGAGTTTGGGATGTTCCTTCAGACCTCCTCTCTTCAAAAGGTGATACCTAATTCTAAATCCCCCTCCCCTTGAAAGTGCAGTGACTTACTTCTAATGGACAGAATGTGGCCAAAGGACAATGCTATATGACTTCTGAGACTAGGTCATAAAAAGCATAGCTTCTGTTTGGCACATGCATGTGGCATGCTCTCTCTCTGATTGCTCTGAGGAAAGCCTGCCACCATGTTGTTAGGACAAACTAACCTCTCCAGGTGGGAAAGGTCCACCTAGAGAGGACTCTAATGACAGCCAGCCCCAACCAGCCAGGCATGTGAGTGAGCCACCTTGAAAGCAAATCTTCCAGCCCCAGTCCAAGATGTTAAATAACCATAGCCCTGCCTCACATCTTGACTGCAACTTCTTGAATAATCCTCAGTTAAGAAATTCCTAAACTCCTGGCCTACAGAAACTGAAAGATAAATTGTCTTGGAGCAATCTATTATGCAGTAATAGAGAAATTATTGTTATGATGGGGTCTCAGTTAATTTTAAACTGTGCATGACAACTTCACAGGGTACACTGTGACCAGGGGAGAATAAACGAGTCCAAAGAAACGGTGGGGGGAAGGGAGCAGCAGCTGCTTCCCTTCCAGGTGGTGCCCTCAGCCTAGAGGGTATTACACTTGGGTAAGGAAGAAGCAGAGTTCAGGTCGCTGCACCAGACTCCCGTCTTTATATCACATGGATGCTTAAATTCAAACGCTGCCGACGTGAGCACCTGAACTACACAAATCCACGGTTGCCATAATCCCATGCTCAGGTCACGCAGTGGTAAAGACAGACTATATTATGAAAACAGCACCTCAACCATCCATCTGTCTAACCCACCACTGTAGAAGTGAGCTCCCCGTGCTGGTTTGGAAGGATGTATGTCCCCTAGAAAAGCCATGTTTTAATCTAAATCCCATTTCATAAAGACAGAATAATCCCTATTCAATACTGTATGTTTGAAACTGTAATCAGATCATCTCCCAGGAGATGTGATTTAATCAAGAGTGGTTGTTAGGCCGGATTAGGTGACGACATGTCTCCACCCATTTGGGTGGGTCTTGATAAGTTTCTGGAGTTCTATAAGTGAGGAAACATTTTGGAGAATGAAAGAGATTCAGAGAGCAGAGCAGAACGACACAGCCACGAGAAGCAGAGTCCACCAGCCAGCGACCTTTGGAGATGAAGAAGGAAAATGTCTCCTGGGGAGCTTCATGAAACAGGAAGCCAGGAGAAGAAGCTAGCAGATGACATCGTGTTTACCATGTACCCTTCCAGATGAGAGAGAAACTCTGACTGTGTTCACCATGTGCCTTCTCACTTGAGAGAGAAGCCCTGAACTTCGTTGGCCTTCCTGAACCAAGGTATCTTTCCCTGGATGCCTTAGATTTGACATTTCTATAGACTTGTTTTAATTGGGACATTTTCTAGGCCTTGGAACTATAAACTAACAACTTATTAAATTTCCCTTTTCAAAAGCCATTCTGTTTCTGGTATATTGCATTCCAGCAGCTAGCAAACTAGAACATGCCCCAATGCAGATGAGTCCTGCTGGCCCTCGAGCTCAAAATCCACCAAGGGATCCCAACTATTTACCTTACTGGGTAGGTGTGAAGACTCCACTAGTAACACATCAAAGTACTTTCAACAGCACCTGGTGCATAGGAAGATGTCAATGTGTTTTAGCTGCAGCTATAATCACCACCACCACCACTAAAGTGGGAGGAGCCCAGGGCATAGGTTTGGAGTAGGAGAGACCTGGGTTTAAGTCTGGCTCTGCCATATATTAAATCTGAGTGATCCTGGACAATTTAATCTGTCTAGGCCTCCATTTCCTCATAGAGGCCCTGTGAAGACAAAGAGATTACATAAATACTTAGCATGGTGTCTATTAGTGCCCAGTGTATTTATAAGCATCCCCCTCTGTTTTTCACATAAATGAGAAACTACACATGCCATTCTACAACTTGCTTTTCCTCATTTATCAGATCTTAGACATCTTTCCAATGGCTGTATGAAGATTTATATTTCTTACTGTAAATTAACAATTGACTGCTCTAAGCCTCAGTTTCATTATAAGTAAAAATGAGTGCTAATATCTAGACCAGTAGGCAAAATAATAAGTTATAATTATAGTCTAGGGAGAAGATAAAACTCCAAATTTCCAACAGCAAAGGAAAAGTTAAGCAAACAATGGACTACAGACATGAAAACAAATTTCAGAAATAATGCTGATTGAAAAAAGACAAAATATATGTTCATACAAAATACAATTTATGGGGGAAAAAACATTTACTGAGTGTCTACTGTGAGACAAGCACTCTGCATTCATTATACCATCTCATTCCTGTGGCGACCCAGAGAAGGAGCCCTATGGTCACCCTATCCTCTAAGGAACAGGCACACAGAGGATGCTGCAGCATGGCCACAGCCATGCTGCAGCAGGTAGGACTTAAAAACAGCGTGGCAGACCCACTCACCTGTTGTGGCCCTTGGTAAGTGTGCTGGTTTGAAAGGATGTATGTACCCCAGAAAAGCCATGTTTTGATCAAAATCCCATTTCATAAAGTCAGAATAATCCCTATTTAATACTGTATGTTTGAAACTGTAATCAGATCATCTCCCTGGAGATGTGATTTAATCAAGAATGGTTGTTAAGCTGGATTAGGTGATGACATGTCTCCACCCATTTCGGTGGGTCGTGATAAACTTCTGGAGTCCTATAAAAGAGGAAACATTTTGGAGAATGAAGAGAGATTCAGAGAGAGCAGAGAACGCTGTACACCATGAAGCAGAGAGTCCACGAGTAAGGGACCTTTGGAGATGAAGAAGGGGGGAGCTTCATGAAACATGAAGCCAGGAGAGAAAGCTAGTAGATGACGCCATGTTCACCATGTGCCCTTCCAGATGAGAGAGGAACCCTGACTGTGTTCACATGTGCCTTTCCAGATGAGAGAGAAACTCTGTGTTCGCCACATGCCCTTTCACTTGGGAGAGAAACCCTGAACTTCACTGGCCTTCTTAAATCAAGGTATCTTTCCCTGGACGCCTTAGATTGGACATTTCTATGGACTTGCTTTAACTGGGACATTTTCTCAGCCTTAGAACTGTAAACTAGCAACCTATTAAATTCCCCTTTTTAAAAGCCATTCCGCTTCTAGTATATTGCATTCCAGCAGCTAGCAAACTAGAACAGTAAGTTATTTTATTTTTTTTTCCTTAGTAAGTTATTAAACCTTCTCAAGCCTTAGTTTTCCCACAGATAAAACGGAAATAAACCTCATGGTGTTAGTATTAAATAAAATCATCTCCATAAAGTGCTTGGCACAGAGACTGCTCCTATTATAAGTGCCCAAAATGTGCTGCATGTATTCTTTTCCTTCAGAGAGGAAATGGATGTAAAATTAGAGGTGGTAAAGGTTTATTTCTTCTCTGGACGCTGGCAGAAGCAGCATGCCTCTTTTTATTTTTCTTAACTGCACACACTGTTTAAAGGCCCTTTTAATTAATCAGCATTTTTACCAAGTCTTAGCTGATCTGGGGCTTTGGCATTTCTGACCTGTTCTCTGTAGTAGCCCTCCTTAGTTACTTGCCCTTCTTCCAACTCTGGCCAAGTCATTCTAATTTAAGATGATTCCTTGGGGTGCCACTTTCTTCTCTTCAAATTATTTGCAACGTATTAGAATCCACCTTGGAAAGCCTTCCATCCCTCTTACACCCCTTCTACTTACAGAATCCTGGAGATGGGATCTCATCTATCTGGTCTCTGGCTATTTTAGAATCTGCCAGAATGGATTCTAAAAGGACCTACACCACAGGGTCTTTATACATGCTGTTTCTTCTGCTTGGAATATTCTCTATCCACCTCTACCCCCAATATACCCTTTGATTAGATAACTTCAATTGATCTTTCAGCTCAAAAAAAAAAATTCATTTCCTCAGGGGATCCTTCCCTGAACCCTCAGCCTAGCCAGAGCCTTCTATCATATATGCCCATTTACCTCTTCATGACATTAATTTGTGAGCTGATGTCTGTCTCTGCTAGTTGGCAAGCTCTACAAGGGGAGGGATTGTGTCTGTTTATTCACCACTAAATTCCCCTACCGGAGCACTAGGTCTGATACACAGTGCTACATATCAGTTAGTTTAACGTTGATTCCACTTTACCAACCAGGTCTTTCTTTATTGAGCAGGGTTAACCATAGAGCAGGTTCATTTAACTGTGTGAAATAAAAAAGTTAACAAGACAAATCAATAATTTACCAGGTTCAGATGCTTTTGGTAAGAGTGTAAACAGGTCCACATTTTTGAAAGATAATTAAGCAACACCTATTAAAATGTAAAATATGTGTCCTTTTGAATAGCTTTCCCTCTTCCAGGAAGCTACTTATAAAAACACTTACATAAATGAGCAAAGAGGCAAACAAGGACATTATCTGCAGCAGTTTTTAAGAGAACAATCCAATTGTCCATAAACAGAGCACTGATTAAATTCTGAGTCATCCACTATGGAATGCCATTTCATAGCTGTTTAAAAAGAATAAGATAGATTTACCTTTACTAATGGGGAAAATTTTACCTCCATGACATATTCAGTAGCAAAAGTTTTATAGTATAAGCCTATTTAAAAAAATAATATAAATAATAGACCCCAACCTGATAACCCATGCAAATGTAAATGCAAATATGATTTAGAAATCAATGTGAATATGATTTAGAAATAAAATGAAACGATATGTCTAAATTATTCATAGCAATTATCTCTAGGGATAGATTATAGGCACTTTTACTTTTTTATTGCAAATCTTTTTTAAAATTTTTTTATTTTTAGGGAAGGAAGGAGGAAAGAAAAAGACAAAGGAGAAAGGGAGAAAGGAGGAAGAGAAAAAGTGGGGAGTACCACATTCCTCATCTGTCCTCAAAATATTCATCCAGATCATACTAGAGCAAAATAGAGGAAATTGCATTGATTTTCTGTCTGGGAGCTTATTACTCCTTGGCATATTAGTCAGAGCAACTCAATGGGCTCACCTGAGCCTTGACATTGTAATCTTTACCAGAGTCATAATATTGAGAACATACAGTATCTTTCCTTTTATGTCTGGCTTATTTCACTGAGAATTATGTCCTCAAATTTCATCCATTTGTCACAAGCTTCGGGACTGCATTTGTCTTACTGCTGCATAATACTCCACTGTATGTATATACCACATTTTATTTATCCACTCATCTGTTGATGAGCACTTGGATTGCTTCCATCTTTTAGCAATTGTAAATAGTGCTGCTATGAACACTGGTATACAAATGTGTGTTTGTGTTACTTCTTTCAGCTCTTCTGGATAAAACAAGCAGTGGAACACACTTTTACTTTCTATGCTAAGCATTTCTGTAATTTTTTTTTTGAAGGTTAGAAAATATTTTAATTTTTACAATATTTTTTAAACATTTTTATGCAACCCAAAACATATAAAATGATTTTATTTTTATAAAGTTAAAGAATAAATTTTGTGCAACTGTTTGGAATAAAAAGATATTTTTTAGAGGTTGACTTTTAGAAAGCAAAAGGTTAAAAGCTAGTAGGTTTGAAACAATATTTGGTTTTTTACTTTACTAAAGCTGAGGGAAAAAAACTTAGCCTTTTTAAACAATGACATGATTCTTTTTTTTTTTTGTTATCCAACCCCTGTGTTTATTTTCTCTTATTTCTTTTCTTATTAATTAAAGAAAAAAAAAAGAAATTAACCCAACATTTAGAAATCATTCCATTCTACATATGCAATCAGTAATTCTTAATATCACACATAGATGCATGATCATCATTTCTTAGTACATTTGCATCGATTTAGAAGAATTAGCAAAACAACAGAAAAAGATATAGAATGTTAATATAGAGAAAAAATAAAAATAATAATAATAGTAAAAAAAAAAGACAAACAAACAGACAGACAAAAAAAAAAACCTATAGCTCAGATGCAGCTTCATTCAGTGTTTTAACATGATTACTTTACAATTAGGTATTATTGTGCTGTCCATTTTTGAGTTTTTGTATCTAGTCCTGTTGCACAGTCTGTATCCCTTCAGCTCCATTACCCATTATCTTACCCTGTTTCTAACTCCTGCTGGTGTCTGTTACCAATGACATATTCCAAGTTTATTCTCGAATGTCGGTTCACATCAGTGGGACCATACAGTATTTGTCCTTTAGTTTTTGGCTAGACTCACTCAGCATAATGTTCTCTAGGTCCATCCATGTTATTACATGCTTCAAAAGTTTATTCTGTCTTAAAGCTGCATAATATTCCATCGTATGTATATACCACAGTTTGTTTAGCCACTCGTCTGTTGATGGACATTTTGGCTGTTTCCATCTCTTTGCAATTGTAAACAACGCTGCTATAAACATTGGTGTGCAAATGTCCATTTGTGTCTTTGCCCTTAAGTCCGATGAGTAGATACCCAGCAATGGTACTGCTGGGTCGTATGGCAATTCTATATTCAGCTTTTTTTTTTTTTTTTAATCTTTTTTTTTTTATTAATTAAAAAAAGAATTAACAAAACAATTAGAAATCATTCCAATCTACATGTACAATCAGTAATTCTTAATAACATCACATAGTTGCATATTCATCATTTCTTAGTACATTTGCATCGATTTAGAAAAAGAAATAAAAAGACAACAGAATAAGAATTAAAACAATAATAGAAAGAAAAAAAAACAAAAACAAAAAACCTATACCTCACATGCAGCTTCATTCAGTGTTTTAACATAATTGCATTACAATTGGGTAGTATTGTGCTGTCCATTTCTGAGTTTTTATATCCAGTCCCGTTGTACAGTCTGTATCCCTTCGTCTCCAATTATCCCTTCTCTTTTTTTTTTTTTTTAATTAACGGAAAAAAAGAAATTAACCCAACATTTAGAGATCATACCATTCTACACATGCAATCATTAATTCTTAACATCATCACATAGATGCATGATCATCATTTCCTAGTACATTTGCATTGGTTTAGAAGAACTAGCAACATAACCGAAAAAGATATAGAATGTTAATATAGAGAAAAAAATAAAAGTAATAATAGTAAAATCAAAACAAAACAAAACAAAACAAAACAAAAACCTATAGCTCAGATGCAGCTTCATTCAGTGTTTTAACATGATTACTTTACAATTAGGTATTATTGTGCTGTCCATTTTTGAGTTTTTGTATCTAGTCCTGTTGCACAGTCTGTATCCCTTCAGCTTCAATTACCCATTGTCTTACCCTGTTTCTAACTCCTGCTGAACTCTGTTACCAATGACATATTTCAAGTTTATTCTCGAATGTCCGTTCACATCAGTGGGACCATACAGTATTTGTCCTTTAGTTTTTGGCTGGATTCACTCAGCATAATATTCTCTAGGTCCATCCATGTTATTCCATGGTTCATAAGTTTATCTTGTCTTAAAGCTGCATAATATTCCATCGTATGTATATACCACAGTTTGTTTAGCCACTCTTCTGTTGATGGAGATTTTGGCTGTTTCCATCTCTTTGCAATTGTAAATAATGCTGCTATAAACATTGGTGTGCAAATGTCCGTTTGTGTCTTTGCCCTTAAGTCCTTTGAGTAGATACCTAGCAATGGTATTGCTGGGTCGTATGGCAATTCTATATTCAGCTTTTTGAGGAACCGCCAAACTGCCTTCCACAGTGGTTGCACCCTTTGACATTCCCACCAACAGTGGATAAGTGTGCCTCTTTCTCCGCATCCTCTCCAGCACTTGTCATTTTCTGTTTTGTTGATAATGGCCATTCTGGTGGGTGTGAGATGATATCTCATTGTGGTTTTGATTTGCATTTCTCTAATGGCCAGGGACATTGAGCATCTCTTCATGTGCCTCTTGGCCATCCGTATTTCCTCTTCTGAGAGGTGTCTGTTCAAGTCTTTTTCCCATTTTGTAATTGGGTTGGCTGTCTTTTTGTTGTTGAGATGAACAATCTCTTTATAAATTCTGGATACTAGACCTTTATCTGATATATCATTTCCAAATATTGTCTCCCATTGTGAAGGCTGTCTTTCTACTTTCTTGATGAAGTTCTTTGATGCACAAAAGTGTTTAATTTTGAGGAGTTCCCATTTATTTATTTCCTTCTTCAGTGCTCTTGCTTTAGGTTTAAGGTCCATAAAACCGCCTCCAGTTGTAAGATCCATAAGATATCTCCCAACATTTTCCTCTAACTGTTTTATGGTCTTAGACCTAATGTTTAGATCTTTGATCCATTTTGAGTTAACTTTTGTATAGGGTGTGAGAGATGGGTCTTCTTTCATTCTTTTGCATATGGATATCCAGTTCTCTAGGCACCATTTATTGAAGAGACTGCTCTGTCCCAGGTGAGTTGGCTTGACTGCCTTATCAAAGATCAAATGTCCATAGATGAGAGGGTCTATATCTGAGCACTCTATTCGATTCCATTGGTCGATATATCTATCTTTATGCCAATACCATGCTGTTTTGACCACTGTGGCTTCATAATATGCCTTAAAGTCAGGCAGCGCGAGACCTCCAGCTTCGTTTTTTTTCCTCAAGATGTTTTTAGCAATTCGGGGCACCCTGCCCTTCCAGATAAATTTGCTTATTGGTTTTTCTATTTCTGAAAAATAAGTTGTTGGGATTTTGATTGGTATTACATTGAATCTGTAAATCAATTTAGGTAGGATTGACATCTTAACTATATTTAGTCTTCCAATCCATGAACACGGTATGCCCTTCCATCTATTTAGGTCTTCTGTGATTTCTTTTAACGGTTTTTTGTAGTTTTCTTTATATAGGTTTTTTGTCACTTTAGTTAAATTTATTCCTAGGTATTTTATTCTTTTAGTTGCAATTGTAAATGGGATTCGTTTCTTGATTTCCCCCTCAGCTTGTTCATTACTAGTGTATAGAAATGCTACAGATTTTTGAATGTTGATCTTGTAACCTGCTACTTTGCTGTACTCATTAATTAGCTCTAGTAGTTTTGTTGTGGATTTTTCCGGGTTTTCGACGTATAGTATCATATCGTCTGCAAACAGTGATAGTTTTACTTCTTCCTTTCCAATTTTGATGCCTTGTATTTCTTTTTCTTGTCTAATTGCTCTGGCTAGAACCTCCAACACGATGTTGAATAATAGTGGTGATAGTGGACATCCTTGTCTTGTTCCTGATCTTAGGGGGAAAGTTTTCAATTTTTCCCCATTGAGGATGATATTAGCTGTGGGTTTTTCATATATTCCCTCTATCATTTTAAGGAAGTTCCCTTGTATTCCTATCTTTTGAAGTGTTTTCAGCAGGAAAGGATGTTGAATCTTGTCAAATGCCTTCTCTGCATCAATTGAGATGATCATGTGATTTTTCTGCTTTGATTCGTTGATATGGTGTATTACATTAATTGATTTTCTTATGTTGAACCATCCTTGCATACCTGGGATGAATCCTACTTGGTCATGATGTATAATTCTTTTAATGTGTTGTTGGATTCGATTGGCTAGAATTTTGTTGAGGATTTTTGCATCTATATTCATTAGAGAGATTGGTCTGTAGTTTCCTTTTTTTGTAATATCTTTGCCTGGTTTTGGTATGAGGGTGATGTTGGCTTCATAGAATGAATTGGGTAGTTTTCCCTCCACTTTGATTTTTTTGAAGAGTTTGAGGAGAGTTGGTACTAATTCTTTCTGGAATGTTTGATAGAATTCACATGTGAAGCCGTCTGGTCCTGGACTTTTCTTTTTAGGAAGCCTAAAAAGACTTCCTAATGACTAATTCAATTTCTTTACTTGTGATTGGTTTGTTGAGGTCATCTATTTCTTCTTGAGTCAAAGTTGGTTGTTCATGTCTTTCCAGGAACCCGTCCATTTCATCTAAATTGTTGTGTTTATTAGCGTAAAGTTGTTCATAGTATCCTGTTATTACCTCCTTTATTTCTGTGAGGTCAGTAGTTATGTCTCCTCTTCCATTTCTGATCTTACTTATTTGCATTCTCTCTCTTCTTCTTTTTGTCAATCTTGCTAAGGGCCCATCAATCTTATTGATTTTCTCACAGAACCAACTTCTGGTCTTATTGATTTTCTCTATTGTTTTCAATTTCATTTATTTCTGCTCTAATCTTTGTTATTTCTTTCCTTTTGCTTGCTTTGGGATTCGTTTGCTGTTCTTTCTCCAGTTCTTCCAAGTGGACAGTTAATTCCTGCATTTTTGCCTTTTCTTCTTTTCTGATATAGGCATTTAGGGCAATAAATTTCCCTCTAAGCACTGCCTTTGCTGCGTACCATAAGTTTTGATATGTTGTGTTTTCATTTTCATTCGTCTCGAGGTATTTACTAATTTCTCTTGCAATTTCTTCTTTGACCCACTCGTTGTTTAAGAGTGTGTTGTTGAGCCTCCACGTATTTGTGAATTTTCTGGCACTCCGCCTATTACTGATTTCCAACTTCATTCCTTTATGATCTGAGAAAGTGCTGTGTATGATTTCAATCTTTTTAAATTTGTTAAGACTTGCTTTGTGACCCAGCATATGGTCTATCTTTGAGAATGATCCATGAGCACTTGAGAAAAAGGTGTATCCTGCTGTTGTGGGATGTAATGTCCTATAAATGTCTGTTAAGTCTAGCTCATTTATAGTAATATTCAGATCCTCTATTTCTTTATTGATCCTTTGTCTAGGTGTTCTGTCCATTGATGAGAGTGGTGAATTGAAGTCTCCAACTATTATGGTATATGAGTCTATTTCCCTTTTCAGTGTTTGCAGTGTATTCCTCATGTATTTTGGGGCATTCTGGTTTGGTGCATAAATATTTATGGTTGTTATATCTTCTTGTTTAATTGTTCCTTTTATTAGTATATAGTGTCCTTCTTTGTCTCTTTTAACTGTTTTACATTTGAAGTCTAATTTGTTGGATATTAGTATAGCCACTCCTGCCCTTTTCTGGTTGTTATTTGCATGAAATATCTTTTCCCAACCTTTCACTTTCAATCTATGCTTATCTTTGGATCTAAGATGTGTTTCCTGTAGACAGCATATAGAAGGATCCTGTTTTTTAATCCATTCTGCCAGTCTATGTCTTTTGATTGGGGAATTCAGTCCATTAACATTTAGTGTTATTACTGTTTGGATAATATTTTCCTCTAACATTTTGCCTTTTGTATTACATATATGATATCTGATTTTCCTTCTTTCTACACTCTTCTCCATACCTCTCTCTTCTGTCTTTTCGTATCTGACTCTAGTGCTCCCTTTAGTATTTCTTGCAGAGCTGGTCTCTTGGTCACAAATTCTCTCAGTGACTTTTTGTCTGAGAATGTTTTAATTTCTCCCTCATTTTTGAGGGACAATTTTGCTGGATATAGGAGTCTTGGTTGGCAGTTTTTCTCTTTTAGTAATTTAAATATATCATCCCACTGTCTTCTAGCTTCCATGGTTTCTGCTGAGAAATCTACACATAGTCTTATTGGGTTTCCCTTGTATGTGATGGATTGTTTTTCTCTTGCTGCTTTCAAGATCCTCTCTTTCTCTTTGACCTCTGACATTCTAACTAGTAAGTGTCTTGGAGAATGCCTATTTGGGTCTATTCTCTTTGGGGTGCGCTGCACTTTTTGGATCTGTAATTTTAGGTCTTTCATAAGAGTTGGGAAATTTTCAGTGATAATTTCTTCCATTAGTTTTTCTCCACCTTTTCCCGTCTCTTCTCCTTCTGGGACACCCACAACACGTGTATTTGTGTGGTTCAAATTGTCCTTCAGTTCCCTGATACCCTGTTCAAATTTTTCCATTCTTTTCCCGATAGTTTCTGTTTCTTTATGGAATTCAGATGTTCCGCCCTCCACGTCGCTAATTCTATCTTCTGTCTCTTTAAATCTATCATTGTAGGTATCCATTGTTTTTTCCATCTTTTCTACTTTATCCTTCACTTCCGTAAGCTCTGTGATTTGTTTGTTCAGTTTTTCTATTTCTTCTTTTTGTTCAGCCCATGTCTTCTTCATGTCCTCCCTCAATTTATCGATTTCGTTTTTGAAGAGGTTTTCCATTTCTGTTCATATATTCAGCATTAGTTTTCTCAGCTCCTGTATCTCATTTGAACTACTGGTTTGTTCTTTTGACTGGGCCATATTTTCAATTTTCTGAGCGTGATCCGTTATCTTCTGCTGGCATCTGGGCATTTAGTCAGATTTCCCTGGGTGTTGGACCCAACAGGTTGAAAGATTTTTCTGTGAAATCTCTGGGTTCTGTTTTTCTTATTCTGCCCAGTAGGTGGCGCTCGTGGCACACGTTTGTCTGCAGGTCCCACCAGTAAAAGGTGCTGTGGGTCCTTTAACTTTGGAAAACTCTCGCCCTGGGGGAGGTTCGCCAGCCGAAGTGGCTTGGAAGAGTGCCAGTCGGCCAGGGGGTCTGAACGTGGGAAGGGTCGCCGGCCGCCGCAGCCCAGGAGAGCACCCGTCCGAATTTCCTAGTCAGCCCGGGGCACCAAGCGTGGCGGGAGGGCGCAAGCCGCCACGGCCCGTGAGAGTGCACCGTTCCCAGCCGGACCGGGGAGTCACGTGTTTGGAAGGGACCTCCCTCCCCGTCACCGTTCTCCGTGGCCTGGGGATTTCTAATCCAGTTCTCTCAGTTGGTCCGGGGGTCCGCGCGTGGTGGGGGCGCCAACCGCCACTGCTTGAGGGGACTGCCTGCCCAATTCTGCCAGCTGTCCCGGGAAGGAGGAGGGGAGGAACTCCGGCCGCTTACCACCCCGGCCCGGGGAAGCCCGCGCCCCTCGGCGATCTCACCGGAGCGGGTTCTCCCAGCCAGTCAGCCGTTCCAGGATGGGGTACACTGTCTTTTTGATCTGTCGTGGCTCCGGGAGCTGTTCTGTATCGTTTCTACTCCCCTAGTAGGTGTTCTGGAGGAGAAAAGGTGAGGATGGCAAGGCTGTCGAGGTTGGTGGCGGAGGAGCCGGTGAAGGTGGAAGAGGGCACGGTGGTGGTTGGAGAGCCGCTGGAGTAGGAGGAGAAAGGGAAGGAGAAGATGGCGTATGGAGCGCTGCCGGAGCAGAAGGGGAAAGAGCAGGGCAAGATGGCGGCGGGAGCACCGGCAGAGAAGGGGGAAGAAGAGGGCTAGATGGCGGCGGGAGCGCCGGAGCAGAAGGGGAAAGAGAAGGACAAGATGGCGGCGGGAGCGCCGCCGTCGGGAGAGAGAGGAAGAGGAGGGGTAGGTGGCGGCGGGAGCGCCGGTGGAGAAAGGGGAAGAGGAGGGCTAGGTGGCGGCGGGAGCGCCAGCGGAGAAAGGGGAAGAGGAGGGCTAGGTTGCGGCGTGAGCGCCGGCGGAGAAAGGGGAAGAGGAGGGCTAGGTGGCGGCGGGAGCGCCGGCGGAGAAGGGGGAAGAGGAGGGCTAGATTGGTATTAACTTTTGAATAGAGGGAGATGTGACTTCACCCATTCCAGGTGGGTCTTGATAACTTTACTAGAATCCTTTATAAAAGGAAGCATTTTGAAGAAAGCTTGAGAATGAAAAGAGCAGCAGAGACACAAGAACTATAAAGTCCACTAGCCAGTGACCTTTGCAGATGAAGAAGAATGCCCCTGGGGAGCTTCATGAAGCAAGGGGCCTGGAGAGGAAGGTAGAAGACATCACTGTGTTCACCATGTACCTTTCTAGTTGAGAGACAAACCCTGAACTTCATCAGCCTTCTTGAACCAAGGCACATTTCCCTGGATACCTTAATTTGGACATTTTTATAGACTTGCTTGCTTTAACTAGGACATTTTCTTGGCCTTAGAACTGTAAACTAGCAACTTATTAAATTCCCCTTTTTAAATGCCATTCTGTTTCTGGTATATTGCATTCCAGCAGCTAGCAAACTAGATCACCTCTTGACCCTATTTGAAATCTCTCAGCCTCTGCAACTTTATTTTGTCTCATTCCTCTGTTTTCCCATTTTGGTCAAGAAGGCTTTCTCAGTCTCGTGATGCTGGATCCTGGCTTGTCCCAGGAGTTCTGCCCCACATTGCCAGGGAGATTTACACCTCTGGGAGTCATGTCCCACATAGGGGGACCTGCTAAGGTGGCTTAGAGAGAGAGACCATATCTGAGCAACAAAAGAGGTCCTCTGGGGGTGACTCTTAAGCATAATTATAAGTAGGCTTACCCTGTCCTTGGCAAAAATAAGTTTCACAGGGGCATAGCCCAAGATCAAGGGCTTAGCCTATTGATTTGGTTGTCCCCACTGCTTGTGAGACTATCAGGAGTTCCTCAAATGGGAAAGTTGAATATTTCCTCCTTTCTCCCCAGTCCTCCAAGGGGACTTTAAAAATACTCTTCTGGGCCACAGTGGCTCAGCAGGCAAGAATGCTCGCCTGCCATGCCAGAGGACCCAGGTTCGATTCCTGATGCCTGCCCATGTTAAAAAAAAAAAAAAAAAAAAACTCTTCTATTCATTGACCACATTACTCAGGAATGTATCAGGGCATCATGCTAACCTGGATAAACCAGTAAAATCTTACTCCCTATTCAAGATTCCCTGTATTTATGGTGTTCAACGAAACTGATCATACAAGTTAAATTAGGTATTGCACTACCCAAAATACAAATTTTGCACCAAATGAACATCTCCCTTTGATCTCATGCAGAAGTTGAAGTTTTTTTTCATTAATTAAAGAAAAAAAAGAAATTAACACAACATTTAGAAATCATTCCATTCTACATATGCAATCAGTAATTCTTAAAGAAGTTGAACTTTTAACTTATGTATCGTATCATCCTTTACCATGTATTCTGATTTACCTTAGTCCTATCCAGATCAGCTTCATTCATATTTCTAGTTGAAGTCAGATCCTTTTTTTTTAGCTTTTTAAATAGTTCCTGTATGGGAAATGCTGACTTTCATAACTTCAGAACTCTAGCTCTTTTTTTTTTTATTAATTAAAAAAAAATAATTACAGGAAACAAACGTTCTTAATATGTGATCATTCCATTCTACATATATATTCAGTACTTCACAATATCACCACATAGTTGCATATTCATCATCATGATCATTTCTTAGAACATTTGCATTAATTCAGAAAAAGAAATAAAAAGACAACAGAAATAAAACAAAAACAGAGAAAAAAAACCATACACACCACACCCCTTACTCCTCCCTTTCATTGATCACTAGCATTTCAAACTAAATTTATTTTAACATTTGTTCCCCCTATTATTTATTTTTATTCCATATGTTCTACTCATCTGTTGACAAGGTAGATAAAAGGAGCATCAGACACAAGGTTTTCACAATCACACAGTCATATTGTGAAAGCTATATCATTATTCAATCATCATCAAGAAACATGGCTGCTGGAACACAGCTCTACATTTTCAGGCAGTTCCCTCCAGCCTCTCCATTATATCTTTTTTTTTTTTTTTCATTCTAAAGTTAACTCTTTATTTATTTTTTAATTTTTTAAAAAATATAACAAAAAACAAAAACAATCTTAACATATGATCATTCCGTTCTACATATACAATCAGCAACTCACAACATCATCACATAATTGCGTATTCATCATCATGATCACTTCTTAGAACACCTGCATCAACTCAGAAAAAGAAAAAGACAACAGAAAAAAATTCACACATACCATACCTCCTACCCCTCCCTTCCACTGGTCACCAGAATTCCAATCTACTAAATTTATTTTAACATTTGTTCCCCCTATTATCTATCCTTATTCCACATGTTTTACTCGTCTGTCAATAAGGTAAATAAAAGAAGCATCAGACACAAGGTTTTCACAATCACACAGTCACATTGTGAAAGCTATATCATTATACAATCATCATCAAGAAACATGGCTACTGGAACACAGCTCTACATTTTCAGGCAGTTCCCCCCAGCCTCTCTACCACATCTTGGATAACAAGGTGATATCTACTTAATGCATAAGAATAACCTCCAGGATAACCTCTCAACTCTGTTGGGAATCTCTCAACCATTGACACTTTGTCCCATCTCACTCTTCCCCCTTTTGGTCGAGAAGGTTTTCTCAAGCCCTTGATGCTGGGTCTCAGCCCATTCTAGAGTTTTTCTCAATCCCTTGATGCTGAATCCCAGCCCACTCTGGGATCCCTGTCCCACGCTGTCGGGAAGATCCACATCCCTGGTAGTCATGTCCCACGCAGACAGGTGGTGAGTCTGCTTGCTGTGTTGGCTGTCTCCATTATATCTTGAGTAACAAGGTGATATCTGCTTAATGCATAAGAATAACCTCCAGAATAACCTCTAGACTCTGTTTGGAATCTCTCAGCCATTGACACTTTGTCTCATTTCACTCTTCCCCCTTTTGGTTGAGAGGATTTTCTCAGTCCCTTGATGTTGAGTCACAGCTCATTCTCCGATTTCTGTCCCACGTTGCCAGGAAGGTCCACACCCCTGGGAGTCATGTCCCACGTAGACAGGGGGAGGTTGGTGAATTTGCTTGTTGTGTTGGCTGGAGAGCAGAACTCTAACTCTTGAGTCTCAGGTGTCACATAAATATCCATAGTTTTAGTGACTGACCAGGTGTGCGGGTTTGAAAGGATTATGTGCCCTAGAAAAGCCATGTTTTAATCCGTGTTGTGGAGGCAGCCATTTCTTTTAATCTCTATTCAGCACTGTAGGCTGGAAACTTGATTAGATTATCTCCCTGGAGATGTGAGGCCGCCCATTCCAGGTGGGTCTTGATTAGTTTACTGGAATCATTTAAAAGAGGAAACATTTTGGAAAAACTTGAGTCATGAGAGCAACAAGAGACAATGCAGCCAAAAGACCTTTGGCGATGAACAGGAAAACACCCCCAGGAGAGCTTCATCAATCAGTAACCATGGAGAGAAAACTAGCAGATGCTGCTATATTCACCGTGTCCCTTTCCAGTTGAGAGAGAAGGCTGAACATCATTGCCCTTCTTGAATCAAGGTGTTTTTCCTGGATATCTTTGATTAGATGTTTCTGTGGCCTTGCTTTAATTTGGACATTTTCACAGACTTAGAACTGTGCAACTTAATAAATTCCCCTTTTTAAAAGGTGTTCCATTTCTGGTATATCGCATTCTGGCTTCCTGCAAACTAGGACACCAGGTTATATACAAACAGCTGAGTATCTCAGTATTAAGAAACAGCAGTTACACTTTCTGAATATATATGACTACTGTAAGAGGTGAGAATCTGGAACCCTTTACAATAGACCCCAACCTCATAACCCATGCTCTCGATTTCAGTTCACCGAATTTGTATATTATAGTTAGGTCATATGAGTGAGACATGATAATATTTGTCTTTTTGTTTCTGACATTTCATTCAACATATAGTCCTTAAGTTTCATTCACCTAGTTGTATGCCTTACAACTTCATTCTTTCTTGGGCTCACTCAGTAGTCCCTTGTATGTGTACACCACAGTTCTCCTTTCCCTCAGTTGTTGTACCCTTAGGCCACCTCCACCCATTCCTGCCATACACACTAGTGTGCAAATGTCCATTCATATTCTCACACTCATTTCCTCCAGGATTATACTGAGTAACAGGGTTGCAGGACCATATGGCACCCCACTCTTAGCCTCCCGTGGAACCACCAGGTTGCCTTCCAGAGGGGCTGCACTTCTCAGTTTCTCTACAAACAGAGAATAGGTACATCTCTTTCTCCACATTTTTTCTACCACTTGCTTCTCTCTGTTCATTTTTAAACAGTTTTATTCACACATCATACAATCCAAGTTAAGTAGTCCTACTATCAGGTGACGCTTAAGTCTGATTTCTGGGTGTGGTAACTAGATCTCTCTACTGTAAAGGTACATTTTCCCCCTTTTTCATAGTAATGATAAATTCCTCTAAATTGACTTTCTGAAACAAAGGGTTGCACATTACCAAAACACTAGATGTTGTCAAATTGGTACTAACAGATTATGCTCTCTACATTTGTCAGCATGCTTTTCTCCACCCCTTTGCCTAGTTCTTTGTCCTGATTACAAAAGGAATCTACATATATATCCCGCAACACTTAAAATTACAGAAATGGGACTTCCGGAGAAGATGGCGGCTTAGTAAGACGCGCGGATCTTAGTTCCTCCTCCAGAACAGCTACTAGGGGAGTAGAAACGATACAGAACAGCTCCCGGAGCCACGACAGAGATCAAAAAGACAGCGTACCCCATCCTGGAACGGCGGACTGGCTGAGAGAACCCACTCCGGTGAGATCGCCGAGGGGCGCGGGCTTCCCTGGGCCGGGGCGGCAAGCAGCCGGAGTCCCTCCCTTCCTCCTTCCCAGGCCAGCTGGGACAATTGGACAGGTGGTCCCCTCAAGCAGCGGCAGCTGGCGGCCCCCCCACGCATGGCCCCCCGGACCAACTGGGAGAATTGGATCAGAGATCCCCAGTCCGCGGAGAATGGTGACTGGGGTCCCTTCCAAACACGTGACTTTCCGGTCCGGCTGGGAACGGTGCACTCTCCCGGGCCGCGTCGGCTGGCACCCTCCCGCCACGCTTGGTGCCCCGGGACGATTAGGAGATTCAGACGGGCGCTTTCCCAGGCTGCGGTGGCCGGTGACCCTCCCTGCGTTCGGATCCCCGGGCCAGCTGGCACTCTTCCAAGCCGCCTCGGCTGGCGAACATCCCCAAGGCCGAGAATTTTCCAAAGTTAAAGGACCCACAGCACCTTTTACTGGTGGGACCTGCAGACAAACGTGTGCCACGAGCGCCACCTACTGGGCAGGATAAGAAAAACAGAACCCAGAGATTTCACAGAAAATTCTTTCAACCTGTTCGGTCCAACACCCAGGGAAATCTGACTAAATGTCCAGACGCCAGCAGAAGATAACGGATCATGCTCAGAAAATTGAAAATATGGCCCAGTCAAAAGAACAAACCAATAGTTCAAATGAGATACAGGAGCTGAGAAAACTAATGCTGAATATACGAACAGAAATGGAAAACCTCTTCAAAAACAAAATTGATAAATTGAGGGAGGACATGAAGAAGACATGGGCTAAACAAAAAGAAGAAATAGAAAAACTGAAAAAACAAATCACAGAACTTATGGAAGTGAAGGATAAAGTAGAAAAGATGGAAAAAAACAATGGATACCTACAATGATAGATTTAAAGAGACAGAAGATAGAATTAGTGATTTGGAGGATGGAACATCTGAATTCCATAAAGAAACAGAAACTATCGGGAAAAGAATGGAAAAATTTGAACAGGGTATCAGGGAACTGAAGGACAATTTGAACCGCACAAATACACGTGTTGTGGGTGTCCCAGAAGGAGAAGAGACGGGAAAAGGTGGAGAAAAACTAATGGAAGAAATTATCACTGAAAATTTCCCAACTCTTATGAAAGACCTAAAATTACAGATCCAAGAAGTGCAGCGCACCCCAAAGAGATTAGATAGACCCAAATAGGCATTCTCCAACATACTTACTATTAGAATGTCAGAGGTCAAAGAGAAAGAGAGGAACTTGAAAGCAACAAGAGAAAAACAATCCATCACATACAAGGGAAACCCAATAAGACTATGTGTAGATTTCTCAGCAGAAACCATGGAAGCTAGAAGACAGTGGGATGATATATTTAAATTACTAAAAGAGAAAAACTGCCAACCAACACTCATATCCAGCAAAATTGTCCTTCAAAAATGAGGGAGAAATTAAAACATTCTCAGACAAAAAGTCACTGAGAGAATTTGTGACCAAGAGACCAGCTCTGCAAGAAATACTAAAGGGAGCACTAGAGTCAGATACGAAAAGACAGAAGAGAGAGGTATGGAGAAGAGTGTAGAAAGAAGGAAAATCAGATATCATATATGTAATACAAAAGGCAAAATGTTAGAGGAAAATATTATCCAAACAGTAATAACACTAAATGTTAATGGACTGAATTCCCCAATCAAAAGACATAGACTGGCAGAATGGATTAAAAAACAGGATCCTTCTATATGCTGTCTACAGGAAACACATCTTAGATCCAAAGATAAGCATAGATTGAAAGTGAAAGGTTGGGAAAAGATATTTCATGCAAATAACAACCAGAAAAGGGCAGGAGTGGCTATACTAATATCCAACAAATTAGACTTCAAATGTAAAACAGTTAAAAGAGACAAAGAAGGACACTATATACTAATAAAAGGAACAATTAAACAAGAAGATATAACAACCATAAATATTTATGCACCAAACCAGAATGCCCCAAAATACATGAGGAATACACTGCAAACACTGAAAAGGGAAATAGACTCATATACCATAATAGTTGGAGACTTCAATTCACCACTCTCATCAATGGACAGAACACCTAGACAAAGGATCAATAAAGAAATAGAGGATCTGAATATTACTATAAATGAGCTAGACTTAACAGACATTTATAGGACATTACATCCCACAACAGCAGGATACACCTTTTTCTCAAGTGCTCATGGATCATTCTCAAAGATAGACCATATGCTGGGTCACAAAGCAAGTCTTAACAAATTTAAAAAGATTGAAATCATACACAGCACTTTCTCAGATCATAAAGGAATGAAGTTGGAAATCAGTAATAGGCGGAGTGCCAGAAAATTCACAAATACGTGGAGGCTCAACAACACACTCTTAAACAACGAGTGGGTCAAAGAAGAAATTGCAAGAGAAATTAGTAAATACCTCGAGACGAATGAAAATGAAAACACAACATATCAAAACTTATGGTACGCAGCAAAGGCAGTGCTTAGAGGGAAATTTATTGCCCTAAATGCCTATATCAGAAAAGAAGAAAAGGCAAAAATGCAGGAATTAACTGTCCACTTGGAAGAACTGGAGAAAGAACAGCAAACGAATCCCAAAGCAAGCAAAAGGAAAGAAATAACAAAGATTAGAGCAGAAATAAATGAAATTGAAAACAATAGAGAAAATCAATAAGACCAGAAGTTGGTTCTGTGAGAAAATCAATAAGATTGATGGGCCCTTAGCAAGATTGACAAAAAGAAGAAGAGAGAGAATGCAAATAAGTAAGATCAGAAATGGAAGAGGAGACATAACTACTGACCTCACAGAAATAAAGGAGGTAATAACAGGATACTATGAACAACTTTACGCTAATAAACACAACAATTTAGATGAAATGGACGGGTTCCTGGAAAGACATGAACAACCAACTTTGACTCAAGAAGAAATAGATGACCTCAACAAACCAATCACAAGTAAAGAAATTGAATTAGTCATTAGGAAGTCTTTTTAGGCTTCCTAAAAAGAAAAGTCCAGGACCAGACGGCTTCACATGTGAATTCTATCAAACATTCCAGAAAGAATTAGTACCAACTCTCCTCAAACTCTTCAAAAAAATCAAAGTGGAGGGAAAACTACCCAATTCATTCTATGAAGCCAACATCACCCTCATACCAAAACCAGGCAAAGATATTACAAAAAAAGGAAACTACAGACCAATCTCTCTAATGAATATAGATGCAAAAATCCTCAACAAAATTCTAGCCAATCGAATCCAACAACACATTAAAAGAATTATACATCATGACCAAGTAGGATTCATTCCAGGTATGCAAGGATGGTTCAACATAAGAAAATCAATTAATGTAATACACCATATCAACGAATCAAAGCAGAAAAATCACATGATCATCTCAATTGATGCAGAGAAGGCATTTGACAAGATTCAACATCCTTTCCTGTTGAAAACACTTCAAAAGATAGGAATACAAGGGAACTTTCTTAAAATGATAGAGGGAATATATGAAAAACCCACAGCTAATATCATCCTCAATGGGGAAAAATGGAAAACTTTCCCCTTAAGATCAGGAACAAGACAAGGATGTCCATTATCACCACTATTATTCCACATCGTGTTGGAGGTTCTAGCCAGAGCAATTAGACAAGAAAAAGAAATACAAGGCATCAAAATTGGAAAGGAAGAAGTAAAACTATCACTGTTTGCAGACGATATGATACTATACGTCGAAAACCCGGAAAAATCCACAACAAAACTACTAGAGCTAATAAATGAGTACAGCAATGTAGCAGGTTACAAGATCAACATTTAAAAATCTGTAGCATTTCTATACACTAGCAATGAGCAAGCTGAGGGGGAAATCAAGAAACGAATCCCATTTACAGTTGCAACTAAAAGAATAAAATACCTAGGAATAAATTTAACTAAAGAGACAAAAAACCTATACAAAGAAAACTACAAAAAACTGTTAAAAGAAATCACAGAAGACCTAAATAGATGGAAGGGCATACCGTGTTCATGGATTGGAAGACTAAATATAGTTAAGATGTCAATTCTACCTAAATTGATTTACAGATTCAATGCAATACCAATCAAAATCCCAACAACTTATTTTTCAGAAATAGAAAAACCAATAAGCAAATTTATCTGGAAGGGCAGGGTGCCCCGAATTGCTAAAAGTATCTTGAGGAAAAAAAAACGAAGCTGGAGGTCTCATGCTGCCGGACTTTAAGGCATATTATGAAGCCACAGTGGTTAAAACAGCATGGTATTGGCATAAAGATAGATATATCGACCAGTGGAATCAAATAGAGTGCTCAGATATAGACCCTCTCATCTATGGACATTTGATCTTTGATAAGGCAGTCAAGCCAACTCACCTGGGACAGAACAGTCTCTTCAATAAATGGTGTCTAGAGAACTGGATATCCATATGCAAAAGAATGAAAGAGGACCCGTATCTCACACCCTATACAAAAGTTAACTCAAAATGGATCAAAGATCTAAACATTAGGTCTAAGACCATAACACAGTTAGAGTAAAATATAGGGAGATATCTTATGAAACTTACAATTGGAGGCGGTTTTATGGACCTTAAACCTAAAGCAAGAGCACTGAAGAAAGAAAGAAAGAAATGGGAGCTCCTCAAAATTAAACACTTTTGTGCATCAAAGAACTTCATCAAGAATGTAGAAGGACAGCCTACACAATGGGAGACAATATTTGGAAATGACATATCAGATAAAGGTCTAGTATCCAGAATCTATAAAGAGATTGTTCAACTCAACAACAAAAAGACAGCCAACCCAATTACAAAATGGGAAAAAGACTGGAACAGACACCTCTCAGAAGAGGAAATACAAATGGCCAAAAGCACATGAAGAGATGCTCAATGTCCCTGGCCATTAGAGAAATGCAAATCAAAACCACAATGAGATATCATCTCACACCCACCAGAATGGCCATTATCAACAAAACAGAAAATGACAAGTGCTGGAGAGGATGCGGAGAAAGAGGCACAGTTATCCACTCTTGGTGGGAATGTCAAATGGTACAACCACTGTAGAAGGCAGTTTGGCGGTTCCTCAAAAAGCTGAATATAGAATTGCCATATGACCCAGCAATACCATTGCTAGGTATCTACTCAGAGGACTTAAGGGCAAAGACACAAACGGACATTGGCACACCGATGTTTATAGCAGCATTATTTACAATTGCAAAGAGATGGAAACAGCCAAAATGTCCATCAACAGACGAGTGGCTAAACAAACTGTGGTATATACATACAATGGAATATTATGCAGCTTTAAGACAATAAACTTATGAAGCATGTAATAACATGGATGGACCTAGAGAACATTATGCTGAGTGAGTATAGCCAAAAACTAAAGGACAAATACTGTATGGTCCCACTGATGTGAACCGACATTCGAGAATAAACTTGGAATATGAAAAAAAATAATAATAAAAAATCAAAATAAATAATAAAAAAAACAGCCATACCTCAAAAAAAAAAAAAAAAGTTAATACCCACAATTGGGCGAGTCGCATCTCCGTGGAGACAACTTAATCAAGTTTCCAATCTATAGTACTGAATAGGGATTAGAAGAAATGGTTGCTCCCACAAGATTGATTAGGATTAAAACATGGCTTTTCTATGATACATAAATCCTTTCAAACCAGCAGAAGAGGTTATCCCGGAGGCTTTATGCATTATATAGATATCCCTTTTTAGTTTATGGTGTACTGGAGTGGCTGGAGAGAAGTACCTGAACCTGTTCAGCTGTGTTCCAGCAGTCTTCATTCTTGATGATGACTGTATAATGATACAGCTTTTACAACGTGCCTGTGTGATTATGAAAACCTTGTGTCTGATGCTCCTTTTACCCAAAGAATGGACAGATGAATAAAAAAATATGGATAAAAAATAAACAATACGGAGGCTAAGGGGTAAAATAAATTGGGTAGATGGAAATACTAGTGGTTAATGAGTGGGAGGGGTAATGGGTATGGGATGTATGAGTTTTTTCTTTTTATTTCTTTTTCTGGAGTGATGCAAATGTTCTAAAAATGATCATGCTGATGAATACACAACTGTGATGATACTGTAAGTCATATGATTGTATACCATGTATGGGCTGCATGTGTGTGAATATTTCTCAATAAAAATATTTAAAAAAAAACAGGCTACCAATAATTTATTTCATAAAATAGGAGTAACAAAAAATAAAATTAAATAAACTTTGGAGATTTATCTTTTTCGTACATCCCATGGCTCTGGAGATAACAAATCTCAAGATGAGATGAATTACGGGAGAGCCTTTTTCTGCTACACTGCAAAGGGTTCTAACACAAGGATAGTAGGGCCATATCTTCATTAAACAAACACTGGAAGAGGTCTCCCCCTACATGCCCCATACCATCATTTATCATTTGCTGCCACTGTTGCTGTCATACTGGTCAGTGCCCCTGACCCCCAATCTAAGGTAGAACCAAGAAGACACTCCCTCTGGTTTGAAGGCAGTGGGGGCACAGCAGATTCAGGGGTCACCACTGATTTCAAGACCATCTTCAATCTTTTAAGAAGCACTAACGTAATCAAGGAATTAGGATTTAATGAATAATTATGACTTTCAGCTTGCCAATAAAGTGTGTGATCCTTCCTTCAGCATCAAGAAGTATAGAAAAGAACTGGAGATCAGAGAATGATAATTATGGAAGCCACAAAGGTCATTTGAGCGGGAGAGAAGAAGTAAGTCATTTAAAGTCCACTGCATTTTCCTGAGTCTACATCAGAGAGATGGTCCTAGCAACATCCAAATATAGAATGTGCTAAAAGGAGTCTAAGAGTGGGGACTGTAAAATTTTGTCTGAGAACACACACATACCCACACAAAATACATTTTAAGTTGTGATGTATCAAGAGGGTGTGTGCATCTGTGTAACTGAAACAAAGTTTCAATAAGCAACCATATAGCCTTTGTATTATACACTCTGATAAGTGTATAAATATAAGCCTTTCTTATGTATTATGCAAGATGATATGTTTCATTTCATATTATTTTTTATTATGGTAAAATACACAAAATGTGAAATTTGCTACTGCAACCATTTTTTAAAAACTTTTCACTTTGGAATACTTTCAAACTTACAAGACATTACAAAAACAACACTAACCCCTTACAGAGAATTCCAACATACCCCTACCCATCCAGAACCTGCTCCCAGATAGCCAGATTCACCAATTTTAATGTTTTGCCACATTTTCCATTTCTCTCTTCTACCTATCTATCTATCTACCCATTTTGTGAACATCTGAGTGCCAGTTTTACATATCATTCTCCTTGAATACTTAATACTGCCAAGTGTATTTCCTAAAAACAAGGCTATTCACTTAAATAACCACCTTAAGTGCATTTAATCAAGTTCAAGAACTTTAACACTGATAAAAAGCAGATAGTCTATATTCCAATTTTTTCATATGTCCCAATGTCTTTTTGGGCCTTTTCTCTGCCCTTGCTAGATCCTCTCCAGGATCATGTATTGCAATTAATTGTCATTGTCTCTTTAGTTGCTCTCTTTTTTTAAATTGTGGAAACATAGATAAAATATAAACTTTCCCATCTCAACCACTCCCAAGCATATCATTCAATAGGATTAATCACATACACAATATTGCAGTATCCTCACTGTCTTCCATTGCTAAAACTTTTCCATCTCCCCAAACAGAAACCCTATATCATTATGCATTAACTCCCCACTTCCCTTCCCTTCCCTTCCACCCCTGGCAAACTATAGTCCAATTTCTGTCTTTATGAGCTTGTATATTCTGCCATATTTTCTTTGTAGTTACCATGGGTTTAAATATAACATCCTAAATCTGTAACAATTTCATTTGCTTTGATACCAACTTAACTTCAATAATATACAGAAATATTCCTATACCTCTCAGCCTACCCACCTTTATGTAATTCTTGTCACAAATTACATGAGTTTATACATGTGCCCATAAACACTGATTTATCATTACATTTTAGGCATTTGCTATTTAGATCCTGCTGGTAGTAAAAAGTGGAGCCAAATATACAACAGTACTGGTATTTATATTTTCCCAGATAGTTACCCTCCCCGGAGATCTTTATTTCTTCATGCAACTGTGGTTTTGATCTATGGTCAATCTTCCTTTCCTTTCAAATTATAGATCTCTCCTTAACATCTCTTGTAGGGCTGAACTTCCTCAGCTTTTCTTTACCTTAGAATGTCTTAATCTCTTCTCCTAAAAGACAGTTTTGCCACATATAAAACTTTCAGTACTTAAAAAATGTCATTCCACTGCCTTCTTGCTTCCATGGTTTCTGATTAGATATCGGCACTTAATCTTATTGAGGCTCCCTTGTACATGACATGTTGCTTGCCTCTCGCATCTTTTAGAACTCTCTCTTCATCTTTGGCATCCAACAGTTTGATGATAACATGCTACAGCATGGGCCTGTTTGAGTTTATTCTATTTGGAGTTCATGGAGCATCTTGGATATGCATATACATGTCTTTCATTAAATTTTTGGAAGTTTTCAGCCATTATTTCCTTGAATATTTTCTCTGGCCCTTTCTCTCTCTATTCTCCTTCTGGGCCTCCCACAATATATATATATTGATGGTGTCTGTGCTGGTTAGAAGCTGTATGTACCCCAGAAAAGCCATGTTCTTTTAATCCAGTCTTGTGGAGGTAGACCTATTGCTGGGTGGGACTACTTGATTAGGCTGTTTCCATGGAGATGTGACCCCACCCATTCAAGGTAGGTCTTAATCCTTTCCTGGAACCCTTTATGAGAAAGAACTCAGAGCCCACATGGAGAGCAGAGAGATGAAACCAAGACACAGACATTTGGAGATGCAGAAAGAAATGCCCCAGGAGATGCCAGAAGCTAAGAGAGCCATTTGAAAATAGAAACTGGGAGAAAGGGACAGCAGACATCGCCATGTGCCTTTCAATGTAACAGACAAACCCTAGACCCAATCAGACTTTCATGAATGATGGTACCCTCTTGTTGATGCCTTAATTTGGACATTTTCATGGCTTAGAATTGTAACTTATTAAATATACTTAATAAATTCCCTTATTTTTTAAAAGCCAATCCACTTCTAGTATATTGCATTTCGCCAGCTTTAGCAAACCAAAACAGTATCCCACAGGTTTCTCAGGCTCTGTTCACTTTTTTTTAGTTCTTTCCACCCCTCTGAATCATTTCAACTGTCTTTCACTGATTCTTTCTTTTGCTAACTCTAATCCACTGCTGAACCCTCCTGGGGATTTTATTTATTTTTTACATGGGCACCAGGAATCAAACCCGGGTCTCCAGTATGGCAGGTGAGAACTCTGCCTGCTGAGCCACCATGACCCACCCACCTCCAGGGGATTTTAAATTTCTGTTACTGTGTTCTTCAGCTCTGTTTGGTTCTTTTTCATAATTTCCATCTCTCTACTGATACTCATTCTGTGTTCATCTATCATTTTCCTGATTTCCTTGAGTTCTTTGTCCATGTTTTCCTTTAGCTCTTTGGGCATATTTAGGACCATTTTTTAAAAAGTCTTTGCCTGGTAGGTCCCATGTTGGGTCTTCCCCACTGATATTTTTTTTTTTTTTTTTTTTTTTTTTTTTTAAAGGAAGGAAAGACAGAGAAGGAAGGAAGGGAGGAAGAAAGGGAAACATTTTTAAACGTTTTCTTGTTTTATTATATTTTGTTTGTTTGTTTGTTTTTTACATGGGCTGGGGCCGGGAATCGAACCGGGGTCCTCCGGCACGGCAGGCAAGCACTCTTGCCCGCTGAGCCACCGCGGCCTGCCCCCCACTGATATTTTTTAATGCTTTAATCTGAGTGCTTTCCTTCAGGGTTTATGCATACAATGAGTTTAGAGAATAGCACCAAGACAAAGTGTAGGGGACCTCCCAGATCCTTTCCGCACATGCCTCTTGTCTTGGGCATATGTACATGGTCCTGGGAATCTTCCTGTTTACCTGGTTTTGAATGTCCCCTCTTCCCTAGGAAACAGTTTTCTCACTTTCCTAGGCACCACACTGTATATATCCTACAGGCAGCAATCCCTTGTCATAGGCAGCATGACTTGACTGCTCTCCCACAGCCTTCTGTAGGAGAGCTTGATGAGCTGCCCTCTTCATATGGGTCAAGTTCTGGGACAGTGAGTCCCTTAGGCCACCACCAGACAGACTGGACCAGACATACATGCTCTCAGTATTGCACCAGAGTTACTCTGTTCCCTCCAGAACCAGGACAAGGGATCTGCACTGGGAGGACAGGCTGGCTCTTCAGTCAGCTAGTGAGCGGAAGGAGAGGGGCCAGTCAGGGCGCCAGGAGATGCTATCATTTTTAAGTAGTCTTTTCCTTGATTCAGTATTCGCCCTGTTGCTGCAGTTCTTTTAGCTGCTTTCAAGAGATTGGAGAAAGATGTTTCTGCAGTTCTTGTTAACTGTTCAAAGCTTCTGTGGGGAGATGGAGACCTGAAGCATTTCACTCTACCATCTTGATGATGGGGCCCCATTATAATCAAGTTAAAGTGCACAATTCAGTGACATTAAGTAGACACACTTAGATGTTGTGCAACCATAGACACCATCTAGTTCTAGATATTTTTATCAAACCAAACATAACTCTTTAACTGTAAGTAGTCATTCCTCACTCCCTCTTTTTCCCCAGCCCCTCTAACCAGTAATCTGCTTTACATTTCTATAGATTTGCCTGTTCTAAATATCTCATATATATGGAGTCATAGCATATGTGGCCTTCCGTGTCTAGACTTCCTTCACTTGGCATTCTTCTTCTCTTTTTTTTTTTAAAGGCACGCTGCACCCCACTAGTTTTATGACCCAGTAAGTGGTTCTATATTTTTTGGAGTTTGAAAAACACTACCTTAGAGAACTTTAAGTTCAAGATAATTAGTTACAGACATAGAAGTCAAAGAGAACAACAAGTGACTTACTCATAATCACACTGTGCCAATTTGAAAGTATGTACCCCTAAAAAGCCATGTTTTAATCCTGAGCCAATCTTGTGGGAGCAACCATTTCTTTTAATCCCTATTCAATACTGTAGATTGGAAGCTTGATTAGAATATCTCCACAGAGATATAACACGCCCAATTTTGGGTATTAACTTTCGATTAGATGGAGACGTGACTCTACCCATTTCAGGTAGGTCTCGATTAGCATACTGGAATCCTTTAAAAGAGGAAACATTTTGGAGAAACAACAGAGCTGACAGAACATAAGCCTCAGAGCCAACAGAAACTTCACAGCAGAGTGGACACAGGTGCAGATACATGGAGAACAGAGACACAGATGTTTGGAGATGCTTGGAGGACAGCAGACATTGCTATGAAATGTTAAGCACACCAGAATCTGGAGAGAGCCAAGGGAAGCCAAGAGCTTACAAGCCAGCCCTGGAGAAGTAAAGTGAGGAACCTTCACAGGAACAGAGGATGAAAACAATGGAGCCTAGGAGCAAGGGACCAATGTGCTTTCCCAGCTCACAGAGGGGTTGCAGACACATCGGCCTTCCATGAATTAAGGTACCTTTCTTTGGATGCCTTAGTTTGGACATTTCCACAGGCTTAAAACTGTAAACCTGTAACTTATAAAATCCCCTTTATAAAAGCTAGTCCAGTTCTGGTATATGGCATTCCGGCAACTTGCAAACTAACACACCAGGCATCTGTGGAGAGTCATCTGGCTCTCTGCTCAGAATTTGGTCCACTGCCACAGAAGCTCCCAAACCTCAGTCTTCCCACTAGTGCCTGTCTGTACCCAACAGTCACCAGCCAAACAGGAAAAATAAGGGCAATATAGTGAGGGTTTTTATAATTTAATTTTATTAAATTTAAAATAGCTGTTCTTTATTCTGAATCTTTCCTTCCTATACTTTTGGTATTTTAAAAAGCCCTTTTACAAGATAATGATAATGGGAGATGCAGGGGGAGGGCCTTGAACAACTACCTGACAAAAGGATGAGAATCAACCTACAGATAGATCTGAAGGAAGGCTCTGGAGGATAACAGAAGTTTCCAAGACAGTCAAAGAGGAGAGAAGCTATGTAAAAAGGCAAGGGAATCGGGCAGGCCATGGTGGCTCAGCAGGCAGATTTCTCGCCTGCCATGCTGGAGACCCGGAGACCCGGGTTCGATTCCTGGTGTCTGCCCACGTCCAAAAAAAAAAAAGACAAGGGATTCATCATGTGAAGTGAGCAGAAACTATAAATCACTCAAAATGGTGGTGTATAAAAGCCAAAATAGGGAATGATGGGAAGGTCAGGCTGGAACCCTCTTAGGACCTGAAAGGTGTGGTTCACCATCTTAAAAACTTTAATTATAATCTGTGGTTTACAAGAGGCCACACAGCACAGTAAAAAGAACTTACTTAGACCTCACCCCAAAGCCTAGCTTTTCCATTTCCTAACTGTGTGACTCAAGCAGATTTCACTTTGGAACCTGTTTCCTCATTTGGAAAAAGGGAATAAATAATATCCACAGAATTATTTGAGGTATGAAATAATATGACTGCTATTCTGAGACTTATTGAGAGTATAACATGTATGGGCTCCCAAAGGATAACAATTATTATGTAAAATGCTACAAGCAGATATTAAAAATAACATTTACTGGGATTTTTTCTGATATAAAAAAATAAGACATTTTCCATAGAGGGAAAAAAAACAACGATAAACATATTCTTACAGACTCTCTGAAGCCTACACAGGAACCCAAAGCACCCCCATCCCCACCAGATCTCCTGAACTGGTGCGAGGTACCCAGCAGGCACATAATACTTAGTGACTCTAACAGAGACACTACATGCTAGTTCTGTGCTGAATCTACTCCTCTCCACAATGTCTGGTGTGCAGTACCCACTGTACCCATGCTGAACAGGTGTCTACAAGGCTGAAGTTGCTGAGCAAATGATGATAATAATATAAACATTAAATACTTTCTATTGAGTGCCCCAATAATTCCATTTCTCCATATCTACCCATAGCAAAAGAATGTGCACTGCACCAGTAAGTGAAAGTATTAAAAAATAAGAAACAACCTATTTTTTAAAGTTAAATTACAGTATATCCACTATATGTGGAATACCATATAACACTGAGAAAAAGCTGCAAGATTCACTGTTAAGTTATAGAAAAATGTAGAAGTAGTGTTCAGCTCTCCAACCCAGATGTCACATATTATTTTAAAAGCCCCACAGAACAATGTATTTCTGTGTGCATACATATATGTATTCATATGAATACATACCTAAATGAACACAGCCCAAGTGATATATTGTTATGCCCAGGAAATGAGTTAAATTCAAGGAAGGGGTGGCAAAAAAGGGGATTCTAGCTTCTATCAGTAGTATTCAAATATTTATAAGGATATTCTCATTCCTACTTATGTGATCATAAATACATGTATAATTACATCTGTTTTCAATTTGAATTTAAAATTTTAAAAATATCAAAAAGAAATTCACCAAAATGTTAAAGGTAATTATTTCTGGGTGGGAGTATTAAAAATAATTATGGGTACTTTTTTTTTTCTTTTTAGGTGCAGAATGTGTATTTTTGTTTTTTTATTAAACATACAAACACAAACATTTTTATCATATGATCATTCTATTCTACATATATAATCAGTAACTCACAATATCATCACATAGTTGTATATTCATCATCATGATCATTTCTTAGAACATTAACATCAGTTCAGAAAAAGAAAAGAGAAAAAAATTCATATATACCACACCCCTTACCCCTCCCTTTCATTGATCACTAGCATTTCAATCTACTAAACTTATTTTATCATTTGTTCCCCTTATTATTTATTTATTTTTAATCCATATGTTTTACTCGTCTGTCAATAAGGTATAATTCGTGGGTATTCTTTATGCTTCTGTATGTTTCAAGTCTTCTATAATAGGTAATTATCTTTATAAATCAAGAAAAAAGGCAACAAATTAATTTTACTTTAAAAACTGACTGATATTACTGTATCTTATAATATGCTGTGATTAGGGTATGAGGAACCCAGGTAAGGATTATTTAAAGAAGGATGATGGTTTAGCTTTTTTTAGAACAACTTTCAGGATTTTGTTTTTATTTCCTAATTCCAGAAGTAAAGCATACTCAGTGCTCAATTCAACCTGGCTCCAGGGCCCCAGAGACATTCCTGAGATCGCCTGTTCAGCTCTCCAACCCAGATGTCACACAACTAGGAAATGAAGACATTTTTTCCCATACTTGGAGCCCAAGTCTCACCCCTTGTGAAATTCTCAAGGGTAAATACCAGGGCCTTATCTAGAAGAGAATACTTTCACTTAGCCCTCATTCTTCACTTTGCTAGGAGCAAAGGAGCTGAGGCAGGAGCGTAAAAATTAGCAACATTTATTAGCCCGTGGTTCAACATGATCCGATAAGGATGCTCATTTTTTTCAAAAAATACTGGATAGTTCTAATACATTACAACAACAAATACTTCTAATAATGAACTAAAATATGCCTAAAAATCAGAACACAGATTTCAGTATTGGAAATCTGGGTTCAAATCCCAGCTCTGCCCTTTACAAGCTCTGTAACCTTGTGTGGTTTTACTTAATCCCTCTAACATCACTTTCCTCATCTGTAAATGGGGATAAGGCCCTCACAGGCGGCAATGAGAATTAAAGGAGAGAATCTATGAGAAAATACCCAACCCTGGCGCATGACACATGATAAGCCTAACTTCCTAGGGTGTTCTCTGGAACCAGATCAAATGAACTCAGCCAATCTTCCATGCATTCAGCCTTTCAGATCAATGAAAACCATAATCGTGTCTTCTCCGTTCTAAACATCCCTGTGGCACTTCCACTGCTAGGACACAATTCCCCAATTTTATATTTGAATGACAGTCTCCTGTGAGGGTGACCAGTAGCTAGATGCTCACAGATCTATTTCGGAGTACACAGGCAGTTAACTGCCAACACTGCTGAAAACAGCTACATGCCAGCTACTTTGCTGAACCTTGCTATATAAAGCTCAGCCTCAGCCTCACTACTGCCCTGAAGACTCAGAGGCTCAAAGACAGGAAGTAGCCTTCCCAAGGTCACACAGCTGGGAACCTGCACAGCCCATGCCCTTTTCATTGTTGTACATACAGTGTTTCCCAACCCCTGCTTCAGGCCCAGTGATGGAGAACTCACTACTTTATGATGCTGCCCATTTCATCAGTAGGATGACTTTAAGGTCCCAGGTGGGGTGAGACCCTTGGTTCCTCTGACCTAGATCCTCAGCAGCTCTGGAGGCTACCCTCAACCTCACAGCTCTTACCAACCACCTAGCCATTCTTGGCAGGGAAGCCTCAGGGCGTTTCTGTCCAGGCGGGCAAAACCTACATAAATGTCGCTAAACACTCTCCCAAGGAGCAGCATCTTCCTACACCCCTACTGCAGGGCTTTTGAAGACATTCTCCCATCCCTAGTAGATAATGCCTGGAAGTTCTAAGAATTCAAAGCTAAACAATCCCTTCTGGCCAGGAGGCAATCAACTAGGCTGGTTGCTAAGCAACTGGTAGGCACAAAAGTGTTGCAGTCCTTTTCAGAAGCTTGGAAAGGGGTCAAAGAGCTGTGTCTTGCCAACGCACAGGCTTTAAATCGGCTCCAAGGCAGGAGGGGGTTTCTTTAAGGAAGATGGTGATAGATTCACTCATTGGCTTTATTCTCCTTTCAGTGCTGCCGTCAGCAGCAAAGACTCCAGGCACACTGTGAACTGCATACAAATCCTAAGCTCTGCTCTGGGCCCCCCAGTAGCAGCTCTGCACCAACATATTTGGGAAGAGCATCCTCTGCAAGCTCAATAGGCAGCCTGTGAGGCTGACCCAAAGCCCAGCCAATGAATAAACCTGCCTCTGTGAGACCCACACCTCTTTCCCCTGACAATCTTGCTGGTATCTAGGGCAGGAGACATTCACAGCACCAAACAGACATATACCCAAACAGGGCATGAAGCCGACTGAGCCATGTCCTCTATATCTATCTAGTCTACTCTACTCTAGCCCCAGACCATGCCCAGACTGCAGAAATCTAGTTTTTGCCCCCTACCCCCTGGGAAGTACCCCGGGGAAACAATGAGATTGAGTGGTAAAAAGCCTGAGTTCTTCAAACAAACCTACACTTAAAATTTGGCTCTGTTGCCTTCTAGCTGTGACCTCAGACAAGCTGTTAAACCCCTCTGGGACTCAGTTTCAATATCTGGAAACAGGCAACAATACTTACTTTTCAGGGTCATTGTGAAGTACAAATGAAGAAGTATCTATAAAATAAAACCTAGTTCAGGCATTGGCACAGCAGGCCTGACTGCTCAATATATGGCAGGTAACAAGGTTCTGTTTCCCTGGACCTGGATCGGTGTATCCTTATCAACCACAGCAGTGGGGCAGCCTCTGAACATGCCACCACCACATGTGTTCTAAGCTGATGGAGTCTGTATTCAGCTCCATCCAGCACCACCCTTTGCCTACCCCTTGGCTTCAGTTATTATAGTTATCATAGTTTTTTAGGTGACTTCCTCCTCAGCAGCACAGAAGCTCCTCTACAGGCAGAGCCCTTCTTAATCAGCTCCATAGCAACACAGTCAAGGCACCAGGAATGCTTATAAATAACAGCCACAATACTAGTGTCCAGCAGAAGGGTAAAGGAGCGCAGATACAAAGGACTGCAGCATGAGTAGGTTAAAGGCACTCCTGACACCCCTCGTGGTTCCCACAGAATTAAAGCTCCCAGATTTGTACTACCCAAACTGAGGAAAAGTAATCACCCCTATCCGAAACTGCCTGATTCTCTGTAGTGGGAAAGAAGAAATGCTCTCTGTGGACCTAAATTCCCCAAGGACTTGGACTTTAATATTCAATGGTAAAAATACTACAAATATAATTCTAGAGTTTGTTTCTCTAATGTTGCCCTTCAACTCAGAATAAAAAGACAGAGAGCCAGGTTTCATTTCTACTTCTCTCCCCCACCAACCCTCTAAGAGCAGTATCAAAAAGGGGTTCCTGGTTTTCAGGGAGATTATGGGAAGAATAAGCAATTTCCCTAGAACCAGTCATTTTTAAATATATGAGCAGAGGATAAAAGCTGGGATAACGGAGGCTGCAGGACACCTCTAAGGGCTAGAGTCAGAGACTAACATTCGCCAAGTGTCTACCTATACCTGTGCCAGGTGTGCCCCATGTACATATACACAGTTCCATTTAAAACTCACAACAGGGTGGGCAATGGTGGCACAGTGGCAGAGTTCTCGCCTGCCATGCCGGAGACCCAGGTTCGATTTCCGGTGCCTGCCCATGCAAAAAAAAAAAAACAACAAAAAACTCACAACTGCTGTGCAAGGCAGAGGTACTGTGTCTATTTCACAAATGAGGAAACTGAGGCTCTAGAAGGTTAACGGTTTTACCCAGCATTACACAACAAAGAAGGAATTCCAGATCTGGCATCAAAGCTGGTCCCCTTTCTTTTGGCTCAAGCTTTGCAGAATGAACCCGAGAAAACTATTCTGTATGCCTTTCAGGACCCTCAAAATAAAGGAGAGCTACAATTGGAGGAAAAAGTCCTTCCCTATTCTTAATATTAGAAAGGGCCCACTCCTAAAATAACACCATAAACTATTCACAAACTTTCATGGTACACAAAATGTGTTTAAAGAACTTTTCAATTATTACTAGACCTTTAGAACCCTTAATAGAAGGCAGCTATTAATTATCCCCATTTTGCAGATGTGTTACTTGAGGGTCACAGAGATTAAAACCTTCCCGGAAGCCACACAGTGAGTCAGTAGCAAAGGAAGTCTTCCCAAGATTCCTGCATTTTAAAGACAGGAGAAGCAACATCCAGTAGTCCCTTCCCTTCTTTCAGCGGAGAGGCCCAGAGCCCAATGCTGCCTCTCAAATCACGTCCTGGGAAAACCAGGCACATCAAAGGTAGCTGAAGCTCATCAAGACAGAGCATTCAAGCAAATCATCAACATTCATTTTAGATGCTTCCCACTGTCACTCTTGAATACACCAGGTATCAGAGTAAGACGAAAGGCAGAACATGACTCACTTCAGATATAATGCCTGTACTTAGGAAAAGGTTTCTGAGCATATTTCTCATCATCCAGCTTTCATACAGCATACTTCACCAGTGGCGCAGAGGTGATGAAAGGATCAATAATTTACAAACAAGCTTCTACCCTTGCCTAAGTTTTACAAGTACCATTCTAATATGTAACTACTGAATTCAAGTTCACCCATTTCTCATTTGCCCAGGCCCCAAATCTAGGAATCATCCTTAATTATTCTCCATCCCTCACACTTCACAATCAACGCATCGGCCTCCAAAAATATTCCCAGAATCTGAATACTTCTCACTATCTCCACTATCAGAACCAGAACCTTTGTCCCAGATACCTTCACCACTTCCCCGACTACTTTAACAGCTTCCTGGACTTTTCTCTCTGCCTCCTCTTTTGTCCCTCTCATCCACCATCCTTAGCAGCCTGAATGACCTTTTCCTCAAGCATAAATCAGATCATGTCTGATCTGATTTATTTATTTCCCTTGCTTAAAACCTTTCAATGGATTCTCGTTTTAACACTTGGCATAAAACCCAATTTCCTTAACAGAGTATACAAGACTCTAGCCCCATTCTCACTCAGACCTTCCTCTCCTTCACAGCACTTCAGCCACACTGGCCTTACTGCTTATTATCAACACACCAAGCTCCTTTCAATCTCAGGAACTTTGTACATCACCCATTCTATTTTGTGAAGTCTCTTTTCCCAAAATGCTGACTAGGTGCCTTTGTATAGTTTGAGTCTCCGCTCAAATGTCACCTATTCTAAGAGGCTTTCCCCAACTGCTCCAGTTAAAGTCAAGTCACATCCATAGAACCCCTATTTTCTCCACCACACTGTCCTATTTTATCTTCCTCATAAATTACTTATCAGCACCTACAATTTTTTGCCTTCTTGTTTAATTTCTATCTCCCCCAAACTATGATATAAACTCCATCATTCTTGTTCACTACTGCATTCCAAGTGTCTAGAACAGGCTAGTCATACAGTATGTGCTCAATAAACATTTTGGGAGCAATTGGTTCAGAAGGCAACAGTGCACTCTTCTACTCCTCAGGATGGTGACACTACTCTCCCTATCCAAATCTGAGAATGGAAATTTGTTTAGTCATTCATTCATTCAGTTCAAAGCAACAGATGACTATGGGACAGTTGGCAAGGTACCCTGGTGAACATGTAACCAGCATGACCTGTTTCACAAATCAAAGCACGATTAAAAAAAAAAAGGCACTTTACAAAGAACTTAATTTCTGTCAAACATGTCAGTTTCTTTGTAGCTAACTGCTACTCAGCAACCCTAGTGTCTCAAGGAAAAACCAAGGATTTGAGAAATCTGTTTACAAGTGCCCAATCTCTTCAGTAAACATTTGTGGTCTTTTCTATAAACATAACTATTAAAAAACAAAGAGTAAATGAGGGTTTTCAAAAATTTCACCTCCCATCTTCTTCACTCTTGTTTCTAATCTTGCTTCCTGGTAGCAGTTTCTGCAAACAACAGTATATTTTAATTTAGGGAGCATTGTTCTCAGATTATGAAGCATCAACAGACTGTCTTGAGGCCAAAGAGAAGCAGCATAATGCGGTCTCTAGAACTTCAGGCTTTGGAATCACAAGGTACAGATTCAAATCACATGTTAACAAGTAGTGATAAGACCCTAGGCAAATTTATCTTATTGTACTTAAGAATTATATAACAATTACTAGTTGCCAGGCAGGGTTCTAAATGCTTTACAATAATATGATTATTGAAGATTAAATAAGATAGATGTACTGTTATCATCTGTATCTTAAAGGCAAGGAAACAAGAACAGAGAGGTAAAATGACTTGCTCAAAGTCAAAGCTAGTATTAGAGCCAGGATTCCAATCTAGGCAGTCTGATGCCAGAGTCTATACTCTTAATCCTTACACAAGGTTCCTCTCCAATCCACAATTTCTTCATCTGTGAAATTTATAACTAATTAAGTCTGCCTTATTTCACTGTCATGTGTGATTTCTGGTACACAGTAAACCACTATTACTAGTTACTCTTAGCAGCTACTAAATCGGTTCACTACTCTTAGTGGTTGTAGTAATAGTCGTAATTCTATACTCTACTTTCACCTTTGGTCCAGCCAAGACTAAAAGAAAAATATTCTGGCTGAGAAACCTTTCCAAGGCCCTCCTAGTAGGATACATTATAATATAATGGAAGCTCCATGAGAATAGGATTGTCTGCTTTACTTACCATTGTATCCATGCAAACAGAGCTCAGTAAATATGTGAAGAATCAAGTGGGAATGAATTGAATACAAGGACAAGATTCTGCCAAGACATGATGACTACTAAGGTGGTTACTATTATTTCTCAAATGTGGCTAAACATGAAAGAGGTAAATTCACAAGGTTCTCAGAGGACGGTGTGAGCTGGCCATTACTTGAGACAGCCTGACTACTGGGAGACAGTGTGGTATAATGCAAAGTAAATAATATTGCTCACTCATTTTAGTTTAATGAACAAACAAAGGGACCTGTATTTTAATCCTGACTCTGCTACAGACTAGCTGGACCATTACTGGAAATTAACCAGGGCTCCAAAAGCATCTGTAAAGAGGAAGTTGGACTATATGCTTATCATACATACATTCTATTTGATGGGACTCACCAAAGGACTTTATCATGAAAGTAAAAAGACATCCTACACAACGGGAGAAAATATTTGGAGACCACATATCTGATAAAAGTTTACTATCCAAAATATATAAATAAATCCTTCAACTTAAAGACAAAAACCCAGTTAAATTTTTAAAATGGGAAAAGGACTTGAATAGATACCCCTATAAAGAAGATATACAAATGGCCAAAGGCACATGCAAAGATACTCAATATCATTAGGCATCAGAGAAATGCAAATCAAAACCACAATGAGATACCATTTCACCCTCACTAGAATGGCTACTATTGGAAAAAAAACATAATTGGGGTGGGCCACTGTGGCTCAGCAGGTAGAGTTCTCGCCTGCGATGCCAAAGACCCAGGTTCGATTCCCGGTGCCTGCCCATGCAAAAAAACAAAAACAAAAACAAAACCAAACAAACAGATAATTACAAGTGTTGAAGAGGATGTGGAGAAACAGGAACACTCATTCATTATTAGTGGGATTGTAACAATGATTCCACCACTGTGGAAGACAGTTGGAGCTTCCTCAAAAAGTTAAGTATGGAATTATCATATAGCCCAGCAATCCCACTTCTCTGTATATATCCCAAATAACTGAAGATACTTGAACAGATATTTGCACACTGATGTTCACAGTAACATTATTTACAAAACATGGGAGCAACCCAAGTGTCCATCAGCCAATGAATGGATAAACAGCATGTACATATATATGTATATACATACATACAATGAAATATTATTCAGCCATGAAAAGAAACGAAGTTCTGATACATGCTACAATATGGATAGCAAACCTTGAAGAAATCATGTTGAGTGAAATAACTCAGACACAAAAGGACAATATTGCATGATCTCACTGAAATGATTAGAATAAGCAAACTCAAGAGTCAGAATCTAGAATACAGGTTACCAAAGGGCTGAGTAGGGAGAAGGAATAGAGAGTTAAGATTTTAAATGTACAGAGTTCCTATTTGGAATGATGGAAATGTTTTGGTAATGGATGGTGATGATGGTAGCATAATACTGTGACTGTAATTAAAGCACTAAGGTATGTATTTGAATGTGGTTAAAAAGGGAAATGTCACGTATTTACAGTTAGAGAATAAATTTTTTTTTAAATCCATGCAGCTGCACAAAAAAAAAAAAGACACGACTACATGTTGATGATAAATACTTTCTATTTGCTCGTTACTTTATAACAGTCATCACAACAACTTGCAAGAAAGATGATTACCAGGCACTCAATAATGTTCAATGAAGATCAATACCAATTGAAGATGAGGTAACTGGGCTTCATGAAATAACTTGCTCAAGGTCACAGAACCCCGTAGAACATGAACTAGAGTCTGGATCTCTTTTACAGTAAACTAACACTTGCAAGATTCTCTTCAGTTCTAAAATGTTGTAATATTATTCCTCTTTCCCAAGCCTAATTCATCTGTAATCATTTATCTTACCAAGTAATCTTGCCTGACTCTTCTATATCATGGGACAGCGGGATCAACCTAAAGAATCAAAAACACCTTAAGAGATAAAGATACAAATCCCTTGCATTTGCCCAGAATCGAGACTAAAAGTATTTTATAATAAATGATTATTTCATTTTAAGCCACAAGGTTTAAATTTAAGCAATGTGGTAAAAAATAATTTCCAGTCACACAATGGTTCCCAAGAGTACAACACATAACTTCTCTTTTTAAATTTTATAATCAAAACTCTGCCACCTGATTTAAAGTAGATCCACAAAGTTAAATTTAAAGGTTGGCAGAGAGCGTCTAACAAATGCTTACTTTCTTTACTGTATTAACAAAACACACACCTGACACTGAATCTCTGAGTATAACATCCTTCTAAGAGTTGTAAGTTAGGAATTTTAAAACATCTGGCAGTCGCAGCCAGTCAACTTTCTTGGTGGCTCATAACGGGAGAGTCAAGGTCAAACAGTTGAGCCTCCTTACCCTCCCATCTAGTATCTGAAAAGCAACCACCTGTGAGTTCAAAATATTCCATTCTGGTGTTCTCATAAATACAAATGTTAACTCCAGAAACACACCCTGGCTCAAAGTTTTGTTGATGACAAAGTTACATGGAACAAGAAGACACTCTTAAACGCAGGAACTTTCACCTACTCTCAAGCAGTTTCACCGCTTATCAAATGAGAATAATCACCTTGTACTTATCGCACTAGATAATTATATGAACCAAATGATGAAGAATTAAAACAGTTGTGCAAACGCGAGAGGCTACGATTATTATTACTATCTTCTAGGTCGGGGTCCGGAAGACCCCCTTGCACTCTTGGCTATATCTTCCGCAGGGTCTGGGATAGGGTACCAATTTCTTCTGACGATTCCAGACCTGGCAACCGTAGATGCACCTGGCAAGTCTGGTGCTGAGATGGAGAGTCCTCAGGAACTGGACCTAGCGGGCTCAATAACGACCGTGCCCCCCAGTCACCTTGCCGTCACCTTGAGGAGCAGAAAGAATTTCTACGAGAGCCGAGAGAGCGGTCCTAAAAAGGAAGAAAGAGGAGCCTCTATTCTTCCACAGGCTGCCGCTGCTTGAACCTACGCTTCCCGCAGGGCTGGGCCAGGGCCAGAGAAACTGACTGAGCCGGGGACGCCTTGACCTCGGGCGTTAGAGAAGCGGGTACGGGTGCTGAGCTCGCAGCCGGAACTGGTACCAGAAAAGTCGACCCGAGGTAGACCCCGCCTCGCTTTGCCTCGCCTACAGCCGCAGGCACAATGGGAAGCACCCTGCCCCCATGAACCTTGGGGTTCTGGGCTCGCTCACCTGAAGCCGGGTCACCAGAAGGCTGTAGGGCGCCATTTTGTGCACTGACAAAGATGAGGTCGCGTGAAAGTGACGTACTACATAGCGTCATTTAAAGCCTTTGGGCAGGGGGCGTGACCTAAGAAGAGACACGTCGACGGTGGGGGCGGGGCCTTCCTAGAGGTGTCAGAGCTGGGGAACACAGTAGTGGGTGGAGAGCACATGTAAGGAACGGACACGTGAGAGGGAAAAAAGCTGCAGAAATAAATACCCGCTACAAATATATTTTATTGAAAAACAAGTTTCCGTTGTATCTGCCATCCAAATCTGGGAAAACTATATATTTTTTTAGGACTTTCAAGCACCTGCCAGGACCTGGTTCCCCAGCAGTGACAGATGCTCGACTAGGAATTTAAGAGCTTTGATCGCGCGAGAGCGAGCTTTGGTGCAAAGACAGTAAAATGGTGAAAGCTTAGCCGACCAATCACGGCGACCCAGAGGCAGGAACAATGGGGGTTAAAGGTCGGACGGAAGTTTCCGAAACTTCCGGTGGCCGGTTAGAGTGGGCGCTATGGCTAAGCATCATCCTGATTTGATCTTTTGTCGTAAACAGGCTGGTGTTGGTGAGACTGCGCCCCGTCCCCGGCTTGTCAGTGAAGGGGTCGTATTATGAGCTGGAAGGTTGGGGGGGTTCTCATTACTTCTCTAGAGTGTCGCCTCGGACGTGCCACGCTTCCCGCCTCGGGGTTTCAGGGTATTGTAGGAGCGCGCGGATACGTGCTTCTGAGAAAAAGAGGGCGGGAGGCGGGGAGCCTTGAGGCGGGGTTGGGTTCTGGGGCTGGGTACCAAGAAATATTGCTGAGAATTGCCAAGGACCTGGGACGGGCTTCAGGAGGGAGGTCGTGACTGTGGGTTTGGCTCAGATCGGAGTTCATCGTGAATAATAAGATGGCCATTCCTTAGAATTTACTGTAGTCTCTGTTCCTGACCCCGCCTCCGGCTCAAGTGTGTTTTTCTCTTTAGCCAAAACACTAATTCTAATTGTACTCTTACCTTCTTCGATCTTGCAGCCATCGGAAGACTGTGTGAAAAATGTGAGTTGAACTCCCTCCCAGCACCCCACCCCTCCCACTCAGTTTCTGTGGAGCCAGTAAACGGACATTTCCACCAGTGCCATATAAATGGGCTTTGAATAGGGGTGGCTGGAAGCATGTAACAATGCCAGGCTGCAACTAAGGGATCCCTCTACTTCCCCACTCCGACTTGTACATTTTAAATGCTATATTCGGGTTTTGAGAAAGTCTCCAGCTTTGGACATGAATTGCTAGAATAGCATGACCCCATCCCCAATACAGTTTTAAGGACTTGGGAGAGGAGGAACTTGCAAGTGAGTATGACTCTATTCTCTTTTCCTTGCAGGTGATGGCAAGTGTGTGATCTGTGATTCTTACGTGCGTCCCTGCACCCTAGTGCGCATATGTGATGAGTGTAACTACGGCTCTTACCAGGGGCGCTGCGTGATCTGTGGGGGTCCCGGGGTCTCTGACGCCTATTATTGTAAGGAGTGCACCATTCAGGAGAAGGATGTGAGTGTATACAAAGCTTTCTATTTGACCTTTCCTTTTATTTAGTAACACTGCCATCCACAGCAAACTCCTATGGTCTGTGGAGATTACCATGTTTGGCTAGTCACCTAGGTTATAATTTCAAGTTCTTTGAGCCAAGTTGGGTGTGGACCAATAAAAGGCAGTTATTTTGCATCAAAGGCAAAAATGCAAGAGAAGCAAATCTTTGTCAACACCAGCAATTTGGCAAGACTTCTCTCTATTCCTTTAATGTCACTCTATGATTATTCTTATTCAGAAACAGCATCCTGCATTTGTAAGTCTTAGCTCAGTGCATAATGTGTAATAGCCACTCAGTAATTCTCTTGACTCTACTATCATTAGGGATTGCTTGGGTGGATGTGGTGACAAAGTGGAATTTGAGACCGTTTAAGTTGATTTCAGCTTTCTACAGCCGAAGAATGCCTTTGGTTTAATATCGTAGAATTGACTGTGGTTCCACCTCATGATATTTTTATTCCCTGACATTGTGTAATGGCAGACAATGGCTAGTTATCATTGAACTCCCTAAGCCAAATGCCAGGAAAGAGGACTTGCAGATCTGCACCAAAGACAAGTTTTAACATTTTTCTTTAGATTTGTACTGGCAGCAGGGCTCTTGGAGGGGAAAAACAACCACCGTGAATCAGCTTGTTTTCTTCCTACAACACAATAAAAGGAAATGTGATGAGGGTACCCCATTACCTAGTATAGCATAAGGCAAAAGATACTGAGTTCTTCATATTTCCATGAGCAAGGAGTAGATACTTTATACAATTTCCCTTCTCCTGACAATAACTGTAAAATAGGTAGTGGTATCCTCATTTTACAGTGCACCGTCCAGCTAATAAGTGACAGACCCAGGCTGTCAGACTATACTTTGTGGTGTCACCATTATACCATGTTGTCCTTTTGAAATAGCTTTTGGTAAGATGTTAATTGAACTACCTCAGTAGTCTTATTTATTCATTTGGATCCTGTCTATCCCCAGTAGGAAGGACATATCAGGCCAAATTAGACTATTTCTTGCACAATTACATCTCCAAAATTTAGAGAGATGCGAAAGGTCATAAAAAAACATAATTTCAGTTGGTTACTTGAACATTCTCCTGGACTCTGATTTACGTTTCTCCTTTGACTGTGAAACCATATCCTGCATTTTATAAATGTGGATCTGAAAAAATTAAATTAAAAACAAAACAAAATAAATGTGGTTCTGGTTTTGCAGCTAGATTAAACTCCTTTAGCACAAGGCCCTAGGACTATGTATTTGTCTCCTCCGTTTCCCCAGTTCTTGGTTTAGTGCTTAGCTGGTAGTACAAGCATGAGGGACATTTTTGGTGCCGTCCCTGTAAACCATATGAATATCCCTTGACAGGGTGTCTGATACATAGGTGTTTGGTAATTATTTACAGCATATAAGCAGTGTAACCATGGTAAGGTAACAGCAGGGAAAAGAAAGGATGAGCAACTCTTAAGCTAGCTAAAGTCCATTAAGAACAACATTTTCTTGAACTTTTGCATGATTGTGACTGAAGTTCTTATCTGGCATAAGCTTTGCAACCAGAGAGTGCTTAATAAATGTTAATTGCCATCTGACTCGTATGCATGTGTATGTGACCTGATACTTTGGGATCCTTATGCCTCATTTTGTCCCTGAGAGAATGGTCTTAGACGTCACTTCCCCTACCTCACATTGTACAGGAATGTTCTGAGGATATTTGAGATGGCATCTAGCTCATATTTAATCAGCACTAGTTTCCAAGGAACACAAAGCAGTCCAGTGACATGATCCAGGCTCTCAACCTTACAGATTGTCATGTAGATTAAGTGCCCAAGACTTTTTCCTATGCAGAAATCTTCCCAGAACCAAAGCACTCCCCATTATTGTTCTCTTCCTGCAACTTTCATAATTTATAAGGGAATTAGACCAGAAAGCTAATCTGGGTTCTCCCACTTACAGTTTTTCAAAGCCACAACAATAATCAGGAGTTGAGGATAATATCTATGAAAATTGCTAGTTTCTTATAGGGCAGCACCACATTAATCCTCTTTAGCCCTTGATTCCTTTACTCCTTTCACTTACCATTTTCTTCAATTCTCCTCCCATACAAAAAAGAAGAAAAATGGCTAAAATTTGTGGAGCTCTTGATATGTGTGAGGGTCAATGCTGAACGTTCTCCAAAAGTCTTAAGTGATACAGGTCAGGAAACTAAGGCCTAGAGATGTTAAGCAAAGTGGCCCAGGATCACATGGCTAGGAAATGGCAGATACAGTACTAGAACCCAGGTCTGTCTAACTCAGTGTTTTTCAGTCTTTTTTTGTTATTGACCCCTAAGGAGAAAAATTAAACTTTAAATTACCTTAATTAAATTTCTCCCTAACAAGAGAAATTAAATACTAAAGAATAAGATTTTATTGGGTGAGGGTGAAGCTTTAGATCACAAGCCATTTCAGTATCAAAGATGTTTTCACAATACTGCCCCTATAGAGGATACATGGTCTAATTCAAAGCACTTGCTCCAACCACTTCACCGTATTGCTTTTCACTTTGTGGTTAAGGATGTGCCTTTCTCTTGCTATTTATACTGGTCTTTGCTCCCCATTTAAGTGAACAACAGAGCAGTTAGAGCAAAGAAAATAAGTGATACTTTTCAAAGGTAATTCACAAATTTACCTTGGTAAAGAGAAGGTTTTTGGTTTTTTTGTTTGTTTCATTTTGTTGAGTTTTGTTTTGGCCTCTAAGAAACCTTAGTAAGTTTCAAATATAATACCATTGTTAAGGTGTACATAGTCTGGTTTTCACATCGTTGTAATTCAGTCAAGAGTTGCTGAAACAAACAGCTTTGCCTTCTAGTTCTTCTTCAAGGAAGTCTAGCTGCTGGCTGTTCATAATTCCTTGTTTCCACTTGTAAGAAGTAGAGATATGGACTCATTATAAGTAAAGTATTACTTCAAAGTGCCTGGATTTTTTTTTAACGTTTCTTATTGTTAAATATAACATATACAAAGAAAAGAAAGAAAAAGTAATGATTTTCAAAGTATACTTCAACAAGTAATCACAGAACAGATTTCAGAGTTTGTTATGGGTTACCATTCCACCATTTCAGATTTTTCCTTCTAGTTGCTACAAAACACTGGAGGGTAGAATAAATATTTTTTTTTATTTTTTGTGAAAAATAACATATATTCGAAAAGGCAAGAAATTTCAAAGCACATCACAACAATTGTAGAACAGATTTCAACTTGGTATGGTTACAATTCCACAATTTTAGGTTTTTACCTCTAGTTGCTCTAAGCTACTGGAGACTAAAATAAATAGCAATATAATAATTCAGCAATCATATTCATTTGTTAAACCCTACCTTCTCTGTATAACTTCACCATCACCTTTGATTTTTCTCCTACTCTTTAGGGGTATTTGGGCTATGCCCATTTTAACTTTTTCATGTTAGAAGGGGAGTGCCTGGATTTTTATCACTGGTTCAGTATAATTTTGGTGGGGGTAGGGTTGGTGTGCATAGGCCAGGTATCAAACCCTAGTCTCCTACATTCAAGATAATTTTTGTAGCTTGCTTTCCTGCCACAGAAATAGATTTGAAACACAGCTTTCCTCAGGAAGGAAACCCAAAGGCATTGAGTTCTCCTTGGTACTTGCTATAGAAGCCCTGCTTAGAATTCTCCCGATGATGTTTTAGTGAATGTGTTTTGTATAATAGAAACAAGCACCTGACACGTTGGAGATACTCAAAAAGTCTTTTGTGAATGAATTTAAACCTTGGCAGGCTAAAATTTTTGTGAAATTTTAGAAATCATAGTGGTCATAAAACATACTTACCATAGGTATTCAGTTCAAGCCACAGCTCCCTGTACTAGGAATGGGAAAATTTGTGTCAGCGATATCTCCTTTGGGAGGACCAAAAAAGGATGAAATTTTTAGTATTCAAGAATATAGCTGTGGGGTGCACAGGTGGTTCAGTAGTAGAATGCTCACCTGCCGTACAGGACACCCAGGTTTGTCTTCCGGCCCATGCACACATGCGCGCGCGCGCACACACACACACCAAAAAAAAAAAGAAGAAGAAGGAATATAGTTGCTAAAAGTGCTAAGGCAGACATTGCAAGTATTTTTTAAATTCCTCCTGCTCAGCTCACAAATACTTGCCTGTATCATCCTCCTAGATTTCTTAACAATTCTTTGATCTTCCTTTCCACACTCTCCATTCTAGACCACACATCCTTACTTCTCAGTAGAACTTGAATTGTGGGATTAGTGAAATTTGGGAACAAACTGGGAGGTATGTAGAAAATAAAAATCAGGGGAACTTAGGCAAGGAAGCAAGAAACCTGTAGAGTCAGTGAGAGAAAATAACAGGAAAGTCCAAAGAATCCATTGAGGATCTAATTACCTAATGCAGTGATTTACTAAACTTTTTTTTTTTAATGCCCTCAAATCCTATCTTCAAAGTGTCTTACATGCTTAGTGCATTTATGTATGTAATAGGCTGAACCATTAACAAATGTTGACATTTGACTCTCTTTGGCAATTTCTTAAAACTTATTAAGGGCTTACTATATGCCAGTATTAAGTATGTTTATTGAATCATTTAATCTTCATTTCTAGGAGGTAGGTTCTACCATCATAGTAGTTTTACACGTGACTAAACTGAGAAATAGGAAAGTTAAGCAACTTATCAGAAATCAAGTGGACTAGCTCGAGTCTACCATCTTAACTTAAACTGTGAGAACAGAGCTGTGCAGATTGGAGTATGGATCCTACGATTTCTTGGCACTTCACAGGAATCTCTAAGACTCTATAAGTCAGTATGTAAACACTGGCCTGATCCTATCCCCTTATTTTACAGTTGGAGAACACAAATCCAAAGGGAAGTGACTTACCCACAGTCACACAGCAAGTGAGTAAGGCACAAATTAGGCTGTCATTACATCACAAATTTTCATATTATCTCTAAAGCTGTTACAGCACTGTTGTATTAATATCAGGCCTTCTTAGGCCAGGAGAGGCAACTATTCCCTTATTATCACAAGGACCATAAATATAGGTTACCTGACTTGCTTGAATTCACCTAGCAAGTCACTGGTAGGGGGCTGGGCCCCGAACTTAGCTACCTACATTACACCAGGCTCAAAACACCAAACTACACAGATGGGAGCACACAACAGAAATATGAGTCAAAGTCGAAAGGATAAGAGATTTTTGTACCATGCTAATAACAGCTTCCAAAGAGAGAATCAGCTGTATTAGATATGAGACGCCTAAGGATATCATTCATTCTAGAGCCCAGTGTCACAGGAATCAATCTCCTTTGTCATGTGTGTTTAATAAAATCATCAGACCTATGAAGGTTTTTCTAGTAACACTTTCCCCAGTTTTCCTCCCATCATCCCAAATCAACTGCTGAAGTCATAATTCCTACAGAACACAGTTTCCTGGGGACTCGTTGAATTCAGGTTCAAGAAATGTCCAGGGGCAGGCGGGTGTTATTACAAATCAGAGAGTGGACCAACAACAGCTATCTAGCATAGGAGCACTCTTCCACCAAGACCATTTGTCAAATTAAGTGAATTAATAAGGATATATCAAACCTAGTATTTTGTGGTACTTAAAATGTAAGGCATTATTTCCTGAAGTCTTTCATTTTTTCCCCTTGTATTCTCTCCCTTCTTAGGTTAGTACTTCTGGGCAGTGGGGGTAGAGTACTTGATCAGCCAATCATTATTACTGTTTATCTCTAACTTGAAGAAATATCTCAAAGGGTTTCAGATTCTACCTCAGCAGTGTCAGATTATCAACAGAAGTGGGCTTAGAAATCAATATTCTAAATGTTAATTGAGGTTACCAGATAGAGGGTAGACAGGAACTAGGCATATTCTAGGTACTTGGTAAATTTTTGATGATTGACTGAGTAGGATAACTGGTGTCTGGTTCTGCTGAACCAACAGTCCAAAAGTTATCCTGGCCAGTTATAAATAAAATGGTCTTTTTCAAGTCATTAAAAGAAGAGAAGAAGCAGTACTGTTTGAGCTAGAACTTCCCATTAGTGTGGTAGACCCATTTTATTGGGTCTTTGAATGTCAAAATGAGATGTTTAGCTTTTATTCATTCTGTGATGAAGTTTTTATCTTAAATCCTTCTCGAGTCAGGCTCAAAGACTTTGAACAAATTCTCAATTCCTCTTTTCCAGAGAGATGGTTGCCCAAAGATTGTCAATTTGGGGAGCTCTAAGACTGACCTCTTCTATGAACGCAAAAAGTATGGCTTCAAGAAGAGGTGATTGGTAGATGGCCCTTTCCTCCCCCCATCAGGCTGCCACAGCTCCCGAGAAGACACCAACAACCATCAGCAGAAGATAAGTGAAGCCCAGAGCACCACCAGGCTTGCTTTTCCAAATACTGGCACGTTTCTACCCCTTTCCTCTTCCCTCACCCAGATATATGGCAGGAATGGAAAAGGATTCTTCATCGAACACTCTGGTGGACTGTATAAGAGAAAAATCAATAAATTCATTCATGATTTTTTCTTGTATTTAAGAAGCAAGGCTCTTGTTCTACACATTGACATGTTCTCTACACCAAGAACTTCTAAAACAGGAAAATATCGTTCAGTCTTATGTTTGAGGAGCTGCCTGTGGAGCCATCCCTCATTACCCTGGTGAAAAACGTGTCCTCATAGCAGCTCTGATGGCAGTTACCCTTCATGAAATGTGTAAGGGGAGCTATCAGAACAATAAATATGGGCATTTTATCTTGTAAAGCTTAGCAGCTGGTGCTGGTTTCGTGTTATTTTTCTTTTAAAAAATCAGAAATTCTTTCTGTTGCTATTGTATTAATAAAGTTGGTGTTTATTTTCTGGCAGTCACCTTCCCCATATAAGTTTAATTTAAGTCTAGGAATTTATTTTAGTCATCCAGGAATGTGTGATTCAAAATTGAGGTAGTAGAATTCATAAAGCACCTTGTCCTCTTATTATCTCTAGAAGGAATCCAAACCACCCATGCTGTTCATTATAGATAAACCAAAGTCATTTTTGGAAACTTACTATTTTTTTCTTCCTGTCCAATTTAATTTTTTTTTTTTTTTTTTTTTTTTAAAGGGAAACATTTTCTTATTTTATTATATTTTGTTTGTTTGTTTGTTTTTTACATGGGCTGGGGCCGGGAATCGAACCGGGGTCCTCCGGCATGGCAGGCAAGCACTCTTGCCCGCTGAGCCACCGCGGCCCGCCCCCAATTTAATTTTTTAACTGAAAAGGTCACTTCCAGTAATGGTGAAGGGAATGAGACAAAATTAAATCAATAAGTTAGGAGGACTCAAGTTAGTTGATTGGTTTCATAAAGCGCATATTTACTCACATTAAAGGTATGTTTCATCTTTTAAGTGAATTAACAGTTTAAGAACAAACTTAGACATGGTCCTTATCCTCATTGAATTATCTGTAATTTCTGCATGCTGGAGAGCAATAAGCAAGATATCATAGAAGACTTACTCATAGTTTGAGAAAGCAATTCAAGCAGACCTGTGACATGGATTTGGAGTAGAGGTTGCCATAGTCATGAGGAATCCAGAACCTTAGCCCAGGGTTACTCTGCTAACTTAGTAGAGCCAAGGAAAGAAATGAGTCTTCTGACTTCTGGTCCAGGGTTTTAGTTTGGGTCAATTAAACTCTTGTTTGATGTATCAAGTGTACAAAATTAAGGTAATTTCTTTCTTGAGGAAATTTAATAAGATAGCCAGACAGAAACATAATTCCAGTAAAACTGAGGATGCACAAAGGAGGGTTCTTGGTTCATCTTGGGGGTGCTTCAGGAAGGGAAGGAGGAGGTCATAGCCATAGGGGTAAAGACAAAAACCTTTAACATGGGTTTCCAAGTGCCTTATGGCCTCTCCATCTCATCTGTATCTCATTTGACTTGTTTTCAGTTCCTCAAACTGTTAGTTTCCTTCCTGTTTTAGTGTATTGTTACCTGTTAATCCCTCAGTAATGCTCAATCCCACCCCTTCCCACTTCTGCTAAACTAATTCATACTCGTCCTTCACACCTCAGCTACATATTTGCACAAAGATGCCTTGCACACATACACCCACTCTAAGTTCCCTCCCTTTGTTATACTCCCACATAGTACCCCGTACATTTTCTATAGCATTTGGTGATCACTGACTTTTGCATACTAGGCATGCTTTATGAGGGCAGGCACCCAGTCTGTTTTGCTCTTCATATAGCAGGTTTTCAGTATTTATTAGATTAATAATTGAAGGAAAGGAAACTAATAATTTGAAGGATGTGTTGGAGCCTACAGGCAAAGTTGTGGTGGCATAAGGACATACATGTGGGCAAAGTCCTAACATGATGACATGTTTGGGGTGCTCTCTCAGATGGGATGTTAGGCTATTTCAAAAAGAGTTGTAGAAACTAGATCATTTTCACATTATTAGAATTTGTAACCCTAAGTTAACTTCAGTTTTAACGTTATACGACTCAAAATGTTATGTTTTACCAGAAAAGAAATCCATTTTTTTCAGTTGCCCATTGAACCCACTCCATTTCATATAACATTTCGCCTCCCCAGATGTTTCAAAAGCCACTCCTTAGTCTGAGCAAAACACTATCTTAACATGCTCCATCAGCCTCAGCATGTGTGTCTCCAAAAGATGTTGCAAGGGAGTGCAGAACTGATGTTAGTTGGCTCTCAAAGGGCATGCCCCCTCACAGATCTGCAGTAGGGCAAGTTCAACCTCAGTCCAATGTATTTAGCTTAACTGCTCTATCACCTAATTTCATAATCCCATTTTTGGCTTGTCCTTCACACCTCAGCTACATATTGGCACAAAGATGCCTTGCACACATACACCCACTCAGTGTTTGGTATATATTCAGTTCTAGGTTCTAAAAATGATGGGGGTCTTGCAGCTTCCAGCTTCTCTCTTCAAGTATTCTCTGTACACACATGCCAAATTAATCCCCCCTTTAAAAAGTGGACTTAATCATAAATGCTCCTGCTGAAATTTTTTTTAAAAAGGTATAATGGTAAATGTGGGGTTTACAATCAGACCTATATGTCAATTTGCTCTGCCCTTGACTTTGAGCAAGTTATTTAGCCTGTCTGTACTTCTGTTTTCTTATCTATTAAATAAAGATGTAATACCTCTTCAGTTGTGAGGGTTAAATTTGACCTTGTAAGTACCTGACCCTTACTGAGAAGACACTATATATAGTAAGTATTTTATAATGGGTCCCCACTTTTGTCATAAGTAAACGTAAATTCAGGCATTAGAGGTCCTCCAAATGGCTCCTGCCACCAAGGCTTTTCTCTTACGGCTCTCTATGCGCTCCAGTTGGAAAGACATTCCCTGCACACTCCCATTTTGCCCTTGGCTCCGTCTGTAATACTCAATTGCCTTCCATCAACTCAGCACCTCTTCATTTTAGGCTCCTGGCATCTCAGCAAGGCTTCCAAATGCACCATACCCCACGACAATCTTGCTTGAACTATTTACATGCCTAGTACATACATATAACAGAAATGGAAGTTTATACTGAAACCATATTTACTGTGTATATTGTACTCCAGTATTTTCATCTTATTCCATTCTAAAATTTCTGGGACAGATCATGAAATTTAGTGATTTTATGACCTACGAATGGATCACAAATCAGAAAAAGGATGAACTAGATTATAAGATCCTTAAGCTCCCTTGCCTCATCCTCCACTGCAGGGCACACAATAGGCAGACACTCAAACAACTGTTACACTGAACTAAAAAAAGGGGTCATACACTTGGGAGTCTGGGTAATATGACTGAAAAAGGATGGGGATAAGAAGAGCCCAAGTGTGATGATAAATGGTATGTGGGCCCTGACTTCTGTTTGGGATACAAAAGGAAGTGGTGGGGACCTTGGCAAACCAAAGAGCACAGGTCTTGTCTAAAGGACACAGTAGCTATTCAATTCCAGACAATTGCTGCAGCTTCAATGCCCAGTGTTGTCAGATCTTTTGAATTAGTACAAGTGGCCAGAAAAGATATTTTTGTGCAATCTTCCTATTTCTAAATATTGGCAATTCATTTTTAAAATTTCAGTTTTGGCAATTCGTTTTTAAAATTTCAATTTTTTCTTGGCTGGATATGCCAAGAAAATACAGCCACCAGTTATGGACCTCAGCCTGCCAATCAGCTGCTTCTAAATTAAGAAAATTAATTTCCCAGAGAAAGAAAATGAACTGACTAAATTTCAGAGTGATTGTGTGTGTCATTCTTCTGACCTGTGGCTCTTTCACAACTTGAAGCTAGGACCTGAAGGTAAAAGGTTCTTTGCCTTAGTCTGACTCTTGCAGCCTTAAAAAAAAAAAAAAAAAAAAAAAGATTTAGAATTATGCAGTTCCTCATCAATTCGGTCCCCAAGTGGTCCGTGGCCAACACCACTACAAAAATGTTTCTTTAAACACTGAGTTTTAGTGTTTTAGCAAGACAGGTTTGTTCACTTACCTTGTTTACTAGGATTTACACACATCAGTCTTAATGAATAGCAAGCCATTTGCCCTCAGCATCCAAATGCTCTTCTCTGAAGCCAGTGAGTTTGTGTGGCTGTCTCTGCTCCTGCCCAGCTGGAGTAGTAGATTTCAAAGAACCAAACTGAAGAACTATTTTCTTTGATAACTTCAAAGACATAATATAAAATTTCTCACCCTGGTGTGTGTGTATGAGAGTGACTCATCTCAGAGAGTTAATTGGGGCCCATTTACAACCAGCCTGACCTGTCAGAGCACCAAAACATCTGGCACAATTTCCTTCCTCTCCGACTGGGGAGGTCTTACCGCCCAAGCATACCATTTTGAAAGCACCGTGTGTGCCTTTCAACATATGATTATTCAAAAAGGGAGGGAACTGTGGAATGCTTGAGGAGGGATTCAGCTCACAAATAAGCACTGGCAAGATGAAATCACACCTTGGGGTGAAAAATACTTCCTCCTCACCACATGATAAACGGACACATCAACAGTTAAGGGTGAGCACCCTTTTTTCCACTCTATTTCATCGTTTCCCATTTATATGCCAACCTAGTACCCAGAACTCCAGTTTGCCAAGGAGGCTGGATTTTTCCGTTTTGTTTTAGTGGTGCTGCTCCCGGCTGGTGTATTTCCAGCACTGCGGGGGAAGTTCGAATAAAGCACCATACGCAGAAACTCAACGCATTTCTCCTAAGGATTTGTCCCGCCCGCTCTCTACCTGCTCGGAATGGTAGGCGACATCTACTCTTTATCTGCTTATATGATCTCCATCCGTCCTTCCTGAGATATCCTAGGAGAAGTCGTTTCAGCTGTCCCTCACCTTTCCCATTGTTCTGTCTTGGAAGGTTTCACACTGGGGAACGCACACCGACCTGACCACAGGCTAAACAGGACGCAATTTGGACAAAATGGTTACCTCTAATTTAAGAATAGCTTCCACTCGAGCTAAGCCTTACCTATAGTATCATATTTAACCCTCACACGATCTCCATTTTATAGACGAGGAGACTGAGGCTTAGCGATGTAGAAATTTAAATGTCATTAAATTCACACCACACAGTAAGTGGCAGAGCTAGGATACAAACCCACCTATTTCCATGGCAGGCTCTAATCCCGGACTACAAATACCAGCACGCCCTGCTAACCCCGACTGCGCAAACGCAAACTCCACGAAGGGCCCCTAGCTCTCTAGCACACACCCCATCAGCACCACCTAGGTCCTAGCGGTTGGATCCAAAATCCAATCAGACGCCGCCTTTCCCCGCTCCCAGGCCTATCGCAGGGCTGTTGCTAACACGTCGGCTGTATTTTTAGCTCTTCAGTGCTCCGAACCCTGTGGGTCTGTTAGGTGGCAAAGCGAGTGGAAAGTAGAGCCCGGAGAGGGGCGTAGGAAAGAAGTGGGGAGGAAGGAGGAGGGGAGGGAGGGAGGGAGGGAGGGAAGAGGAGGGAGGAAAGGAGGGAAGAGGAGGGAGGGAGGGAGGGAAGAGGAGGGAGGGAGGGAGGGAAGGAGGGAAGAGGAGGGAGGAAGGGAAGGGGTGGGGCGGAGCAAGGTGGAGGGGGGTGTGTGTGTGTGTGTGTGTGTGTGTGTGTGTGGAAGGGAAAGGGTGGGGCGGAGCAAGGTGGAGGGGTGTGTGTGTGTGTGTGTGTGTGTGTGTGTGTGTGTGTGGAAGGGAAAGGGTGGGGCGGAGCAAGGTGGAGGGGTGTGTGTGTGTGTGTGTGTGTGTGTGTGTGTGTGTGTGGAAGGGAAAGGGTGGGGCGGAGCAAGGTGGAGGGGTGTGTGTGTGTGTGTGTGACGCTCGCCCACTCGCTGACGCACAAGGCAAGTAGTCCCCGGAGGCGCCCCTGGGGCTGAAGCTTTCCGAGTGTGGGGTCTAGGGGTTCTCGGGACCGGCTCCCTTCAGCGACTCTACGCCCGTGGAGTCTGCCCTCTGGCCCGGCGTATCTTTGCTGCAGACAAAGAAAATGCATGGAACCCCCCACACGCTACTGTTGCTCCGTGTCCTTGCTCCCCCGCCCCCCCCCCCCGAAAAAATGATCAAAGAAAAAGTACAAATTGTTTGTGGCCGGAAACTTGCGGATCTCGCCGCTTCACGTTGGTTGGCGACTGCCCCTATGTTAGAACCGGCTATAAGGAGAATAAGGGTCTGGTGGGGGCCGACTGGCGACCTGGGTAATCCAAGAAGGGAGAGCGTTGGCTTCAGGCGCAAGCTCCCGGGAGCCTCAGGCCCCCGCCTCTTCATCTGGCAGTCGGGGCTGCCTGTGACCTCACCCGGGTACAGACCCACCTACCACCAGCTCCGCGCCCCACAGAGTCCCAAGGAGGCCCCGAGACTGGTGTAGCCAGAGCCCCGGACAGGAGCCGGAGCGCGTGGGTCTGGTGCTCCGCGCCCCGCGTTAGGCGACATTCTCAGCCTACTGAGGGGGCCTCAGGGTGCGCGAGCCCGGCGTCCCTAGCCCTAGCACCGGCAGGTGTCCAACCCCCCGCCGGCAGAGGCTGTCACCAGGAGAGACGTAGCTCTCTGGTGTTCCGTAGGGGGTCGCCAGCCGGGTACCGCGAACCCCGCCCCGGGCGGGATGTGGGACGCATCCGCGCGCCTGCGCGGGGCCGGGGCCGTCCCTTTTCGCGCGGCGAGGTATCCGAGCGCTGGAGGCCGCGAGGGGGAGATTAGTTGTGGCGTTCACCTCCTTGTCCTGGCCGTCCGGCCTCTTTCCCAATGCCGCCTCGCGGAGCTCCCCCTCGCTCTCTCTTCGACCTTACGCACCCCCACCCCACCACCCCAACCCCTCCGGAGAGGCGCGAGGCGCTCGCAAGGCTGGCTAATCCGAGTTTAGGTCCGAAACGCTTATTGAGCTCTTTCCCCCAACTCACTCGCCCGCGAAAAAGCGTAAAGGCACCGGAGCAAGAGCAGCGGGGTCGACCGGACGCCCCAGAGTTGGAGGGAGGGGTCCGCCGAGGTGGCCCCGGCGGGGGAAGGGTTCGGGTAAACATGCGACCCGTCCCCGCCTGGGTAGAGGGAAGGCGAAAACACTGCGAGAAAGGTCCCCGAGGGCCCAGGGTTGCATTCCCCCCTCTCAGGCATTCATTTCACAATACTTTTAAGTGTGTGCAGTGTGTGCCTGGATCGTGCTAGGCGTAAGGCGGTGAGTTGCACAAGTCCCTGTCCTCACGGAGCTCACTCTTTAGCTGGGGGAATACAGGGCACGATGAGCACGGACATTTCACAGGGTGGCAAGGGACATGAAGAAAATAACCGCGGTAATGACGTGGTGGGGAGGTGAAGGCGGCCTTGCTAAGGAGGTGGCATACAAGCTGAAATCTGAATGGTGAGAGGGAAGGAGACGGCTAAGGGAAGGTCTGTGACCGAAGCGCCGAGAGGACGCCAACTGTCCACAAAGCCCCCACGGGCCACCAGCCGCGCAGGATTCCGAACCCGAGCCGCCGGTGAAGTAGTCCCGGCCGGGCGCCCGGCCCCGCCCCTCCAGGGCGGAGGGACGCATCACGCAGGGGTGGGGAAGCTGGATCCGTGCGCAGGGTTGCTAAGGGTGAAACTTTTCATTGACTTTGCTCAGTTCGGGCCGGGGCGCGGGAAGGTTCTGTTCGTGGCTGAGGAGAAGGCAGTGGCTCGGAAGACGCGGGGCCAGGAGGATAGGACCGCCCGCCTGCAGCAACCGGACCGTCCTCCGCCCCGCGACTCGAGCCACTCTTAGGCCCGCCATCCCTGCGCCGTCGCCGCTGTCGTGCCTGCCCGCCCTCCATACCCCCAGTCGCCGAGCCCGACCTCCAAAAAACAGAAATAATTATTATTGAGAGTCAAAACCCATAATCGCCTCATCAGCCCCCAACCCTGAACGAAGAAGAGGACACATAGGCCCCGGTCCGCAGCGCCCGGGAAGGAAGAGCGACCCCCGCCCCGTGCCCAGGACTACCCTGGAAGGAGCAGCCGCCCCGCCGCCCGCCGACCATCCCGCCGCTGCGGAGAACCGAGTGAGTGAGTGGGGGGTTGGGGGGGGCCCACCCTGAAACCCAACCGGTCCGACCGCCTCCCCCCACCCACTCGTGCTCTCGGCTGAGCTGGACTGACACTCCACGTTGCGGTCGGACCCCCACCCCCACCCTGCCTGCCTGGCCGACTTTCTCTTCTTCCCTTGCACGTTCCCTCTGGAACCCCCTTTCCTTGTGTTCCTGTTCTTCTCTGATCCTGGGGTTCCCCAGAGTAGCCTCCTCTCCCACTTTCAAGTCCAAGTGTGGCCCTCATCTGGGTGGGGTGCATTTCTTCCCTTCTCGGTTTCCCCTCCAGTTTACTCTGCCAGTTCTGCGCACCTAGAGACTCGCTAGATCTTCCTTGTTCCCCGAAGAAACAATCTCCACCATCACTAAATAAAACCGAGCAAGGAAGGGGATCCAGGTCTCGTTTTTCTGCCTCGATTCTCCTGTGCGGGGCGGGGGGCGGTATTAATAGGGCTTATTTCTGGCCCCGTGGAGCCTCAGGACTGGAGGTTGAACAGCCCCCTTTTGGCGATGGGGCCCGTCACTGCTGACCATCCTCTAGCTGCGGGGCCAGCATTCACTATTTTAGCTTGAGCTCTTTCTCTTCTTCACTGGTTTAGGGGAAAGCTGATCAGCGAGGGGAAAAAAAAAAAAAAAAGTACCTCTAGAGCAATACCAGTGTGTGGGTTCTGGTTGGTCTTGGTGAGGTGGCCAGGAGAAAGACGCTGTCTTAACCTCCTTCGCCTCCCGTCCAGAGGGTGGACTGTGCCCTTGACCAGAAAGGGAAGGTAAGGAGGGAACAGAGAGGAGGGACAGAACCCCACACAGCAGGTTTCAGCTTGGGGACCAGCGAACTGGGTCTCGGGTACCTGCTCAGTATCTAACCTTTTTCTTTTTTGTCTTCCTACCCTCCACCCTGGTAGTGGAACCCTCATCTCTGTGATTCCCCAGCAGAAAAAACACTCCTATTGCTTCCTTGGGCCGCCCTCCATCCCCCTCGAAAAAAAGCTTGTGTGGGAGGAGGGATTAGGGAGGCTTAACACCCTGTAAGGGAGATTTGCCCAGGATCTGGTTAAGTCTGGTCATAGAGGTTTTGCAGTGGGAGGAGACTCACAAACAGAATTTTAAGTATTAGAGGACGTGCAGATGTCAAATGTACGGTTTTTCCTTCTTGGCAGAGTAAAACCTTGCCCGGGAACCTTTTCCCATTTTCTTGGCCTGCATCTAGTCACTCGGATTTGGATGAGAAGTGGGGCGAGGCTTGGGCCCGGCTGGCGTCCAGCCTTCTGATTATCGGCCCGGCGGCTCCCCACGGTTTAACGGGGAGTTTCTTTGGCCGACTGGGTGGGATAACTGGTTTCTTTCCTGCCTTTCCTGGCTGTGGGGCTGCTGGAGCCGAGCCCGCTGGGCATTAAATGAAAAGGCTTGTTTCTCTTTGAATCCACCGTCCCTACAGCAACCCGGGACAGAGACAGCCCAGCCCAAGGAATTCAGATTAGGTGGGGGTGGGGGTGAACGTGACTTTATCTTTTTATCCCAGCCTACCCCTTCAGCTAGGAAAAAAAAAAAAACCTCATTAGAAGCAGATCCCAATTCAAGTCGTGGGAGGCAGGGAAGGGAAAGGGGAAAAAAAGTTCAACCTCTCGTGAAGCCGAGACAAGGAGGTGGTGGGGTGATACATTGTGGGGAGTAGGCCTTATGGGTAGAATTTATATAAAATGTATTAGGCTCTGGGCGGTGTGTGTTGGTGGCGCGGGGTGGGGTGGGGGGTGTGCTTTTCAGCTGGCTGGCTCCATCAGCCACAGAGCGCATGTGCATCGGAAACTTTTCCCTGGTTCTCCGACCTTCGGCTGGCTCCCCGCGCCGGGCATGCGTATTTCAGCCAGCCGAGCCTTCGCAAAGCACGCAGGGAAGTGCAGTGTGCGGAGAAAGTAGGTCACTCGCTCCAATCTGAGTGTGAGGTTTCCCAGCAGTACGATTCCCAGAGTACAGAACAAGACTTTTCCTGGGCTGGGGGCTCCATGGAGTCTTCCTAGCTTCTGAGGAACCTGGAGTGTCTCAGAAAAGACCTTCTTAGGAGGGGCCTTTTAGTCAGACCGAGTTTCACCTGTCTATATTTGGGGAGGGGGTGGTGGCATAGTCAGTGGACACCTGGAGTCCGGAAGCCATTCTGCCTACACCCACCGCTCTGGGCCGCCGCCTCAGGGCTGGCAGGGTGGAAGGCTTGTCATCCTCACCCCCCATACCCACCCCTGTCCCTTCAGCTTGATCCCAGCTTTTCCCCGGCAGCATGGGGACACTCTCATGCCCCTGGTTTGTAACACCTACTGGCCTTGTTAAAATTAAGGACACCCGCCCCCACCCCTTCTTTTCTGCACTTACATGAGCCTGGTAGGAGACAGCTGGGATGTTAAGGATTTGAGGTGTCTAAATGGTTCTCCTGGTTTGATGCCCAATAGATTCCCTCACTGTTATCCCTCTTGTCCCCCTTTAAAACAAGTTTTCTCTTAAAAGCCTTCACAGTTTGTCAGAAATTCTTTCTGGAATCTGTATATCATGTCGTGGAGTGAGACCTCCTTCCAGCTTTATAGGGCTTTTCTTCCCTTCTCTATTCTCCTAAGCATTTATTCTTTAAAATACAAGTCAGTACAAGAAATTTGCATGTAAGTTTAACTTTGTGCTCTTGTTTATATACTGGGAGTAAATAAGTGAAGGAGGATAGGATTTTTTAATGAAATTGGACAGAATTGACTCGCATTTGCAAACTTGTTAGTATATTGGCAGAAAGTAAATTTTGCTGTTGTTGAACACAGCCTTTTTTGCTACTTTTTGGCCCTTTGCATATGAGTCAGGGTTGGAAAAGATCTTCAAGGTTCTCTCTGGTCTGCTTAAATCGAAACCATTACTCCTTTTATTAAACGGTAGGTATTTCTAAGTTTTCTAATTTACCACATTTCCATGAATATTTTATATATATGATCCAGAATTTTTCTATAGACTTATAAAAATGAGCAAATTCATCTGAATGGTCATTCCTATCATTAGCTAATGAGACAGTGCCAGTGATTTAATCCTCTGTTCCATAAGCTTCTTGAAGTCAAAATTAGAGACTGAGCTGGTAGAGCAGAAAATCTCATTCTGGTTGTCCGGCATTTTTGTAAGGTTCCGCCCCACAGCCATCTGGCCTGGCCTGCTCCAATTAAGAGGCGCAGGTGGATATACTTCCTTATTTGTGCAGCAGTATCACTGAGGTATAAATTGGTGTGCAGCTTTAGTTGCTTATGCTGCAGAAAATGGGTAGCTAGGCAGGGCTGATGACAGTGGCTCTATTGTGTTTTGGGGTGGGAAGCTTATTTCCCAGTGATCTCGGCCTTCATTGAAAAGGCTCCCTTTTTAAGGACTAAACTGTTAAAGCGAGGTTAACTTGGTAAGCAGTCGTGTGGTGAAGTTTGAGAGGCCTAGAAAGGCAAAGAAGTTCTTTGGTCTGGATGGGATTTTAAGAGGGCATGGGGTACCTAGTAAGGAGTGTCACATGTTGAGCTTGAGTCTGTTTCACCTATCAACAACTTATTTTTTTTAACTCGAGCTCCTTTCTTAGAAACTGTTCTTCACCACTGTTTATTATTCTCGCTGTTGGACACCTCTAGTGGACAGCTGTGGCCCTCTCAAACCTTCATTCTCGAGAGGAGACTTGCAGCTCTGATGACTAGCTTTGCATCTGGTGATGAACCCAATCCTCATAAATAAAAAGCCCCTAATTCTTCCAACCATTTTTCTTCTCTTTAAACTTAGAAGGACCCTGGAAATGATCTATGGTAAGAATAGACATTTGAAGGAACTTGGAAATTAAATCTGTGATCGAGGCTGGATAAGGAGGAGACCAGGATTTCATGAATCCTGAACATCCCCATGGAGGGCTGGGGGGCGGGAGGAGAATAGCCCTGATACCTCTGCAGACTCCCCATGTGACTCTCTCTATTTCCTTTTTCCTTGAAAAGGAAATATATCTAATCACTGTGGTATGCTCCTGTAGGTTTACTTCTCCAGGTTGATCCAATGCATCTTCTCATTCCAGGGATCTTTTTCTAAGGATTCAATCCTAAAAATGGCTTGAGAATTACAGGGAAATGATCTGGGGCCAGTTTCCTGAAAATTCAAGATCCACAGACCTAGAATTAGCACCTAGATATTCTGCTGGATCCACAAGGGATTTTAGTCAAAATCCAGTCCCAAGTCTTTTCACAGAACAGAAGAAGTAACAGAAAATATCCCCTACTGATCACAGATTGGCCTTGTCTCTCTGGTGAGCTCAGCAGCACAGCCCTGCCAGGGATCTAGCCAGAGACTTGTTCTGGCCCTCCCTGTACTTGAACTTGCCCTTTTCAGTTCACTTCTGCTATAGCATATGTTTGGGTGCTACCCTTTTGGAGAAAGTGAGGAGATGAAGATCACTAGCTCTTACAGCCTCACAGATCATCTTCCTGGGACATGAGGCTGACCCAGGCCTAGGGAATAAACCTTTTTGACCTCAGTGGGATCTGGCTACGAGAGAATCCCAAAATAACAACCTGAGTGTTGATCTTGGGCTGCCTCCTCTCCAGGGATCTCCAAACACTTGAAAAATCTGATCCGGTGCCGAGGACAGGTGGTCAGACAGTCCCTGACAGCCTGGGTGATTATGTATCCCCATCTGGAGGCTGCAGGGTGATGGAAAATTTCTTCCCTCTGCTCTCTTCATCTCTTACACTTTAGCCAGAGACTGCAGAAACACCCTCAGGCCACACCAGTGCTGCTTCTCTCTCCTTTCCTGTGTTCCTCTGGGGAAGCCCCAGATTAGTCCCAGTTCCTTAGTTAGCCCACATCTCTGGTTATGACAGGTCTTAACATTTTGCTGGGTTTCATGCGCTTACCTCCGTTCCTGGAGGCTCAGTGGATGGAAAGGCAAATGTTGGTTACACTGGAGTTCTTAAATCAGTTATGCAAACCCAGACTGAGCAAGAGAGCATACACACCCGTGGAACGCAGGATAACATGGATGGGACTAAGTCAGATCCCCTAAGGAAAATTTGACAGTGCTGCTTCTTGTTCAGTGATCTACTTTATTGGCCTGTGACACTTTGAGGGCACAACTTCACCAAGACATTACAGACACAGCCAGCTGCATTAGGGATTCTGGTTTGTTTGTTTGTCTTTTGGTATCATTTATAGTGTCCTTAATTTTCGAAATGGTGGAAATTACAGCATCATTTCTTTAAAATTTCTTTTAAAATAATAGCCAACTTTATGAGTGCCTTTTATATGACCAGGCACAGCGTGAGGCAGTTCACATCCTTGAACTACCTTAAGCTCCATGATAATCTCATTTTACAGATAAAGAAAGCACTGAAAAAAACGACTTGCCCAGAGTCACACAATTAGGCTAGTTATTGGTGGAGCAAAAATGGGACTCTGGTCTGTATGATCTCGAATTAGTGCTTGTCTGTCCTTTGCGGTAGATCACTTCTGTTTGCCCCCAGCTTTCTGCCTATCTAGTCATTTTTCTCATTTCAATATTCAATAGTCAATATTTTCTCATTTCACAGAACCATCTAGAGCCTAAGGCTGCCCACCTGGTCTCTCCTGCTACTGCCCTTGGCTTCTGCACGTGCCCTGTGCTATTCTCTGCCTAGGAGAGGACCATGCAGCTGGAGATCAAAGTGGCCCTGAACTTTATCATCTCCTACTTGTACAACAAGCTGCCCCGGCGCCGGGCAGACCTGTTTGGGGAGGAGCTAGAGCGGCTCTTGAAGAAGAAATATGAAGGCCACTGGTACCCTGACAAGCCGCTGAAGGGCTCTGGTTTCCGCTGTGTCCACATTGGGGAGACAGTGGATCCTGTGGTGGAGCTGGCTGCCAAGCGGAGCGGCCTGGCAGTGGAAGATGTGCGGGCCAACGTACCCGAGGAGTTGAGCGTCTGGATCGACCCCTTTGAGGTGTCTTACCAGATTGGTGAGAAGGGGGCTGTGAAAGTGCTGTATATGGATGATAGCGAGGGCTGTGGTGCCCCAGAGCTAGACAAGGAGATCAAGAGCAGCTTCAACCCTGACGCCCAGGTGTTCGTGCCTATTGGCAGCCAGGACAGCTCCCTGTCCAACTCCCCATCGCCATCCTTTGGCCGGTCGCCCAGCCCTACCTTCATCCCCCGCTCTGCCCAGCCCATCACGTTTACCACTGCCTCCTTTGCTGCCACTAAGTTTGGCTCCACCAAGATGAAGAAGGGTGGTGGGGCTGCGAGTGGTGGGGGTGTGGCCAGCAGTGGGGCAAGTGGCCCACAGCCACCACCACAGCAGCCTCGCCTGGCCCGCTCTCCTACCAACAATCTGCTGAAGCACAAGAGCCTCTCTTTGTCTATGCATTCTCTGAACTTCATTGCAGCCAACCCAGCTCCTCAGTCCCAGCTCTCACCCAATGCCAAGGAATTCGTGTACAACGGTGGTGGCTCACCTGGCCTCTTCTTTGATGGAGCTGAGGGCCAGGGCAGTGGCACCCCGGCCCCCTTGGGGGGTAATGGAGCAGGCACCTGCAACAGCAGCAGCTTTGACATGGCCCAGGTATTTGGAGGTGGCACCAACAGCCTCTTCCTGGAGAAGACGCCCTTTGTGGAAGGCCTCAGCTACAACCTGAACACCATGCAGTATCCCAACCAGCCGTTTCAGCCCGTTGTGCTAGCCAACTGACCACCCCCTACCTATGGGCCAGGAGCACCCAAGACCATGGAAAAAAGAAAGGAAAAGAAAGGCAAAAAAAAAAGAGGAAAAGAAAAATATACAAAAAACGTTTCCAATCTTCTCATTTTCACTTCTGGAAAAAAGATCCAGCTCAGGCATAGAGTGGAAGGGGGCTTCCAAAGGGGGCTTACTCATGTTTAACTGAACCCCCTACTCCTTTCTTGCCTGCTTCTGATTTATTTGGTTGGTTTGGGTTTTATATATATATTTTTTTTACATGTAGTTTTCTATATAACATGTTTAATTAGTGGCTTCCTGTGCTAAGAATGGTCCAGCTGTGAATTGCTGCTCTCTGCTCCCTCCCTTCCTTCTCCCTTCTCCCCTACCTCCTCTTCCACTTGCTGGTTTAGGATTGATGTGTCCAAGCTCACTAGGAAAGAGCTGCAGCTGGGGCCTGATCCTCCTTGGAGGAGAGAGAGGCTGGCCCTGAGTCACTGCCTCTGTCACCCACCTACCCTCTCACTCAAAGCCATCCAACTTCAGCAAGCCTTCTCCAGCCCTGCCACCCACACAGGCCTGACCCCAGACCCCACTCCTTAAGCCTGGGCCACCCCCTCCTAGAGCTGATGCCCGTGACTGCAGGGAAGTTAGCATTTTCCCTAGGTGAATTCCTTTAATCTCTGTCCTGTGACCCCACATCCCCCACCTGGCCCAGACTGTCACTCATGGTGTGGAGAGAGCCAGATTGAGCTGTGGGTACATGTGGCCTGTCCTGTGCAGCCTTTTCTCTCCCGGGTCCGAGGCTGTGGGTAGAGGGGTGGGGACCTGTGTGTGTGTGTGTGTGTGTGTGTGTGTGTGTGGTTTGCTGTCCTGTTTTAAAGGATTACAAGCCAGAAACCCTTCTCGGTGTGGTTGTGGGTTACAGCAAGTATTTATGTGTGAGGTCGGGGAATGGGCTAGGGGTGGGTTGTGAGTCCTTTTGTAGGGCGGTACGTACAGACAGTGGGGTGAGACTGCGGCTGAGCCTGAGATACTCCCAGGGGAAAGCACTGCAGAAGGAACTGGTTTCCAGACTGCGGAGGCATCTGCACTTTTGTTTTTGACCAAAAAAAAAAAGGTTATTTCTAATCGGCTGAGGAAATACCCAAGCTTCTGATGCCTAAGAGAAGTCCCTGGCCTCTCACCTTCCTTTTGTGTGACCTTAGCCCCCAAAATGGGAGCTGCTCACTGGAGCATCCTGGGGGCTTAGGTAGGCAGTGTAGGAAGGCAAGGTGGTAGCCTTTGGTCACTTCCTATAATGGGCAATCCTGAGCCTTCAATTGAGACATTTGGTCTTTCAGTTGTAGATGTTCCATTTTAGTACATGTATGCCCCTGCCTTTTTGAGAATTTCTTGATACCTCTCACCATCGCCTCTTACCACCCTGACCCAACCCCCACTGGGCCTTGATGCTGTGAGGAGGTCTCCCAGTCAGGCCAGGTTGGACAGGCCCTTGGCCGTCCCCAATGATAATCTTGGATTATGGAGATTATCAGAAGGGTACTTGTTCCCTTTCTCTGCTAGGAGAGAGGTTTCTTTAACTTTAGTGGCTTCTGTGCCATGATGCTTTGGCAAGTGGGGCACCTGGCATCAGGCCCCCCTCACCAGAAAGAACCAAAGCCCCTGGCACCTCACCCTTCTCTTCCCTCCCCAGCAACTCCAGGTGGGCAACTGCTGTGGCAGTGGCTCTGGCCCAGACACTGCCAGTCTCCTCTTCCTGCAATGGGCACCAGCTCTACCTCCCCCACCCGGGGCACTGCCCTGGCTTCTCGGCCCAGCACCATCTGTCCCCCTCAACTTCTCGGGAGCCAGCCCTGCCTGGGCCACCCTTTTCTTCATCCTCAGCTCCACAGTGACAGGCCCAGGCAGATTGCTGCTCTCAAAATGTTGGAGGCTGCCTTATCTCCCTTCCAGACCCCTCCTCCCACACTCACGCACACCCACACCTGGGTTTGCTTGTTTCTCACGGATAGGGAGAGGGGGAGACCAACCCCTTAGTGTCTTTTGAAATATGAAGAAAAATGTGTTCGGGAACCTGACTCCAGCACTGCGGTCTTGGGCCTAGGTCAGTCTGTCTTGTCTCAAATCTAGGCATTTTGCTTCAATTTTATTTTTTTTAAGAAAACAAAAACCTGCACTAATTTACCTGGTTTCGTAGGAAATTTTTTTTTTTATTTTTTACATTTTTTGGTGTCCGTTTGTATTGAATAATTTGCTACATTTGTAAAATGTAAGAGGTATATATAATATATGTATATTTCTAACGTAAAAAACGTAATTTTCTTTTCAAGATTTTTTCTTAAAAAGAGGAGAGAAACAAGATATTTTTTCAGGAAAAACAAACTAAAATAAAAAAAGAGGAGAATAAAACCTTTTTCTCCCCTTCCCCTACCCTTTCTCTCTCTCTTCCCCTTTTTCCCAGGAACAAATCAAAAGGTGGATTGACTTGTAAAGAATGTAAACTTTTAGTCCAGAATGACGTATTTTTCTCAATGCAGTGAGCTATAGATTCTCTAGTTTTATCCCTAGATGTGGGAAGGGGGGGGGGGCATTGAGGCAAATGTGGAGAAGAACTTGGGGGAGCAGGGAATGAATTTTTTTCTTTAGTGAAGGAGGAATACAATCATGCGTTTTGTATTCAGAATGTTGTGCAATATTTTGGAATGGGACATTGGTGTGTTTAGAGATTTAGTTTAAAAATAAAAAGATTGATCAAATCTGTACAGTTTATATTGTTCCAGATTTTTTTAAGTTTGTATTAAAAGCATGATATATAATAGTCTTCTGCTTGGTCCTGGTTTATTTTGTTCCTGGGGCCACTTTTGTGATGGAGAAGCGAAGAAGGTGGGAGTCACCCAGCCCCTGTTGTCATCCTCCTGGTGGCCAACCCCTTTTCGAGCATAGTTACCGGGCTGCCCCTTTTTGACCACCTTTCCCATCAGCACAGGGCGTGCTGCTGTGCCTACTTTCCACATGGAAACAAGTTCTGTGAGGTTGGGGACTGTCCCAGTTCCCTCGCTAGTAGGCGGACGATAGAGGACTGGAAGCAGGTTCTTGAGATCAGGGAATCTTCATGACTTAGGAACCATCTGTTGCTTGGAGGAGAGAGGGATCAGCCCCCAGCTTGCTCTAGATCTAATACTTAAACCCACCCTAAACCACTACACCCGCAGGCAGATGAGACTGAGAAGAATTCACCTAAGCCTGTTTCTGTCCAAACCTGGTGCTGGGATGGATTCCCAGCCCTTTTAGCCCTTTTCTTGAGCTGGGCAGTTGTGAGCTGCTTCAGGGTGAGCCACCTGAGCTCAGAGTGCAGGACCCCATGCTCTGCCTCCCACTGATTTCCGTCAGAGGTCAGCCACATCTCACTCTTTTCCCTTCCTGAGAGCAAGCTCCTGTTAGTGCTGCCCATCTAGACAGAAAACAATACCCATTCAGCACCTTCTCTGCCAGGACTTTACATCTGAGCTTGGCAGGGCCCCTAGGTTGAATCTTACTTCACCTTCATAGCAATCTGGTGATGGAGGTATTATGCCCATTTTACCATTAAAAAATGGACTCCAAGTTTACACAAGCTGCCCAAATTAAAAAACTAGTAAGTGATGAAGCTGAGATGTTTGACCCATGTGCCTAATTTCTCTATTTATTCAAATAGTATTATGCACAGCCCCAGGCCTTTGTCCAGTGGAGGACAAACAAATCAGTCCCAGGCCCTGCCTTCATAGATCTGACATCCTTGCACAATTATTCATTATGACTGGGAGAACTGCTATGGACCAATGGCAGAGGGAATGATGGAAAGGACCCCCTCGCCGCCTTCTCTACTGCTACCTCCAGGTTGGGGCAGGGAGCAAGCAGCTGCTGTCCTGGGATATTTGCAGGGCGGGCATAGCCTCAGGCCCCTCCAGTCCCACCCCACCCCAGCATGTGAACAGGACCTAGAAGCTCTAAGAGCAAGCAGCCCAGCCTCTGGTCAGGTCCCAGCAGCCCTGCTGTCCAGCCCCACCCAAGGGCCACTTCCCCATCCACAGAGCCTGTCTGGCAGAGGGAGGCCCTCAGGCCTGGACAACCAGGCCACTGGCACAGGTCTCACCTGTCCTGCCAGGGAGAAGCCCAGCTGCATGGGCTGCCTACCCATGGTAGAGGTGGAAAGTTCCCTGGCACCCTCCTTGCCTTGTGGGTTAAAACAGATAAAGCGCCCAGCCCAGGTCCCAATGTGGAAAGTGCCCATAATGTCGCTCACTCCCCACTCCCTGTCTGTGAGTTCAGAGTGGAAGGGCCTGGGTGAGGCTGCCAGCTCAGAGGCCTAGACTATCTTCCCTGCCAGCCTCTCTGGCCGGGGAAATTAAGACTCCAAATTTGAACAAAACCCCAAACTGTCTCCATGGCATAGGCACAGAAATGATTCATTCATACATCCATGCCTCTACTTGTTCACCAAACGCTCACCTGATCTGAAAAAGTGGAGGGGTAAAGGGTTGCCTGGGACTCCCTGCCCTATAGCAGAAGAAAGAACATTTTGGTGGACTTAAGAGGGTTCCCCTAAAAAAGGCTCATTTAGTCACTCGACAAACCCTCCATGAGCACCCACTCTCTCTGCCCTGGGAACACAGTTGCAAAACTGTATTACACAGGTACACACAGGGGACAGGTATACACAGGGGACCTGAGAGCCCAGATATCAGAGAAGGCTTCCTGGAGGAGGTGAAAGCACAAGTCAGCCAGGAAGGAGAAAAGCAAGTCCAAGGACGGTCCCAAGGGGAAACTTGTCAGGAGGTAACCCATCAGGGGAGAACTTGAACTCTGCTCCCCTAGAAGATGCAAGTCCAATCCCACCCCTGAAGCGCCCTGGCCTGGTGACCTTTAGCAAACCACTCCACCTACTCTGGCACCTCAGTTTCCTCACCTCTGAGATGGAGCTAGTAATTGCACCTACTTGTGAAAATTAAATGAAATAATGCGTGGAAAATGCTGAGCACAGTGGATGGCCTGTAGTAAACAACCCGATAAATTGCAAGTCTCATTTTCATCATCAGAATCATTATTGTCCATCTTCAAACACCACCAGCCAACCCACCCCAATAGGCTTCCTTACATCAGCAAACAGCAGCAACTCCACCCTGCCAGCCGCAGAACCAGGCTGGCCTGGAAAAGGAAACTCCGCTCTTGCTGCAGAAACTAAGCTGCCCCTGCCAGTGTTAAGGTGGGAGGTCTGTAAAGCATGCAGGACTTCACTCCTTTCCCTTCAAGGGCCCACCCTTCGGCCTTGGGATGGGCCAGGCCCTGGATATGTGTCCTGAAACCTCTGGGAGTTTCTCCCTCGAGAGGCAGACGGGTGGGTGAGATGAGTCACAGAGGCTGGAAAACTCCGCTCCCTTCGTCACTGCCTGCCTGAGTCAGTGCCCGTAGGCCAAGGGGATGCCGCTGTCTGGTCCCCACACTGTCACACCCCCCTGAGTGAGTCAGGGGGTGGAGAGGTGGAGGGGCATAATTCCACCCGCCCTCCTCTTTTCCACCAGCCTGGCCACTTTGGCTAAGTTCTGCCCGGGCAGGGCCTACGGACAGGCCAGAGCCAGCCAGGAAGTCTCAGTATGAACCAGCCCAGCCTCTGGTTTTTAGCTTGGGGAATTTCATTGCCAGCAGGAGAGGTGGGTTCCAGATCCTCAAAGCTGCCTTTAACTCACCATATAACGTTGAACACCTCTCTCCCTCTGATGACATCTGTCCCATTTGTACAATGTCCAGTTAGGCCTTTCGTGCACTCCCCATGCCAGCACCTCCTCCCACCGTGGTGGCTCCCAATGCTGGGTGAGGGCCCTGGGAGGATCCTATGCTGTGGCATACTTCCCAGGGCAGGGAGGGAAGAGGTTTGGGCAAGCCCAGGACTAGCCAACACGGCCACCCAGCTGGAGCCCCCAAGACCCAAGCACCTGCTGGGCTATGGCAGGATGGGGTCAGCCCAGGCAGGAGAAGAGGCCAGGCCTAGGAACCCAGATATCTGGGTTCTTCTTCTAGCCCTGCCATGATCCACCATCTTCAACCTTCAACCTCCAACATTCAACATGGAGCTGCTGAAAGTGCTGGACACTGCTCTAGGCAAGAGAGTGAGAAGGGAGAGCAGCAAAGGTCCCTGTTCTCCTGAGGCCGACTTCTGTTAACCGCAGCAAGCAAATAAACAACAAAATGTCGGACAGTGAAATGTGCCCTTAAGACAATGGCAACCAGTGAAGGCAGCTTGAGACCAAAGGGACACTCTGTTCAACCTGTAACAGAAAGACCAGCAAAAGGAACAGTTACTTCAAAGCATGAGGGGCAGGAAGCAGCATGACCTGATCAAGGAATCCAAAGTCCAGTCGCGAGCAAGAGACAAGTAGCAGAAGAGCATGGGAGGTCTTAGGGCTATGGCTCATGTTCCATAGGCCAAGGCAGAGAGTTGGGATCTCATCCAACATGTAAGCATTGTCTCTTACTCCTGGTTTTCTCATCTGTTGCTCAGAGCTGAGATAGCGAGAGGGCCTTCTCTCACATGGCCAGTCAACGAGCCTTCCCAGAGCCCCTCCTCTGTGCCGGCCCGGGCAGGCAGCCTGCTGGAGGAGCTGACCTTGGCCGTGCCCTTGTGGAGCGTCTAGTGATGGAGGAGTGGAGTGGAAAACAGATCCAGGTAATTATGGCTTCAATACCCTGATCAGATCCATGGTAGAAGGAAGCCCAGCACAGGCACTGACTCAGCCCAGGCAAGGTTTTTGGAGGGTTGGTAGATGCTGGTGGGTCTAGAGTTTGAAGAAAGAGGAAGTAGCCTCCAGGCCAAGGGCTGCGGTGGGGTGGGCCCAGCCAATAAAAGGACTCCTGGGTTTGGCATGGAGGAAACCCTGGGGGCCAGGGAGGACAATGGAAGAGAACAAGAATCAGGGTGGAGGAGGGAGGGGCTGAAGCTATGGGCACAGCCAGTGTAGACAACTCCTTCAAGAAGCCATGGAATTTTGCTAGTTCTTTTCCTAAATCGATGCAAATGTACTAAGAAATGATGATCATGCATCTATGTGATGATGTTAAGAACTACTGATTGCATATGTAGAATGGAATGATTTCTAAATGTTGTGTTAATTTCTTTTTTTTCTTTAATTAATAAAAAAAAATTAAAAAAAAAGAAGCCATGGAAGCATTGAGAAAGCAGAAACGCAAAACCTAAAACTATAAAACCTCTAAAAGAAAAGAAAAAAATTTTTTGAATTGAGTTAGGCAAAGATTTTTTTTATATCAGCTCCAAATTTCCAAGATACAACTCCAAATCCCCATTCATAAAAGAAAAAATTGATAATTGGACTTCATCAAAATGATAAACTTCTCTTGGACAAAAGAGAATAAAAAAACAAGCCACAGATAAGATAAAATATTTGCAAATCACATATCTGATAAAGGGCTTGTATCTAGAATGTATAAAGCACTTTCAAACATCAATAATAAGAAAAGAAACAGCCCAGTAGAAAAATGGGCAAAAGCTTTATGGATGGCAAAGAAGCACATAAGAAGATGTCCAGTCGTTAGGGAAATGCAATTAAAACCACAATGAGCACATCTACCAGAATGAATAAAACTAAAAAGACCATGTATTAATGAAGATATGAAGGAACTAGAACATTCGTACACTGCTGGTAAGAATGTTAAATGGTACAGTTTTTGGTACTTTGGAAAATAATTTGGAAGCTTCTTAAAAAGTTAAAGAATCACTTACTATTTATTCCAGCCATTCCATTCATAAGTATTTTCCAAATACTTATGAAAAAGGAAATATATGTCCACACAAAGACTTATTGTACACAAATGTTCACAGTGACTTTATTTGTAATAGTTAAAATCTGGAAACAACACAAATGTCCTTGAGTGGGTAGAGCTGAACAAATCCTGGCACTCCTAATGATGGAATACTACTCAGCAATCAAAAGGAACGAACAATTGATACACATAACATGTATGAATCTCAAAATAATGCTAAGTAAGAGCCATGCCAAAGAAAAAGTGTACATACTGTTTAACTCCATTTATAGAAAATTCTAGTGGTTGCCTGGGACAGGAAATGAGGAGGGAAGAGAACAGGAGTTGGGGATTAAAAGGGGCACAAGGAAACTTTTGGGGGTTGATGGAATATTCATTATCATGATTACGGTGAATATAGTGATACATTATCTTGACTGAGCTAAGTTCTACAAGAGCGCAAAACCCAGTAAATGCTGGCCCTGCCTTTACGGGCTGTGTGACCTTAAACAGGTCACTTATCCTTTCTGAAATTCAGATTTTCCCCTGAACAATGGTATATACTTCCTTGGGCTTGAATGCATAGAAAGCATTTAGGATGGTGACCCTCATGGAAAAAGCACTTAGTGGAGTAAAGTTTGTTATTATTACCACATTAATACATGATAATTAGCAGCATTTAATATGCAAATTTTTATCTTTATACGCAGCTTATTGTATGTCAATTACACCTCGACAAAGCTGTTAAAAAAAAAAAAAAGGACAAAAAGCCCAGAGGTGTCCAAAGGGCCAAAAGGGATGATCAATATTCAAATGTTCATTCAACAAATATTTACTGACCCCTTCCGTGCTTGACCCCAGTCTTGGCACTGGAGATGCTTCAGGGAACAAGACCAAACCCCTATACCCACAGAGCTTTGGATCTAGGCCAGCAAGATTAACAATAATATGACAAACGAACAAGAAGATCCAGGCAAGAGGTATCTCCTCAGGGAAATCAACCAGGGCGGGGAGACCTCCTCTAGAGGCGGGGTCGGGGAAGTCTTCTCTGAGTAGGTGTGATTAAATGGAGATCTGAAATAGGGGAAGGAGCTGAGAGGTGCCCGTCCTGGCTCCTGCGTGCCCCCTCCCCTCTGAGACTGCTCTCCAAGCCCCCTTCCTGCTAGTCCAGTGAGTCTCAGCTCACGGGGTCTGGCTCTGCAGGGACCCCTCCTCTCTCTGCAGGCTGGTATTTCCGGCCCTGGCAGAACGAAACTGCCAAGGCAGGACAAGAGGCACCTCAGGAGCCTAGCCGGCTTTGCCTGAAAAGTACGTGGAGGAGCCTGTTCCCCGGAAACTGGGGGTTGTCCTCTAGGGGAAGGGGCATGAGGTGGAGCAGAGAGCACCCCTCCCAGGGAGATGAGAGGAACTGAGACCCTGTCCCGGCCTCTGTGAGGGCAGCTCTGGCTTAAGCTCATGCCAGGGTCGGGGCCAGGCTAGGGTGGCCTGAAGCCCAGAGGGGCGGGGTGCAAGGTCAGCGGGGAGAGGCGGGGGGGCCCCCCCGCCTGGCTCTCTCTCTCTCAGGGTGGGGGGGCCCGCCTGGCCCTCTCTCTGGACACAATGTCCTGGACTGCTCTGTGGCTTGGCTGGCTGACAGGGAACAGTGGCTGGCAGAGGGCACGGGCAGCCGGCTGCCCGGGTGGAGGGGCAGCCCGACTTGAGCACAGGACTTGTTCTTATAACCTGTCCTGCCACCTGGGCAAGGACGGGGCTGGCTCTCTGGGAGGGAGGCAAGGGTCACGATTCCCTGGGGGACCTCAGAACTCCCTCTCCACCTAGGGCCTCAGTTTCCCCATACCATCATCCACTACCATCACTCAAGCTACGGTTTTAAAAGAGTGCAGAATGCCACAAATGCTAGCTGTGTGACCTTGGACAGGTCATTGAACCTCTCTGAAATCTGGATCTCCCTTTGAAAACTGGCATCTATTTCCTTGCGCTCACTTGAATGCTCGGCAAGTATTTGGGATACTGACCCTCAAAGAGAAAGCACCTGATGGAGTAGTTTGCTGTTATTACCACGTTAATAAACAACAACAGGCCTTTATAGACTGCAGGTCTCCCAGAGTTTTACCTACATTTAGTTTCAAATCCACTCAGCAAAGCTCCAAGAAGGAAAGTGACAAGCCTAGAGTCACACAGCTGATATTAGGGGGCTGGATGACTCCCCTGGTGAGAACCACACCCCCCCAGGGGAGAAAGGTAAGGGCCTGGAGGGTGGATCCTGGGGTAGGGGGGGAGGGATCTCACAGGCTGAGCCTGAATGGGGGAGGTGAAGGGTTTCTGAAAGCTCACATCCAGAAGAGTCCGAACTCAGTTCTAGATATACATGAGCTAGGATGCCTGGGAAGGGCCCCAGGAGGGAGGGAGGGACACATGCCTTCGTTCATTCATTCATTCATTTAGCCAAGGCTTATAAGGACAGTACAGTTTGGTGCTGCCATACAGCCCGAGTTTGAACACGGGCACTGTGTGTGGCCTGGAGGGAGGGTGACTTGCAGTTTTAGCACTGACAGCCCTACATCCAGTAAAACCCCTCCATCAGGGCAAACCAGGGCGGCTGGTCACCCTACCTGGGGGAGTCACCTCTTGGTTTCCTCACCTGTAAAAGGGCACTCAGGTTCACCTCCTGCAACTGTGTGCAGTGAAGTGAGCAAAAAGCCCTGGCATTGGAAGTGGGAGCATGGAGAGCTGCATCCGCGCAGCGGTTTCGCAGGAAAGAGGTGTGATCACTGCAGATGGAGAGACTGAGGCTCCCACTGTATCTGGGCAGCCCAGGGAAGGGCTGGGCAGATACCTCCCTTGGCCCACAGCAGGCTCTCACTAGGTGCTCCAAATAGGTGTGGGGTGGGCTACCTCAATGAGTGAGACTGTGGGAGGCCTGCGGGGAATCCCAGGTGCTCCCAGGGGCCTTGTGGGTAACACAGCAGGCAGGGCAGCTGCCCGTCAGTCACAGAGGAGACCTGGACCACCTGTTCCCCAGGGCAAAGGCCAAGGTCAGCAGGGTGCCGACAGGCCCAGCGGGGAGCACCTCCCAGTCCAGGTGTAAGGGCCCTGGTGGAGGCGAGGTGGCAGCACAAGGAGACGTCACAGTTCCCAGCCAAGGACTCCACAGGTGCTGCCTTGTCTCCTTCCTCCCTACATTTGAAGGAAGCAGCCCTGAGCAGGCCCATAATAGAGTTAGGGACACTGAGGCTAGGAGAAGCAGTCACGTGCCCAAGGTCCCCCAGAAGGTAGCAGGTGAGCCAGTCACTACAGGGCTTCACCACCCAATTGGAGAATAAAAAATACACCGCGGTCCACAAACAGTGCTGTGTGGACAGAGGCTGGGAAAGGATTCCCGGAGCAGGGACCTCCAGAGAGAGGCCCCTAAGTTCAGGGAAAGAAACCAGCACAGCCTCAGCCAGCACTGGCTGTCCCAGGCATCCCTCCCCACGTCCCTACGGGGACCATCACTCCACTGTACCTGAACAGAGGAGGACACCGTGGCCCCGAGCTAACCAGGGCTCCCACCCCAGTCGGGGGTCCCGTTGGCACCTACGAATCCTAGTGAGGCCAGTCTCCCCATCCCCGTAGATCCCCTCTGTGCCTGGCTGGGGAGGGGCCTCAGTTTCTCCTTGGGCGCTAAGGGGAAGGGGGAGACGGCTGAGCCTGATAAGGCCGGCGGCGGGGGGGGGGGGGGAGGGGGGGGGAAAGAGCCCCAGCCTGTTCTACCCCCTTCCCCTCCCCTTTCCTTCCTCATCCTTCACCCCTGCAGAGGCCCTGGAGGTTAGGGAAAAGAGGGGATTGCGTAACGGGCGGCACGGGGGGCGGGGCGCCTGCGTCAGCGCGGCGGGGGGGGGGGGGGGGACGGGCCCCAATGGGGCGCTCCACCTCCTCTCCCCCCACCTATGAATAGTCTGGCTGTTCCGTCCTCGTGATACGAGAACAGCCCCCCCCACCCCACCGCTCCGCGCCTGCCGTACCCGCCGCGGAGCCTGCGGTAATTGGATACGGGTAACCTGAGGAGACCGAGGGTCAGCGCGGACCCGCGGCCTGCCCGAGGTCACCCCGCCCTCTCCTGGGAAGCTCCCTAAGGGGCCTGGGCTGAGTGTGGAGCCGAGGTGGGGGCCTGCAGCCTGCGGCCTCCCACGTAATAGTGGGGTTCCCCTGCTTAGCCCCTCCCTGGCTCCCCAGTTCTGGGTTCGCGCCCACCCCCACCCCTCAGCTCTTTTTCTAGTCCCTTCTCCCAAGGCAATCCCTTTGCCGATTCCCAAACGGGCCAGGCTTTTTCACACCTCCGGGTCTCTGTCCTGGCTGCCTCTTGGCTCCCGGTCCGCGACCGCCGCTGAGGCCGGATTCAAAGGTCGCCGGGGACTTGAGGGAACTGCCGCCCTGTGCCAGCCCGCGCCGCCCCTTCACCCCCCCCCCACCGTGCGCGCGCCTTGGCCTCCCCCGCTCCCCAGCGGCGGTTCCTGCCTCTCACCCTCGCACTTACTTCATCCTACCCGGCCTGGGTGTTATTTATATTCGCATCTGCCTCCCCACCCACGGCGAGCCGAGGCAGCAAACCCGCGGGTTACCTTCGCAGCCCCCCGCCAGGGTCCTGGCCGGGGCCTGCGCGCAGACGTTGTGCAAAATAAATGGGTTCAAAAGAAGGAAGCCAGTAGACAGAGGGAGCCCCTGTCTTGGGCTGGCTCACCTGCTTCTTCGGAAAGGAGAGAAGGAAGCTGACCCCTGAGGTCACCCCCAGCCTATGGTCCCACCGTGAACGCGCGCCCCACCCCCACCCCCACCCCCGCTAGGTGCTCAGCCAAAGCAGGGCGGGGGCTTCAGGGAGGCGGGTTAGCAACGCCCATCCCAGGGCCCCAGGCCCCACCCTCTGAGGGGGCATCCTGGGGCCGAGGCCTGGGATTCAGCATTTGAAACTCACTCCCTCTGAGAGTCATTGGCTTTCTAAAGTTTGGGAGCTGCTTTGTGACTACTCTTGGGGAGGTACTTTCCTGGTGATGCGCAGGCAGACAGTAGCAGGAGTGCAGGCTCTTTGATGGGACAGGATGGAAAGACAGGCAGAGGGCACGTGGGGGTAGGGGGACTTGGGACTCGGCTAGATAATGTACAAATCCTGGCCTCAGCGGAGCACCCCCCTGTAAGCCTTTAGTGCCTACCTATGGCTACAATAGCCCCCATCCTTCTCCAGCAGCCCCGAAAAGCAGGCTCTGTTGTCTGCACTTCAGGAGTCTCAGCAAGGAGTTGTAACTTGACAAAGTCCCCATGGAAGAAAGGGGCAGCGGCAAGACCCTGTTTAATTATTTTATCCAGACCCTAACTGAACACTGGGTATCAGGAGGTGAATAACATTCAGTCGTTATCCTAAAGCTTCAATCTAGGAGGGTGGGTTGCAGACATCCAACAATCTCAATCATGGTCTGAGCAATGATGGCCCGAAGCTGAGTTTTGCAGGATGAATAGGAGGTCACCAATTAGACCTGGGAGGGGGCATTGCAGGCAGTGGAAAGGGCTTGTTCAAAGGCTCAGAGGCCTGAGATAGCAATTGCTTTACAGCAATTTGAGCAATTTGGTGAGACTTAGTGTGGTGAGAGATGAGTCTGGAGTGCTGGGAGGGCCTTAGCCAGGCAGGGGAGCTGGACTTTGTCCTGAGAACAGCAGGGGATGAGAGGCAGGGGGAGGATGTATGGGTGGGGAGCCAGAATGGGCACCCTGGACAGCAGAGGTAGCAGATCCTCCCTCTTACCCCTCCCCTGTTTCTCCATGGCAACCCCTCATTTCTCTCCCCTGGTCCCTCCATTCTCCCACCCTGGCGCCACCTTAGCTCTGGACTTGCTGTGTCTCTGTCCCAAGCTCAAGGTGCGGACTGCAGCTGCAGAGCCAGGAGAGACCAGCCCCATCCTGGCCATATCGCGAGGTGCAAGGCACAACCTCCTTGAACCTCTATTTTCTCAGATGCAGAATGAGGTGCTTCCAGCTTTTCGTGGAGAACAGGGTCCCTGAAGCCTCTTGGCCCCAGGACATCCTGGGCCAGCTCTCCCCAGATTCAGGCAGCTCCAAGAGAGGGCAGATCGGGAGCCCCTCCACTGTCCCCCCTGCTGTGTCCCCTCTGTCTCCCCCACTCCTGCCAGGGACATCCTGTGCCCCGATGATGTCACCAGTCCCTGGGAGCTGTGGCTGTAGCTGACAACACCCAGGCAAGATTTATTTTTAAACTCTCAGGCCTTGGCCAGCTCCCTACAACCCCCCCATCCCACCCTACCTCACTTCGCCCCTCCTGTCTCATCTGTCCCAGCTGAGCCTAGGCTAGTTTCTGAAGGTCCCCCACACACCCCTGTTGGCTGACCTGCACCCACCAGACTTCAGGGGAGCTGTGGGGGACAGGGGGTGGTGCTAGGCCATTTTGGGCATAGAATCCAGACCTGCTGAGGTGGGTGGCCCCCAGACACCATGGGTCTCCAGGGGGAAAGCCCCTGAAGCTGAAAGAAGGCAAGGGGCTTTTGTCCAGGGTCCCGCCACTCATCTAAGGCAGCCAGGGCCAGGGGTTATCAGATGGGGCTCTGTGTTCATCTTGGACCTCTGGCTGGGCCTTGGGGGCTGCCACCAAAGTTTGATTTGAATGCCATTTAAAAAAAAAAAAACAAAAGAAATAGCTTTTGTCTGCTGGCCACAAAGCTTTCTTGATGCCTCACAGCTCAGACAAGCCACAGAAATAGACTGGGTACCAGGCCAGTTCCTGACAGCGAGGTGGCCCTCATCAAGTCCCCGGGCAGGACGTGTCCATCAGAACTGTCACCCACTTACCCCCTCCAGCAGCTTTAGATTAAGGACCTGTCACCACCCTGACCTTAGAAATGTCTGTTGATGTAACACTCCCTTTGTCTGTTTTATATGCGGGCCCAGATAAGATTATGGCTGAAATCTAGGTTCTACTGCAAAAATCCACTAGACTGGTCAATGAGAGGGATGGATAAGGGGTATGGCATGAGTTTTCTCTTTTTTTCTTTTTTATTTCTTTTGCTGGAGAGATGCAAATATTAAAAAAAAATGATCAAGGTGACAAATACACAACTATGTGATGATATTGTGAGCCACTGATTGTACACCATGTATGAAATGTTTGTATGTCAAGAATGTATGTTAAGGTTTGACAATAAAAATATTTTTAAAAATCCACTAGGCCATAGAAGCCTGGCTCTCCACCCTCACTCTACCCTGGGAGGCTGGCAAGGGCCAAGGGCCTCGGAGGGGATGAGTGATTTCTGATTGTTCCTGTCCTCCAGTCCCCTGAGGAGCGAGACTGGCCTACCTTGCCCAGCCCAGAGTTAACAGTCTGTCCTAGACACTCCCTGGGCCTGTGGGCGCCCGAGAGAGCAGGACCCTAGAATCTCTTTTCTCCGCAGTTCAGTTCAGAGCAACGCAGAGGATAAGTGCACAGGCTCTGGACCCCGAGGGTCCTCAGTTCGAATCCTGGCAGGGGTACTTCTTAGTTCTGTGGTCTTGGGCGAGTCACTTCAGCTCTCTGCTTCAGTTTCCTCCCCTGTAAAACAAGGACAATAATAGGAAGTAACTCACAAGGAGGCTTGTGGAGAGGATGGCTAGATAAAGAACCTGAAAAGCACTTGGCACACGGCTTGACTCTTAGTGCTTACTCAACCAGCAGTGGATACTGTCACCGTCATTGTCACCATGAGACACTTGCTGAATCTTTCCCTTGACAGCCCTGGGCGGGGTTCTGGAAATCAGACCTGGTCCTTGGGGGTCCCTGCCTCCAAGAGAATCAGAAGACTAGGGAGGCAGGGGAAAAGGCTGAGGGAGAGACCACCTCTGATGGAGCTTCTGGGAGGGCTTTTAGGAAGAGGTGGCCTTGAAGCTGGGCCTGTTCAGACCGTGTCTGGGTAGGGACAGTCTAAAGGCAGGAGGACAGCTGGCCCAGCTGGTCTGGGAGAAAGAATCACAGAGCAAAATTCCAGTCTGGATTGGGGGGTGTGGCAAGAATCCAGTGTCAGCTCAGGAACCCCCTAAACCTCGGCAGCCGCCTGGTCTTCTACCACCCCAGTCATTGTGGCCCCTGGGCAAAGGGGCCTGGCAGGGTGATCGACTTGTCCCTAGGAAGAAGGAGCTGAGAAAGAGGGAGCCTGGGACGCCTCCCGTCCCCTCGCTCCATTTGTGACGTGATCTCAGCCAAGTCACTTCGTCTCTCTGAACCTGTGTTCTCCTACGTAAAAGGGGCTTTACCATACCTCAGGTGTGAGGAGGAAATGGACAGGGCTGTAAAGTGCCTGGTACAAGGTATATGAGCAGTAATTTTGTCTCTGGAGAAGGGAAAGATCCATGCCCAATCTCTGCATGGGGCGGCCTGGGGACAAGGGGACTGGACCCTTCCAGCTTGATCCCTGCTCCCCCTTCCCCCTGCCCCTCCTGGACTAAGCTGGCAGGGGTGAGCTGACCCCTTATGAAGGAGGGTCTTGGGGGATGGGGGCTCTGAATGAAAATGAATGCAAATATCTTGCAAATTAGGAAGCACGTAGTGCTCCCTTGGGGAGATGAGGAGAGTCTAGAAGTAGGAGACAGCCAATCCTTCCTTCCTCCCGGGCTCTGTGGGTGTCCCCCAACCTCTGCAGGGGCGTTAGTGCCTTGGCGCCCTGGAGACCCATCCACCAGGAGCCACTGGAGGGCAGGCAGGGAGGGGCCCAGGCAGCTGGCGGCCGTGCTCTTGCAGCAGCAAGCAGCGCCTGGCACCAGAGTCCCCTGGAGGCTTTGTGCTGAGATGACAGAGCTGGTGGCTGGAGTGGAGGTCACAGCCCAAGGACGTGCCTGCACCGCCCTCTGGTGGCAACAGTACGCTCCTGCCACACACCGCGCAGGTCGTCAGCTGGCGTTCCCTGGGCGTTAAATGAGCAGCTACTAGGTGCCAAGTACCGGCCCCGTGCTGAGAAGGGCATTAAGCCAAGAGGACCTGGGAGAGTGCATTCCCGGCACATGGAACAGCAAGGGTAATGGTTCTGAGACGGGAGGAGCTGGTGTAACCAGAAAGAGCCGAGGTTCCAAGTGGTCAGAGCTGGGGAGCAGGGGGAGAGAGGGAGGAGAGAGTGGGCCAGGCAAGTGAAGGCAGGTCTCCCAGGGCTTGTTAGGCTGCATCGAGGCGTCTGGGTTTGATCTGGAGCATGATGGGAGCCGTGGGACATGATGGATGAGTTTTGTCTTTTTAAATTGTGGTTTTATATATATACTTATATAAATATTAAAATATTAAAAATTGTTATTAAAATGGAAAATTTTGGTATTAATTACAGCTACAATGTTATGAAACCATCACTACTACCTATTTCCAAATTTTTCATCAGCTTACACAGAAACTCTGTCCCTATTAAGCAATAAGCCGCATCCCCTCCCCCATCCCTGGTAACCTCTAATCTACTTTCTTGCTCTATGAGTTTGCCTGTTCTAGGTATTTCATATGAACGAATCATACAATACTTGTCTCCCTGTGACTGGCTTATTTCACGCAGCATAATGATTTCAGGGTTCATCCACATTGTAGCATGTATCAGAACTTCATTCCTTTTTTATGGATGAGTAATATCCCATTATATGGATATGCTACATTTTGTTCGTCCATTCACCTGTTGATGGACCCTTGGGTGGCTTCCACCTTTTGGCTGCTGTGAATAATGCTGCGATGAAGGTGGATGTGCAAGTACCTGTTTGCCTCCCTATTTTCAGTTCTTTCGAGGTATACACCTAGGCATGGATTTGCTGGGTCATGTGGTAATTCTATGTTTAGCTTTTTGAGGAACCACCAAACCATGGATGGTTTTAAAGGCTGCCATGAGAGGAGAGTTTGAAGGGAAGAAATTGGGAGGACACTGTGTAGTTCAGGCAGGAGACGGTGGTGGCTGGGACACCAGAGGGGTGGCAGTGGGGCCTGTGAGAAGTGGCTGGGCTCTAGAATGGACGGGTCTGTGGGCACATGATGTGGGCAGGGAATCAAGGATAGCCCCAAAGCTTTGGGTCTGAGCACCTGTTGAAGAGAAGGCTGTGGGAGGAGCAGGTTTGGGCGGAGACCAGGAGTCTCCATTTGGATGAGTCTTGAGGCCTATGAGCTATGCTCAGGGGACAGATGCAGGCTATGGATATACCTTTGAAAGTTGTCAGAGGCTATAGAAGGAGTTCAAGACCTTGAGGCTGAGTGAATGACCCAGGGAGTGAGTGTAGATGGAGAAGAGCACCAGGATGGAGTCTGGGGGCCTCTGACAGGTAGAGTTTGGGGAGATGAGCGTGGCAGGCCCAGGAGAGAGGGAGAAGCGAGTTAAGAAGGAGGGAGTGAGCAGTGGAGCCAGATGCTGCTCAGAATTGGAGAAAGATGACCTTGAACATCGGCCCAAGTTGATTTGGCAAGGCCAAGGTCATCGATGTCCTTGAGAAGGGTGGTCTCAGCCAAGGGGCTTCAGGGGAGGGACAGTCTGGAGAGCGGGCTGGAAGGAGGAAAAGTGGAGGCTGCGAATGCAGATGGCACTTCCGAGGGGTCTGCTCTAAAGGGAGCAGAGGAATGGGCAGTGGCCGGAGGATGATGGGGACTCATGAGTGGTGGTATTTTAATTTTTTTAGGCTGGAAGATGTAACACAGCATGTTTGTGGGTTTAAGAAATGACCTAGGGCGGGCCACGGTGGCTCAGCAGGCAAGAATGCTCACCTGCCATGCCAGAGGACCCGGGTTCAATTCCTGGTGCCTGCCCATGTTTAAAAAAAAAAAAAGAAAAGAAATGACCTAGTAAAGGGGGAGGAATTGTTGACACGAGAGGAGAGGAAGAATCATAGGTGCAAAGTCCTTTCATAGGTGAGGGGGTCTGGCTGGTGCCCGTGGGGAGGGATTGGGTTGGGTTGCCTGGCTCCACCACTGTTGAGCTGTGGAATTAGGACAAGTCATTGCTGCTTTCTGAGCCTCTGTTTCCCCAGCTGTTAAAACGCGGGTGGTGCTGAGTCCCAGCTGACAGACATGACTGAGTGCTCGGGCCCAGGCACTGCTCCAAGCATTTCACATGGCATTTGTTTTAATGATGCTTTGAATTTTCATCTCAAGTGTGAACAAGGGACTGAGTCCACTGGGGGCCTGCAGAAGAAGGTGTGGGAAAACACAGGAGGGGCAACTTGTCCCCAAGAGCATTGGCAAAGCCTTCCTGGTGGAGGGATATATGACTAGGGGCCTAGATGGATGACTAGGAGTTTGTGAGGCTGAGAAGAGAGGAAAGGGAACGACGGGCTTGCCCAATCATGAGCAAACGGCTGATGGTATTACGGAGTGTGGACTTGAGTACATTTCACCTCCTCCTAGGCAGATGGGGAAACTGAGGCCCCAGAACAAGGAGGGGCCCAGTGAGTGAATGGTGGGCTGGTGCTGGAACCTGGGACTCCTGGCTCCTGGCTCAGGGCTTCAGCTCCAGCCTGGGGAGCTTCCATCTACTCTGGTCACATCCCAGGATTTCTAGGTGGATTGGGTTCATTCCAGCAGTTTCTCAGTCAGCATCCTGGGACAGAGAGGGGCCCATCCCACCACAGACATGGGTCAGTGTAGTCTGGACCTGGAAAACAGTCCAGTTCCCCTACCCAGGGTGGCCAGCCTTGCTGCCTTCCAGCCTTGTCTCTTGCTTCCATCTTCCTTGCTCTTCACCCTTCTTTCCTAATGGTGGGATTGCAGCCTTGGCAGGTCCGCAGGGCAGGTGATGCATATGTATGTGAGGGTGGGGCGAGGCACCTGTCATAATGTGCCAGGTCCCAGATGTGCTGGGCCCTGATACCGCCCCTTGCCCCATCCCTTGCAGTTTACGAGTGGCTTCTAGAAACCCAGTCTCATGTGAGGCTGGCGGTGACCCTGACAGGCAGGCTGGGGTTCCGGCCCCAGTGCACGGAGGAGGGAGGTGGGGCTTAGAAGGGCAGTGGCAGGCAGGAACGCACTCAGCAAGCAGGACATGCAGCTGGGTAGGAGCAGGAGCAGCCAGTGCCCTCCCTGAGAGCAGCCGCCTGGTCCCCAGCATGGGTATGACCTGGGGGTGAGGGGACTTTGGATAGTTCCCTTCCCTCTCTGGGTCTCCTTCCCACCCATTCAGGGAGGGCCTGGACATGATGACTTCCAAGGTTCTTGTCCAAAGCCTCTGAACGTGGTACCCTGGAGGAGAGGACATGTCACATGGGTGGAGGGAGACAGAGATGGATCCCTAGGAGGGTGGACCCCAGGATTTTGGGGCCTAACTGGGTGGAAGAGGACCAAAGAAGAAGTCGGGGTTGGGGGTGGGGGAAGCTGTGTGTCTCAGGGAAGTCACTGCCCCTCTCTGATCTTCAACTTCCAAATTTGTCAAATGAGGTCACCGTGATGAGCCTGGCCCAGCATATGGATCTCACGTCAGCCTTTCCCTCCCCACTGCTGGAGGCTGGAACTGGGCTCAATGCCACTGGCTGGCGTGGCTCGAGCAGCCCGTGTGTATGTCCGACCAGGCTTTGGGGCAAGCCACTTTGGATGGCTGACCTCTCTCCACCCAGGGAGGAGGGGCATCTCCTTCCCGTGTGAACAGGCCAAAGCAGTGCCAGCCCCTCAGCCAGGAGACAGGCTTAGGAGCCACCAGGTTTGAATCTCAGCTCTGATATCAGTGGCTGTGAGAACTCCCTGAGCCTCAGTGTCCTCAGTAAAGGGGGATGTCCATACTAGGGTGCTGTGAGGCTGAGACCACCTCTGGCAGCAAGGCCTGTGCCCCCAGCTTCGGGCCCCAAGAGGACCAACAGAGTCCTCCTCCCATCTTCCCTGTGCCCAAGTGTGGCCTGTACAGGCTTGGAGGCAGTGTGCCAGGGTCCGATTGTCTCTCTGTCCCCACAGTGTGGATTTCTTGGAATCCACATTGGAATGGACACCTCTGCCCGGTTTGGAGACATCTGCAGTCTTTGAAGAGAGGTGAAGCTGACCAGCAGCATGTCCGGCTGCTCTAGCTTCTGCCCACCAAGCATGGCTTAAAATCAAAGGCCCTCACTCTGCCCTGATTTTATCCCGGCCGATCCCAGCGCCAGCCTGCATGATTGGGAGGACCTACTGAAGTGAGAAGGTGGTGAGTGTGTCCTCATAGGGAGGACTGCCTGGGGGCTGGGAGCGCCCACCCTGAAACCTGTTCCTGATTTCCTTTGCTGCCCACCTTTGTCTCTGGCTGGCTGCTTTCCCAGATTAGCAGCTGACGTCAGGAGCTGTCAGCTTGACACCACCAAGGGCGGACGTGTGAAGGGGTGCAGCCAAGGAACAGGGCATGTGCAGCTTTGGAGATTGGCCCCCTAGGGAGTAGCTTGGGGGGTGGAGGGGGGCAGGAGTTGGTGCCGAGCTGCAGCATCAGACCTGCACACATCTGTGAAGCTCCTTGGATGGCCTTGCCACATCCTCATTGTGCAGAGAGGGAAATGGCTCAGAGAGGTGGAATAACTTACCCAAGGCCACTTGGCTGCACTCACACCACCCAGCAGCTGGACTTGTCAAATAGCCCCGTGATACTCAGGGGGTGAGGATCTCAGTGCTGGCTAGTGCCTTTACTTGGGACCAGGAGTTTTCTGTGTGTGAGCCTCCCAGCAGCCCTGCAAAGCTAGAGCCCATCCTACAGCTAAAAGAGCCCAGCCAGACAGGGAGTGACCTGCTCAAGAGTACACCCCAAATTGGTGGTGGAGGCAGGCTTTGAACTCGGGACTGTCTGACTCCAAAGCTGGTGTTCTTACCTGCCTCAGTCAGCAGAGATCCCACAGCTTTGATGCATTTCAAACCCACAGCCTCATCCTTCCCATGCCTGCTCAAATTGCTGCTTTGAGTGAGAGAACCAACAGCCAAGGAAAGAATGTGGTTGGTGATGGCCGGTCATCGCTGAAGAGAAACAGACCCCCAGATGACAGATCCTGGGTGGGAATCCTGGGGGCAGGTCACCTCCTTCCATCTTCTCTTCTCCCCTGACCTCCTGACACAATGAGTTTCTCTCCCAGCTCCCCTGGCTGTCAGTCACACCATTTGCCTCAACCAGTCCTCCTTTATCTTTGTCTAACGTTGGTCAGTCTCTTTGCTGGGAGACACGGTTGGTTGTGAGGGCAGGAGGCAGGACTGACATGAATAAGCACTTGCTAAGATGCTAAGCACCTCTAAACCTTGCTTTTCTCTGTTCAGTGGGGTAACAGTGTCCCCTCTGTGACGTTTGATGAGATTCAGCTGCAAAGCACCCAACTCAGGGTTCCCATGACTCCGGGGCAGGATCGAGGTGAGGCTTAACTCAGGGACTGACAGCAGGGGGCTGAGGGGGTGACACTGCCCTGAGCCCGGGGCCCACCACAGTACACCTGCCCAGTTAGTATTCCAGGAATTTGCCACGTAGTACTCCCTGCTCTGGGTTTGAATTTTGGCTCTTTCTATGCTTTGGGGCATATCATTTTGCCTTTCTGAGCCTCAACTTCCTTTGTAAAATGGCTATTTTTAGAAGTCTGCCTTGCTAGCCTGTGTCTCCAGACTCCTGGAGCACCCCACCCCTCAAACCAGATACCCTGGGCACTAGCACCCTGTGGTATGGACAAGCAGGGCCTCACTGAGGAAGCAGGTGCCTCCAGCTCTGGGGCAATGGAGGGAGGGAGGAACGGTGAAGAGAAGGGGGAGCTGGGAGAGGGACTAACAAGGTGATGCACCCAATTCTACCACCCACTCCCCGCCCCTCATGAGAGCCCCTGGGGAAACATGGCCCAGCCTGGGCGGATCCAGGATGCTGAGGCCCTGGAACCTTCCCTCAGCTGCCACCCTTTCTATATAAATTTGTCTCTTAATTGCAATAGAAAACCTGGCAAAAATCAGGGCCCACCAGGACCCAACCCTCTCAACTTTTGTGCTGTCTTCTTTTCTACCTAGTATGGTGTCCTTTTCCCAAGCAGCTTCCTGTCTCCATTCTAGTTGCACAGCACTTTCATCTGTTCAAACTGCTTTGGGTCTGGTGCTTCACTCGTCCTTCCACAACAAACTGCAAGGTGAGCAGGGTGGAAAAAATGTTCAACGGAGGTGCAGAGGGGTCAGGTCACATAGCCAAGGGTCTCCTGCTGCTGATGAAGGCTGGGGTGGGGCGGGGCAGGGAATCTAATGAGATAAAGTTGCCTCAACTCATGCACCTAGGTCAGCCCACAGACAAAGGAAACACATAGGCAGAGGGGACAGAAAAGACAGCCCCCGGATTCTCATCTCAAAATATTTAATTTTGCTTTGAAAAGGATACATTCCCGGGTTCCCTTCCCACCACATTACTCCAGCCCACTGGCAGCGACACTCTCTCTTTCACACACACACACACACACACACACACACACACACACACGCACGCACGCACGCACACGCATGCACGCACGCACAGCAGGCCAAGGGGCTACAGTCTGTTTCTGTCCGCTCCAGCTGGGAGGGAGGGATTTTCTCCTCACCTCCTCCCTTCAATAAACGTAAAGAAGAGAGGGGCCCACTGCAAGGCCGACTCCCAGGGAGGGGAACGCACAGCCCCACAGGCACCAGCACATCACATGCACTTAGAAAAATAAACCCAAGTGGTGTTCTGACATCCCCAACTCTATAAGACAGCAATGTCCACCTGGAAATTCATCTTTGCCATTTTCTAGAAAAATTTATTGCACTAAATTAACAGATGTTAAAGGCGTTCTGGGGTCAGGCTTTGCAGTGAAAACCTGGAGCTCCTTGGCCCTCTGTACACGGAGCACAGCTCCCAGGGCCTGAGTGGGAGACTGGCCAGGACAAGGGGCCTGCCACCGCCGCTGCCCACTCCTGGCGCCCTGCCTTGGGCCTAGAGTCACAGCAGCCCCTCTCAGCAAGGTGATGCTTACTCAGAGTTTAGGTTCACTGCCAAGTGTCTTCCCCAACCTCGGGACCCAGGCAGGCAAACCCCTTCCTTAAGACCATGTTAAGTTACCCGGATCCCCCATAAGGCTGCTGTCTGTCTGAAAAGAGCATTCTCTCTAAATAAATGTATTTTACTTAGATACATAAATGTACATCTGGATATACATTTATTTTATGCATTTACTTGCCACATCCTAGCTCACTCACGATTTGTCTGTTCTGAGGTTGCACTGAGGCTGCTGCAAAGCTGAAGACAGGCCATGTAGGAAGCAGGCGGCACTTCCAGCCCATCCAGGACCCACAGAGAGCTGTTCAGTCAGCATCTCTAGCCTCCAGTGCTTTTTAGAAAATGTCAAAAATCTGAACACAGGAACCTCAGTCCTTGTCAACCCCAACATGAAGTGGGTTCAGAAAGGAGTGAAGGATACTCCCATTTTCGGGACAGAAACTAAGCCAGCACCAACCCTCTCCTTCTGTAAGGACCGATTATTGGGCTAAGGAAGGAGACAAGCTTACCTGAGCACTTCTTTTCCCCAAAATGTCAATGTCCATGGACATCTCCTTCATGTCCCTGCCAGGGTCCTGACTCAAGGAGGCTCTTCTAAAAGAGTCCAGCAGCCACACTTTTTCCAAAGGAAACACTCTGAGAAGGAACCAGACACAGCTGGTTTGAAAAGCCCATGGTGGGCTGAAAAGGAGGGACACCAAATAGGCCAAAGACGACATCAGGCCGTCATCCCACCCACTGGAGTCAGGACATGGACTCCATCCAGAGATGAAGTTGTCCATCCTTTAAAAAAAAAAATAAAACCAAAAAGCACAAACCATACACTTTCTGGCCAAAGAAAACGAAGAGTTCTTATGCTCTTCTACCAATAACAAAATAAGAGCTGCCCTCTTGATGAGCTGCCAGACCAGAAGGAGAGTGCCCGGGTGGGCAAGCTGCCCGGGGTAGGACACTGACATGCCGGATGCAACTGCCCTGTCTGTGGTTACAACAGAGTGAGAAGTGTGTACATGGTCTTAACAAGCCAAAAAGTAAGTCAGGGTCTGGGGCAGGGGATAAGGGTGATCTCCCTTGGCTTTAGGGACCCTGATCAAGTCCCCCACAGAGGCAGGTCCCTTGTGGCTGTGGCAGGCCCCTGGGGTGCGGTCCTTGGCCCGTGGATGGCTTCCCCCGGTCTTAACATCTGTGTTTATGAAAAGTCTTTAGAGGTCAGGCCCAGGACTCTGAGCCACCACTGTAAATAAAGCCAGTGCTGAGGATGGCAGAGCACACCCACTGCCTCCGAGTCCTCTTTACCACAGGCTGCCTGCCCTGAGCAAATACACACATCCATCTGGAGGGTGCCCCACTGACCAAAAAGGGCAGAAGATTCTGGAATTTCCTCTAGGAACCTGGGCAGAGCAAAAGCATGAGTCCAGCCAGACACAAGAGAAAGAAGTGGCCGCGACATAGAGGAAGCCACAGTTGCGAGGCTCTCTCTGCACCACAGCCAGACTTGGGCGTGGGAGCAAAGCCAGTGGAGCCTTCTACCCCTTAAGAGCTGCACTGTGCCCTCAATTACTCAACTTGGCCGCCCTGCTGGCACAGGAAGAGGCCCTGAAGTGAGACGGGGAAGCCCTTGTCTACCTGCAGGGAGAATGGATTCTGGCCTAGCCACATTAGTGAGCAGAACAAGAAAAAAGGGCATTTCTCAAGAAAACATGCCCAGATCTTATGCCCACAGCAGGAGGGGGATTGTGGAGGCCAGTTTTCTAAACACCATGCGGAAGCTGTATCTTGGGTTCCAAAGGTAAAGCTTCCTAGATGAGGAGAGTTTTCCTTTTCAGTCGAAGGTAAAATTGGTTACTGGGTGAAAAGAAACAGCAGGCCCAGAGGCCTAACCTAAAGGAAAATCAAGAGATTCCAGAGGCCTCACCAAGGGACCCGGAAAGAGAAAATGAACAGACCTCCTTCGCATGGGTCACCAGAGCTCAGAGGACAGTAGCCTGGAGTTTCTTCTCCATGGCAGGTGACATGCAGAGAGAGGCCATCATTAGCATGTCCTCTGGCATCCAGATGTCAGGCCTCAAAGCCACAAGTGAAATGAATGGTTGGTGCATTTCTGCTGCAGGCCCAGACCCCAGTCCCATCCCTACTCTTGAGGCCTGCCACCCTCGCAGACACTAACCAAGGAGCTGGCCTGTCTTTCCAACTCCAAGGAAAATGGGCTGGATGTTTTCTCAAAGGCTCTCCAGGGAAGGCGAGGTGACATACCCCACCTGGAAATGTATCTGCCACCTGAGAAGGCGCAGGAGCGATGACGTCAGGACCCATTCTGCAGCAGCAGCCCTGGCTGGAGCAAAGGGAGAGCTGAGGAAAGCCTGAGCGCCCTGGGAAAGGGGAGAGCTGGGTTCCAGGGTCCCCTTTCGAGTCAACTGGGACATCCAAGAGGAGAAACTCAGGCTGATTCACCGTCTGTGGATTCTTCCACGTTCTGTCAGTCAGGAAGCTGCACCAGGGAAGTCCCACGGCTCTGACCACATTACAATGAAGCTTCGATGTGAAGGCTCCTGGGCTGGCTGCTGACGGTCACTAGTCTCCACACGTGTGCGGAGTTTCAGGGAACCCCCAGACAGAGGTCTGAGGTGTAGGCAGCACCCCGCCCAGGCAGGGGGCGCAGGTTACAAGGGCCCATACTTGGTCTCATACTTGGACACGATGGTCTTGCACTTGCCCACCTCCTTGCGCAGCTCGGCCACCTCCGTCCGCAGGGCCGTGTTCTCCTTCTCCAGGAAGGCCGCCCGGATGGTGATCTGGTTCTCCTTCAGGCGCCGGGCATCGCGCGACCGCTTGGCTGCCACGTTGTTCTTCTTGCGTCTTGTCCAGTACTTCTCATCCTGTGGGGAAGTGCCTTCCTTGGGTCTCGTGTCTTTCCCACCACTCCACCCCCCACCCCTTCCTACCTCATCTGGTATGGCCAGAACTAAATCTGCCAAGGCACACAGAGTGGCAGTGTCCTTTTCCCAGGGAGGCAGACCAAGAAGCAGTGCCCTTGGGTGGGATCCACAGTAGAGGGAGGGAGACCCCATTTGCTGGAAGCTGCTGAAGCAGAGTGCTGTCTATATGGCCTCGGGCATGTTGGGACTGGTAAAGAGCCTGGACTAAGCTTAATCCCCTGAGTTAAATCTTGGTTCTGCAATTTACAAGCTGTGGAACCATGCAAGTTCCTTAACCACTCAACGTCTCCAGACCCTTATCTTTACAATGGGGATAATCACAGTACTACCTCTTTGAGTTGTTTGAGGACTAAATGTGTTAATTTATATAAAATGCTTACAGCAGTGCCTGGTCTACTGTAAGCGCCATGTAAACGTTTGCCACTATCACGTTATTAATGTCTCAGAAACACCCTGAGGCAATACAGTTTTTCACATTTTACAAATGAGGAAGCTGAGGCAAAGGAAGTCGTAAGTGGCAAAGCGGAGACTGAATCTAGGACTGCCTGACTCCACAGCTTGAATGAAAAGTCCTCCCTGTGAGTAAAACTGTGTAAGTATCCCCGCCTTCCAGTGCAGCTCCTACAGAACTCTTAGCTTGAGAACTGCTTGCTCTTCCCTGGGGATGGTCACAGACAAGCTATCTTTTGTCCTTCCAAGCAAGGGCTTGTTCAACGCCTGTTCCTGTGGCCTAGTGAGCTCCTGTCTGAAGGCTGGGCTAAAGCCAGCACAGCAGAAGCCTCAGCATAGCTGGTGGCCCCGGCAAGGAAAGAGAAAAACCACAGGGAGTCACAGTGAGCCCAAACACTACCAGACTCCCTTTATTTCTTACAAGATAGATGCAGGATTGGACTTTGTGCACTGAACTCATGTTTTCTACATGGTGTCAATGTAGAAGGAGGGAAGGGCCTTCAAGTAAAATCAAACAAGACAGACAGCCCCTAGGATCCTGGGCAAGCCTTGCCCCTTTGCTCATGGAGGATAACAGGTTACCTTCTGCTCATCGGGGACGAAGACCTTCTTGGCCTTTTTGATCATGGGCTGGGGCTTCAGGTCTTCCTCTGCAAATTTGTGCTTCCGAGGATTGAAGAGCTCCCCACCCGGCACGCTGGAGAGGACCAGGTCAGCAGGGTCAGGGTTGAAGTTCACATCCACCTCCACACAGTTGGGGTCAATGGGACTGGGTGTCTCCCTCTCTTTTTCCAGGGAGGATTCTGAAAGACACAGAAGGCAGGTGGTCCTGAAACAGCCCACTAGTCAGAAAAGACTCACTTCACACATTCAGACACTTGCTTGAATCTCAAGGTTGCACAAAGCACGACCACTTAAGGGGAAGTAAACAGACTGGCCTCCAAGCCAGACCAGAACAAGATTCAACAACACAAACATGGAAATAATTCTTCCCTTTAGGAACAGAATGCTCAAAAAGAAACACAGGCCCTCAAAAAGGACAGGATTTTCCAATCCCCCCCCCCCCCAATGTTAGGCAAAACATGAAATCATTATATCCTCTTAACTTCCTGTGGTTTCAAGTTCTCAAGTAATGAGAAACAGGTGACTCCTTCTGTGAACTCTAATGGGCTAAAGACCCAAGCTGAATGAGCAAAATGGCTTTCATTTTTGAGCACATGGAACATGTCAGTCACTGTACTTTTAGATAGATTTAGTCTCATGACAACTCTGAAAGGGAGATGGATATTAACCTTGTTTTTCAGAATTAAGGAAACTAAGGCTCAGAGGATAAAATGGCTTCTCCAGGGTCACACTGATTGCAAATGACTAAACTAAAATTTGAATCTGGGTCTGGCTGACTCTGAATCTTTTCTGCCCCACCTTGCTGCTGCCTTTGAATGGACATTGGATTAAAGCCACTTTCGGATGTCTGAGAGATAAGAAATATTAAAAAATAACATACTTTTGGTCTCCTTTGCCAATGTTATTGATCACATATGCAAAAGAATTATACAGTCAACAGATACTTATTGAACACCTCTTATATGCCTGACACTGTCCTGGCAAAGATAAAGCAGTAAATAAAACACATAAAAACATTTTTGCTTTCATGGATGTTATTCTAGTAGGGAAGGCTGACATTAAACAATAAATTAAACAAATATATAAAGATGTTAGATGCCATATGTATATCTGGAGGGAGAACATTACAGAAAGAGTGGTCATTAAGTGCAAAAGCCCTGAGGTAGCTGCTTGCCTGGTATGTTCAAGGAACAGCCAGGCAGGCAGCATAGCTGGAATGAATGAATAAAGGGGAGAATGGTAGGAGGGGTGCAGAACAAATAACGTAGGACCTTTAATCATAATAAAGCAGTGGTTCTCAACAGGCATCAATTTTGCCCTGCAAGGGACACCTGCCCACGACAGGACTGGAGGGGGTGCTATCGGCACCTCCCCTAGCCCAATAAAAAATATTACCCATATCAAACTGTCAATAACATTACTGCTTTTGACTTTCTTCCTGTGATAGGCAGCCATCAGAGGGTTCTGAGCAGAGGCATGACACAATCAGACTGTTTTAATGGTATCACTGAAAATAAGCTCATTGTGTCCTCTTAGAAGGGATTAATTCTAAAGAGGTCTGAGCATCAGAGAAATGAATGACCACAGGCTGATGTGGGAACTGAGGAAATCCTGGGGCCTGCCACCCCACACTGCAAAATGAGCAGCCAAAGTACTCACCACATGGAAATGCTGCCCAAAGTGCAAATGGGGGTCTGGTGCCCTTCGGCAGCAAACCAATGCCAAGATGGAGCGAAGTTTCAGGAACAGGACAACAGAAAGCCCCAGGAACAAAAAGGAACAATTTATAAAAAGCACATTAAAAAGAAGCTTGGTGAATCATTATACTGGTATTTCTTTTAGCCTCCAGTATCTCAGAGCAGCTAGAAGTTAAAACCTAAAGTTGTGGAACTGTTATCCATGTCAAACTCCGAAATCTGTTCTATAAGTAATTGTTGCAATGTGCTTTGAAATTTATTGCTTTTTTGTATATATGTTATTTTTCACAAAAAAAAGAAAAAAAGTTAATTGTGATGACAAATGCACAGCTACATGATGAAAAAAATTAATGTAATCGCGCACTGCATGAAAGAGCAAGGAATTTTAAATCTTAAAAAAACAAAAGATGGATGCTTGGGAATGATTCTGAGGAAACTCTTTCCCAGTCGATAGTACTGTAGAGTATAAATCCTTAAAATGACTGCTGGAGGAGGAGGGAGTAGGGAGGGAAAGCTAATAGGTCTGCTGGTAATTTGTCTGCAACATTCTTCTCTGAGATCCCTCTTCACAGAAGATGTTGAAATTAAAATCCAAAGCTGACAACTAGACCTCCCATATCCTGCAGGTGGGGGGTACAAACAGATAGCCACCTGTCCCTTTTTGGCTGTACCTAAAAAAGCTGGAGACAGGCATGTCCAGCGATCCAGGCATGCCACTCCTGAGTACATGCCCAACAGAGAAGGACACTTGTAGTCACTAAGGGAGCTACACACACATGCTCACAGCAGCCCTCCTCATAGTTGGGCCAAAATGAGAAACGCCCCAAATGCCCGTGTAAAATGGATGGACTGTGTTACATTCGTAGAAAGGGATATTATTCAGCAATGAACATGAATAAACTACTGCCACAGCATGGATGACTCTCACAAGGCTAAGGGAAAGAAACGAGACACCAAAGAATATATACTACTTCTCTATTTTCTACAGAAGGAACTGAAAACCCATGGTGAGGAAGTCTACTTTCTTATCTACCATGTGTACAATTCCTTGCTATAAATCTTACTTCATCTATACTGTGATTTTTCTTTCTGTCAAGAGGGTATGCAGTAAATATATTCTGTAAATGTATTCTGTTAGTGAAAAGAGAATCTGATGCCCAACAATTTATATGAATACTATAAAGCTAAAGAAAATTATATTGCAAGAGAAAGAATATAAAATTTATAACAGTTAAAAATAAAAAGAGGACAAAGAATACAATTCCCTTTATAGAAACTTCAACTACAAGCAAAACTAATCTTGGGAGATGGAAATAAGTGATGACCTTTGGAGAGAAGTGACAGAATGGGGTCACCGAGGGGCTTCTGGGAGGCTGGCAGTCTAGTCTCTGATTTGGCAGTTACAGGAGTGGGTTCACTTTTAGAAGACTCGCTGAGTTGTATACTTAAGACTGGGATACTTTTTCTGTACTTCAATTAACAAGGTTTACTTACAAATAAAATCAAAAGCAGATGCCCTAGGTGGTCTAAGGTACAGAGAGGGGGCTCGGTTCCACTCTGCCCTCTACCTACAGGTGGAACCCAGCCCTCCAGGACAACTTAGCCAGCACTGAAACGAGATGCCTTCAAATGAGAACTCTACCGAAATCTGCTGAAGCCTCTAGAATGAGCTGCCAGTTTACAGAAAAACAGACAAACCAAGAACAGGGGCAGAGGAACACGTGAAATGGCACTACAGAGATACAGTCAGCAAAATCCAGCATGTTGGAAACTATGGAACAAATGATTTGGTTTCGTCAACAAATAAAACACAAAGAAGAGGGGGTGCAAGGATAGTTCAGTGGCAGAATTCCTGCCTGCCATGGGGGAGACCCGGCCCATGTACTTCCCCCCAACAAAAAAAAAATGCAAAGAGAGGAGAGAGGGAGCTTATAGATCACAAGAGTTTCAAGAGAATTATCAACCAAATGTAAGGTCTTGGCCTTGTTTGGATGTGGATTCAAACAAACTGTAAAACACTAATATTTAGGAGACAACTGTGGAAATTTAAATGCTGATGGGTTTGTTGTCAATTTCAGAGGGAAAGTGGTATTTTTGTTAGTTTTTAAAAAAGAATCCTAATATTTTAGATACATATTGAAATATTTATGGGTAAAATGATACAACGTTTAGGATTTGATGGAAAATAATCAGGTGGGGGAATGGGAGGGGATACAGAAAACAATGCAGGCTATGAGTTAAGAATTGTTGAAGCTGCATGATGGCTGCATGGAGGTTTATTATACTATTTTCTTATTTTTTATTTGTTTGGAAATTTTTTCAAAAGAGTTTTTAAAAAAAAACTTTAAAAGAAGTTTCCTAACAGCCACCAGCCTGTCTGCCTCTGAGCCCATAGAAAGCTTTGCAGACTCCCCCAGATCATGCCTCCTCTGGTGAGTCTATGTCTAAGGGGCCTGAAAAGAAACAAACCAGCCCACCCTCAGAGGTAAAAGAGAAAAAAAGGAGATAAGGCTGAAGGAAGGACCCTGAAGATGATGCCTGTCCTGACCAGATGGTGGGACTGCCTTTTTGGTGCCAGTGATGAGGCAGTACCCGGGTACAGAGTCAAATACCCTAGGTTCTACCACCACTACCTACCAGCTGAGTGACCTTGGGCAAGTTACTGAATGTCTCTATAACTCAATTTTCTTATCTATAAAATGAGGATAACAGTACCATTCTCAAAGTTTTTTTGTGAGGACTACATTGTAATATTTGCACGTGTAAGTGCTAAATAAATGTTAGTTGCTATTATCATAATCATTGCCTGTGATTCCTGTTACTTTGCAGTAGAGTGCAGGTGGGGGTAAGGAGCAGCAGCAAGGAAATGCAGGGATTTCTCTGCAGCAGAGCCTCCGACTGGATGGGCTCCCACCCTACCGTCCTGACCATCTGCATCACACCAACCACCACAGTGGCTCTGACTGCCGCTGCTATGGCTACTATTTTTATCTACAGCCTCAGGGGACAGAGCTGAAGGGTGGGGAGCAGAGGGTTTCTGCACATGGCAGGCCCACCGGGACCTCCTCTTGGAGAAGGAAGGTGTGCAGTAGGAAGCTGCCCTAAGGCCTATCACCAACCTGTGCTGGACACAGTTTCAGGGGTCTGAAAGACAGCAGTGGAGGAGGACGGTGGGGATGCCGTGGAGGAGCTGGCCGACTCCTTCCCTTCCAGTTCGGCCACAGGCAGCAGCAGGTTCTGGACCAGGTGAGTGGGGCTGGCAGGGATGCCATTCTCCAGCAGGAATTCGTCCAGGTCCATGTACTCCAGGTGGAAGGACTCGCCGTCATAGGGGATGGTCTTGTCCCAGATGGGTGGCATAAGGGAGGCTGAGACGGCCATGGTGCTGGCCGCTGCCGCCTCGTCCTCCTCCAGCTTTTCCTTCCCCTTTTCCTTATCTGCAGACACAAAATCTATGATGAGACACCACACCAGAGGTTAACTCCAACCCAGGACCTGAGCAGTGAGCTGCAAGGGGCTGACCCATCTCTCTGGGAGTCCTCACTCCATCTCTTGCATTTCAAGAGCTCACTGTGTTCTGTGATTTTAACCTGGGGCCTGAACCAGGCCTGGCTGGTCTCCTTCAGAGATAGCACTGGGCCCCCATCCATGCCTGGATTACCAGATCGCTCACCACAAGCTCTGAGGCCTCATGTGGTCCCAAGGTTAACATAGAAGGGGCTGTGGGAGTAGTATCTGCAGGAGAGAGGTTTCAAGGAAGGAACTGGAATTTCTTACCCTTCTTGTTATCTTAGCACAAGAAGGGTCGAGATCCTCTGGCCAACAACTTTTGTGGTTTTTGTCTCCTCCTGTTATACTTCTCCCTAGCATGTTAGCTTAGGGCTTGAATCCCAGTTCTGCCACCCACTTCTTATGTGATATGTGACCTTAGCCATGTTATTTAGCCTCTCTGAGCCTCTGAGCCTCAGCGTACTGTGCTGTAAATAAGGATAAAGCTGTCTCTTTTATGAAGAGAGATGGCATTTGAAAGTGCTTTGCAGGCTGCCTGGCACACGGTTAGTGTCCATTATTATTGGGAGCTTGTTGAAGCAGGGACTATGTCTAATTTTCTTCTAGATCTGGGGGCCAGCACAGGGCTGGGCAGACAGGAGGCCATGGGAAAAAGTATACTTATTGCAGGAATGAATGCTGGATTTGCAGATTTCCTTTAGACTGATTAGCTAGAGAGAGCCTGGAGCTGTCTTTTCAGGACCTTTTCCTCAGCAACCACCTCAAGAACCTCTATCCTTGAATCAGCAGGAAAGACTGAAGGTAGGCATTCTGGGAAGGCGAGGGGTAAAGCTAAAGAAAAAAGCCTGCTCTCATTCAAAGCATAACTAATCAATTCGTGGGATCTCACCTGGCTATCTCAGTCAAAAAGTTACACAAGTGGATGTTCAACAGAGGGCAAAGTAAAGACAAGAAAGAAATAGGTTGTAAAGAAATCAAAGTATTAGGGAGGACTATCAGAAAAGTGGAAATAAAATCAAGATAAGTTCATACACGTTTTCAAAATTGAGGGAGACAACTTTGAACTCAGGATAGTGAAGTGAAAAGCAGAAATCAAATATGATCACAATGAAAATAAAACCGGTCACACAAGGACCCCTAGATCACAGACAGCCAAAAAAGCTATCTATTGGTCCAATAAAAATGGACACACCCGGTGAATTAAGAAGATGGAGGTGTGGCTAACAGAACTTGGCCATGGCTTCTAGTACAAATTAACTTGAATTCCTAAAACTCCTTTCGGTACCAGGTTTTGGTATGAAACCAAGTGGGAGATAAGAGAGCCAAGACCTGATGGCTGGTTGGTCAGCTGGTCTCTCTGCCCTCCTCCCCTGAGGTCCTGACTCCACATTCTGTTCAGCCATGACGATGACCCAGGTTGGGTGGGGTTACTTGGGATCAAAGCAGGTAGGAGAAAAAAGCAGTTATATTGAAGGACAAGCAGCAATAAATCTCAGGTTTTGCCTGGCCTGAGCAAATAAGGATATTTTAAATGAGAGTTCTGATTTAAGATACCTGTGTAAGATAGAGCTTTAGTTGTAAGGGGTGATAAAGAGCTAGGTCTATCACTCAGGTCACAGGGACCAACACCAAGGGTTGCTAGCAAGATATGGCTGAAAGAGTCCCCGTCTGAGAGTGTTAAGGCCTAGTTATGTGACCCTGGGAAAGCACCCTCTCCTCTCTGATCCTCAGCTTTCCTCATCTGGGAAGTGGGGGTAATCACTAATGATAGCTGTGAAGACTAAATGAGATTAGATGGTGTACCAAGCCCTCCGCTGAGGCTCTGCAAATGTATGGGAGGACTATCTTATGGATGGTTATTGGCTGGTCAGTTTGACCAAGAACCTGCCAGGTCTGGACACCTGTGCCCATAGCCTACTTCAGCCCCAGACGTGGAGCAAACCATCACTTTAAAAACAAACAAAAGGGTTTGTGCATATGAAGTCCAGAGCAGAAGAGGGCTTGGCCTCACCTGATGTGTCAAAATTATTTATAACCCAACAGTGACAGCCATGGGATGGCTCAGAAAAGATCTACGAACAGAAGAGAAATGGCATTTTTAAAAAGAAAATTAATTCCCCAGACAGGCAATTCAGAGGCTTATACTGTCCCAATCCCTGGTCCTTGGAAATTCAAAGGTCTCAGAATGAAAGCATACCTCATCATACCTAAAACCTCACAATAGGTGGCACTCCTACTGCTCTCTGAACCTCATATTCCCAGGCCAAGAATCAAGGCCAAACCTGCTTTCCCGAAGTACCCTAGGGATTTTTGTGACCTACGAAATAAGACAAAGCTCAGCTGGCCATTGTGGCCCCAAAGTCTAGGGTCAGCCTCAAACAATGAGGGGAAGGGCCTCAGTGGCCTCTTTCTAACCCTCAACCCTACACCTGTGCACCCAATCCCCTTCAAGGTGCCTGGACCCCCTTTCCAGACACCCCTCCCCCACCCCCATCTCAGCAAGAACCCTCAGACACATCTCCAGAAAATCTCCAAGGTGTACCTAGTAGCTGGGGATGCTCACCCACGGGGATGAAGACTCGGTGTTCCTCCCAGGAAGGGGGGCTGGCCATACACAAAGGCAACCCACTGCTGTACAGAAGTGCTTCTCAAACTTTAGTGGACTTAAGAATCACGGGAGAAGGAATAAAGGGGTGAACTGGATGTTGGATAAAATGCAAACTCCTGTCCTAGGAGCTGCAGAGTCAGTGAAGGGATGGGCCCTGGAACCAGCATTTTAAACCAGCATGTCAAGGGTTTCGGTTGCAGGTGTCCCCAGGGATGGAACATAACGTAGATGGCTGTCCCCGACCACCCATCAGATTCAATAACCCCTTCCGAATGTACCCACCTCCCCTCCTCACCCTTCCCCGCTAACCCCCAAACGGACCCATCCGCTCTCAACTCTTTCCCAATATCTTCTCATCCCAACCCCCTTGCCTCGACTTCAAGCCCCTCCTTATATTCCTGGCTCCCATCCCCCCCACCCGCTGGACCACTTCATCCTGACTTCCGACCTCCCAGCCCCGCCCCCCGCGAGGCCCCGCCCCGTAGAAGCCCCGCCCCCAGGTACGCGCGGACCGGACCCCACCCCATTCCCTCACCGAGGCGCGCCTCACGCGGGGGGTTCTCCATCAGCTTCTTCAGGACCAGCGGGAAGGAGCCCGGCAGGCCCCTTTCTCCAGCTGCGCGCCCCGGCCCCACCTGCGAATCCACACGCAGCTTCTTTCCGCCGCCCGCGTCGGACATCGTGCCCCGCGCTCTGCTCGCGCGCCTCGCCTCCCCCGCCCGCCCCCCGAGATGGGCCGGAGCCGTGCGACCCGCCGCAGCTGCCGACACAGGCGGCTACTGCGCAGGCGCCCAGAGGCACCCCCGTCTCTCTCTATCCCTACCCCGCCTGCGGACCGGTTCTAGTGTATTAATTATTCATGAGGCGAGGCCCGCGTCCCCCAGTGAGGGCCTTGGATTGGACCACCCTGGGAGAGGGGCAGGCGCAGCCTTCCGGGCGGTGATTGGTTAGGCAGCCGGGGTTGCGCGAGACACGTGCCGGGCCAGGTGAGGAGCGACTCTGGAGACCCCGCCCCGCCCGTGTGTCACCTGATTGGCGCCTTCTGGAGAGTGTGTCATAGGCCTTCCTCGGCGGCGGCCCCTTCCCCTTTACCAGCAGTTTCGCCTTCGCTTCCCTTTTCATCACCCCCACCCCTTCTCCCGGACAACTGCAGCCTCTTTCCTCTTCCTCTCCGCTCGAGCTCGGAGCCTTCCGGTCGAGCGGCTGAGGAACCGCGGCGATGGGAGCCGGCAGGCTGGACACAAAACCTGTCAGGCCGGGGTGGGGTGGGGGGGCGGGACTGCGGGGCCGTCCGACCCCCCAGGGGTCACGTGGAGCCGCAGCCGAGTGGAGTGGCGTGGGGGGGGTCGGAGGGGAAGGCGCGGTGACGGCCAATAGGAGGCGGGGGCGGGGCCCGGCTCTCGCACGAGGCGCAGCACGTGCGGGCTGCGGTGGGGAGGGCTGGGGCGGGCCCCTTTGTTACGGGGACTCCAGTCCGGGGTCGTGGGGCGGGCCTACCAGACCCCGCCCGCGCTCCGCCCCCCCACGCGACCCGGAGGTTAGCTGAGGGCAGGGCCGCAGATGGCGGCCTGGCCTCTCCAGCTGACCTCAGGCCGAGGGTGCGGGCGTGGCGGCCAGATAAACACCAGCGTGGAGGGAACATTCTGGAGGCCCCGGGGCGCAGGTAGAGGGCCTTGCCCTGACCCAGGATCGGGGTACACGCTTGGGCCCTCCCACTTAACTAGCTTGTGACCTTGGGAGACACCAGTCGCTGGAGCCTGTTGCTTTAACCCTAAGGGGGTTGAGTTAGATGATCCTGAACAGCTTTGACATTCTGTTTCTCTCTCGGTCCTTTTCTTCCTTTAACTTAAAAAAAAAAAAAAAGCCTCCTTTACACAAGATAGGGATTACACATTTTGTGGTGGAAGACCACCTTTCTTCAAACACAAATACTCCCTGGAAGTTCCTCAGAAAACCTGTGAAAATGTAAAATGTGAAGGGGAACACAAACGTGAATGTAACTGGGAAATCAGGATTTAAGGAATGAGTTTGATTGCTGAATCATATAGATACTCCATTTTGCTTTCTGGGATATTGAAGTAGATAGAGGGGAATACCTAAAAGCCCTAAACTAGAATTAAGCTCCCCTGATACCTGAAATGATTGTAAAAGCCCTTCTCTTGTGTCTTACTGACTGTAAGAGCTGTTAAACCCTTAACTGGTTATTTTCTTGTAGGGCAAAGGCCCTAATGCTAATAAAGTCAGCCATTAACTAACTTCAGCCCCTTACATTTGTAAGTCATATCCACAAGGCTCTGCTATTGAAAGATACCTTGTCTCCCTTTCTTTTGGCTCACACCTTTAGTACTGAAGTGATAGCTCTGCCTTCCCTCCTTTCAGCTTATGTTCTATTGAAATTATAATGATAAAACTTGTCTCCTTTTTTGCTTTGAACTTACTATCCCAAGTAACCTCCTTTCCCCTTGCTAAAATTCTTAAGCCCCCTAAACTCAGGGGAGACGGATTTTGGGCCATTAGGCTGTCTGTTCTCCTAGTATGTGCTTAATAATAAACTCTATGTTTGAAACCCTGATTTCTCAGGAACTGGTTATTGAGCGCGTTGGGCAGAAGAATCCATGACCTTCGTCTGGTAAATGAAGACATTATAGGAAGCTGCTCTTAAACAGCGCTCAGAACTTCTTACGCTGTGGCTGGATACTCCATAAGGGTCTCTTTGGCCGTGCATTCAGCACCTGGGAGGACAGTCCCACTCACTCCATTTTCTGACTAACTGAAAGATATGACATGAGCCTGGTATGCGTAAGAGCAGGACAACCACATGGCTTCCATGGAGCTGTGACCAAGCCTGTTATCAGCGTCCATTGCCAATACAGAATGCAGGAGAGCACAAAACTCTGTTCAGGGAATAGTTCAGTAAATAGGTATTGGCTCAGACTGTTTGTGCTAGTACCCCTCGAGCCAAGTCACACACACTTGGAGCCTTATTAATGTTAACCATCAGCCATTGTGTTTGATACACAACTGAACCCCGAATAACAAACCAGAGTACTAGCCTTGCCAGCACCAGGTTCCTTTCTAGCCTGCATACCGGTGGTGGCAGAGTTCTGGGCTCTGTGGGTTTCGCCTTGGTCTTGTTGTGTTCCTGGGGACAAGTGGAGGGTGGAGACTCTATTAAATCTTGCCCATCTCTTCAAAATGCTCAAGAGTACTGGCTTCCTGTTTGGCTTGCATTTTGTCCACACCCAGGGTTCAAATTACAGATGGAGAGCTGCCCTGTGAGTGCCATTTCCAAAGAGGAGTCCTCACCTCCAGCCTCTGCTATGGCCCAGGAGCCACCACCTGACAGCCACAGCTTCTCCAGTCAAGCTGGGTTGGTAGCATGGTGGGAGGGGGTGGGTTTTGGAGCCAGACCACCTAGGTCGGATTTCTGCTTCCGATTTCTGTATGACCTCAGGTAAATTACTCGACCTCTCTGTGCCTCAGCGGCAGAAGCAAAAGCCTCAATTCTGGGACAGTACTGAGACTAACACTTGGAGCTATCAAAATGAACTCTTATTATTACTCTATCTTGGGTTGTTCTGCTGAGACCTCATACCTTCAAGAATAGTGGGGGTGGGCAGGGCCTTGCTGGCTAAGAGATGGTAATCTCATCCCTCAGTGTGGCCTTTCAGCCTCTGCAACACTCACCTAGCTGGTCTTTCCTACCTCTCCTCTTACTTCTCTCCCCCTTTCTCAACTTCTACTGCCCCAGGGGCCTTTTATTGCCCCAAAACCCTCCGTCTTGCCTGCCTCAGGGCCTTTGCAGGAGCTATTCCCTCAGCCTGAAAGCATTTCCTTTGTCTGTCTCCACTGGATATTGTATGCCCGCCCCACCCCAAGCACAGTGAACACTCAGTCAGTTGTCGACTGACTTAAGAGCTGCTGGTAACCTGTGTGTGGGGCAGAGCCTGAAAACGGGCAGAGCCAGGTAGCAACCTTGGACAACTGTGTGGCCTTCCTCCTGTCTGAGCGTCACTCTGCTCATCATAGAACAGATAATCATACTTCCCACGCAAAGGCATTTTAGACAGAGTGGCACAAAAGTACTTAGCATGATTCCCAGCTCATGCTCAAGAAACAGGCTCTTAGAGTCAGGCTTCCTTACTTTAGGGGCCTAGTCTCTGCGTCAGGCCAGTTAAAATGCAAAGCTATTTGGAAAGGGCACTCCTCGGAACTGTAATCAGTTTCTGCCCCTTAGGGAGAATGAGTTTCTCACATTTCTGTGAACATGGGTGACAGGTAGCCAAGAAGGCCCTGGCTCCCTCAGGCTGGAGGCAACGGTAACAAAAGAGAGGCTGAAAACTTGCACTGGCCTTGAGGATGACCAGTCTGAGTATGTTTTCTCACCAGAAGAACCGGGAAATATAAACTGAGAAGATTGCAGTGAGGATGAAATGAGGTAATATGTCAAGTCCCTAGAAGGCTCCCTCCTCCTTCCTCTTTCCTAAAGCAAACCTCACAATTTGTCAGTTTTACTCTGGTTCCTCCAGGCTGGGAGTTGAGGAACCCCCGTGGACCTTACCAAGGCCAAGATCAGGACAGCCCATACTTTCAGCCCCCTCAAGGGGAATGGCCAGGCCCCCTCCTCCCTGCACCCCTGTGTCTGTCCCCAGAAGTCCTGCTTGTTACTATACAGGCCTCACCCTGCCCAGTTTGGCCAGGCTGTCCCATTCGGAGCAGGGCTGGTAGCACCGTGTCCCTAGGAGCCTCAGCACACATTTCCAAGGACACAGCCCCATGTGTGTACATGCATGCATGGACACACAAACTTGTGACATCCCAGTTCTTTCAAGGAGAACACCCACAGGAAGGAAGGAGGAGGAAGGGAATGGAGTTCAGATTGCAAATGTGATGTAGTAGGAGGGAGCACAATGCCTGGCCAAGCTGCTCTTTGCCTTTCGCAGAGAAAATAGCATGGTACTTAACAGTGTGCAAACATTTCACATGGGACAACTCATTCAATCCACAGGTATTCTCTCACCCCTTCTTGCAGATAGGAGAGGAGGCACATGTCATGGAGACATAGCCAGTGAGTGGCAGACTCAGGATTCACTTCCTATCTCCAACTGTAGACCCTGTTCTGTCTCCCTTGGGCCCAAAAGCAACCCTGGGTCAGAAGCATCCCAGGCAGGGAGCCTGTTTGCCCCACTTAAGGTTCAGCCTCCTGCTACCTGTCCAGTCTGACCAAGGCAGGCAGAGGGGGGCAGTGGACAGCCCCTAGGTACAGCAAGTCCCCACAGGGTGGGGAGTGAGGAGGTGAGGTGCTGTTCAGAGAAGTGGGGTCTTCCCAGAAGCTGGAGGAGAAAGGGGGTGAGCAATGGGGCTGGAGTGAGCAGCCTGGAACAGAACGACCTCTTGGAAGAGGTGTCTTGGGAGAAAGGGAAGAATCGTCCTTACGGATCAGGGCCCAGAAACATAGAGGGGAAACTGAGTCAGGGCTGGCAGTCCAGGCTCACCCTTTGGCTGGAAATGGTTTTCTCTGTCCACAGGGAGGTTGGGTGAATGGGTGGGCCAGGGTGAGGGGCAGCTAGGCCTCCACTGTGACTGGAAGCCAAGGGAGGCTCTGGCCTTGTCAGCCACGTCACGGACCAGAAAGAGGCAGAGAGGGCTGTGCAGGCTGGGGGCAGCAAGAGGGACAGGAGCCCCAAGGTCAGGTCTCAGGGAACGTCTTTGAGAGAATGCAGGGAGGCCTGAGTCCACACCTGGAGCTTTGTTTTGACAGTCCCTCACCCTGAAGCCCAGATACACTGCACACTTGACCTGAATGTGTGCTGTAGTACAGCCGTCAGGCCAGGGAGAGGAGGGAAAGTGGGGAGCTTGTGAACAGGCCCTGGGTCTCCCAAGGAAAAACCTGCCACCTCCTACCCATTCCCTGATGTGGTGATGGGTAGCAGAAAGTTCACCAAAGCTAAGACCGGGGGGACACCAAGGGCACACTCTCAACTCAGGGGCAACCTCCCACCTCTCTGGTTTTCTCCCACGAGATTCAAAGTCAGAGCAGGAGATGGGGAGAGAAGCTGCTTCAGCAAGAACTTTTTAAATACTTGCTACATGACTGTATCATGCTGGAAATGGTGGTTTGTAGGGTGTGTGTACTTTTTCTACCAAGTATACTGTTTTCCAGGTAGATTTTCTTTTTTTAATGTTTGTTTGTTAATAAATGGTTCAGAAAACAAGGGGACTTAAAGTGGTGATGGTAGGTGGGTGGGGGAGCAGTAATGTGGGGTGCACTGACCCCCTTGGCTCTCCCCACCCTCATTTGGTCTACCCAGTTGGCTGCAGGCCTCTGTCAGTTCCAGACAACCTCACGCCTTTGCCAGGCAGTGAGACGCCATGCCCCTCTGACCAAACTAGCCGTCCCCGACCCACTGATCCTCAGCTCCAGAGAGCCAGCTCTTGGCTCTGCTTAAGACCTTGGGCAAGACCCCTATGTGCTGGGCCTCAACTCTGCCTGTCTGCAGGCTCTGAAGACCAGCTGGAGCGTCAGTGACCAGCAGCTGCTGCCACACTTCAAAGGCCTCGTTATTCTCGTCCAAGGGGCAGTGCCTGAGTTGCCCCCAAGAGGGCCGGAAGCTGACCTTGTGCATGCACAGGGAGGTCCTGGGATGCCCTCGTGGGGCCTGGAGGGGCTGTGCTACCTACCCTGGGTGCTGGGACCCAAAGAATTCGCCACCTCTGGCTTTTGGAAGGCCTTCCACTTTACCCACCCACATAGGCCTCAGAGATGTCAGCTGTGACCTGTTAGTACATGTGGTTTCCAGCTGGGGTCTCATCTGTAGGGGCGACTGGCAGATGGGATTCTCCTGGTGAGCAGGAGGGCACAGGGGCACCTTCTGTGAAGCCCATCTCAGTGGGTGGCCTGGACTGTCCCAGCACGCAAAACCACAAGGCGCTCTAAGAGGCCTGGACCCAAAGCTACCAGAGAGAGCCCAGGGGGATCCTTCTCTGAACTCTGGGAGCTACCCTGCTCCCTTGGACAGAGTGTCTGCTGTGGGGCAGAGCATGCTGCCCTCCAGCCCCCACTCCTGATTTAACACAAATTGCCCATGGGGCAGCCTGGCTCCCCATGGGGGCTGCAGAGTCTGTCCTCAGGTTCCAAAGTCTGGGCGAGTGGGCTGAGAGCCCTGGGGAGACCAGCCCCTCAGGGACAACCCCAGCCACCTGCTGATGAACTATTATCAGGTGCCAGCACAGCAAGATGAGGGAGGGGCCTGAAAATGGGTCCTTGAGGGTATGCCAAGGGGCTCCTATGTCAGCCTCAGGCGGCAGAGGGTAGCTGGGTGCCTGTGCATGCTCAGCTTTGGAGTTTGAGCACTGGGGACCTGGGTGAGAGCCCCTGACATCTTGGGACAGAAGAGGTTTTGAGAAATATTGCCAGGAGAGAGTACCACGAACAGGCCGGCTCCCAACTCTCCCCAGAGCTAACAGTGGCCTTGGGTTTCCCGGGCAGGACTTGGGAGACTCCTGGTGCTGCCAGCCAGAGCTGCCTGCGGGTCCACGCCCTCCTCTGCCTTCTCCCTCCACCGTGTTTGCCTGCGGTATCCTAGGAACGCGGGACTTTGAGGCTGTGGTCTGTTACATAACAGCTTTCATCCCTGCCATGAGTTCAGCCCTCCAGCGAGCGGGAGCTGAAAGCAGGCGCACGGAGGAAGGGCCTCTTCTCCAGACTGGGGGCTCCTGCCTGCCCAAGTCTGCAGTCTCTATCTCTGCCCTGCACACCCCACAACGCGCACCCAGAGGAGGGAACTTAATAAGCAATCAGCATCCAGCTAGAGCCTTTCAACACGACCCCCGTGTCCTGTCCTTATCCCGTGTAAGTGCGGTACCTGTCAGTAGCTGCACGCTGACCGTGGCTTCCCAGAACTCACAGCTCGGGGAGGGAGCAGTCCTCGAGTTGGTGCGGCATCCACAACCTTTCCCCATCCCTCTGTGCACCCCAGGCTTTCCTCCTGCCCGAGAAGGGGCCACAGGCAGACCCCTGCTGGGTGCCTTCCCTCGCCTGGAGATGCCTGCCCTGCCGCCCTACTCTTGGCTGCCCCTGCCCCTTGGGCACCTTGGCAGCTAGCCAAGGCAAGCCACCCTGCTCCTACCTGTCCTCTTCTCTGGCCAAGGCAGAGAGTGCTCCAGCAGAGACTTGAGGACCTCAGGCATGTCCATGGCAGGGGCCACTCCGATCCGGTCGCAGCTGGACAAGCCCGGCGGGAGGTGCTGGCTCCAGGAGTTTGGAAGCCGCAGGAGAGGCAGTGGCTGGCCGGGAAGCTGCAGGCTAGGAGGCAGGCAGGGCGGGAGCCCGAGGCAGCCAATAGGCAGCACCGGCGGCGGCCCGCCCGGCCTCCCCCAGCTCGGCGCTCCGCCAGCTGCGGCCGCAGCCAGGCCTTCCCTTCCCGCTGCCTGGCGGGACGAGCCTGGTCCTACGCCAGCCGCGGCACGTGGAGCAGCTGCGCCAATCCCTTGGCGGAGCACTGGGCTGTTATCTAACTTTGCAAAGGGAAGTTCTTCCCCAGGCTGGGAGCCAGAACCCAGGCCTTCTAGGTGAGCGCTGCGAGCACGGCTACACGCCCACAGCGAGCACACATCGGCACACCTGGGGAGGAGGAGCCCTGGAGGCCCCCTGCACAGGCTAAGGAAGCCGTCCCGGGCTGGGGCCGGAGATGCCAGCGAGAAAGGAGGGCGAGTCAGATCGGCACCCCAGGCAGATCAGCACAAAGGATACGCACAGGCGCCAGAATACGTACCGGCAGATTGGCGAGCCTCAGTGGGCCGTTGGCATGATTGGATGTCGATGCGTGTGTGCCCTGCACATGGGCTCTGCAAGGCACATTGGTGCCCAAGTGGCATAATTGGGGCTTTAGATCGTCTGCAGGGCCTGGGACCTGTGCTCCCCAAGGAAGCATGAAGTCCGCATCCCGAGGTTCTTTGGCCTTTGGTGGAGAGAGAAGAGGCAGGTGCTTAGCGAGAAGGGCAAGCAGGGCAGGCAGAGCTAGGAGGAGGGCGGCTAGGCAAACTAGACTCAGTCTTGCCTGGAGGATGAGTCACTGCTTCTTTGTACTGGGGACCTTGTACAAAGGCTGTTTGCTATAGTCCCCTCCCTTTCCCAGGCAGCTTAAACCCATCGGTAAAACACCACCCACCAAAGACCATCATCAGAGCTAAGCAAGCTTTGACCATCTTTGGCTGGGGACATCAGGTTTTGGGTTCTGCCCTGCATTGAGTGGGATCCTGAACAAGCTGTGCAGCTCTTCTGGGTCTCAGTTCCAAAACTATGGCTGCAGTGGCCTCTGAGGTCCCTTTCAGTTCTAGTTATATGTCTCTGAAACTGCAGGTTGGATGCATAAGCATTTGGTTCCCTGCACTGAATGCAGTCCTTTGGTTTTTTCTAAAATACCATTTTGAACTGAATTCATAAAAATACTCCAGGAGTATCCACGTTTCTCTCCTTACAAAGCTATCACTGATGCTGTAATAGTTAAAATTAAACTTTTAAGTATTAGAATCTATTATAAGGTGTAAAATTTAGAAATAAAAAAATCACAAGTCATTCCTAAAGCACAAGAAAAGAATATGCCTTGATGTGCATATATTATTACAATACTTGTTACATTTTACTTTAAAAGCAGGTATAAGGATAAAGAATAAATGTGAAAGCCATGCATGCATTATATCTGCATATATAATATTTGCATTTGCAAAATTTCCATTGTTTTAGCCTTGTGGCTTTCAGTTTCAAGAAGTGAATTGACATAGGCCCATTATTTTTTAATAGCTGCTTGTTTATTGTATCTTTCAGTTACTGAAAAGGTACTTCAGCCTGACTAAAATTTGGAATTGTGTCTTTTTTCTTTGTTTTTGTTTTTTAATTTATTTATTAATTAAAAAATTAATAACAAACAAAAACATTAACATATATGGAATTGTATCTTTTGTTCCATCCTCACCACTGTTATCAGATTTAGTTAATTGCATAAAACCATTATTGTATGTCATAAATATGTAAATGAAAGATGTTGAATCTTGTTTAAGAGCATTTAAAAAAATCCATTTTGAACTGAATTCATAAAAAATACAATAGGAGCCTCTCTGGTCTCTCCCAACCATCCCCAGCTTTTCTTCTAATTACCCACCTTTCCTCCCTGAGAGCCCTCCTCAAATTATGGGTTTTTTTTTCTCCCCAAATCAATTAAAAGTTACCTTAAATTTTGGAATACAAAAAAGTTATGGGTGGGCAACAGTGGCTCACTGGCAGAGTTCTCGGCTGCCATGCCAAGACCCGGGTTCGATTCCTGGATCTTCCCATGCAAAAAAAAAAAAGTCATAAGGCTCAAATCTCAAAACCATTTATAAAGGTAGACTTTAGAAATGTCATTTCTATCCCTGTCCCTCATCCCCTTTCCCCTTCCTGGAACCATTTTTATTAGTTTCTTATTTAGCCTTCCAATGTTTCTTTTTGCAAACATAAGCATATATGTGGATATAACTTTTAAAATTTCATTTTATTTATTTGTATTAAATTATGGTAAAATATATGTAACATAAAAATAATTTTAAACATTCTGAGTGGACTAGTCTTTGAAATTGAGTACATTGGTAATACTGTGTAACTTTCATTACTATTTATTTTCAGGCTATTTTCATCATCCCAAATCAAGACTCATATTCATTTAGCAATACTTCTCCATTCTCCCCTCCTCCACCCCTGATGACTACTATTCTGCTTTCTGTGTCCATGAATTTGCTTATTTTAAATATTTTGCACAAGAGACATCATGCAAAATTTGCCCTTTTGCGTCCAGCTTATTTCACTCAATGTGGCATCTTCAAGGTTCATCCATGTCTGTGGCACATACCAGCACTTGACATCTTTTTTTTAGTTTCCTAGGCTGCTCAAAGCAAATACCGTGAAATGGGGCCCATTCCCTAAACAGTGAGAATGTATTTGTTCACGATTTTGAGACCAGGAAGATATCCATATCAAGGCATCATCAAGGCGATGCTTTCTTCCTGAAGACTGGCTGGTGGCAATCCTTGGCTCCTCTATCACACAGCAAAGCCAACGACCATGTCTGCTGATTTCTCCCTTTTCTTCCTTTGGCTTTCTCTCTGTGTGTCTAAATTTTGTTTTCTTATAAAGGACTCTAATAAGAGGATTAAGACAGATCCTAATTGAGGTGGGCCATACGTTAATGCCTTAACTGAAGTAATTTCATCAAATGGTCCTATTTACAGTGGGTTTATGCCCACAGGATATGATTAGCTTCAATTTCATACGTTCATAACATACGGCTTCCACCATGCTCGACCCTCTGGACCTCCAAAAGATACGTTCTTTCTACATGCAAAATACATTCATTGCATCACAATATCCCAAAAGCCTTAAATCCTTTCCGTAACAATGCTAAGAACAGTGTTTCATCAAAATCAGTTATGGATGTGGTCTGTCCTGAGACGTAATTGCCCTCTGTCTGTGGACCTGTGAAAGCTAGAGAACAAGTTATCTGCTTCCAGAGGCACAGGCATAGGATCCCATTTTCACCACTTTCGTGCATATAATTCTGTGATATTAATTACATTAAAAAAAAAAGTGTTGTGCCACCGTCACCACAATCTATTACCACAACTTAACTTCTTCATCACCCCATGCAGAAATTCTGTTTCTATCAACGAAAATAACTCCCTATTCCCTACCCTTCAGCCCTCCAGGCCCTGGTAGCCTATCTCTATGTATTTGCTTATACTATGCATTTTGTATAAGTGAAATCATACAATATTTGTCCTTTACTATCTGGCTTATTTAATTCAACCCAGTGTCTTCAAGTTTCATCCATGCTATAGCATATATCAGAATTTCATTGCTTTTTATGTTGTTTATATCCCACATTTTACTTATCCATTCATCCATTGATGGACATTTGGGTTGCTTCCATCTTTTGACTATTGTGAATAATGCTGCGATGAACACTGATGTACAGATACCTATCTGAGTCCCTGCTTTTGGTTCTTTGTGGTCTATATCCAGGAGTGGAATTCCTGAGTCATATGGAAATTTTTATGTTTAACTTTCTGAGGTATCACCAAACTGTTTTCCACAGTGGCTGCACTATTTTACATTCCCACCAACAATGCACAAGGGTTCCTGTTTCTCCATAACCTCACTAACACTTGTGATCTTCAGATTTTTAAAATAATTGTCATCCTACTGGGTGTGAAGTGATATCACCTTTCAATTTGAATTTGCATTTCTTTCATGGCTAATGATGTTGCACATCTTTTCATATACTTATTGGCCATTTAAAAATCCTCTTTGGAGAAATGTCTACTTAAATCCTTGGCCCATATTTTAATTGGGTTGTTTTTCTTTCTTTTTTCAAAGAGAGTAAGAGTTTATTACTAGGTGTATAGTAGGAGAGCAGATGGCCTAATGACTCAAAATCTGTCTCCCAGAGTTTAGGGGGTTCAGGGTTTTTAAGGATTTTAGTAAGGGGAGATGAGGTCATTTTGAATACCAGTTTCAAAGCAGGAAAGGAGACAGTGTTATCATTATCATTCCAATAGAAAAACATAAGCTGAAAGGAGGGGAGGCAGAGCTATCACTTCAGTACTAAAGGTGTACGCCAAAAGGAAGGAAATATTAATGGATGACTTTATTAGCATTAGGACCTTTGCTCTACAAGAGAATGACCTGATAAAGCATCTTTTAAAGTCACAAAGGCACAGGATAAGGGCTTTTACAATCATTTCACATATCCAGGCAACTTAATTATAGTTTAGGGCTTCCAGATATTCCCCTCTGTCTACTCCAATATCCCAGAAAGAAAAAAAGGAATATCTATATAATGATTCAGTAATCAAAACCATCCCTTAAATCCTGATTTCTCAGTTACAGTTCCTTCCTCTTATTGGATAATTATCTCTCAATCTTGAGGGATATCTGGGTGATGACTCTTGTAACTGCTTCAAGGCTGAAGAGGGGCATTGTTAACAAGGGGCAGAGGGATGAACCAATGAAACCAGTTGTTATTCTTGGAGAGTTCAGCATCTCTGGGTTTCAGAGCTTCTCTGGCATTGGAACAATATGGAAGTTTCAAGTCTCTGAAAAAGAAACTTAATAAGTAAAATTTTATAGAGCTCAGGATATCTGTCAGGGTTTCTAGGAACATTGTTGGTTGGGTTTGCCGTATTGTGGCAGTTTGCAAAATCTGGCTGAAACTTGCATAAGAGTAATGCAAGAATGACCTCTTGACTTGATTTGAAATCTCTTAGCCATTGAAACTCTACTTCTTTTCTCCTTTTTGGTCAGTTCATCCATGATGTCAGGGCCAGGCTCATCCTTGGAATTTATGTCTCACAGTTCTAGGGTCAGTTATGTCCCACGATGCCAGGGCCAGTTATGTTTCACACTGCCAGTGCCAGGCTTGCACCCCTGGAAATTATGTACCACGATGGGGGGAAGCTCAGAGTTTGGCTTAGAGAGAGACCACATTTGAGCAACGGCAGAGATTTTCTGGAAATGGCTCTTAGGCACCAAAACTAAGTAGGTTCAGCTTACTATTACAGAAATAAGTTTCATAAGGGCAAGTCTGAAAATTGAGGCCTTGGCTTATAAATTGGGAGCCCCTCCTGCTTAAGCTTCCCAGGTGGGGAAGCTTAATAGTTCTATTTTTCCCAGTCCCTCAAGGGACTTTGCAAACACTTTTTCATTTTCTGACCCAAATATTCTGAAATGCATCATGGCATAGCATTAACTTGTACAGAACATTAAGATTTTGTTCCTTATTTCAGGTTCCATATCAAATAAAGTTGAGTTAGGTTGTTTAACTGACTATACAGATTAAATTAGATAGTGCAAATTTTTGACAACAGAAACATTTTTCTTTTATCTCATGCAAGAGTTAAAGCTTTAAAATACAGACAATATTATTCTTTACCTTGTGTATTAATTTACCTTAGTTTTAACTAGATCAGTTTCATCACAGCTTTAATCAGAGTTTGATTTCTAATTTTTTTTTTAACCATTGCTGTGTGGATCCATGCTAACTTTCAGAGTTGGAGGACCAAATATGAGTTTCAGGTGTCACACAGACACTTAAAGTTCCAGGGAACTACTGGGCTAACAAAGAGTAAAGCACCTCAGAATCTAATAATAACAGTTAACACCTATAATCTGAGCTTCACTTTTCATAAGCATTTTAAAATAAAGCTTCTTTCAGAAATAAAGACATTAGACAGTTGTTTTATATTAAGAAATCATAGCAGAGATTTTATTCTGTTTCACTTTTACACATTACCAGAGTTACACATTACACATTACCAGACTTAACAGATAAAATATAACATATATGTTTGTCTTGCCTTCTTTAAAAGTTTTTCCTTGTTAAAGCTGGAGCTCTGACCTATAGTTGAGCACATATACTTTTAGAGACAGATTAGAGCAAAGCAGTGCAACTGACAATTTGGCTGTTTCTATAGTCTGTAGCCTTTTAAGAATAACTAAAACCATGACTAACAACACTGTACCATTGCTTAGTATCATACATACATATATGGTTTCGAGTATTTTCTCCTGATCTGCAGATCATCTTTTCACTTTCTTGATAATGTCCTTTGATGCACACACATTTTTTTTTTTATGGAGTCCATTTTGTCTATTTTTGTGTTTGTGTGTGCTTTTGGTGTAAAATCAAAAAGTCCATTGCTTATTGTAAATCCCTAGATATATTTCCTATGTCTTTTTTTGTAAGAGTTTTATAATTTTAGCTCTTATAATTATACCATTGATTCATTTTGAATTAATTTTGTATTTGGTATATGTGGTAGGGGTATAAGGTAAGAGGACATATTTTTTCTTTTGCAGGTGGATTCTTTCCCCATTGAGTGGACCCTTGTTGAAAATTGATTGGCCACAGATGTGTGAATTTATCTGCAGATACTCAATTTTTTCCCATCAGTCTATATGTCTAGTCTTATGCCAGTACCACACTGTTTTAATTACTGTAGCTTTATCATATGCTTTGAAATCAGAACATGTGAGTTCTATTTTGTCTTTTTTTAAAGATTGCTTTGAGGTGGCCCATGGTGTCTCAAGCAGAGTTCTTGCCTGCCATGCTAGAGAACCAGGTTCATTTCCTGGTGCTTGCCCATGCAAAAAAAAAAAAAAAAATATATATATATATATGTTTTGGCTAATTGGGGCTCCTTGCAATTCCATATGAATTTGAGGAACAACTTTTCTATTTTTTGTAAGAAAAAAAAGGCTGCTAGAATTTTCATAGGGATTGCATTGAATTTGTAGATTGCTTAGGCAGTATTGACATCTAAATATTATCTTTCAATCGATGTACATGGGATATCTTTTCACTTATTTAGGTCTCCTTTCAGTTCTTTCAAAAATGTTTTATAGTTTTCAGTGTATAAGTCTATTGCCTCCCTGGTTAAATTTATTCCTAAGTATCTTATTCTTTTAGATGCTATCACAAATGAATTGTTTTCTTGATTTCCTTTTCAGATTGTTCATTACTGGAGTATAGGAACCCAACTGACTTCTGCATGTTTATCTTGTATCCTGCAACTTTGCTTATTTAATTTATTAGTTCTAGTAGTTTTCCTGTGAATTCTTTGTGATTTTCTATATATAGGATCATGTCATCGGTAACTAGGGATAATTTAACTTCTTCCTTTCCAATTTGTGTTTTTTTTTTTTTTGCATGGGCAGGCATGGGAATCAAACCCAGGTCTCCAGCATGGCAGGCTAGAACTCTGCCTGCTAAGCCACTGTGGCCCACCCTTGTGTGTTATTTCTCATTCTTGCCTGATTGCTCTGAATAGAATTTACAGTACAATGTTGAATAATGGTGGTGACATTGGGCATTCTTGTCTTGTTCCTGATCTTAGAGGGAAAGTTTTCAGTCTTCTGCCATTAAGTATGATATTTGCTTTGGGTTTTTCATAAATGCCATTTATCATGTTGAGGAAGTACCCTTCTAGTCTAGTTTTGTGAGTGTTTTTATCATGAAAAGATGTTGAACTTTTTCAAATGCCTTTCATCCATCAATTGAGATGATCATGTGATTATTCTCCTTCCATCTATTAAAGTGGGGAATTGCATTGATTGATTTTGTATGCTGAACCATCCTTGCCTTCCTGGAATAAATCCTACTTGGTCTTGGTATATAATCCTATGGATACATTGTTGGAGTCTGCTTGCCAGTATTTTGTTGAGGATTTTTGTATTTATATTCATGTAGCATATATAATTTTAAATTACATTTTTGAAGAGTTGTATGTATGTTTTGGCCAGTTGGAAGTATTTTATAATTACTAGGGAAGGCTCCCTTATCTGTTCCCAGCTAGAATCCTGGCCTCTGTGACCCCAGGATGAGAATGAGGGTGGCTGCCTCGAGTGGGGCCTGACTCAGACAGGGGCTTGTGCATTAACCATACCTTGGCCTAAGAACCCTCTTGAGCGCAAGACTGGCTTAACATGAAGGTGAAATATGTCCATGCCATTCAGAGGGAAATGTCTCAAAAATACCCACTGTTGCATGACATTTCATCCTTGAAGAATCATTCCTGTGAGCTCACCGCAGGCTCCTTTTAATATACAGAAGTATTATGTCTGGAGGACCGTGAATGAGTGCTTGCTGCATATCTAGTATGGTAGTTAGATTCAGGTGTCAACGTGGCCAGGTGATGGTGGCTAGTTCTGTTGCTGTGGCCTTGAATCATTAGCATGCGAAACTCATCTATGGCTGATTACATTTGCAGTCAGCTAAGGGGAGTGCCTTCTACAATGAGTGATGTTTAATTGCATTAGCTAGAGAGGTCAGCTAATTAAAAAGAGAGAGCTCAGAAGAGAGTTCAACACAGCACAGCTCAAGCAGCTCAGTATACCTCATCTCAGCATTTGCAGTTCAGCCCAGACGTTTGGAGATGCAGAAAGGAATCGCCCCCAGGAAAGCTGTTGGAACCCAGAAGCCGGAAGAGAAGGTCAGCAGATGTGCCTTCTGGTGTAAAAGAGAACATCAGATCAAAGTTAGCTGCCTTTCCTTTGAAGAACTGTAAGGTTTTAACTAAATAAATCCCCTTTTATTAAAAGCCAATTCCGTGGCCCATGCACTTCCCGCCCCCCCCCCCCCCAAAAAAAAGAGAAATCAACAAATGGTGCTGCAATAACAGGATAGCCACTTGAAAAAAGAATGAAATGTGACCCCCACCATACAGCATACAGAAAAAATAAGGCCAGTCTGTCTCTGGTGTGTTGTATTCTGGCAGCTTTGGCAGCTGAAAACACCTGCAACCAGGCTAGTCCCTGTGTGGAATTCATATTTAGTAACATAGTGAGCCAGACAGCTCCCTGCCCTTAAGGAATTTTCATGGCACTGAAAGTCCACGTGGTAACCCCTATTCTGCACTCAGTGTTCAGCTGGCAGCACCACCAGTGGTCCAGCAGGTGTCACATCAACAGATTGTGGGGTCAAGTGGCTGGGGAGGGCAGAGGTCAGGAGCACACTAGCCACACCTGGGAGAAGGGGAGGCCAGACGTTTGGACTGGCCACAATGGCAGATGTGCTGGGATTGTCTGCACTTCTTAGGCTTCCTGGCTTAGAGGTCCAATGCCCAGTGTAGATGTCTTGGGTCCTGACTGATGCCACTAAACCTAATCCCTACACCCTCCCTTGGGCTTTCACCAATTATTTGCCCCCAATTCCCTGGGAACTGAGCAGGTGTCCTTTATGTGATGACAGTTTTGTCTCTTCCCTGGGAAGCTGTGAACTCCTTGCTTGCCTTGTGTTGGCCAAGGAGGAGCCCTTAATAGGCAAGAGGCCAGAGTCAGGTAGAAAAGTTCCCATAAAAGCATTTAATATATTATTTAGTTGGGGGAACTGAGGCCCAGGTTGCGGAAGGACTTAATCAAGAACCCATATATTACCTCAACCTTCTCCTTGACACAGCAGCGCTCATTTAAATTCCAGGCCAGGAAATGACGACACGGAAAACGGTTGACACAAATGTACCAATACTCAATCATCAGATCAAATTTATGGATAATTAGGTCCAGTGGCTGGGGTTGCCCTCTTCTAAGGTCCTGGGGGTATTTCCTCCTTAAGTTTCACAGAGGACAGCTCCTCATGGGCCAAGGCCAAGGCCCCTGGAGGCTGCAAAGGGCTCCTCAGGTAGAGTATATATGTGGATGCAGTTTTCTTTTCTAGAGAAGGTGGACAGTGTCTGCCCCACCCCAACTTCAGGTCCCTGATGGTCACCTCACTTTTCCCAGTCTTTCTTTGGAAGCGGCTTTCAGGGAGTGGAGGCAGGGAGGAAGTGCACCGTGGCTGGTGGAGCTCACTGCAGCTCTACCCATAGACCAAAGACCAGAAACAACTGTATTTAATACTTGGGGGCTGCTCAAGCCAGCTCTGGTCCATTGGTGGGATGAAATATAAGCTACAGCTTGTAAATATCCAGTTACACTGGCCTGTGGAAATGCACACGTGAAACAAAATTAAAAGAAAGATGCAAGTACACACTGATTGCAATGGTAGAAAACATTTCTAAACCCCCAACTCCAGTTTCACCTCCTTCAGGAAACCCTCCCTGGCTTCATAGCCTGGGTGAGGTGCCTCCCCTGGCACCCTGAGTGTCTGCCACATCATCCTGCAACCTTCTATTTAGGTAGCTTTCCCCCAGCAACACCAGATTCAAGGGCAGCCTCAGTTTAATCAGAAATCTTGTATCTCTAGTATCAGGGACACCTAGGTACTCAGTTAATGCTTATTAGCCTGAACCAAATGAGAACCCGAACAGAATTTAAGGAAATTTACAAGAACTTAAGAATTTCTGTCCATTGAAGTCCTGCTCATCTGACACTTTTCTGTGTTCAAGGATGGTGCTGATGTAGGCTCATGGTCTCACCAGCTGGGAGGATGGGGCTGCATTTTTCTTTCCGGAGCTGGACCCTGCCATACTGCTTTGGGGTGGGCCAAGGGTGCTGAGAAACACAGGACATCAGAGCTGAAGGGACGTTGGCCAAATGCCCAGGCCAATGGTCCCTTTTTGTTTTTTTGTTTTTTTTTGCCTCTTGAGTGTCCTCGGAGCCTTTGCTGAACCTCTCTGAGCTATAAAATGCGGGCAGTGAACTTGCAGGGTTATTGAGGAGAGTAGACTGGCTAAATACACAGACCCTGGTGCAGACTCATTCCGTTCATTTATCAGGCATCCAAGAGCCTCCTGCATATCTGGTCCAGTGAGGACCTGGCCCAGGAGACAGTCTGTCCTCAGAGAATTCACAGGCCTGGCACGTCTGTCCCTGGGGCCACCCAGTACTGCTGTCTCCATCTGCCTGTGTGTCAGAGCGGGCTCCTGAACACATGCCACCCATCCCATGGGGACCTCCCTCTCCTGCAGCCAGGCACAGCCAAGAGGTTTGAGAAAGGACTCTCCTCCCCACCCCAGCAGAAACCATGTCCCCGGAGCGAGGTTCCCATTATAATACACCCTCCTTTTAAACACAAGGGACTGGGCCTGTTGTGACTTCAGTCTCCCTTGAGTCCAGTGGAGTCGGGGCTGCAGTTGGGATCCTGTTCCAAAGCAAGTGTGGCCCGGTCCTTCGCCGTCTATTCCGGGAAAAGCCAGACCCCGGAAGGGCACAGAGGCCAGCCCTCTGGAACCCAGGGTGGTGGTGATGAGGGCAGGGGTGCCCTGGGCAGCCCCATGCGGAGGCCTGAGAGCCGGCAGGGTACGGGTGACAGGGTGGCCATGGGTTCCAGGGTATGGGCACAGCTTGTGCTGCCAGCAGAGGCGCTGCCTGTGCTCAGGTCAGTTGGGCCGGCGTGTTTACTGGCAGGGACACCAGGGACACAGCCCTCGGCCCCTGCCCCCCAGGATGCCTGCCTTGAAGCCTGACCCGGCCCAGAGCAGCCCCGGCTCCCTGGCAGTTAGAGGAGGGACAGAAGCGACACCATGGGGGCAGAGGCCAAAGTGCACGTTTGTTTTCTAGAACAGAGGCTGAGAGAAGCAAGTTTCTTTCATTTTATTTTAAGAAGGACAAAAATTGTTATTAAAACATCTACATTATTATCAAGATACTAGACCTTATGAATATTTAATATTAAAGTGTGGTATTCTTAAAATTTTAATACACAGACATTTTTAAAGGACCATTAATTAAATCGATTACTGCCCAGATGAGAAATGCAGCACCCCTCCCTGGGCCCCCCACCACAGAGTGACACTTCCATTAGGGGTCCCCCCCACCTCATACCTGCCAGGCCAGCTTGACCCTGTTTGCTTGGGGTGGGCCCAGGCCCCTGATTCACCTCTGAGCCTCCCAGCCAGGGGCCTTAGAGGGACCACAGAGGAAATAACATCATCATTAAAAACGTTTTTCTTGTTTCTTTTCCCCGCCCCCTGACACGCCCTGTTTCTCTCTTCCCAATCCTGAGGGTGAACCAGCTCTGGCCAGGCCAAGCCCCACCCCCAGATCCCAAGGGCCCCTGGACAGATAACAGACCAGAGAAGAAAAACCTGAACTCCAAACTTGTCCCACTGGGTGGGAGACAACAAAAGTCATTTTCTTTCTTTCCCTGAGCACTCGCACTCTAGCCCCACCAGGCCAGGGTGATCTGGGGGGCCTTTAGGCAGAGCTGGGGCCAGGTGGGGGCCATCTAGCCCCACTGCCCCAATCACCTCTGACCCACAGCTGGGTGGCCTGCTGGTGACCCCCCCCCCAAAAAAAACCCCCTCCAAATCACACCAGGATGGCTGCATTTCCTGGCCAAGTCTTTAATCTTTAGCCCTCATTAGAAGTGATCTCTTGGATACCACACACATATATAATATTATATAGAGCGATATATTTAATACCTGTGTATATATGCATCACGGGGGCGACATATATACACACTAAAAACAAGGCTGGTGACAACAGACTGCAACACCACGGATCAGGGGAACAAGTGTCATTGACATTCACGGCCACGGCTCCGCCTTGGGTGTGGTCTCTCCTCCCCACCCCCAGCCACATCACCAGCACCCAAAGGCTGCAGTGCTGGCCTGCTGGGGGGTGGGGAGGGAAGAGGGTAGGGTGCATGCCACGATTATCGGGAAAAGGTTGGGCAGTGGCGGCAAGAGGAACAGGGTTCCCTGCAGCCCAGGTGCCCATCAATTTGTCATCCATCACGCTGCCAATCATTGCTGGAGAAGAAGTAAGGGGTATTCCATTCTCTCCATCTCATCCCCTCCACCCCAGCCTAGGTCCCTGGTTCCTTCCGGGGGTGCCCCACTCCTTGTGCCAATGGCGAGGGACATTCTGGAATGTCTGGGGGAACCAGGGAAGGCTGGGTCTGCTCATGGAGGGGATGGAATGGAGAGGAGGGGGTGCACGCAGACATATCAGACGATGGGGATGGGAGAGGGCCTGGTGGATGGGGGCAGGGGCTGGGGGTCAGCTGGGGTCCCAGGCAGCTGGCGGGGCCAGGGATTGAGGAGAGGCTGGGAGAGAGATTTTTAATTGTATGTCTGGGTGTAGGGGAGAAAAGGGAGAGGACCATGCTGGGGCCCCAACAAGAGGAGCTGTGTCCAATCCTGGAGCGGCCCACGAAACCCAGGACTGACACTTTCCTCCACCCCACTCCTCCCTCATGCGGAACCCGAGTGCTTGGTGCCCTGTCCTCTACAACTGTTCCCCAGGAGGTGGCCTCTGCTGCACTTACACAGCCACTCCCCCTCTCAGCCTTGTCATACACTGACTCAGGGACAGTCACATCCCTGATGAGCAGCCTGGAGCCTCTAGTTTATACCTGGCCGAGTCTTTTAACCAGCTCTGCCTCGTGCCTGGGGCTGGTGACCCTGGGCAGATGGCTTTCTCTCTGGGCCTCAGTGTTCCCCTATGTGAAATGGGCTGAGTTACCTCCAAAGGCTCAAAGGCTCTACAGTCTACATTCAATGGCCCATTGAGGGAGAGGGGCTGGGTGGTGTGTCATTACAGAACCCAGACTCCTCGCTCAGGCCCCAGACACCGTCCCACCCTTCCAAACAGAGGGAAAACTGAGTGAGCGTAGGTGACCAGTACAGGGTCCCCAGCTCCAACCTGGGGCTGCATTTTAAAGCTAATTGGGGCCGCTTGCCTCCTGCTGTGTCCTGCTCTTTCCCCAGGGAGGGGCTGAGGTGGGGGTGGGGCAGGGAGAAGGACCCTCCTGCTGCAGATTCAAGTGGGGACCCCAGGCTCCCCAGCCCTGAGCTTGGGCCCCCTTTAGGAGCAGACTGACGTTAAAGCTGTAGGCTGAAGCTGGAGGGGCCAGCTAGGCCCCTCCCTCCCCAAGCAGGAGAGGGGGATGGGGGAGGGCCTGGCCAGGGTTTCAGCAGGAGGAAGACCCTGGGACCCCTGGGCTGCAGCACGTGCACCTGGATATGCACACCTGGAGCTGTGGGGGCAGAGAGGACAGGAGCCAGGGGGCTGGGGCTGCCTGAGGAGGGCGACCCTGGCCCCTCCCTGGCTGGCCCCGGCCCCTCTGTCAGGCCCTTTGTCCCCACCCCGGCCCCCTAACCCCAGGACTTCGCCTGTGGCCAAGATGGGGGCCTACTCCCCAGTGGTGGCAGCAGCAGCGGCAGGGGCTTCTGGGGCGGCCCCAGCAGTGTCCCCATCCTCTTGCAGCAGGAAGTTGTATTTGCCAAAGTCGTCGTCCCGTGAGCACAGAAGCATGTCCTTGCGGGCCTTGGCCAGCTTCTGCTTCAGCACCTCGCGCCGGTCCAGCCACTCGTTGAGCTCCTCCTGCCCGTGGGCGCAGCGGCACTTGTCCCCATCTGGGCAGGCCTTGCCCTTCTGGAGCCTGGGGTGGAAGGAGGCTCACTGTGCCCTCCCCCAAAGGCTACACAACCTCCCCCAGGCAGCCAGGGGCCCGAGGGGCTCAGGGCTGCAGGCCTGGCTCAGATGAAACCTGGCTTGGTTCATGACCCAGGGCTGCAAAGTCAGCCCCGGCACCCCCACGGCCTTGCTGACACCCAGGGACAGTTATTTCTGGCCATCACCTCCTCCCCCTGACTCTATCTCTGGGCCAAGAGGAGCCTCTGTATCTCATCTGCCATCCCACCAGGCTCTGCTGGGCCCCTCGCTGTGCCCTGCTGTGGCCCCCCGTGGCCCTCCCCTCCCAGATCACCTGTCGCAGAGCCGGAACTCGCCCATGGGGAAGCGGTAGGCCCAGCCGCTGGCGTCGCTGTCGGACGTGAAGACCTTCTCTTTGTGCTTCTCGGACTGGATGTGCTGCTGCCACTGCTTCTTGCTGTTGCTGTTCTTGCCGCAGAGCCAGCAGTGGTAGCCCATCTGGGGGCAGAGCCGCATGGGCACTGCTGCCCAGCCATCTCTGCCTGGACCCTGCCCCCCTCCGGGGGTCTGAGCCCTCCCGGCCGCCCCTCCAGCTCAGACCCGGCCCGCGGTACCCTTGCCTGGCATTGGGGGCAGGCCTGGGGGTGTTACCATGATGTCTGCATAGTCCGTGGGCATCTGGATCTGCTTCTCCCCTTCCCGAGAACTGATCGGGGTCCCCTCCCCGGGCTTCCCTGGGTTGTGTTTCTTCAGCCACATGTCATAGGTCTGCTGCATGTCCAGGACTGGGCAGGGGACAGAGTGGCCCGTGAGGGTGGCCTCCATTTCAATTGGGAGCCGTGGGCCCCAGTGCCCGGTCAGCCACAGAAGACCCCAAGAGGACCCAGGCAGCAAAGGGAGGGACAGAACGTGCTCTTGGGGCTGTAAATCAATGAGGGGAGGTGGGACCAGTCCCTGCACCCCACCCCGCCACCTCCCACCCACTCACTCTTATTCTCCTTCATGAAGGTCCACATGTCCCTTTCCTCAGGGCTGTGTGCAAAGGAGCAGTTGCCCACGTACTGGCACTTGCGGCCGTTTTGCGCGTGGATGCAGAGCTGTGGGCGGGAGTGGGGGGACCTGGTCAGTGGGCCGAGACCCACAGCCCCAGGCCCCTTTGCAGCTCCACCCCCAGCGCTCACATCGTATTGCTGCGGGAAGTTGCGGATGGACGGCAGCGGCCGCACTGACACCCATTTCCTCTTGGCCTTGGACATCACCAGGAGGACCCGCCGCTCCTTGGTCCAGCTGCAGGCCAGAGTGGGAGGCTGGTTGGGGCGGCCTCAGGGCAACGCCCCAGCTTCTCTGAGTCTTGGCCTGGGCACTCAGGGGTTCCCGCGCTGCCAGCCCACCCTGCCCGCTGCCCGCTCACCAGTGCCGGGCCTTGGCACTGCAGTACTTGAGGTCCTTGTCGGGCTCCACCACCTGCCCGTTCCTCCAGCACTGGCCGCACACGAACTTCATCTGCAGGTCAAAGGTGCTGGGCCCATGTGTCCGCGGGGCACCCTGCCAGGGGAGGGGAGGTTGGTGCAGCCACAGGCACCAGGCCGGAAGCCCTAAGGTCCGTCCTGTAGGTGAGGGTTAGGGCTGCCATCAGCCTTGGACTGGGCTGGTCTCTTCCCTGGTTCCACTAGCAGGAAGTGACTCCAACTGGCAGGCTGCATGGCTTCTTGGGGTGGGAGTCTGGCATGGGCCAGGGCTCCTACTCCTCATTGAGAGCTTGGTCTGCCTTCTCCAGCTAGTTCCCACCTTGTCACACACTGCCTTGGGGGCCTGCTATGTGACAGTACCTGCATTTCCTTGGGCCCAGTACACCAGGTCATAACTCCCTGTTTTTGTACCTGCTGGTTCCTCTGCCTGGAATCCTCTTCCTCTCTTCTTTGTCTAGCACATTCTGAACTGTCTTTCAAAACTTAGCTCCAGCTAAAAGGTATGTCCTTTAATCCTCATTCGATATTGCTGGGTGAAATCTTTTTGGTTGTTTCAATGGAGATGTGACCCACCCAATTGTGGGTGGTAACTTCTGAGTAGATGGTTTCCATGGAGATGTGTCTCCACCCACTGAAGGCGGAGTTGCTTTCTGGAGCCCCTTAAGAGGGAACCATTTTGTTAAAAGCTTTAGAGCCACCAGAACCAACAGAACCAAGAGAACTAGCAGAGCCCACACAGTCAGAGGCCTTTGGAGATACATAAGGAAAATGCCCCAGGAAGCCACTGAAGAAGCCAGGAGAGAAAGCTAGTAGATGTTGTCTTTCCAGCAGAGAGAAAAACCCTGAATATCACTGGCATTCTTGAATCAAGGTATCTTTCCCTGGATGCCTTAATTTGGACATTTTCATGGCCTTAGAACTGTAAACTTGCAACTTAATAATTCCCCTTTTTAAAAGCCATTCTGTTTCTGGTACATTACATTCCAGCAGCTTTTACAAACTAGAACAACCTCCTTAAGGAAGCCTTTCCAGAGCTCTCTCAAGTTGCAGAGGCCCATTCTATGAGCTCCCACAGTATCTGAACTACCTTGTGCAAACGATCTTGTCCGATAATGAGCCCTGGGCTGCAGAGAACAGGAGCCTAGAAGGGGGGAGGCCCCTGCAGGCAGTGGGGAGGAAGAGGCCTGCCAGGGACAGCAGGCTAGACATCTGGATGGCCCTGGGCTCTGGTTCTCCCTCCAGGCCAACACTGAGCTAGTCTCTAAGGCCCCACTATTCTCCCTCCTTGTCTTCTGCCCTGGTCTTTGCTTTGCAAGTGGGAGAGCCAGCTCTTTTGCACACCTGGGACAGGATGGGGGCAAGAGGCAGGCAAAGGGCCTAACTAGCCTTGTCTTCTCTACCCTCAATGCCTTGCCCAGACATGGTGGATGCCTTGCTGCTTTGTGGTTGTACCAGCCTTCACTCCTCCAGGCCTCTGGACAGAGGTGGCTCCTCTCCCATTAGCTAGAGGCTTCTAGGTTCCTCCCTGGAGCCTCTGGTATGGGACCACCTGTCTGTGCAGCCCTCTCTCCTCCACACTGGCCTGTGTGGGCCTCCCGCCACATGAGCTCCCGGGCAAGAGCTGTAATCAAGTTCCCTGGTCCCCAGTGCTGCCTCATCCAGGGCCTTCCCCGGAGAAGGAAGCTCTGCCTGCATTGTTTGTTGACTGACCCCCTGGCCTGGAGCTGGGAGACGGGCTAGACCCCAGTATAATGCACATATCATCCCATGATGAGGCAAGACCAGGACCTTGCAAACCTGGCACAGAGCCTGTACTGGAGCAAGCAGGAGGAAAATCTGTGTCGCTCTTGATTTTTGGACATTCCTCTGGCTCTCAGAAGCAGCATGAGGGGTAGGTACTACTATTCTGGGGGCCAGTGGGGCACAGGCACTCTGGTTCCCTGAGCTCAGGACTGAGGGCTAGGCCTGCACCACACGTGGCAGTACTCCCTGGGCTCCTTGCAGCAGCCCTTGTGGTGGGCAGGATCATTCTTGTTTGACTGGGGCAGGGAGGCTCAGTGAGGCCGCTAACCCACCCATGGGTAAAGGGCCTGAGGATGGGGACCTGGCAGGGGCAGGACCTGAGTGGCATCTACCCTGGCATCTGCATTTCAGCCTCACCGTCCCTCCAACCCCACTGTTCCTCTAGCCCCACCCTCTGGAAGGCAAGCAACTGTCCTGCTAGGGCTCTGGTCAGGCCTGGCACAGAAGTCCTGTTCCCGACCAGGCCTGAGTGCAGCATTTCTGGTGCAGCAATTCCAAGTTGCTGCACCTTTTACAGAATAAATGGCCTAGATGCTTCAAAAATGCCAAGATGGTGAAATGCAAAGAAAGACTGAGGAACCATTCTAGAATTAAGGGGATAGAGAGAGAAACGACCGAGTATAGCTTATTAACTGGGATTTCGGAACAATTCGCGAAAAAGTAAACAGTATTGTGTCAACATTTACTGTATCAATCCCCTGATTTTGGATAACGGTACTGGGTTATGTAAGAGGAAATATGCACTGAAGTATTTAGGGGTAATGGGCTTCAGGTCTGCAACTTACTCGCAAATGGTTCAGGAAAAAACATGTGTGTGTTTGTAGTTTACATGAACTCTTCTACTATTCTTGCCACTTCCTAGTAAATCTGAAATTATGTCCAAGTAAAGGAATGGGAGATATCCCTTGTGGGGCAGGAGGTCCTGCGGGGCTGGCAGCCACCCCCAGTGCCAGCCCCAGGCCCTTACCAAGTTGCTGCCAGCCTTCCCCGCATGGGCCTCCATCTGCTGCCAGTATTTCTTCGATTCCTGGACGATGTCTTCATGAGTCATGCCTGGGGAGGGTGGGAGGCAGACACACACGTCCCTGGAGAAGCTCAGCAAGGTGAGAGGCAGGGAATCAGAGGTGCTAGCACAGTGTAAGCCCCAGGCACAGAGTACTGCATTCCCAGTTAGCCACATTCCCAGTTAGCCTCATTCCCAGGGTAAGGCATGGGGCCCAGGGAAGCTGCTCAGCCCCTCTGAGTGTGTTTGTTCATCAGCAAATGGGAACAAAGGCCTATTCCGATCGCCCACAAAGACTGAGAATAAGATGCAGCTAGGAAAGGGAAAAGGCAAGAGAGAGATGTTGGCACTGTACCAAATCCCTCCTCGCCAGTATTCCTGTCTCTTGCACTAGCTGCTCCTTGACCCCTCAGTAGGGCCTCAAACCTGACCCCTGCTTGGCAGCCTCTAGCCCACCGGTTCTCAGGGCTCCATGCCTGTCTCAGCTCGTTCCCACCACTCAGCAAAGGGCAGAGACCCCAGCCTGGTGGCTCAGATTGCCCCAGCTGATTGTGCCAAGTGAAAAACAGTTGAAACTGAGCCCAGTTTTGGAGATCTAGCTTGGCACCTCTTCCACGAAGCCTACCCTGTTCCCACTCCCTCTTCTTTCTGGTTCCCTTCCCACACTGATTTTGCTTTCTCCTCCGAATCCAGGGATATTATTCCACAGCAGCTGCATGTCACTGGGTGCTTATTCTGAGTCAGGCAATATGTTTGACACCCATTGTCTTACTGATGATTCCCAAGTTTGTATCCATAGCCCAGATCTCTCCGGTGAACGTCCAGGCACCTGGTGCCTGCTCAGCATCAACATTCAAAGTCTAACATGTGGGGAAATAATAGAGCTTGATCATATCTCCAAAGCTGTTCCACCCACAGCCCTCTCCTTCCCAGAACATGGCAACCCATCCTTTCATGTACTTGGGCTAAAAATCTTGGGGTTAACTTTGATGTCTTCCCTTGTCTCACGTCTGGTCCACCAACAAATCCTGTTGGCATCACCATCAAAATACACCCAGAATTTGACCACTTCTCCCACTTCTACCGCCACCTCCCTGGCCTCAGCCATTATCTTTTCTGGCCTGGAAGGCTTCAAATGGCCTACTCAGATCTCCTGCTTCCACCTTTGCCCCCTAGTTTTTTCTCCAGCAACCAGATCATATACCCAACCCACTTAAAGCCTTCTAGACACTATACATTATACTTAAAATGATCCCAATTACATAAGACCTAGAGATTCTTACCTTCCACACTCTGGCACTGCTGACCTCATCTCCTCTCCACCCCTCACCATATTTACTAAGCCACCCACCCCCGTGGACAGTCTTTTTGTACCAAGCTTGTTCCTGCCTCAGGGCCTCCAGCTTTGCTGTTCCCTCTGCCTGGAAAATGCTCTTCCCTGCTTTACCATCTTACCTAAAATGTTACTACCCTGAGTTTCTCCGATTGCCTTGCTTTATTGTTCTCCTAGCACTGATGCATATCTGAAAATGTGATTATATTTCATTGACTAAGAAGACATCGATTGTTAGATGTACCATTATTCTATATCCCTCAGAAAAAGCTAACTAAATTATGCCATGCGATGGAGGAAAATGTGCATCCCAGTTTGATGGGATACAGGATTTATTGACTATTGTGCATTGTCTGTCTTGTCCCATAAATCCCTGAGAGCAAGACTTTGATTTGTTCATTACTGAATCCCCTGGCACAGAGATGGGGCCCAATGAAACCCTGGTTGAATGACTGAGTGACTGAATGGAGGAATATCTTTTAAACCCACAATAGCTCTGTGAGGCCAAGATGACAATCAATATTTCGGATGAGCAACTGGAGGCTCAGAGAGGGAAAGTGACTTGCTGAGGGTCACCTGGTAGCAGGAGGAAGCTGGAAAAGGAGCCCAGGGCTGCCTGGCTGCAAAGCCTGTGCTCTGACTCCTTCTCCCATCTCCAGATATGCTCCCTGGCAGTGTTCACAGAGGGAGGCACCCAGGAGCATCCCAGCTAATAAGTGCCCTTTGGGTTGGACCTTTGTCTCCTCTGTGAAGTCTTGGGAGCACCAACTCCCCCAGGGAGCCCACCCAGGTGCCACCACAACCACCCACCTCTGATGCCCTCCTCCAGCTGCCATGGGGCCCTGCCCGCCCCCAGCCAACCCTGTACTTCCTCTCCACCTGCCCTGCCTGCCCACTCACCTGAGTATTGCTGCAGCAGCCAGACCTTGAGCTCGATGAAGCTGTGGGCAAAGTGGCAGCTGTCTTCCCGCAGGCAGCCGTAGCGCACCTCGTGGCGGCACACATCGAACTGGAAGTGCTCCTGGAACTGGCGGATCTTGGAGTACTTGAGGGAGGTGGAGCGGACGATGTGCACCAGGCACCTGGCGGGTGGGCAGGCAGGTGAGCAGGGAGGGCACAATGCAGCTGCAACACACCAGCCCCTGCCCCAGCCTCTCCTGGGAGGCCCGCCCTGCCAGTGCTGGGCAAGCTGAGGGGAGGGCTCCCCGCTGGGCGCCTCCTGCCCTATGAACCTTTTCTAGAATGTGGATGGCAGAGTAGGTAAGAGATGGGCGTGCTACATTCAGGCAGTACTTGGTTTGAGCCCCAGCTCTGTTAGCTGTGTGCCCCTCCCCTCAGGCTCCAATCTGGAACCAGCTCAAAGATGGAGCAGCCAATAGGAGAAGGGCACCCAGAACTTGGAGGCCGGGAGAAGGGGGTGCTGTTGGTGAGAAAAGCAGCACTTCCCTTCAGTTCCCCACCTCAGTGCTCCAGAGCTGGTCCTGAACCCAGAGGGAAAACGAGTGGCCTCTCCAGGCCAGGAGTCTCAGCTACCTCACAGAGGTAGATGGGGAGTGTCACCTCCTTTGCAGAGGAGGATAGCGAGGGTCAGAGTGGCCAGAGGACAAAAAAAAAAACACAATTTCTAGGCTGGGATTTGGATCCAGGTCTGTCTGACTTCAGGGCCCAAGTTCCATCATCTACCCTGGAGTAGAACTACGGGGGAGCAAGAGGAAACAAATGGGGAGGTGCCAGGCCAGGTCCAGTGCTGCCATTCCCCCCTCCTCCCCAACTCACTGCCTGATGGTGACGTCCTGACAGCAGAGAGCACTGACTGAGTCAGGAGGCTGCTCCCTCCCTGCCTGCTGAGTAAGCTATTTCTGAGCCTCAGCTTTCCCATCTGTAAAGTAGGGACAGTAACTCCCCCTCTCATAGGATTATTGAGATAATGAAGGCACCCATGAGAATGCTGGGAGTATAATAGGCGCTCACTCATTGGCTCCTGCCCTCTCCGGAAGGATGAGGCATCTTATCCCGTATTCTGCTCTTGCCTTGACACCCTAGGTAAGCCCTCAGCCTCAGCTGTCCTCCAGCCAGGGGTTTCTCCATCTGTCCCCATCCCCGCCCCGATCGCAGAGACCCGGGCTGTGGGGCCCCACTCACTTGTTGTTGTAGAAGCTGTGCTTGGCGGCCAGGTTGGAGCAGACAGATGGAGAGTCCTTGGTGCCTTTGCTGATGATCCGGGGTTTACTGTCAAAGCAGATCTGTCCAGCGAGGGGGTGAGCTGGGACTCACATGGGCACCCAGGGAGTGTGTGGCTGGGACCTCACCTGCCCTGCCCTGGGTCACGGGAGTAAGGAAAGGAACCCCAGGGTCTCTGGTCCCTGCCTCTGTTTTCTAGTCACATATGACCTGGGCCTTGGCTCTCCTCCTCTCCCAACCCCCTCTCTCTGATCCCACCACCCCAAATGCTGGGGTCTAGGGGGTTACTCCATGTCTCTGTGCCTCAGTTTCCTTAACTGTAAACCAGGAACAGTCACACCTGCTTTAACCTACAGTTTCACTGAGAAGGTCAAAAAGAACATGAGACTGCGAATACCCTGCTACCCGGCTGTGAGCTGTGATCTCCAGGCCGACCCGTGTGGTGGCCCGGGGTTGGGGAGAGATGCATAGTCTTGCTAGCAGGGTTCAGCAGGCCCAACCTAGACCCTGGAGGCCCCAGACGTGGTTTGACACTGTTCCTGCCCCCAACACGCTATGACCAGGTAGGAAGGCAGGGGCCATGTTCCCTCCCCAACCCAGGCAGTGGCTGCTATGATGAAGCCACAGTGGATGCTAACAACAGCCTGGCAGAGCTGCGGGTACTAGAGCTGAGCTCAGGGGGCCTGAGACATAGGAACATGGGAGGGAAATCCAGAGAGAGTTCACAGACTGGGCATTGGCAGGGAAGTGCAGGAGGCCCTGGAGCCAACGCAGTGGGGCTCAAGAGGGTGTGGAGGGAGGCCAAAGAGAGGCTGTGGGCATCTCATTTGGGGTGGCTGAGCGGCACCAAGCATGCCATGCCCACTGTGTGGGCCTTGGGGGAACCCCAGGCTGTTGTCTGGGCGTGGGGCTCGGCTTGGCACTGCCCCAGACGCGTGGCCGCAGGGAAGCCCCTCCACCTGCCTGAGCCTCGGCCTCATCACTGGTAAATCAGGGACAACATCGACCTGGCAAAGCTGCCATGCAGCTGAGAGCAGGGAGCCAAAGCACCTGGCCTGGCTACGGCCCTCCAGGAAGAGCAGGTGTGAAGGCTACTCTTCCTCTCTGGCCTCCATTTCCTCCTCCAGAAAATGAAGGACCTGGAGGATGGAATCTGGACTCAAGCATGATAGGAGCCTATGGCTCTAACGCCCCCCACAGCCCAGAGGCCTAGTGATTTACTAAGGCGCCAGGCTGCCAGGCCCAGGCTCTGGGACGGCATTCCACAAAGGGGGTGCAGGGAGCACCCCTTCCCCTAGGGCTCTGTCTGCGCCACACACAGACGGTGGAGGGGCTGGGCTGGGGGTGTCGGGCAGGTACCTCACAGAGGAAGGTGAAGATGCCCTGGTGCTCCTTTAGGAGCTTGGCGATGGTGAGGCTGCCACGCTTGACGCCCCCTAGCGGGTCGAAGAGCAGGTCACGGTTGAGGGTGCCCTTCCTCTCCTCCGTCCACACGGCAATCTCCTCCTGATGGTAGGCGAAGGTGCAGTTATCCCCGTACTTACAGTCCTGCTTGTTAATCATGTCTGCAAAGAGGCAACAGGACACACGTTCTGCCAGGCGGGGATGGCAGGGTGGCTAACCCCGGCGGGGCCCTGCGACAGGAGAGAGGCAGCCAGGGTGTGGGGCAGTCCTTCCTGTATGCTGGGCTCCCTGCTCTGCCCTTCTCCCCTGGTGTGCGTGTGCGTGTGCAGGTACGTGCATGTGTGTGTGTGTGTGTGTGTGTGTGTGTGCGCGCTGGAGAGACAGCTGCGCCTTCACCTGCCAAACGCCATCGCCATTTCTGCTTTGCCCACCCTGGGGGGCCTCCTGGTGATCAAGCAAGACAAAAGAGCTCTGGAGATATATAGGAGCCACCAAATAAATCTAGGGGCTGTGGGGTTTTTTTTCATTATTATTCATCAGGAAAATACTGTCTGGTTAAGAGCATGGGCTTTGATGTCAGATGGACGTGGGCTGGGATGCCAGCTTGATGCCTGTCCAGCCAGGCAACTCTGAGCCTTGGTTGCCTTTTCCAGAAACTGTAGTCACTGTGCTGTGGTAGGGAATTAAATGAGGTAGATAAAACTCCTGGGTGCCAGGGAGTTTGGAGTAAGGGAAGCAGGTTCGAAACTAGGGTGGCTGCCATTTCCAGGATCTTCTTTACTCTCACCCCCACCCCCCACCCCACTCTCTCTGAGTCTGCCCACTCATCCTCTGTGAGGCCCCAGGCTCAGGATGAGTAGACCACAGACCTTGACCAGAGGTAAATTACCCTGGACCCCAGCTCTGCACCCAGGGGCCCGCACTGCATGGAAGAGCTGCCCCCGTCCAAGCAGGTGCCTGACAGAGAGGTTGAGATGACCAGGTTGAGAGGGCTGTGCAAAGGCACCGGGAGGAGGTACAGTGTCTTCAGGGACAGGACGGGGCAGATGGGGACTCAGAGGTCTGGGTGTCGAGGTTACGCTGCATCCCACTGGCTGGAGGGCCTGGCAGATGGAGCCCTTCATGCCCAGGAATGACAGTTTCCTCGAGATGGGTTATCAGGGACACCAGCCTGTCTTCTAGGGGGACTGCAAGCTGTCCCAGGAAGGCCAGCATGGCCTATGGTCGTGGGCTTGATCAGGAGTCAAAGGCCTGGCTGGAGCTTGAAGCCCCAGGCTCCTCATCGGGGACATTAGGATGTGTGATGTGACCACACTGCATGGCACTTAGCACACTGCCTCTTCCCATGTGGCCATGTAGATGACTGCACTGAGTCTCTTAATTGAGTGTTAGAAGCAAGAGAGTAGGGTGCACGACGAGTGTCCCCCAAGTACAGGACACACGGACATGAGCCAGGAATGAGGACAGTGATAACAATGTAATCATTTTAAAAAGCCGCTAACGGCCGAGCCCTTATGGCTCGGGGGTCCCCCTCTATTCCCCCAGCAGCCCCCGTGGTGGGCACAGCAACCACACATGAGATAATACAGGCCACACTAGGCATTCCGTTCAATCGCCACAGCCTGCATCTTCCCTGCCCCTCCCCGGTCCCATGACAGGCTGCGGGACCAGCATCAATGGGCCTCAAGGCTCCTCCAAAATCCCAGGAGCCCCAAGCCCCAGCCTTCTCCTCTCCCTAGTGGACATGGGGCCCACACACCTGCTCCACCCACCGCAGAAGCTGTGATGAGAGCAGAGAACGGCTGGGTATGAGAGGAGGGGACCTGGCACCCACTCGTCAGCCTACCCACCTTTGCACAGGTAGTAGGAGCCCACGAAGCTGGTCTTGGTGGGCCGGGGCCGAATCCGCTTCCAGGTCTGGTCCTCAGCGCTCCGGAGCCGGCCCAGCAGGATGTCCCGCTTGCACTTGTGCTCCAGGCCCTCACGGTAGGTATAGTCGCCTGCCCTGGGGCCTGTGGGTGCAGGGGGGCAGGGCCGGTGATTTGGAAGCAGAAGTGAAGGACAACAGCTCACAGGTCCTGGCATGAGTGGCAAGCAGCCCCCTTGCCCACCAGGCTGTGCCTGAAAACGGGCCTCCCACCTGCTCCCACTGCCTCCTTCCTGCTGAATGTTCCCAGGAGTCAGTAGGCCCATATTGAGGGGAGGGTCCTTCCAAGAAGTTCTCTCATGGTACCCACGCCCTTTCTCCCACTACCTAATTCACCTGACCATTTCAGGGTTTTTCTAGAAAGAACTGTGAAGACAGTGCCTGGCACACAGCAGCCATGACAGCGTCCACCCCTTTCCTTCCTGTTCTGGAATGCCAGTGTCCAGACTTGTCCCCCATTTTCCTGCTCCTTTTTCTCTTCCTTGGCCCTCCTAAATCTTCTGACCAATAGCCTCCTCTCCCCAGCCAATGGGTAGTGATGAAGGAGGAGCCTGTAATCCTCAAAGAGACCAAGTGCCAATGGCCCTGGTCTGTGATTTGGGCTTTGCCAGGTGCTGGGGAGCAAGGACCTTCAGACTGAGGTCCATATGGGAAAGACCTTCCTCATGAGCAAAGCCAGCCAGCAAGCTGGGGGGTTGCTCCTGGTCCCCACAGGTATGGGGGTTTTGGCGGGTGACTACCAGACAGGGGTGACGCATGTGTGTGTATGGCTGTGGGTGTCCAGAACGGTTGGGCAATAGCAACTCGATGACAACCAAGGTCCCGTCAACCCCAATACCCCGAGATTTAGAATTGTGGACTGCTAAGATTTTTAATCCTGGGGTGCCAAGGGGCTATCATACTCAAATGCTAGGACTGTGGGATTCTTTCTGGCAAATGTAGTGCCATACCTCTCTGCATACAAAATTCTGAGATCCTGGGTGTGTTGGACTTTTTCTATCATCTCTGGGCATGCTAAACTGCCGCCATAGTCTCCCCTGTACCGCAGGGAGCCCAGGAATGAAGTTTCCCAGACTCCTTTGCCTCCTGGATTTTGGGTAAGGTTGAAGCTGACCCAGTGAGATGCATGCGTGAGAGTGGTGGACCCATGGGAGAGGGACACAGGCTACTTTTCCTCTGGTAAAGTGTGGGCTTCACCAGATGTAGTTTTTGCAGCAGCCAGCTGGACTCTGCCCTCCACTGTGTGGCGGCCAGATGCTGATGAGCATTCCTTGGTACTTCCTGAACTCTGCATGAGAGTAGCACGGTTGACCTCCTGGCCCTTAGCTTGTGCAGAGGAGGCCTAAAGGCCCAACCAAGCCTCTTGGCTTGCTCCTCTAAAAGTCACTATCTCCCATATTCCATCTCCTTCTGCTCAGAAAATCTGCAGTGGTTTCTCTTTTCCTGTACTTTATCTCTGGCTGATGTACTGGGATTCTTTGATTCTGGAATTTCGAGCTTCTGAGACTCTCAGCATCTCTGGGGCAGAGGGCATGGGGTCAGAAGGCGTGGTCTTACCTGTCTTGGGGTAGCAGAGCTGACAGGCTTGCTTGAACTCGTGGGTGGCAGCCAAGGGGTTCTTGACGAGCAAGGCAGTGTTGGGCATGGAGGGCTCTGGCTGTTCCAGGAGAAGCATGGCCATCTGGAGCACTGGAGTACAGCTGGGGCCACCAGGGCCAGGCTGGGCCACCAGAGCTGGGGGCTTGTGGCTGGATGACTCCCCACACCCAGTCCCACCCAGGGTAGAACTGGAACTCAGGACCTTTCTTCTTCTACCTTCCCAGTTTGAGAGATTCTATATCTAAGAACCCAGACTGCCAGGACTGACCAGCCTTGGGAAGCCCCTAGGCTATGGGGTTGGGGGGGGGCGATGGGGGAGGGGTAGCAGTGATCTTGGCCCAGAACCTTCCTTGAATGAAAGGCCAATGTGAAAAGCAGGAGTAGCTCTGATTGGGACCCAGGCACAACCTCTCCCCCAACCCCTATCCCCCAACTTCTTTGAGCCAAGCCATCAGCAGATGGGCAGATAAGGCAAGGCTCAGAGAGGATAGGTGACTTCCACAGAGCCACACAGCTAGTCCCTGAGCTGAGAATGCAGGCCAGTTAACTTGTGGCCAAGTGCTCTTTTAAACTCAGAACCTGGCCGAGACCAGAGCCCAAGGATGTTATTAATGCTGGGGAAGCCACTTAACCTCTCTGAGCCTTCCATCAGGAAAGGGTGAGGAAGGGCTGGGAACAGAGTACCTCTGGCCCACCTACTCTGAGGGTGCCCCTCCCTGGACTTTCCACTGGGGGAAGTGACACCTTACTCCATGCAGAGGGCTCCTTTTGCCCCACCCCTGAGCCCTCAACCATTCTCCCCCCACCCCACAGGAGGGCACGAGGTGTCATGTCATGAACCCGCCCAGTCACTCACCGAGGGGGCTGTTTTCTGAGCATTGCTTGGGGGACGATGGTCCTGTGAGTTGGTCTCCTCTGGGCAGGGAGAAGATATAGGGGGTCACCTGCCCTGGCTCTGAAGGGCATGAGGGCATCTTGGGGTTTTCCTTATGTATTTCTAAATCAGAGAAGTTGGCCCAGGCCACACATCCTCTCCTGCTCATGCCGATTGCTTGACTCAGTCCTCTTCTTCCCACCCCGCCGGCCACTGCCCCGGGACAGACAAGCCTCCTGGCCTGAGCTTGCTCACCCCTTGCTTAAAACCCTCCATAGCTCCCCACTGGCCTCAGGAGAAAGCCCAAGCTCCTTAGCTCTGCTCACAGGGGCCCCGAGATCAGCCTCCTGTCTTGCAACTGCGCCCCACTCTACTTCCCTCTGGCTACTTCTCTACTCATCCACCAGTCCCTCTGCCATGCCAGGCCAGTGCTGACATTATCCCTTGGCCTGGCCATGAACCTCTCCTCCGAGACTCTGCTCAGCCATCACCACCTCCAGGACGTCTCCCTGAGCTGGGCTCTGGCACGTGCAGACAGGGTTACGATCCCAACTCCATGCCCACTGGCTGAATGACCTTGGACAAGTCATTTGCCCTTTCTGAACCTCATCTGTTAAACAGGAATGCTGCCTGCCTCCCATGGGGAACCCCTGGAGACTGTGGATGTGGCAACACTTTGCACATGTCGGGAGGTGGGAAGTGAACGTGCCCACCCAGCTCTCACCCAGGGAGAAGGAGTCGGGCTTGTCCAGGGAGCTGCGGGCTGACCCAAAACTGTCGAGGGCATCTAGCCGGGTCTCGGAGTATGGCAGCAGGTCCAGAGAGTCCAGTGCGGAGCCTGGGGGGTCGAGGGCATCCAGCATGGAGGTGGCCAGCTTCTTGGAGGGGTCCATGACGAGGCCGAAGGAGGCGGGGGGCAGCGGGCTGGAGACGGGGATGGAGCCGCCCACCACAGGTGGCAGCAGCGGGGTCCCGCCGGGGAACACAGGGATCAGCTGGGGCACCTCACTGGGCATGCCGCTGCCGGGCAGGCCACCCTGGACCAGAGACTGGGAGGCGGGGCACAGAGAGGGTGGGCTCAGAGGGGAACTCGGCCTCCCAGGCCTGGACAGGTTCAGGAACTCTGGGCAGCAGGCAAGCTGAACCCTCTCTGGGCCTCAGCCCCCAAGCTGTCCAGTGAGGTGGAGTCAGGGCTCTTTGCAATCCCTTCTGGTTCTAACATCCTGTAGCTCCACACTTCTATCCCAAGCAAGCCCCGTTCCTTCCCTAGGCCTCAGTTTCCCCAACTGTGATGTGGAGCAGGGGCCTCCCCCACCCCTTATGGGGCCTGAGGATGAGCATTATGGGGTCCAAGATTGCAGAAGGAGGGGCGGTGGCATCACTCACCAGTGAGTCCAGGAGGGTGTCCAGCTCTGGACCAAAGACGTCCCCGTCTGAGAAGTCATCCAGGCTCTCAGGGCCAGGAAGGTTCCTGTTGCTGCTGCTGTCCAGGGGGGCCAGCAGGTCCAGAACATGAGGGAATAGGGGCATCATGGGGGCCGAGTGGAGGGGGGCCGGGGAGCCACGCAGGTCCACGAAGCAGTCTGTGGAGGGAGCATGGGCTTAGCAGCTGTTGGGGGAGGCTGCCTGCTTGGTGGGAGGATGGCAGGCATCCCACGGTCCTGGGGTCTACATCCAGCACTGTCTCTTTCTCCTCCACTCCTGCCAAGAAGTGGTCTGGCGGGAGGGGTCCCTTGTCCAGTGGGCCTGGCTGGTGCCTGAATGTCTACAATCATCGCCTCTAACCCCTGCAATGAGTAATGCCCTTTCCAAGGGACACTTTGAAAACGCTAATCCTCCCTGAAAGCCAGTGAGGAAGGGGATGGGAGGCTTTGCGAGGTGACTCTCCTCCCCAGTGGGCACAAGCTGTAGTGGACGACCCAAGGACCAGCACCAGGCCCTCAGAGGCAGCTTCCCTGGCCAGGCTGGAGGACGTGCTTCCCTTCCTGCAGCAGGGCGGCCCCTGGGCTGGTAGCCCCTGTCTGCAGGGCTGGGGCTGGGACCAGGGGTTCTGGGGTGAAGAGGTAAGTCCTCCCTTGGGCCCATCCTCGCCCTTGTGCCCTCACACCAGGGACACTACCTGTCTCGATGTCATCTATGGACCCCAATCCATTGGAAGTCCCCTGTGGAGAGGAGGAAAAGGCAGGTCAGGCGGGTGGGGGGGGGGAGACAAGGCACCCAGCACTCAGGGTCCCCCAGACCCTCCTCATGTGGCTCCTGGTGATGACCAACCTCCAAGACACTCCCTGGAGCACTGCTGGAGCCCACCCCCATCCCCGGTGAGGTCCTGGGAGACCCGTTTCCTCTGTGTTCCCCTGGCAGTGGAGAGAGACCACAGGCCATCCTTGCCCAAGGAGCAGCTGTGGTAAGAGTGGCATGACCAACGCAGGCACAGGCCACTGTCTCGTTAGCCCTTGGTGCAGGCGCCTGGTCAGGTGTCCCATGGCCCAGAGATGCCAGCCAGGCTCTGTGTGACTCGGGGGCTGCCCCTACCCCCATCTCCTGGGCCTGGGCACTCCCACACCCCAACACATGAAGCATACCCACCCATCCCTGAGTCTGCCATGGAGCACGGAGCAAAGATGGGCACTTTAGTGTCCAGGTGTGTTTGGTCCCCACAGAGAAACTGCATGAACAGGGGCCATTAGGCCAGGGAGAGAGCTGCCACTGCATGGTACGGAGACACAATATCCGAGGGAACAAAAGAGGGGCCAGGTGACCATCTCTGGGGACAGCTGTGATTCTGCCCTCTCAGTGCTGCCCACGCATCCCAGGGCTCTCTGGCCTGAACCCTCTTCAAGCCTCTTAGCTGCCCTTTGGCATGGAATTCCTATATTCATCCAGCAACAAAGGTTTACAGAGCACCTGCTTTCTGGTAGGCACTAGGCTGGCTGTGTTCAGAGATTGTAATCCTCACCATGGCCCCAGAAGGGCAGGTCCTGGCACCCTTTTTCAAGATGAGAAAACTGAGGCTCTGGACGGTAGAGTGGCTGGCTCAGTCAAGGGGCACACTCAGGATTCGAAACAAAGCACACCCACTACAGAGCCTGGGTTCTTCTGCACCCACGTGGGGAGGAAGTGGCCTTGAGGCCCAAGCATACCAATCCTCCCCTCTCCCGCCTCCAGGCCTTGCTCAAGCTGTGCCCTTCTTTGCAGGCACTTTCCCTCCTCTCCACCTGCCAGAATCCTGCTCCCAGGTTCCATGCAGCCCTCCAGGTCTGAAGCTGCCTTGGGCTCCCTCTCTGTTTCTAGAACCCACCACCCACCTCGCCTCTTGCTTTCTGTGCTTGCAGGGTTGCACAAGCCTTATACCCCACAGACGTCTAGAGCGCTTAGGGCTTCTGCTTGTCTCTAGGGTCTTGAGAAGCTGCCCCTGCCTTCTCCATTTCTAGGAGCACACATGGAATGCCTGGTTTGGCTGAACGAAGATTCCCATGCCGATGTGCTGGCTGGATGACGTGCAGTCTCGCCTTCAATACCAACCCAGATGAGGAAGTGAGCTACTTTAAGTCCAAGGGTATCCTGGATGATTCACCAAAGGAAATAACCAAGTTTATCTTCTGTACAAGAACACTAAAGTGGAAGACACTGAGAATCTAACTTGATGGAAGGAGAGAATGTTTTGGATGACCCTGGAACGACGCCATTTGAAAATTCGATTCTTGCCAAATGTACAAAGAGATTTTTTTTGTCATATCCATGCCACCAAAAAGTATGGGGAAGATCTTGAAACTCTCATAATGAAGTGTTCAATCAGGTTCTACACGTGTAACTGATTTAATACAAGAACTTGGCTTAGTCTCGATGCAGTCTTTGTATCATGCATCTCTGATTCCACTTTCCACTGACCCACTAGTACTTGTGTGGAGAATAAAAAGTCAAAAAGAGTTTATTTGAAATGCCTGTCATGCTGCTCAAAACATTAGTGAAGATTTTCTAGGGCCCATGTATGACAACATCGACCATGTGGCCACAAAGTTGCAGAAAAGCTCAATTGCTAGGGCTTCAACTTTTATCTCCAAACTAAAGTTACCTAAAAGACTGACTTCTAGCAGATGTGGAGTTATACTAGTGCTGGTCATTCCAGCCTGTCCACCATCAAGCATGCGTGTACAACCTTTATTTCCTTTGCTATTTTCTCTTTTAGTAATTTCCTTGGGAAAACTAAAGAATTTTGCAGAATCTTTCGTAATTTTGCTTACCATGTTTGGCACAAAGCAGAGCCATTGCCTGACACAGCTATTTAGGAATGTTTAAGTGACATTACACTCTAAGAGATGGTGTAGCTGTGTTTCAGATGTACCTGAAAAACTTTATCCAGTTCCATTCTTTTATAAAATATCATGTAATGTGTACAAATTTAATGATAAAGAGATTTATAATGATAATTATTGCAAAGATTTTATCTAAAGTCTTTCCTTTTCTCTCAAAAAAAAAAGAGGCTGCTATGCCAGAGAATTCTGCAGGGTTCCAGCAGCCAGTACCCACACACAATGTCTGTGTGTAACTGACAGAAGGTCAGGGGAGCTGGCAGGTGCCACCCCCTTCCCCACGTGTCCTCAGGCCCCTCCCTGCATGTGTACATGTCTTTGTATGCACATGTGTGTATGTGCTCACCACCAGGCTGGGCACCATTAGGCACTGAGGCAGAGTCCAACCTGGTTCTGCCATCCTGGAGGCCACTCTGCTTGGGATTCTCTCAGACTTCCATCCCCGGGACCAGCCCTGGCTTCTGGGGCTGGGCCTGGGGCATCCCTTGCCAGGTGTGGTGCCATCTGTGACCCCTGGCTGCAAACACACATCTGCTGTGGCCCTTTGGGCACAGTCATTCAGTCATTCAACAAATATCATTGGCGCACCTGCTGTGGCAGTCCAGCCCAGCCCCAGTTCCGTCTGCTGGGATGAGCAGTTCACATGCCGTGCACTCTGTACACTCGCTCCCTGGCAGCAGGCTGCTCGGCTGAGACTTGGTGAGCTGGGTTAGAGCATGAAAGGGAGCTGCACGGACCTTGCTGTGAACACCGTGCAGCTGGTTTCCCAGACCTTCTCCCGTTCCATCCAGCTACCTCTCTGGGAACTGCGCATGACAATTATCTTCAACTGACAGAAGTCATTCTTCCGTGTCATGGCACCAGTGAGTGGTGAGACCATGACTGGAAACCAAGCCTGTCTGACTCCACAGTGGAGGCCCAGAACAGAATAACCCAGAGGGATCACTCTTGAGTGAGCTCAGGGCCGAATGGAGGAGATGAGACACACGCACACACATCATGTGACTGGTGAGGCAGGAGAGGGAGGCTGGGACCAGGCCGTGGTGGGCTGTGAGTGCCAGGCTAGAGGACTGATAACATGGACAGTTAATAAACATGGACAGTGCTGTCACATTCATCGGACATTCAACCCTCACATCAGCTCAACAAGACAGCCTTGGGGTGTCCGATTTCAGATGGGAAGGCCGAGGCTCAGAGACATGAAGTGCACCCGATGTCCCAGAGCCAAAGAACGGTGGAAGGAGGAGCTTCAACCCAGCAGTATCTGCTAGGAGCTGTGCTGGCAACCACTGAGGGTTACTGAGCTAGGGTGAGACCCACAAGGCCTGGCTTTCAGGGTTCACCTTACAGCAGTGCTGGGAGACAAGATGGGGCATCTGGAGGTGGGGAGGCCAGCCAGGGCCTGGGTGGGATGTGGCCTGAACCACACTGTCATTGTGGGAAGAGAAAGAAGAAATGGGGGTATTGCCCTTCTCTGCCTGGACTGCTTTCTAAAGCACCCCCTTCCTGCACCTAGCCAGGGTCACCTGAGTTGCCTTGTAAGGCACAATCATGCCACTATCAGCAGGAGTGAGGCAGGAGACCCTGAGATCTGGGAACTTAAGATACAATCAACCCTCGTTGCCTTCCCTTCACCAGCCCTCCAGATCCCTGGCTGTTCCTCATATACGCTAGGAACACTGCTGCCTCAGGGCCTTTGCACTGACTGTTTTTCCAACTCTCATCTCCTTCAGTCTTTGCTCCGAGCTTCCCCACTCACTGTGCAAAATGACAACCCTTTCCCCCAACCCCCAGCACCTCCCAGCCTCTGCCCTCTCTCCATAGTACTTGTCACACCTTATATTTCAACTTCTGTTTATTGTTGATCTCCCCCAACTGGATTGTAAGTTCTTTCAGGGAGGGATTCTTTGGTTGTTTTTGCCTCTGCTGTATCCCCAATGCCTAGAACCATGCTGTACACATGGAAGCTTTCGTTAAATAACTACTGATTTCATGAATAAAATCAAAGTCAACCCCCTTCAATGCCTTCCCAAAGCTGTTATGACAAAGACCCAGCTCCTCACCAGGGGCCAGGTGGCCTGGCTTCTAGCTACTATTCCAGTCCCACCAGAGCCTGTCCATTTCTTGGTCCTTTTATCATACTGTGAGCTCATCCCAGCCACAGGGCCTTTGCATGTACTTTCCCCTTTGTCTGAAATGCTGTTTCACCCACACAGCCTCCCCCTGGCTAACTTCTCAACCTTCAGGTCACAGCTGTAATGCCCAGTCTAAATCAGGCCTCTAAATCAGTGACAATGGACCATAGCTCCCTTTGCTCTACTTGTATAGCTCTCATTGAGATTCATAACCAGAAATAGCCATATGCCCTGGACTGCAAATTCTTTGAGGGCCAGGCCCACATTTACACATAACCAGCACCAAGTTTAGTACCATACACAAAAAAGTAGTAAATGAATTAGCTCACGTTATTTTATAGCTCCCCAAGGAGGTACATTTACCCCATATAACAAAGGAGAAAGCAAAGCACAGAGGAGTTAGAGGGACTTGTCTGAGGGCAGCATTGGTAGATGGTGGAGCCAGGATTTGAACCTAGGCCGTGTCCAAAGGCTTCCCCAGGTTGCTGCCTCCCTGGGTCACAGCAGTTGAACCTTCTGTTTCCACACCTGCCCCTCTCTAGGCTGGGAGGTCTCCATGGGGGAGGATGCAATTGACTCAACTGTCTCAGCACCTAGCCCAGGGGCCTCCAAGAGTTTCTATAGGAATTTGTTGATGAATGAGTGAAAGCACTGCAAAGCTTAGAGAAGGAGGCTCCCACTGCCTTGCTGTGTGACATCAGCCAAATCTTCTCCCACTGTGCCTCCGTTTTTCCTTATGTACAACGAAGTAGCCAGACACCAGGTTCTGCTCTGTAGCCTACCTCTCACCTACCTAGACTCCTCCCAGTTCACTCCAGCAGCTCCTGGGTGGCAAGCAGGAGGTAGGCCAGTGTGTGTACCCGGCCCCTCCCAGGAGGAGCCAGGCTGAGTTGCGGGGTATGAGGGCCTTAACCCAAGGATGACGTGGCAGCTGTCAGCAGGCTCTTCCGCTCACACCTCCCTCTGGGCCCCTATTTCTCAGGCTGTCAAGTGCTTCCGCCCCATCTTTCCCTGGCTGAAGGGCTGAACTCCCCGTCACAGATTCAGAAGCTGAGGCCAGCACAGGGTCAAGGTCCCAAAAGTCTGAGCTCTCCCGTCCCTATCTCTTTGCTCTCCAGCAGAGGCGGTGAGTCATTTGATGGAGGTGGGGGGTACTAGGAAAGGTCTCCATGAGGAGGTATACATGAGCTGGGCCTTGGAAACTGAAAAGGTGGGAAAAAGAAAGCCTGAAGAAGAGGAAAGTACTTTGAGGAAAAGTGAGGTGTGAATAAAGGCTGGGCCTGTGGGTCAGTGAGAAAGAAGGCTACGGAGGGACAGGAAGGGTGGGGCGGAAGGAAGTAGAATGAAGGCAGTTGGGCTGTTCTACCCAGGCCTTCTTCTGACCTGGGGTCCGTGAGTGAGTGAGCCCGACAGTTCACCAGCAGCAACCACTCCCACTATCAGCAGCATCATCCTGTCCCCAGCTGCGGTAGTTTGCAGCTCTTATGTACCCCAGAAAAGGCCATGTTCTTTTAATCCATTCCTGTGGGTATGCACACCTATTGTTGGTGGGACCTTTTGATTAGGCTGTTTGAATTGAGATGTGACCTACCCAATTCAAGGTAGTCTTAATCCTTTACTGGAGTCCTTTAAGAGAAGAGAAAAAGCACACAGAGAAAGAAATGCCCAAAGAAACACGAAGGACCCATAGGAGCTGAAAGGAAAAGCCACTGGAATCAGAAGCTGAAAGCGAAGGACCAGTAGATATCACCCATGTGCATTCCCACGTGACAGAGAAACCCCAGATGCCAGCAGCCTTTCTTCAGAGAAGGTCTCTTCTTCCTGATGCCTTAATTTGGACATTTTCATGGTCTTAGAACTTATATTTATAAACTAATAAATTTCCAATTTAAAAGTCAATCCATTTTAGGTATATTGCATTCTGGCAGATTTAGCAAAACGAAACACCAGCTTTGTTGCCATGGTCATGGGAGCCATCTCCTGGGGAGGTGGAGATGTGTGTTCCAGAGCCATCCTCAATAGTCACCCCCTCTGTTGGGGACACATGCCTGCCTCACAGCAACAGGGACGAGGACAGCACAGAAACCAACCCCACAGCCTGATGCCCCTGACCCACCACCTGGGATCACTTACAACTCAGAGAGTGAATCTGAAGCCCTCATGATGGATGAACCAAGGATGTGTTTGGTTCAGGGCGGGGAGAGGGGCTTTGTCCCCAGCACCCTCCTACCTGATCAGCCACACCAGCCGCAGTGCCATTACTGAGCAGAGAAAAGGTTTCCAATTCCTGCCAGAAATCGGAGAGAAGTGGGGAGAGATGAAGATTCTGGAAGGAGGCCCAGGGCCCCATCAGCCAGGGCAGCAGGGAGGCTCTGACACTGATCCTCCAAGACTCCCCAGCCCAGGCCTACTGGGAGTCTCCTGTCCTGCCTCTTTGGGTCTGGAACCCAAGGGCAGGAGTCGGGTCAGGTGGGTGGGCGTTTTTTTATCTCTACCCATGACCTGGCCAGAGGGTGTCTATGTTCCCGCTGTTGTGCCAGGTCCTATGAGGTGCCATCTCGTTCTCTCATTTGATTCCTTCCATCAGCCCTCTGAGGTGGGAGCCATTATCCCCATTTTCCTGATGTGGAAACCAAGGTAGAGCAAAATGAACTTGCTCTAGGGCCCTGCAGACCCTTGAGTCACAGCCTTTCCTCAACGCAGCCTCCTGGCACACAGTAGGCACCAGATGAATACACAGATCTGAACAACAGATCCCAACATCTCAAGGATGCCCCTACAGTCGGATCCTAAGACAACTCCAGTGAAGGGCCAGGTTAGGGGGTGCAGGAGTTAGTTAACAGCTCATGTCTATGATGGGCTGGAGGCTTTAGCTGTTCTTTCCTTTCCCAAAGGTACTGAAAGTCATTCCAGGGCTTTCAGGTAACAGAAAGGGAAGATCTTTCTGCTGTCACTCCTTGCAGACCTGCCCAGGGCCTGGCTGCCCTCCACAACCTCTCCCAAGGGCCCTTCAGACCTCCCCATCTCTTCTGCCCACCCCTATTCCAGGCCAGAGCCCACCTACCTGGGGCCTCTTATATGCCTTTCGAACTCGCAGTCCAAGCTTCTGTGCCAGCTCCTGACCAAGCTGAGTTACACTTTCATCCTGGGGAAGGCAAGACACGGGGTGGGAGGGTTAGACAGCCTGGCTCATGAAATACTGCTCCTGGAACCCTCGTGCAGCCCAATAAGGGGATGCCCCCATGGTACTAATGAGGGGACAATAAGGTGACACTGACTTGTCCAATCTCGCAATTTGGGCACAAGGACCATGCAGGTAGGCCCTGCTGGGCTGGGGCCGGGAACCCAAGATTTTCTTTTATTTTGGGGGAAGGGAAAGAATAACTTTTGGTTTTGATTTTAATATTACCTTTCTATTAATTCAGCAGGTAATGGCATTGCTAGGGAAGGCTGAAATGTTACAGACAGAGTAAGTGCTCCCTTGGATCACTCCCACCTTTGGCTCCTCTCTAGAGGGACCAGGCTTGGAGGGTCTGATAAGATTCCTTAATCTACATACATTATATGGGCCTATAAAGGTGTCATATATTTTGTGGGCTTTTTCTTTCCTAGTTTACATTAAGCAGGATCATTCTACACCTACTGTACTTCAAGTCGCTTCTTTCGCAAAGCAATGTCTTGGAGTTCCTTGGAAGTGAGGACAGAGGGAAGTTAAGAGGCTCAAGGGAGCAGGCACAGTTTAGAAACATGCCTGGCCCCTGGCTAGGGCTCAGTGAAGAGAACCTGCTGTCCCTCCATCTCTCCAGGTCTGGACCTCAACATGGTCCACGTGCCAGGCCCGAGACCTCACGGAGAGTCCACCCAGTCAGGAGGAGAGTAGTGAACTAACAGGAGGCTGCTGACCATGGCCATGCCAGCAGAGGCCAATGGGGATCTTCTAACAGCCAGTGCGTGTGCCCAGCTTCCAACTTGCAGATGACCTGGAGGCCAGGGCTTGGCCCTGGGTCATCTCCGGCCCCAGGGCTGGGCATGGTCCTGGCCTGGAGCAGGGGCTTGGTTAGCTTCTGCCTGACCAAGACTGGAACATGTGGAATTCCCAAACCAGGTCTCGGGTTGGGCACTTTCTATGGCCAAGTCAGCTTTGTCCTCTGGGCCTCGCCTTCCTCAGCTATGCCATGGGGATAAAAGCAAGGAAGCCTTCCTACAAGTGAGTATCCAGTGAGACCTGGACATGAACCTTCTGAGAACGTTATCAAATGCTATATTCTCATAGAGAAGGCTTCTGAGTTATGAACTAAACTGTATTAGGGAAGCAAAAATATGAAACAGTAAATACAGCAATAGCTGATGTTTTCTCGATGCTTGTAGTGTCCGGCCCCTGCCAGCTGCCTATATGAATTTTCCAATTCTAGTCTCAGCACAGCTTTATGATGCATGGTAATCTATCACCAAACCAAGGCTCAGAGAGGCTAAGCTATATGCTCAAAGTCACACAGCTCATACGGGGCAGACCCAAGAGTGGAACCTAAACCCAGGCCAGCTCTCACATCTGTGACCACTGTCTCCCCTCTGCCCTGTCACCCAAACCCTTCTTGTCTCTTCTTGCCCACTCCAGCCCCACTCCAGAGAGCTTCCCAGGACTCTGCCCAATCCAAGATCTTTCCACCCTCCTTCTCAGAGCCCTCTCATGCCCATTCTTTCACGGACAAAGCTGCAGGGACATGTTATAGACATGGAGCTGATGTGCACAGAAGGGAAGTGCTTTGACCATGGTCACAAAGTGGTCAGCGGTGAGGCCAGACCCAGACTGGCTGTTCCCATGTGTCTCCCAGGGAACTGTGGGGCCCTGAAGAGCAGAGATGTGGACACTTACAGATACCTGTTGGGTAGATGGGTCCATCCAACATGGGGAGGGGTCATGGGCCCAGCTGTGGGTAGGCTGGGGGCAAGCAGGGCTCTCTACTGCTGTTTTCCTGTTGTCTCTTCCTCACCTGTGACAGCCCTAACACGATGCCCTTACACACATTACACCTCTCGTAATCCTCATTGCACCTACCTGTCTCTTAGGGCAGAGAGGTTGAGGGGCTGCCTGGGCTCGGCCCTGCTAGCTGTTGTAAATTTGTGAGCTTTCTCTCTATCCTCAGTAAGAACAAGTGGAACACTTGCTAGGCTGGTGCCAGGATCAAGTGAGCTGATAACACATGATGCCCTTTTAGCAGCACCTGGTGTACAGTCAGAGCTCAGACGACAAAGCAAGCATTAATATCAGTATCTGCACTGATGTCTCAGAGAGGGACAGAGGCTCCGAGAGACATGGTGGCTTGGCCCAGGTGAGGGTCGGGGTCCGGGTGAGGGCCGGAGCCCGGGACCGGCAAGGGCAAGACTCACGTGGGGCAGGGCAAGGGAGCACCGGCTGCTGCATTCGTAGGCCTCCTTGTGGCGGCCCAGCTCGTTGAGTGCCCGCGCCTTGCGGAACAGTGCCCGGATGTTCTCGCCGTCCAGGCCCAGCGCCCTCTCGCTGTCCTCCAGTGCCTTCTCATACAGGCCCTGCCGAGAGGAGCAGCAGCCTGTCACCTTCCTTCCCCACGCTCCCTGCCCTGAAGACACGAAGCATGCAGGAGGCCTGGGGACAAGGCTGGGGCCCTCGAGAGCTACAGAGAAGGCAGGAACCAGCTCCGGTGTTCAGCCCTCTGGCCCCAGGCTCCCGGGTATCCAGGCACCGGCAGGACACTGAGGGGGAGGAGCCTTACGAGCTCTCCAGGGACAAGCCTGGCCCCTCTGACACATCTGTTTCATCTCTGTCTTGAGATCAGAACATCGTGGCCTGAAAATATCACCTCTGAGAGGAAGTGAAACTGTGAAGGCAGCTCCATGCAGAATGTGAAGGGTTAAACCCTCAGGCAACTGGAAGGCCTGTTTATCCAGAACAGCCTGCTCTGGGTTGTGGAGGCACTTCATACCGGTCCTCTACAGAGGCCAGAGGACACAGCAGAAGAGAAGGCTGGAGGAGGATGGCTAGCGAGAAAGAAGCAAGGAGAGATGGAAGGGGTGGGGTGGGCAGTGGGGGAGGCCAGGAAGAAGGAATGTGAGAGGTCAGAGGTCTGGAAGAAGAGCAGTGGACGGTGAGGGTGGCGGGTCTCAGCCGTGACTGCCTGCAGGCTCACAGGGGAACTTTTAAAAAACACTGATGCCGGGTGCCCGCACCGAGATTCTGATTTAATTCCTGCAGGGCAGGCCATGCGCATCACTTCTAGTTTTTATTAAACTTTTCATTACATCAGTACTTTTCAAATGCTCTTGAAGCAGGTCGGTTATATGTCTGGGATTGAAAGCCACTGCAGGAGACATAAGTGAGATTCAGAGGAGGAGGTGAGGGAGGCAGGCCCTGGGATGCCATGGGGCAGAGGTGATGTAGAGGTTGGGGAGGGGAGGGTAGTGAAGACTGGGCACCAGGCTCACCTATCATGGACCTGGCTAGTGTGCCTCCAGGGACCAGAGGAGATGGGGTAGAGGTGAGGGAGGTTGGCCCTGGGCTCACAGGGGCAGTAGCCGCAACAAATGACCAAAGCAGTGGGTGGGGAGGGTGCAGGGCTCACCATGGTGAAGTAGCAGGCAGCTCTATTGACATGCAACTTGCACAGCAGCTCCCGGGGCAGGGCCACCTGGTCAGAGGCGGCATAGTCCGCCACGTTCAGCCCCTCCATGTACTGCACCAGGGCCTGCTTGTGATCCTTCTCCCGGAACAGATCATTGCCCTCGGCAAACAGATTCTGCACCAGCTTGAGCAGAAAGGCCTGCCAGGAGCAGGGGGGCGGAGAGGGAGGAGGGGGCTCAGGGGGTGTCTGGGCACCGGCCCCCGCTAGCCTCTCCTCAGACACCCCTGCCCTTCACCTTCCCCTTGCCTGGCAGTGGTCACTCACCTCATATTCTTCTTGCTTTAGGGGTAGTGTTGACCTAGGTGGAAAGGAAGGGGACACAAGGTCTGAGTGAACCCAGTGGCCCCAGCTTCCTCTCCTAGGCTCATGGAGGCCCCTGGAGCTGGAGCCACAGAGCCAGGCCTTGGCCTCTCTAACATAGGCTTCAAGTGTGGCCTTGGGGTCTGGGGTGAGGAGCAAACCGTGTTCTCCCCCAAGCCCAGCACCATGCAAGCCTTCCATCTACAGAGGGGTTGTGGGAAGGCCAGGCCTATGGTGCGCCCCAGCACTTTCAGCAGATACTGAGAAAGAGCAGAGCACCAGATCCAGCAGGTGGTCCTCTAAAGAAATCAATACTTTCCAAACATATGAGCAGGCCTTTCAAGTTCTCTCTAAGTTCCAGGAGGGGGAAAGTGGCAGGAGCCAAGATTGGGCCAGGGCTGGGAAAGGGCCAGAAAAGGAAAATGTCTCTGGCCAAGGCAGGGCTGATGGAGCCTCTGGCCACACATCAGGGTCCAGGAGGAGAGGACGGCATACATGGCTCCTGCACCGGGCCTGGGGGGCAGAAGTGCAGAGGGAATGGCAGGGAGCATGACTTTGTTAGCAAAGACACACATAGGTGAACTTTGGAAAGCACCCTGCCCTCTCTGCCAGCCCAGCCTCCAACTGCAGGCCCACAGGAGGCACCCAGAGTCCAGTTCACCCAGGCCATTTTACTCTGGGAGCTCTGCCCCTCTCCCCGCCCCCCCAAAACACACACAACCAGGCCAGTGCCAGGTACACTCAGGGCCTGTCAAGCCCTTGTATCAGACTCAACAAATTAGTTGAGTTAGCCTGGGGCACCCTCTCCCCAACTGGGGCCAAAAGATCCCAGCTCAGTCTGGAAGAACATCTCTATCAGGGTAAACAGCCAAGCTGGGCAGGAAGCCAGAGGGGCTGGGGGGTGTCTCCTGGTTCCTCATTTCAGAGAGAGGAAAAGAGATGGGGGTGGTGGTGGCAGTGAGCAGGTCACACAGCAAGTTGGCGTCCGAGCCAGGGCCAGAGTCCAGGCTGGGGCTCTTTCCAGTGCCAAGAGCTACTGCCAACACCTGGGCAAGAAAGAGCAGCCTGAACTGGTGAGCAAAACACGGTGAGAGGACACACTGGGAAGTCCCTGTGTGTGTGAGAGGATGCAGCACCCCAGGCCACCCTCTCCCTGGACTCCCCTCCAGGGTCAAGGCCCATCCCTCCGTCCCCCTGCTGCCCCTGGTGTCTGTCTCCCATGCTACTCAGCCCAGGCACCCACTGCCATTCTCCTGACTAGTCCCTGCCTCTCGCCTCTCTCCTTCAAATCATACTCTTCTTCAGTAGGTCCTGCCCCTGCCCCCACAGCCCCTCCTCCAGTCGAGCTCCCCAGAGGTGCCTGAGGAATCCTGCTGAATTAATGGGCTTCTGCCCCTGACAGCCAGGCTGATCTGAGCACAATCCCAGGTTCCCTCTCACCTGAGTCTCCCCTTGTTCTCCAAAGGCTAGACTGACCCAAGCCTTGGCCTAGACTGCCCAGCCCTGCCTGTCCATTTCCAGATCGAGCTGAAGTCGCTCCTCCCCCAGGCAGCCTTCCAGAATGCCTAGCTAGCCCAGGAAATCACCCACCACTCGTTTGGAACCTTGGCTTATCCCACTCCCCTCATCACCTCATTTTAGAGATGACACAACTGAGGCTCACGCGGCAGAGTACTGCTGAAGGCCTCACTGTGGGGGAGTTGGGAACTGACCCCAGAGCTTCTCCTCCCCTGGGCTAGGTCTCCAGCTCCTCCAAGGCAGGCGCTTGTGGAACATGCCTCTGTGGCTCCCGCAGTGCTCTGGGCCCAGAGATGCCCAATAAGTGCTGAGCACCTGAAGTATGTGCGTGAGGAAACGGTGCTGGGGGTGGGGGTGAGGGAGCAAAAACAGCGCCATATTTTAAAGGGAGCAAGTCCTGCCGTGACACCTTGCAAAGTAGCCCCTTAGGAGGCCGACAAATGGGTTCGGGGGAGGCTGCCCTCTTCCTAAACCTTCTTCAGAACTCCTCCTTGGAAAGGGGATGGGGAGGACACACGAACTAACACGGACCCCAAGCAATGCCCAGCCCCTTTAGCCCTCACGACCACTCTGTGGAAAGGCACTGAGTCCCTTTCTCAGGAAAGGAAATCAGTCAGGAAGTGGGAGGACAGGGCTCCACTCCTGCCCCACAGACTCCTCCTGCACGATCCGCAGGGTTGGCCTTGTTCACCAGACTGATCTCTGAATAAAACCCGAACACTTTCCAAATATCAAAACACACCCTGAGATGGAAGGCTACCGGCCCCCAGGGAGGAGATTCAAAGAGTGGGCTGCAGCACTGATGAAGTCTGAGAAGGGTTTGAAAACTCGCTGGGCAGTGGCAGAGGCTGGATCAGAGAACAGCCCGGTGTGGGGTGGGGGGTACAAAGGAAGCAACTAACACCGGGGCCAAATCCCAGGCGTTCTCACAACTCCCTAGGAGAATCAGCCTGCTTTGTACACCCCTGGGAGGAAGCCAGGCAAGTGCTGTGAGATGAGGGAGGGGAGCACCCTCCAAGAGGGCCGTGTGGGCAGGGGGTGTGCCGGGAAGGACCCGGCTGGTGGCACAGACGAGGCAGGGAGGTGTGTGGTTCTGTGCAAGAGAGAATCTGGGGAGTTCTACGTATAAACAACATTTACAGGCAAATCCCCGTTTTGGTGGTGGTGGTGGGGAGATGCCTAAACTTATACACTCTGGGAAGGTCTATTTAAGAAAAAGTACAACATTATGAATACAGAATTGCCAAGTGCCTCAAGAGGGGACCCATGGGAGTGGGGGGCCTTGAAGCTAACACTCCATTAGTGCCACAATAAATGTGCCTCTGAGGGTTTACGTAACAAAGAGAAAAGAGAAAAGAAAAAAGGTGGTAAAAATCTCTTGTGTGTAAAGAAAAAAAATAAAAAGCAAACAAACGTGGCATGCGGGTTCCTGGTGGGGAGGGCACAATAGAAAGAAAAATAGATTTTGGAGTCAGAGCTGGGAGTAAATCCTGCCACTCAATAGTTGTGTGACCGTCTGCAAGTTTCTTTCTTTCTTTTTTTAAAAAAAATATCAAAAAACACCAAACGCAAACGTTCTTAACTTTTGATCATTCCATTCTACATATATAATCAGTAATTCACAACATCATCACATAGTTGCATATTCATCATCATAATCATTTCTTGGAATATTTGCATCTATTCAGAAAAAGAAATTAAAAGAAAACAAAAAAAATCATATATACCATACCCCTTACCCCTCCCTTTCATTGATCACTAGCATTTCAAACTAAATTTATTTTAACATTTGTTCCCCCTATTATTTATTTTTATTCCCTATGTTTTACTCATCTGCTGACAAGATAGATAAAAGAAGCATCAGACACAAGGTTTTCACAATCACACAGTCACACTGTGAAAGCTATATCATTACACAATCATCTTCAAGAAACATGACGACTATTGGAACACAGCTCTACATTTTCAGGCAGTTCCCTCCAGCTTCTCCATTACACCTTAACTAAACAGGTGATATCTATTTGATGCATTAGAATAACCTCCAGGATAACCTCTCGACTCTGTATGGAATCTCCCAGCCACTGATACTTTGTTTTGTCTCATTTTACTCTTCCTTCTTTTGGTCGAGAAGGTTTTCTCAATCCCTATTTTTGCAAGTTTCTTAATCTCTCTGTGCCTCGGCTTCCTCAGTTGCAAAATGGAGATAAGACCACCATCTTCACTGGGTTGGTGTAACGGTTAAAAAAGATGATGGCTGTGAAGGGCCCAACACAGTGCCTGATAGAAGGCAGGCAAGCAATGAATGGGCGCCATTGGTTTATGATAAACTGCACAGGCAACTGAGAGTGGATGGGGAACACTCATGCCTGTGTGGACAGCGAGGGTAAAATGACACACTGGACAAGATGGAGGGGTGAGCAGGGTCGGGGGCATGTGTGAGAGAGGGGCTCATGCGTGAGTGAGGGGTCCGTGCCTGTGTGGGGGGCTCATGCATGAGTTAGAGGGTTCATGTGAGTGAGGGGTTCATGTCTCACACCAGATCCACATCCCTGTCCCTGCCAATGCAGGCCCCTTGCAGTTCCCACCCACCTCCCTTAGCACACACGGGCCTGAACGATGAAAACCGTGGAGGGCCCTCCCAGCCTGGCCTGGCCCAGCCACACTTACTGAATGAACTGCAGCCCCTTCTCAATGTCCGCTTTCCGTTTCTGCCTCTCCATCAGTCTCTGGGGGAGAGAACACAGTGGGTGGGTGAATTAGCCTGGAGGGAATGCCGTCCACTCCACCCCCCTGCATGGATTGGAGGGGTGTCTCCAAGGGCCATGCCTGGGTCTCAGGTCTACACAGGCCTCTGGAATCAGGCCCCAGACTCCTGCCCTTCACCCCCAGGTTTTTGCGGCACCCTCTCTAGGTGAGGGGCTGCATGGAGAACCTCTGCCCTTTGCCTTCACACAGCTTGGGAGGTGATATTGCATGGGGCATCTTTAAGTTCAGGGAAAAAACTTTTACCATCAAACTCAGCTGTCCTTGCCTGGGAGAAGAGGTAAGAAAATGCAAAAATGATAGCACCAGGCACTGGGCTGGCAGGCTCTGAAAGCCTCATGCTGGATTCTTCCAACAGCACCATGTGGCAGGTGACATTTCTGGCTCCATTTTACCGATGAGGGAACAAGTGCAGGGAGTCCCAGTCACGAGCAGGCATGTGGCCGATGTGGGATTTGAACTAGGGTCTTTCTTCCTTTCACACCCACCAGCAGCCACCCCCTGCACAGCCACCCCACACTCAGGGCTGGCCTGTTCCGGACCAGGCTGGGGCTGAGCATGTGAGAGGCACTGCCCCACACTGTGGGTGAGGGAGACGGAGGAAATCTAAGTGGCTGGCCCAGACTTTTCCAGAGTGAATAACTCTGGAAATTGGGGGGTGGGGGGCTGCTTAAGGGATCAAGGGAGAGCAAATTGAGGATGGGGTTTTAAGGAGCAAGCAGCCCAGGCAGAGCAACTGGGGGATAGCACCTCTAAGGCAACCTCGGGGGACCAGGAGCTCACAGTCAGATCCCAACAGCCACCTGGCTTCCCCTTCAGCCTGTGGGAGGTGGTCTTGTCCAAGCCATGGGGGGCCCAGAGTGGACTGGGCCTTCCCTGAGCCTGTCAGGAGCTGCCCTGGCCTCCTGCCAGCACCTTCCTGGGCCTCAGCAGCATGGCCTCAGCCGCTCCTCCCTCCGATGCTTACTGAGCTGAAACTGTGCAAGACCTGCTTGCCCCAACTGCACTGCCTGCCTCAGAAGGTGTAAAGGCTCCTTACACAGCCCAGCTGGGAATCACCTCTCTGACGAGAGGTCCAAAGCAGCAGCGCAGCTGTGCACGTGAACTGTAGTGAAGGGTTCAAGTCCCAACTCCTCAGCTGACAGCTGTGTGACCTTGGGCAAGTGGCTCTGCCTCTCTGAACAGTAGCCTCCTCTCTATAAAATGGGGATTATAAATAACTCCCAGCGATGGGATGAATATATAGAAGGCACTCGTTAGTGTCAGATACAGGGTGGGCACTTAACAAATGGTGGCTATTAGATCAGAATTTTATTATGCTGGGCATTTAATTCAGCAGTTGTTATGTTCCCATTATATGCAAATGAGAAGTCCGGGGTTCCCACACCCCCAGGACTCACAACCCAGTCAGACACACGTCCTAGAAGCTCCACCCTAAGCCACACTTCTGTGGTAAACACAGGTTAGGATGCAGCACAGGAACTGAAAACTCCTCAGAGGAGACCACCAGGGAAATGGGCTTTGAAGTAGGAGTTGGCTTGTTGGCCTCAGGGAGGGCAGGCCTTCTGAGGCCTGTGGTTACAATTTACGAAATCCCCCTCCCATATTTCACCGGGTCCTCACTGTTGACCCTGAGGAAAGTGAGGCTCACAGAGGTCATGAGACCTGCAGGCAATGAGTAGAATGAGGCCCAGGACGAGTGACTACAGGCTCCCTGAAGGCCCAGATAAAAGTGGAAACATTCAGCAAACCTCCCTGGCGCTGAGCCTGTGCTTGCTTTCTGTGAATGTGTTTTCTTCACTTCATAGAGAAGACAGATGTCTCTGTGGTGTGATCTGGAAGAAGGGTCCTGTACAAAAATAATGAGGTGGCTCTCAATTTCCCGTCCCAGGGTCTAGATAGCAACCTCTACTGGGAGTTAAGTAAAGGCCCCAGATTCAGGGTTGGCAAATAGGTTTCACCTCCCAGGCCCAAGGGGCTGGGCTGGGAAGGCTTCCAAGGCCTGGGCCTTGCTTAGAGATAATTTTGGACCATATGTAGTGTCTGCCAGAACAGGGATGTGAGTAGGGACACATATATGCCTTAGGCCTTCACAGCCCCCCAACATGTTAGCACATAAATATTGCTAAAAATCACAGTAACACAAAATCAGCTGCCAAGAGCTCTGCGAGGGGGGTGGTGCTGGCAGGCTGTGGAGGGAGGGGCCTGGATGGCCGAGCCCAAGAGGGAGGAAGGGAACTGCGAGGTCACTTCCTTCTGGAAAATTTTCTGACTCCCCCAACAAGCTGGTGAGTTCATCTCCATGATGGCAAGAGGAAGGGAAGATTTAATTCAGTTCAACCAACGTTTCTGACCTGTGTAGCACAAGCGGGGGCCAGTTTAGGGCGGATGGAATGAATCAGCGGCTTGGTCCCAGCCCTGCCTTCGGAGGAGTCCTGGTCAGTGGGAGGGACAGACAAGGGAGCCAACAGGTGCCCCCAGCTGTAGCGTGAGATAGCTTGGTGCAAGGGGACTGTGACCCAAGAGGAAGGAGGGATGGATTCATGGGAACAGGCTGGGGAAGGCTCTACAGAGAATGCGGCTCTGGAGCTGGTGGCGAAGGAAAATAACAAATGGCTGGGTGGACTGGTTTGAAACTGTTGTTACCAGACAAAGACTGTGGATTCTTTTGCCTCACGTGCTCTTTGCCTCACGCGTTCAATAACCAATTCCTGAGACATTGGGTTTCAAAGAGAAAAAGAGTTTATTACTAGGTGCATAGCAGGAGAGCAGATGACCTAGCGGCCCAAAACCTGTCTCCCCGAACTGTAGTAATTCTAATAGTTTTATTAGAGAAAAAGATGAGCAGGGTTTAGGATAATGAGCACAGTGGCCGCAGATGATGTAATTAGAGGTGATCTAATTACTGAGCATTTGCAGATTAATTACAGGCTAACTCATAGAACGTATATAAGAAGGAGGGGCCACTTTGGTTAGATCCAGTCTTGGTTATCAAGATAATTTTGGACTTGGGGTAGGTTAGTTCTGGGTTGACCCAACACCTGTCATTAATAAACATCAGGGGCTGTCTTTAGTGATTATAAGACTCTAAAGTTGAAAAATTGGATAACTGGGTACAAATGAAGGTTAGTCACAAGATTTTAAAAATCAGAGGGACAGAAGATAAAGGCTATACAGTCATTATCAGAGATGAAGGCAGCTGGATTACAATTCAGAGATTTCAGGTATTTTTCCCTGTCCACTCCAATATCCCAGAAAGCAAAAAAGAGTATCTATATAATGATACAGCAATCAAAATCACCCCATTTAATCTTGATTTCTTGGTTACACTATTGTGTACCCCAGAAAAGCCATGTTCTTTAATCCTGACTTCATATTATAGGGTGGCATCGTTTTTATTGGATTGTTTCCATGGAGATGTGACACACCCAGTTGTGGGTGGGATCTTTGATTAGACGGAGATGTGATTCCGCCCATTTTAGATGGTCTTGATTAGTTTACTGGAGTCTTTAAAGGGGGAAACATTTTGAAGAAACCTCAGAAGCCACAGAGCCAACACGAGACCCAGACATTTGGTGAGACAGAAAGAAAACACTCCTGGGGAATGCAGGAGGGATATGTACAATGAAGAAAAATAAAATAAGGGGATAGAGTGGCAGGGGTACTATAATTGTTTAGGGTAGTCAGGGAAGGCCTCTAATATTTGACCATGACTTAAATGATCTCCCTCTTCCTTTTTAATTTCCCTCCTCTAGTCAAATTTTTATAGGTGTTTAAAAAGTCATTTCTTCTCAGCTGAAGAGGGACATGAACTCAGAAGCCAAAAGATGAGCAGATGCCAGCCCCGTGTCTTCATAGCTGACAGAGGTGATCTGGGCCCATTGGGCTTTCTTGAGTCTCGGTATCTTCTCTTGGATGCCTTAGTTTGGACATTTTTATGGCCTTAGAACTATAAACTTGTAACATGATAAATTCCCTTTATAAAAGCCAACTCATTTGTGGCATATTGCATTCTGACAGCATTAACAAATTAATACACTTGGGCAGGTTAGGCAGGGAAGGACACTCCTAACAGGCATCTACCCAGAAGGATGTACACTAAGCCTGTTCTGGACACCCAATTCCCCACAGCACCCCATGATTTGCACAGTCATGATACTGGAGAAACCCAGGCTTCCCCCTTCTCTAGAGCTGCAAAAAGGGGTGAGCCTTTTTAGGCCTGGCCTGCGAATGGGAGAAAGCTCAAGGGTCAGGCAACAACCCACCACACTGAGTTGACCCAGCCACAGTGTAGGGGTCTTCTGAGGGACAAGAGGGTACAGACCACCCCAAGAGGTGTACGATTGGCTCTACATCTGGCTCTGCCCTACCTTGGGATGAGTCACCAATCCCTGACCCTGCCATGTCACAAAAAGAAAACTCCTTAATATATGCTAAGTGCCAGGCCCTGGGGATGCAGGAACAACCAAGGTATAAAGTGCACAGCTGGGCAGAGAAAACCTGAGAGGGCATGAGGTAGGGGAAATGGAGGGAAACCACTCTCACCACCCCCAACTCAGCTAACACACTCATTAACCACATTCGAGCACTTCCATTGTACCAAGACCTGTCCTCAGTAAGGGAACCCAGCCATGACTGAGACAAGGTCTCTCCCTCAAAGTGCTCACAGTTTAGTGGGGAAGAGACTGTAGGGTCAGTTACAACTTGACAAAACAGAAACTTCAAAAGAGACATCCACCATCCACCCACCTATCCCTCCATTCATCCATCCATTCTTGCAACCATTCACGCAATTTAAGGAATACCTTAAATGTTCTAGGTGTACTGGGGACTTAGGAATTAACAAAACTGTGAAAGTCTCTCCTGTTTTGGAGCTTAATGATCTAGAGGGAGAGGCCCCAAACCAATAAATATATAATAATGCAGGAGGGATATGTACAATGAAGAAAAATAAAATAAGGGGATAGAGTGGCAGGGGTACTATAATTGTTTAGGGTAGTCAGGGAAGGCCTCTAATATTTGACCATGACTTAAATGATCTCCCTCTTCCTTTTTAATTTCCCTCCTCTAGTCAAATTTTTATAGGTGTTTAAAAAGTCATTTCTTCTCAGCTGAAGAGGGACATGAACTCAGAAGGCAAAGGCTAGGCCTGACTCAACTTGCCCTAGTGGCCATGTGGACACTGAGCAGACCGGAGGGCAAAAGCAGCTGGTGGGGGCTTGGTGGAGGAGAAGAGCACATGGGCCAAATTAACCTGAAGGATCAAACTTGTTTCCTTTTAAATAAAATAGTACAAGGAGAAAACTGAGGCTCAGATCTACCCAGGCTCATACCAACAGGCCAGGTGATCCCCTTAACTCCAACTCCAGGTCCATGTTCTCATAATTTAGCAATTTCATTCTGCATCTGCTTTAAATGGGCTCCTCCCAGAAATGTAGCCATGAATTAAGGAACCAATAGGGCACCATTCCCTCAACACATTAATACAATAAGTGACTATATACAATGATAAACCTCTATGAAGCAAAAGACTACCAATGAACTTATTAGAAAGGACAAAGTGGGAAATAAATTTGCAACATGTATAACTATAATATATAAAGAGTGCCTACAAATCACTAAGCAAAAGAGCTCCTAAATGACAAAGTACAATGCAGTGATTAAAGAGAGTAAGTCTTGGTGTCTATACCCCTGGGTTCAAATCCAAGATCTGTTCCTTATTAACTGTACACAAGTTGCTTAATTTCTCTAAGTTCTCTTTCCTTATTCTCTAAAAGAGAAATAATATCTACTTTATAGGGTTGTTGTGAAGCTTAAATGAGATATCTCACACATTATAAGCATTTAATTAAAATGAACAATTATTATTTTATGATCATTATTATTATTTCAAAAGATGGGCAAAGAATACAAACAGGAAATTCCCAGGAATTTTAAATCATTAAGCAAATATATTCAAACTCACTGATGAAAGAACTGCATGTTCAAACAAGATGTCACTCTTCACCTTTTAAGATAAAACCTGGGGCAGGCAACATTGACTCAGTGGCAGAGTTCTCATCTGTCACACCGGAAACCCAGGTTCAATTCCTAGAGCCTGCCTATGTAAAAAAAATAAATAAATAAAACTGGCTGATGAGAATGGAGACAGAGAAACTCTCAAACAAGGAGGTACACCAAGAGTGTGAACCAGCATTCTCTTTGTGGAGCAATTTAGCAGTAAGTACCAAAATGAACAAGGCAGGCCTTGTTGGCTGCCTATCTAGCAGCCAGTTTCCCTTCTTCCCTAGCATGGCTTCAGTAGTGTTCCTTTCCCATTCCAACGTGGGAAGTTTCGATGGTCTAAACCAATTATAATGATGCTTTTCCCTTACCAGTGATTGGCTTAAGCATGGTCATGTGACATAATCCTTGCTGATGTGATAAGAGGACAAGTCTGCTCAGGGGCTTTGGGAAAGGTTTTCTTCACTCTTAAAGGAGACAGAAGAAACAATCCACTTTTCTGCCACTGAACTGTAGAAGGTAATAATAAAATAAACACACTGGGGATAGCAGAGGAGAAAGAAAGATTGAAGGTGTTTAATGATGTGTCTGACCAGGGAGCTGCTTTGGCCTCACTTCTTCTTTTTTTTTTTTTTAAATCCTTTATTAAACACTTATTATGTTCCAGGGACTTTACAAATGTTTTCTTTTTAAATCCTCACAAGCCTAGGAAGTAGGCGCTATCAAAATCCCCACTTCCCTCACTTCTTATGAGAGATCATGAATTTCCATTTTGAGGTGGGAATTCTGTCACTTGCAGCCCAAAGCCCTCCAAATGATAAAAAATTTCCTTTCCCTTTGACCTCAAAATTTAACTTGCCAAATCTTTGTATTACTCAGTTATATCTGCACAGGGATATATTATTTTAAGAGTGAAAAACTAGAAACAACCTTAATGTCTGTTGGTAAAGGATTTAATGAGTTTTTAAATTAATTAGTTGTTAATTTAACTAATTCAGCTACAAAATGTATATGCATTGTCACAGATATGACTCCAATATTGCTGAGAAACAGACAAAAACAACCAAGAGCTCATGTCAGAACACTTTTTGTCATATGATCATATCTTTGTGCCTTATGTATTTATATACAGAGAAGAGGCCTGAAAGAATATTTTCCAATATTATTCTTTTCGAATTAAATGATTCTCTCTGGTGACTGGGACCCACCAAAGCAGAGGAATACACAGAACCTTTTCCTCTCTGCTTTATATACCTCAGCATGGTTTGGGTTTTTTGCACAGAGAAAGCACTACTCTTACAATGTGGAAAACAAAATGAAGTGATGGACTTGCAGCTAATCCAGTAGGACAGGGACTGTATGGGAACCAGCAGCCTGAGGGCCTGATTTTAAAGTCAGTATTTCTGGGTCTGCCAAATTGTCAATGAGCTGTTCTTCCAAGAAAAAGAAACAACTATTGACTGGAAAACCATGAGGGAAACACATTGCTTTTTTCCACTTCAGGGTTTAAAGATGACAGAATTTTTGAGACTCAGATCTTCATCAGGTTGGGCAGAGACTGTGCCAGCTTCCTCAAAATCTCAATGCCTGGCCCTGTCCTTGGCACAGAGCATGTGCTCAGTAAACGGTAGTAAGATGAATGCACGAATAAATGACTATCAACTCATCTAATCCAGTTACTGCATAGACAAGAATGAACAAATGTTGAATAAATAAATGAGGAAAACTGACACCTAGAGAAATGAGCAATCAGTAATAATATTTACATTTGCTGATTGGTTACTGTGTGCCAGAGTCTGTGATGACTGCTTTACATGCAATAATTTACTTAACCCTCACACAACAACCCTAAGAGATAGGTACTGCTATCATCCCCATTTTGCAGAGGAGCAAACAGAGGCACAGAAATGATGTGTTTATGTCCCTGTTTCTTCCTAAATGATGAGCTCCTTAAAAGCAGAAGCTACATGTGATTCAGCTCTGAGCAGCACAGAGAAAAAGTGCTCGGGAGCCCTATTGTGAGTTGACTGGAGTCCAGTGAATCCTAGCACAGCAGAGAGCACACAGATGCTGAAGGTATGACGCTGTCAGCCCATCAGTGATTAGGCACTGTCTCCTACCAGATCTTGTCCTAAGTCCTTTAGATATAATACTTAACCCTCATGACACCCTATGGGAAAGTACTTACATTTTCCAGATGAGGAAACCAAGGCAAAGGATGGGTTAGACAGCTAATAGATGAGGGAGCTGTGCCTTGCAGGCTGGCGGTCTGCCTCTGGAGTCCATGTTCCCATCCTGCCCAGCAGGGCTCCTCCCTGTCCCGCCTGCTAGCCTGTGGATGTGCTCTCTGCCACATGAGCAATACCTGCTCTCCAAAGATGCCTGGCATGTTGCCTGACTCACCACGACCTCAAAGGCTCACTCAAGAGAGACCAGGAAAGGGTACATGGGTAGTTTAGTGGTTAGAATGCCTGCCTTTCATGTGGGAAACCTGGGTTCGATTCCTGAATCATGCACCTCCCCCCCAGAAAAAAAAGAGAGACCAGGAAAAGTCGACTTGTGCCTTCCCAGTGTTCCAGGGCTGCATTTTTCTGTCCCAACAGTCCCTATACTCATATCTATCCACCCCAAGGACCCTGTGCTCCACAGAGGTCACAGAGGGGTCTCAGCTTATTTCTGGAAACCACTTGCTATGTGTCAAATACCTTCTATAGCCAAGATTCTAATCTTGGGGCCCAAGGACAGTGTATTAGTTAGGGTTCTCTAGAGAAACAGAATCAACAGGGAACACTTGCAAATATAAAATTTATAAAAGTGTCTCACGTGACCACAGGAACGCAGAGTCCAAAATCCACAGGGCATGAAGCCGACGACTTCGATGGATGTTCTGGATGAACTCCACATGAGAGGCTCACCAGCCGAAGTAGGAATGGGAACTGTCTCCTCTGAATCCTCCTTAAAAGGCTTCCCGTGATTAGATTAAGCATCACTCATTGTAGAAGACACTCCCCTTTGGCTGATTACAAATGGAATCAGCTGTGGATGCACCTGACATGATCATGACCTAATCCTATGAAATGTCCTCATTGCAACAGAGAGGCCAGCACTTGCCGGATCAGATAAACAGGTACCACAACTTGGCCAAGTTGACACATGTCCTTAACCATGACAGATTGGAAAAATTTATATCTTTATTTTCACTAAGCTCTACCTGATATTTAGCATTTCTTTCCACTGTGAACGTAGACAACACCCCACAATAGTGTTAGTGAACACTGTGACTTGGCACTGCTGGAAATCACAGTTATTTTCCTATCAAATTTTGGTTATTGCATATATAATGTAGTACTTTTTATGCTCATTACCATTTTGCAATAATGGTAGTGAGATTCACTGCTAGACCTTGTTTGTTGATACATTAATAAAGAAGCATAGCTGTGGTCCAATCAAATGGTTTCCTCTGTAATCCAGTGTACTTTATTTTATGTGTTTAAGAACATGCTAGGGTGGCGTCCGTGGGCTTCCCAGGCTGCCTGAGGAGTCCACCGTGTAGAGCTTAAGATGCCCTGTTTTAAGTAATCATGTTATTCATCCCCACAATTATCTCAAAAGTGGGTGTTATTATCCCCACTTTCAACAGAAAAAAAAGGGAGACTTGGAGGGGTCCATGATGCCCAAGGCCACACGGCTGCTAAAGAGGAAAGCTGGCACTGTCCCTGGGTTTGCAAGGGGAATGCTCCAGGGCCTCAACAATTTGTTTTCTTTTCAACTGGTCACCTCCAACAAAAACCAAAGTTCAGGCCACTTCCCCAGGCCTCTCTAACTCTCCGCATCACAAGTCAAACTAAGAGCCAGCAGCAAAGCAAAATCTTCCTTCCAGCAGCCCATCTGGTTACAAAAGCTTTTAGTTCCATAACCTTGTCTTACCCTTCCAACAACTTGGGGGCTAGAATGCATGGAAATGGAAAGTGAGCTCAGGGAGCCAGAAGCCCTGCCCAAGGCCACACTGTCAGCTCAAGTAACCAGGTCAAACCCTCATCTCTGTCTCCATGATGCAGGCTTCAGATTCTCCATCAAGACTCCCAAATGTGCTAAAGTGAGATTTTCAAAAGTAACTGTCAGCATAAAGAAGAATCCAAAAGATAAAATAGCAGATCTCACAGAGATGAAAGATAATGTAGACCAAATTAGAAATATACTAGAGACACACAATAACAGATTTGAAGAAGAGGAAGGAAGAATAAGTGAACTGGAAGACAGAACAATTGAACTAGAGCACACAAAAGAGCAAATGGCAAGAAAGATGGAAAAAATGGGACTGGATCTCAGGGAAATGATGGGCAAGAAAAGGTACACAAATACAGGAATCACTGGTATCCCAGAAGGAGAAGAGAAGACTACAGGGCTGGGGAGGTTAGCTGATAAAATCAGAGAAAACTTCCTAACTCTTATAAAAGACATAAATATGCAAATCAAAAAGGTCCAACAACCCCCAACTAGAATACATGCAAATAAGCCTACTATAAGACACATACTAATCAAACTGTCAAATGTTGAAGAGAAGCCCAAATTCCTGAAAGCAGCACAAGAAAAGCAATCTACTACATACAAGGGAAAACACATAAGACTGAGTTTGGACTACTCAACAGACACCCTAGAGACAAGAAAACAGTGATATGGTATATTTAAGATCCTGAATGAGAAAGGCTTCCAGCCAAGAATTCTTTATCCAGCCAAGTTGTCCTTCAAAACTGAGGGAGAGATTAAAATCTTCAAAGATAAAGACTGAGAGAACTAGTCAGCAAAAGACCTGCCCTACAAGAAGTACTAAAGGGAATCTTGTCAGCTGAAGAAAAAAGACAAGAGAGGAAGGCCAAGAGGAGGGCACAGAACTGAAGAGTACCAGTGAGAGTAATTTAAAGGACAAAAAGAGAGAGGGAAAAGAATATATAGATCTAACAAATAAAAATCAAAGGAATATGGTAATTTCAAGAACTGCTTTTACAGTAATAACTTTGAACATTAACAGACTAAACTCATCAACTAAAAGATAGAGACTGGTAGAGTGGGTAAAAAACATATAATCTATCGATATGCTGTTTACAAGAGGTGCATCTTAGACCCAAGGACACAAACAGATTGAAAGTGAAAGGATGGAAAAAGATGTTTCCAGCAAGCTGTAACCAAAAGAAAGGAGGAGTAGTTATATGAATATCAGATAAAATAGACTTTAAATGTAAAGATGTCATAAGAGACAAAGAAGGATACTACATATTAGTAAAAGGGACAATTCACCAAGAAGAAATAAATGTTTATGCTCCCAATGAAGGAGCTTCAAAGTACATGAGGCAAACATTGGCAAACTGAAGGGAAGGCCTTGCTGCTTGGCAGGAGCCATGATGACCTTGGAGGTGGGGCCTGCGGCTCTGGACTTGGATGCCCTGGTGGTCCCAACAGACACAAGGGGAGCTGCCACTGACACCATCTCAGGCCCAGAAGGTCCCCAGGGATGGCTGAGGGGAAGCTGGCAGAAGCCCGCAGCAACAAGGCAGGAACCCGCAGCTTGACCGGGAACTGATCTGGCTGTGCACATCAACGTCCGGTGTACCGTGCACTGATGCGGCAAGATCCTGCCCAACCACCCTGGGCTCAACACGCACCTGGTCAAGAACCACCGTCTGCAGGATGGCATAGCAAATCCAGCTATAAGGAAAGATTTGAAAACTGTACTGAAATTCTACTCTTGTCCAACTGAGGGATGGCCTCAAGGCCCTGACAGAACATTTTCTCAGTTCTCTCTTGTAAAACAGTGCTTTATGAAAATGCATGATGAAAAGAAGCATAACTATAGTAAGTGCAGCAATTCTTATGGTACTGAATGGGACTTGAAAAGATACACAGAAAAAAAAAAAGATACACAGAGGACATTGCAAGACCTTCTAGTACACAAGTGGCTATTCTTACACAAGAAGAACTGCCTCGCAGTCACACATCTACTGAACTGGCCATGAGATGTCTAGTTGAGCACAGGGATCCACCTGGTAAGGAAAGGAAAATGGAGAACCCTATTAACAACCAGAATGTCAAAAAAAGACCACTGAATCGTTTCTCAATAAACCAACCTCTAGACCAGCCACACAAGAATTAAAAACTTCACAAATAAAGCTAGTGGCTTCCTGTGAAGACTCTTGCAGCTCTAATGCCAGAAACAGACTCTTACAACACCTCCAAGGTATCCTCAGAAGTTGTTTTTACCAAAGCCCAAAATGGCTTTGGTTAAACTTCCTGTTACGCAGTTTTCTCCAATACCTGTCTCTGTGCCTACTACAGCCAACTCCTCAACCCAGCCTTGGTAGTAAGCGTGGATCAACAGGGCTCTGCCATGGACACCATTCACTCACTTCCCTTGTCCATCCTCGGCCTAGATTTGGGGCCCTGCTCTCTTAGGGAAAGCCTGCCGCTCTGAAAAATTGTGAATTCCATTGTTGAGCCAATTAGTACAGGTGTTCAAGTGAACTTGGGTCAAAGTCCACCTACTTCTTTAGAACAACCTGGGAACACATGTCAGAAGAAGACCATTTCTTCCATCAATGTGCAGACAGATCTTATGCTTCACCAAGCTTCATGGCTTCTGCACAGTGACCTTCCCCAGACTCCTGTGTATCATCTTGTTCTCAAACTGATTTGACATTTGTTTCTCAAGTCGCACTTCCCATTAGTGTTCATATTCAAATACTGTTACCCAGTTCTAAAGTAACTTCATCTGTAGCTGCTCAGATTGATGCTTTTTTAGATGACTGTTTCTTCACAGAAACTCAAACCAGTGGAGTGCAAAGTTACAGATGACTTGGGACAAATGGACCAAGCGGTAATGCGTGGAGACATTTCTGAGAATGTCCATTCATCATGCAGGGTTTCTACAGGCAATATTTTAAGCAACAATTTGGTAGCAGAGACTATAATTCATGGTTTGTTACCTCAGAATGACCCTAAGACTTTAAATCAAGATATTGAGAAATCTGTACCAATGATAAACTTTAGTGAGCAGAACAGGATGCCTCTTTCACAAAACATGACAGATAATCAGGCCCAAACCATGGATTTATTAAGTGATTTAAAAAACATCTTGTCAAGTGTGCTGCCAGGTCAGACATTGAATAATCACAGTCTTTTGTCTGATATGAACACTGGACCTGAAGAGTTCCCATCTGGCCCAACCCAGAATCCTGGAATAGATTTTGATATTGAAGAGTTCTTTTCAGACTCAAATATCCAAATTCAAGTGGAAGAGAGTGAACTTAGCAATATGAACTCTGAACCAATCTTGGAATCCCTGGACATAGAGACCCAAACTGACATTTTACTTGTAGACACCTCTGCTCAGTCCAACAGTTGTCGGGGAAATGCGAACTTTTTGGGCCTTGAAATGTCTGATACGCAGACACAGACAAACTTAAACTTCTTTTTAGACAGTAGCCCCCATCTGCCTCTGGGCAGTACTCTGAAACACTCCAGCTTTTCAATGAACACTGATTCAGCTGACATAGAAATACAAACAGAAGGGATTTCCACTAAAAACCTACCAGCTCTAGAAAGCGAAGTTCAGTTGAACTATACAGAAACACAGACCATGAATTCTGGTTTTGAAACCCTGGGAGTTTGTTTTGCATTGTTGAGCAATGAAACTCAAATAGCCATGGATGACCTCCTTCTGGCCAGTTTGGCCTGGCACACGATGGAGTCTCTGTTCAGTTCTGTGAAACCCAGACATGTACAGAACTACATACAGTCTCCAATTCCTAAAAGTGAAGTTCACATGCGGGATGGCATTTACAGCCTTCTCCTGGATTTAGAAATGGGGACAAGAGTATTAACTGTTGAATGTAGCTGTTTATGCAGCTGCTTAGATTATTTGAAGTTCTTTGTCTTTTGTACTTCTAAACATGAAATTTGTGTATAAATGTGAGTGTATTGTAAAGTGTATGATGCTGATAAAAAAAAAACACTAAAGACAGCTATAGACGTATCAACAATAATAGTGGGAGACTTTAATATGCCACTCTCCTCCACAGATAGAACAACCAGGAAGAGGATCAACACGGAAACACAGAACTTAAACAATGTGACAAATGAATTAGGCAGAATAGACATATAAAGATCACTACACCCCAAAACACGAGGATGTACATTCTTCTCTAATGCTCATAAAACATTCTCCAGAATAGATCATATGCTGGAACATAAAACAGGTCTTTATAAATTTAATAAGATTGAAATTATCCAAAGCATTTTTTCTGACCACAACAGAATGAAGCTAGAAATTAATAATCACCAAAGAACCAGAACTTTCACAAATATGTGGAGATAAAACAACATACTCTTTATAATCAGTGCATCAAAGAAGAAATTACTAGAGAAATAACAGGAGACAAATGATAATGAGAATACGATGTACCAGAACTTAGGAAATGCAGCAAAGGCAGTGCTCAGAGCAAAATTTATTGTCCTAAATGCCTACATTAAAAAATAACAAAGAGCAAAAATCAAGGACTTAACTGCTCACCTGAAGAAATTAGAGAACGAACAGCAAACTAACCACAAAACAAATAAAAGAAGAGAAATAGCCGAGGTTAAAGTGAAATAAATGAACTGGAGAACAAAAAAACAATAGAAGGAATCAACAAAACCAAAAGCTGGTCCTTTGAGAAAATCAATAAAATCAATGAACCCCAGCTAGACTGACAAAGATAAAAAGAGAGAGGACTCAAATAAACAAAATCAGAAATGAGAGGGGGGTGTTGCCAGGGATCCTGAAGAAATTTTATGCATCATAAGAGAGTTTAGCTGCCAACAAACTAGACAACTTAGATGAAATGGACAAATTCCTAGAAATACACGAATTACCTGTACTGACTCAAGAAGAGATAAAAGATCTCAATAAACCAATTAGAAGTAAAGAGATTCAATCAGTCATCAAAAATCTTCCCACAAACAAAAGCCCAGCACCAGATGGCTTCACAGGGAAATTTTATCAAACATTCTGAAAAGAACTAACACCAATCCTGCTCAAACTCTTCCAAACATTGACAAAAAAGGAAGGTACCTGTGCCAGTTTGAAAAGCTTTATGTACCCTAGAAAAGCCATGTTTTAATCCTAATCAACCTTGTGGGAGCAATGGTTTCTTCTAATCCCTACTCAGTAATGTATGTTGTAAACTTTAATTAGCTTATCTCAATGGAGATGTGACTCAATGAAGCATGGGTATTAAACCTGATTAGGTAGAGATGTGTCTCCACCCATTCCAGGTGGGTCTTGATTGGTTTTACTGGAATCCTTTAAAAGAAGAAGCAGTTTGGAAAAAGCTAGAGAACAACAAGAGAGAAAGCCATGAGAAAGCTTCAGAATGCTGCAGAACCATGAAGCAGAGAGTCCACCAGCTAGCAACTTTTGGAGATGAAGAAGGAAAATGCTTCCTGGGAGCTGGAGAGGAAACTAGCAGATGACGCCGTGTTCATCATGTGCCTTTCCAGATGAGAGAGAAATCTGACTGTGTTTAGAGAGAAACCCTGACTGTGTTTGACATGTGCCTTTCCACTTGAGAGAGAAACCCTGAACTTCATCCAGTCTTCTTGAATCAAGGTTATCTTTCCCTGGATGCCTTAGATTGAACTTTTGGATAGCCTTGCTTTAGTTGGGACATTTTCACAGCCTTAGAACTGTAAACTTGCAACTTAATAAATTCTCCTTTTTAAAAACGATTCCTTTTCTGGTATATTGCATTCTGGCAGCTTGCTGACTAGAACAGAACCTAAAGTTTCGGTAATATACAATATAATCAACCTGTCTGGATAGCTCATTTAAACAACCCAAATGCATGAAGCCCAGAATGGAAACAAAGCCCTGTGATTCTGAATAGTTTAATGTAATACCTGGATACAAGTGAGGGTCAGTCAGAAGGGCACAAGATAAAGGCTGTACAATCATTATCAGAGATCAAGGCAGCTGAATTACAGTTCAGAGATTTCAGGTATTTCCCTCTGTCTAATATACCAGGAAGTAATAAAGAACACCTATATAATGATTCCATAATCATAATCATCCCTTAAATCCTAAATTCTCGGTTACAACTCCTCCCTCTCATTTGATAGTTCTCTCAATCTTGATGGATATCTGGGTAACGACCATTCTAACTACTTCATGCTGAAAAGAGGTGTCAACACTATGGGGCAGAGGGATGAAATTGGTTGTTATTCTTAGAGAGACAGGTATTTTGGGGTTACAGGGCTTATCTGGCATAGGAACAATTCAGAGACCTCAAGTCTCTGAAAAAGAAACTTAATAAGTAGAACTTTTATAGAGTCTGAAACAGAGCCCAAGGTATTCTAAAGACTAACTGAAGTCTTTTCTCTTTTTCAGCTTTTTTAATAGTTGCTGTATAGAGTAATGCTGACTTTCAGAGCTGGAGAACTCTGAGTTTCAGATGTCACATAGATACCCAAAGTTCTAGGAAACTACCAGGGTATGCACAAACAACAAAGCATCTCAGAATTTAGAAATAACAGTTAAATTTAGGAATAAATCTGACTGTTGTAAGAGCTTACAGTCTAGGTCATAATTTTCTTATGAGCATTTTCTAAATGAAGCTATTTTCAGAAATAAAAACATTTGACAGTTGACTTATATTGGCAGTCATTAACCACAAATCACAGCAGAAATTTTATCCTGTTTTATCTTTACACATTTACCAGGGTTATGCTAATTAACAGGTGGGACACAATTTACATACTTGCCTTGTTTCTCTTTTAAAGTCCCTTTTTATTGAAGATGATGTTCTGACTTACAGCTGACCACATGTATGTTTTAGAGATGCATTAGAGCAAGACAGTATAACTGACAAGTAAATTTGGTTGTCTCCATGATCTGTTACCTTTTTCTAGGAATAACTAAAATCATGATTAACAACATCTTCTTACTACTGTCTAACATTAGGCAGATTAGTATCAGGACATAAAATGGACAGTGACAATGTTGTCAAGTCTTTAGGAATTTTATACAATCTCTAAATATATGAATAACATTTTACCCACACAAATTTAGCTTAGCAGAATGACAGAAAATCACTTCCTAATTATTGTAATAATTTCCAAACACTTCCTAGGCTATATTTTAAACTCTTTTAGCATCTCATTTTTACAAAGTGAAAAAGAACAAATCCTTTGTAATAGTTTTCCTTCAAATATGAAACTTGTCTTCTGAAATAAAGGATGATAAGGCAAACATAAACATTAACAAGAATATTATTCTGATCTTCTAGAAAGAGTACTTGGATGGTTAAGAAAAACTTTATATAACTTTTCATTAAGAGCAGACAACAATCCACATAAGTTTTTTCCTTTTTTTTTGGGTGCAAGGTCTGAGAATCGAACCTTGTTATCCCATGTGGAAGGAAAGCATTTTACCACTGAACCACACCCATGCACTCAATCCATGCAATTTTAACAGAAAGAAAACTAAATTCCAATTTTGTATGTATAGACACTTTAACACAAAATCTCCTTTAAAAAAAATATTATAAATAGACCTATAAAATTTTTGGTGAGTATTGACTATGACAGACAGACTTCACTTTCATAAACTTTCTACAACTTTCCATATTCTGAATATTCAGGTTTTGTAGTCAGCAATATCTACAACAAACAAAATTCACTTTAATCAGAAAACACGATCATCTTAGTATGGAAAATAATAAAAACACTATCCATCCCAACTATAGTCTTTATTTATTCAGACTACATACAACTAGAAATAAATTTGATAAGTTTACAAAGTCCTCTGAACATGCATACTACTCTCTAATAATGTGTTCATGAAGGGTAGAAGAGACAGAGATACTAGAAAATAACAGAAGAAGGAAAAAATTTATGCTTGGGTTTGGAATGCAGCGAGTCATTTAAATACATTATACTCACAATGCACAAATGATTACTTCACAGTATGCCTAAAATCTCTCAGTTCAATCTAGCACTACCTTCAAAGGTCAGAAGAGTGCAAGTTTGAAATATAACCAATTCCTGAATAATTAAGGGATTTATATGAAGGAAAAAACCCCAACTTTTCCCCAATATTATTTCCAATACCAGGAATATGTTAGTACTCAAAATTAAGTTACGGCCTCTGAAAAACTAGTTCAGAGCTCTATCTATTCAAATGCTACCCTTTTATTGAAAAGTCTCTTCGCCTAGGTCATTCTTTACCTATGTGCCTTTTTTTTTTTTCTGAATTCCTCCAGCATCTTTACTCCTTTATTAAGTTAATTGGCAGGGACTTTAAATACTCCTCATACTATGTCCTGGTATAAATTTATTCTATCTAGAATATAAACTCCTTGAAGCCAAGAATTAGATCTTCCCCATTCATGACATCACTTACTAACCTGATTATGTAATATGCTCATCAAAAATACACTCACATTAACAAAGCACTACAAATCCAAATTTTCCCACATATTAGGGTAACAAATGGGAAGGTAATTAAGAAACCAGATTCTTTGAAATCAGTAATCAATGTTAACAAAATCTCACTTACATTTCTTACTAACCTCAACTGACTCCTTAAATAGGATATATTTGAAGCATCAGCATAACCTCATTTTTATTATATTTTATATAAATTTCATCATTACCAAGCACATTGCTCCATTTATGTAACATGTCTTTTGGAGAGGAAATCTGACAATGTACTTAGAATACTAGCTTATGCTAACCATAAACTTGTATGAATTTAGGGAGAACATACCAAAGTAGAATAAAATCATATTTGTTTAATTCAAAAAGTCATCATAAAGACAGGAATCAGACTAGACTTTGTCACTGCATTTTTTTTTTTTTTGCAGTTGTATTTGCTTTTTTATTCCTTCTATTGGAGGTTAAGGAAAATCTCTTTGTTTTCATAATATTCTAAAATTACTAATAACCTCAAAAGCATATTGACTACTGGATGCACAGGTGGTTCAGTGGTAAAATGTTTGCCTGCTACGTGGGAGACTGGGTTCAATTCCTGGCCCATGCACTACCCATCCCCACCAAAAAAAAAAAAAGCATACTGACTATCAGGCATTGGAAAATGTGCTACAATTGTTTACTTTGTCCCAAGCATAAATCTAGGAAAACTTTTTCATAGCTCTCAATAACACTAATTTTACTTTCTGAAATTCAGCAATTAGATCTTATTCAATTATTCCTATCCCAAGGCTATTTACATTTTTTTTTTTTAGGTTCATGGTTTCTCCAATGGCTCTTTTTTGTTTGTTTTTATTTTATTTTATTTTTCTTCCATTCTACATATATAATCAGTAATTCACAATATCATCACTTAGTTGCATATTCATCATCATGATCATTTCTTAGAACATTTACATCAATTCAGAAAAAGAAATAAAAAGACAACAGAAAAAGAAATAAAACAAAAACAGAAAAAAAAATTCATACATACCATACCCCTTACTTTCCCCTTTCACTGATCACTAGCATTTCAAACTAAATTTATTTTAATATTTGTTTCCCCTATTATATATTTTTATTCCATATGTTCTACACATCTGTTGACAAGGTAGATAAAAGGAGCATCAGACACAAGGTTTTCACAATCACACAGTCATACTGTGAAAGCTACATCGGTATACAATCATCATCAAGGAACATGGCTACTGGAACACAGCTCTACATATTCAGGCAGTTCCCTCCAGCCTCTCCATTGGCTATTTACATTTTAATAATGATTGTTTGTTATGATTTCTTTTGTAAATGTATTATTGAAAAAAAATAAAACTTTAGGTGGGAAACAAACATGGCCTATTATACAGCATTTCTTCTGTGCTTACCATTTCTAATGTCCAAGCCCAAGAGAAAGAATTCTAAACCAAGGCCACACCTCCCTTCATCTTCTTTCTACAGGGAACCCTTCCTCAATAGCTGATTTAGTTGGTGTATTCATACTTGGTCAAGGCTTAAGAGGCCCTGAGGGCACAGATAGGTGAGACAGAAAGAATGAGGCCTGGTCTGTTGAACTTGGGTTTAAAAGTTTTAAATGAGGGCAGTGGGATTTGACAGTTCCTATGGCAGTGGGATTTGACAGTTTCTATGTCCATCTTTTAATTGTTTCCAACTATAGATCCATTCCACTTAAAGCTGTGATAGGGGACGACTGAAAATGTCTTTGTTTTTTCCCAGAGCAGACTTCTGACAACCCTCTGCTGCTTTAAGGGAATTTCTGGGGCCCTTTCTTTTTTTTGTCTTCCTTTCTTTTTAATGTCCAGGTTTGTTTATAGTAATTATAAAAATCTAAGGCTTTGAACCTTAGTTCCTAGTTCTTAGGTCCTTAGTGCCTAGAGAGTTTTATTCCTTTTTATCTGGAACTCTAGGAGTACTACTTTATATATATATATATATATATATATATGCCTATTTATCTTTAAGCAATTCAACAGTGCTCTTTAAGAATTTTTTTTTTCATTTGCTATTACCATCAGGAGGTATGACGATATACATTGAACAAGCAAACAGATACAAATAGAAAGTTAGTCACATAAGAGACAACATCACAGAGACACTTTTGAGAGGGACAAATAAAGGACTAAATATGCATCATCTCATCCCATTTCTGCTCTTTTGCAGAATAACTCTAACCATACTAGTGTTCTTTTCCATATAGCCATTCTCAAGCTATTCTAAATCATATTGGGGCCAGACTGTGTTACAGAAATAAACTTGGGTGGGCCATGGTGGCTCAATAGACCGAGTTCTCGCCTGCCATGCTGGAGACCTGGGTTCGATTCCTGGTGTCTGCCCATGTTGAAAAAAAAAAAAAGAAAGAAAGATCCTTTTTTTCATACACTCATAACAAAAATCTTTATAATTTTTCAATATAGCCTATAGGTTCCCATTTCAAAGAACTTCTGAAATCAGTAACCAGTTAGGAACACTTGAACAACAAAATTGCGTTAAGACAACAACTAACAAATTTAAACAGACACTTAACACTTATTATATATTTAAATAATACAACAATTACCAACCAGACAGAACATACCAGTTAACAATTAAACAGGCATTAAACATTTATGAATGCCTGAGAATTTATTATACCTGAGGAACACACCAGTTAACAGTTTTTTTGTTTTTTTCATGGGCAGGCACCGGGAAATTGAACCTGGGTCTCTGGCATGGCAGACAAGAACTCTACTTGCTGAGCCACCATGGCCCACCCCCACACCAGTTAACAGTTAAACATGCATACTTAATTTCATTAAATAAATTAATTGTTGATTACTTAATTTCTAGGAGAATACTCGGCAGACGAACTCAGGGCAGGGCCTTGAAGTCTGTACAGAATAGTATCCAGAAAACAGAAAGGTGTAGAGATCAGAGCAAGAAGAGCTTGTTCTGGAAGCCGGATCCAGGTCCAGGGGTACTGACTTTCTGACCCACTTCTGCCTTGGTGATGCAATCACCCAGTTAGATATCTGGACTTGGAACTGCAAACTGTTTCTCTCTTTGGAGCTTTTTACGGTGCTGAGGCTCTGGAGTGCCGGCAGAATAGAGAAAAACCCAGTTGTCAAGCCTCTAGACTAAAAGGAGTCTAGCGGCCCCTAGAGACTCGAATACCTATTTACCTTTCTGCCAGGGCTCCAGAACTGTAGGCTGTGGACTCCTTCTTAGGAATCTTCTCCCTTCTCGGGTCGCCAAATTGATACTGGACAAAAGTGGTGGGTCCTCTGCCTGATGAGCTCCAATGACCAATTCCTGAGATACCAGGGTTTCAAAGAGAGAAAGAGTTTATTGCCAGGTGTGAAGTAGGAGATCAGATGGTCTATCAGCAAAAATCCATCTCCTAGGGCGGGCCACGGTGGCTCAGCAGGCAAGAATGCTCGCCTGCCATGCCAGAGGGCCCAGGTTCAATTCCCGGTGCCTGCCCATGTTAAGAAAAAAAAAAAAATCCATCTCCCTGAACTTCAGTAATCCTGATAGTTTTATAGTATCAACAGATGGGGAGATTTTAGGAAAATTCACACAATGGCTCCAGATCATGTAAATAGAGATGATCTAATTATTGAGCATGTGTAGATTGATTACATGTATATGTAAGGAAATGACAGCCTTAATATGACAGAGGGCATGACTTTTAGTATTATAATGAGGTCTATGTCACTTACAGTTAAAGTTTAAGCTACTGCACATGTAGGCGTGCCCATTTTGGTTAGATCCAGCTTCCTTTATTAAGATAATCTTGGACTTGGGGTGGGTTAGTTCTGGTTTGACTCAAGGCCCTTCATTAATGAACATTAGGGACTGTCTTCAGTGATCATAAGACTCTAAAGTTGAAAAACCGGATAAAATGGGTACAAGTGAAGGTTAGTCATAAGGTTTTTAAAATCACAAACGCACAAGATAACGGCTACACAACAATTATCAGAGATCAAGGCAGCTGGATTACAGTTCAGAGATTTCAGGCATTTCTGCTCTGGCTACTGTAACATCAGAAAGTAAAAAAGGAATATCTATATAATGATTCAGCAATTGTAATCATCCCTTGAATCCTAATTTCTTGGTTGGACCACTAAGGAAATAACGAAAAATTATACAGAGAGTTGTGGGAATATGGCAGAGTAAACTCCAGGAATCAGTCTTTCCACGAGAACAGCTATTAAACAGACAGGAACGTCTGAATCAACTATTTTGAAACTTGGAAGTCAGTAGAACACTGTACAGCATCCAGGAAAAACAGGCTGGTAAATTATGGTAAGTACAGTAAGCTGCCCTCTCAGTGCTGCGGTTACCAGAGCCCATTCCCCACTTTCAATGTAGGTAGCAGTGGGGTCCGAACCCCTGCGTTAGCTTATAAGTGTCAGAGAAGGACATAAAAATCCAACTCCCTGAGATCTGGGAGGCAGGGTATGCAGGCCAATCACTGATCTCTGCTTTTGATCTGTTACTTCAGATCACTGGGTGGCTGGCTCAGAGGGAAGCATTGCTCCAACCCTCCCCAGGACAAAGAGGCAGAGCTTAAAGAGGCAGTACCTTTCCCACCCACCCCCAAACACACACACACACACACACACACACACTTTTCTCTTTCCACTTCCCGTTTAGGAGCAAAAATTCCCTGGAAAAGTCACAAATTGAAAGCTACAACCCTCAATAACAACAATGGGGAAAAAAAAGCCTAGCAATCCCAGAGGAGTAGGAAAACTAGATCTTCAGAGTTAAAATATTCTAATACACAAAATGTCCCGTTCTCAACAAAAATTTAAAAACACAAAGAAACAGGAAGGTAAAGGCCCATTCACAGGAAAGAAATAAAAAAAAGAGTTCCCCAGAAACCATCCCTGAGGAACTTCATGTATTGGGTCTATTAATCAAAGCAACCATCTTAATTATGTTCAATGAGCTAAAGGAATCAATCTAGAGGAAATTAGAAAATGTTGTCTGAACAGAATAAAGAAATAGAAATTAGAAAAAAGAACCAAACAGATTTTGGAGCTGCAAAGTACAGTAATTGAAATAAAAAACTCATTAGATGGAGTTCCGGGAAGATGGCCGAATAGGGTAGATTGAACTCAGCCGTGCTCCAAGGAAAAATCAGAGGAGGGATGGGAGGGTGACTGAGACAGCAATTCAAGAGTGCAGCTGACCTGGGAGAGCCTTCTGCACCACATAGAGTGGCCCTGGTTGCAAAAGCTGAGGAACTGAGAATCTGAGAACTGGAGCCTAATGTGGAAGTACAGAGCCCATGGGAGTGCATGGAGAGGGAGACAAGGACTAGGAAGTAAGCCAAGCTGCGTTCCTTGAATGCGCTACCCACACCAGCGCAGCCCTACCTGTGATTCACCCTACACCCCGCACACCTGAACCCTATCACCCATCCCCACTCCCCGCACTCCAAACGCCCCCCCACCAACACCCAGAGCATGTACCTGCCCAACACCCCCACCCCAAGTGCAGACCAGCCCACCTCTTCTGTACCCCTCCTGAGCACTACTTCCCCCTCCCTGCAGGCTGTTACCAGGACATGAAGGCTATAGATGCTAACCTCCATACACAGGCTACACCTGGCACCCGCCAATACTGTCACACAGCCTCACCCCGCCCCTTCTGAGCTCTGCACATCAGTTTACGGCACTCCTAGTCCCATGCATGTGCTTGGCCCCTAGTCATGCCCCTCAGCTCTGGGATCAAAAGTTTATGACACTTCTAGACCTGTCCATGCACACGGCCCTCAGTCAAGTCCCCCAAACTCTGGGAAAGCGCTGGCCTGCACAGCCAGGTCACATCCACCCCCAGACCATGTGGGTCGACCCACTGCCGTAGGTCTGTGCATGTGCACAAAGGGTCCCACACCCTAGACCAGTGCACATTAGGGTTACGCCCCACACCTATGCACCCTCACAGGTACAACGTCCCTGGCTGCCGGGTGCCCATGTTCACAAGCATCAGCATAACCTCCCCAACCTGGCCCACACCTGTGCTGCAACGCATCACCTTGCTGTTGTGCCCCACCCCATACCCTGCATCCTGCTACACATCCACCCCATCCACCCCACAAACACAAGGCTTTAGACTACTTAAGGGAATAAACTTCAAAAGTAAATCAGTCAAGATATTTACATGCGATGAAAACAACAGAAGATCACTAAGCAGATCACAATGCTGACAGCTATAGCCCTGCCTAATCACCAAATTAAAACACAGAGGAGACACAGACGTTGGAACAACTAATCAGATACTCATATAACCCTACTAAATAAAATAAATGGGATGGCTACTGATGTAAAGGAGATCAAGAAGACAGTAGAATAGTATAAAGAGGAATTTGAGAGAATAAATAGAAAAATAGCAGATACAACAGAGATTAAAGATTTTGTCGGTCAAATGAAAAACACACTAGAGGCACACAACAGCAGTTTCAAAGAGACAGAAGAAAGAATAAGCGAACTAGAGGACAGGATAACTGATTTTGAACACTCAAAATAGCAAATGGCAAAAAAGATGGAAAAATTTGAAGTGGATCTCAGGGAAATGATGGACAAAACAAAGTGCACAAATATAAGAATCATTGATGTCCCAGAAGGAGAAGAGAGGAGTAAAGGGCTAGGAAGATTGGTTGAGGATATAACAGGGAAAACTTCCCAACCCTTATGAAGACATAAATATACAAATCAAAGAAGCTCAATGACTCCAACCAGGACTATTCCAGCCAATCCTAAAGAACACCTAGGGCAATATATAAGATTCCACAAGGGTTCCATGCACTACAGTAAATTTCCAGAAACCTACAACCCCCAGATGGATCCCTGGACCAGATAAGTCCTGAAACTTAGAGGGCCCAGCCTCTCCAGAACATCAGACAGTTCCATCTCCCTACCCCATATTAGTGACAGACACTTCCAATATGAAAATTTAGAATGGCCATAGCCCAAACACCCCTCAAGAGAGGGATGGAAAGATCAAAGATGATGGTGGAGTTATACAGTGAAGATAGAATTTAACAAATGAATATGACTGCTGAATCATTGAATTGATATATCTTTTAGTTTCCAGTATCTTAGAGCAGCTAGAAGTAAAAACCTAAAACTGTGGAATTGTAAACCATATCAAACTCTGAAATATGTTCTATAACTAAGTGTTGTGCCATGCTTTGAAATTTATGGCTTTTATATATATGTTAATTTTCTCAAAAAAAAAAAAAGGAAAAAAATTCGATTGTGATGATAAAAAAATATTAAAGTCTTCTAGCCTCCTATACTCTGGAGCAGCTAGAAGGAAAAAAATCTGAGAGGATTGTATGGTAGCCCATGACAAACTCTGGGATCTCTCCTGTAACCACTTCTTGAAGAGTGCTTTGAAAACTATTGCTTTTTTATTTCTTTCCTTTGTACATATATTATACTATACCATAAAAAAATTTTAAAAAAAACAACTTGAAAAAAATAAAACTTATTATAGAGGAAAAAAAAGCCCAAGAACTCCAAACAGAATAAATCCAAATAGGCTTTCCCCAAGACACATACTAATCAGCCTGTCAAATGTTGAAGAGAAGCAGAAAATTCTGAAAGAAGCAAGAGCAAATCTACTACACACAAGGAAAACCACATAAGATTGAGTACAGACTACTCAATTGGAACCATGGAGGTGAGAAGGCTCAGTATGATATATTGAAGATCCTGAAAGAGACAGACTTACAGCCAAGAATTCTGTACCCAGGCAAATTGTCCTTCAAAACTGAGAGAGAAGCTGAATGTGAGAATGATAGAGGGAGGAGGGCTGGGGGCATATATGAAACCAGAAGGAAAGACAGACAATAAAGACGGAGATGGTATAATCTAGGAATGCCTAGAGTATACAATGATAGTGACTAAATGTTCAAATTTAAAAATGTTTTTGCATGAGGAAGAACAAAGGAATGTCAATACAGTAGGGTGCTGAAAATAGTTGATCATTCATATTTTTAAATTTCAGCTTCTGTGTGAGACTAAAGCAAAAAATGTTTATTTGGTACAAAATTTATATTTTGATTAGTGCATTTCCTAATATAACCTATGTGGGCAGTTTAATTGAACACCATAAGTACATGGAACCTTGAATAGGGCATGACATTTTGCAGGTTTGTACAGTGTGATGTCTCAATAAATCCCAGAGTGATTTGAACAGTGAATAAAGGAGTGTTTGCAAAGTCCCCTTGGGGGAATGGCAAGAAAGGGAGAAAATTCAATTTCCCCATTTGGAGAATTCCTGATATTCTTGCAAGTAGTCGGGATAACCAAATCAATGGCTGAGCCCTCAAACTTGGGAATTGTTCATATGAAACTTATCCAGACAAAGGATAGGCTAAGCCTATTTAAAATTAGGCCTAAGAGTCACCCCCAGAGAACCTCTTTTGTTGCTCAGATGTGGCCTATCTCTCTCTCAACCAACATGGCAAGTGAACTCACTGCCCTCCTCCTCTCTACATGGGACATGACTCCCAGGGGGTGTAAACCTTCCTGGCAATGTGGGACAGAAATCCTAGAATGACCTGGGACTCAGCATCAAGGGATTGAGAAAACCTTCTCAACTGAAAGGGGAAGAGAGAAATGAGACAAAACAAAGTGTCAATGGCTGAGAGATTTTAAGAAGAGTCAAGAGGTTATCCTGGAGGTTATTCTTATGCATTATACAGATATTCCCTTTTTAGTTTAAGGTGTATTAGAGAGGCTAGAGGGAAGTGCCTGAAACTGTAGAGCTGTGTTCCAGTAGCCATATTTCTTAAAGATGAACATATAATGATATAGCTTTCACAATGTGACTATGTGATTGTGAAAACCTTATGTCTGATGCTCCTTTTATCTATGGTATGAACAGATGAATAAAAAATATGGATTAAAAATAAATAAATAATAGGCAGAACAAATGTTAAACAAATTGAGTAGACTGAAATACTAGTGATCAATGGAGGGAGCGGTAAGGGGTATAGAAAAAAAACAGAGGGAATAAAGGTTAAAATATATTGGATAGATGGAAATACTAGTGGTCAATGACAGGGAGGGTTAACGGGCATGGTATGTATGAGTTTTTTTTTTTTTTTTTAGTTCTTTTTCTGGAGTGATGCAAAGGTTCTAAAAAATGATCTTGGTGATGCATATACTACTATGTGATCACATTGTAAGCCATTGATTGTACACCATGTATGGAATGTTTATATGTTAAGAATGTTTGTGTCTCCATGTTGTTTTGGCCTGTTGATCAAAAAGAAAAAAATTAAATTAAAAACAAACAAACAAAAAAACAAGAAAGAGATTAAATTTTTCACAGATAAACAAATCCTGAAAGAATTTGTCAACAAAAGACCAGTCTTACAAGAAATATCAAAGGGAGTTCTGCCAGCTGAAAAAAACAGACAGGAGAGGGAGGTTTGGCGGAGGGCAAAGAATTGAAGAGCACCAGTAAGGGTAACTTAAAGGATAAAAAGAGAAAGAGGGAAAAGAATATATAGATCTGACAAATACAATAAAAAAGATAACATGGTGGATTCAAGAAATGCCTTTTCAGTTAACTTTGAATGTTAATGGACTAAACTTACCAATTAAAAGATACAGATTGGAAGAATGGATTAAGAAATATAATCCAGCAATATGCTGCTTACAAGAGATTCATCTTAGACACAAGGATACAAATACATTGAAAGTGAAAGGGTGGAAAAAGATTCTCCACGCGAGTTGTAACCAAAACAAAGCAGAAGCAGCTATACTAATATCTGCCAAAATAGACTTTAAATGTAAAGACATAACAAGAGACAAAGAAGGACACTATATATTAATTAAAGGGACAATTCACAAGAAGACATAATCATAAATGTTTATGCTCCTGTGTGGGTTGAAAGGATGTATGTCCCCAAGAAAAGCCATGTTTTAATCAAAATCCCATTTCATAAAGGTAGAATAATCCCTATTCAATACTATATGTTTAAAACTATAACCAGATCATCTCCCTGGATGATGTGATTTAGTCAAGAGTGGTTGTTAAACTGGGTTAGGTGACAACATGTCTCCACCCATTTGGGTAGGTCTTGATTGGTTTACTGGAGTCCTATAAAAGAGGAAACATTTTGGAGAATGAAAGAGATTCAGAGAGAGCCAGAGAAGAATGACATAGCCACAAGAAGCAAAGCGCTCACTAGCTAGTGACCTTTGGAGATGAAGAAGGAAAACACCTCCCGTGGAGCTTCATGAAACAGGAAGCCAGGAGAGAAAGCTAGCAGATGATGCTGTGTTCACCATGTGCCCTTCCAGATGAGAAAGAAAAACCCTGACTATATTCGCCAGGTGCCTTTCCAGATGAGAGAGAAACTCTGAACTTCATTGGCCTTCTTGAACCAAGGTATCTTTCCCTGGATGCCTTTGATTGGACATTTCTACAGACTTGTTTTAATTGGGACATTTTCTTGGTGTTAGAACTGTAAACTAGCAACTTATAAAATTCTCCTTTTTAAAAGCCATTCTGTTTCTGGTATATTGCATTCTGGCAGCTAGCAAACTAGAACAGATCCCAAACAAGGAGCTCCAAAGTACATGAGAGAGACACTAGCAAAACTGAAAGAAGCAAAAGATGTTTCAATAATAATAGCAGGAGACTTCAATATACCACTCTCTTCTATAGATAGAACAACAAGACAGAAGATTAACAAGGAAATAGAGAAGTTAAACAACTTGATGAATGAATTAGACCTAACAAACATACATAGCACCACAAAACACAAGGATATTATATTCTTCTCTAGTGCTCATGGAACATTCTCCAGGATAGATCATATACTGGGGCACAAAACAGGTCTTTATAAATTTAAAAACATTGAAATTATTCAAAGCACTTTCTCTGATCACAGTGGAATGAAGCTGGATCTCAACAACCACCAAAGATGAGAATATTCACAAATATATGAAGATTAAATAACACACTCTTAAACAACAAGTGGGTTAAAAATGAAATTGCTAGAGAAATCAGTAGCTATCTGGAGATGAATGAGATGAGAATACAACTTATCAAAATTTATGTGATGTGGTAAAGACTGTGCTGAGAGGGAAATTATTGCCCTAAATGCCTATATTAGAAAAGAAAATGAATGGGAGAACAAAAGAACAATAGAAAGAATCAATAAAGCCAAAAGTTGGTTCTTTGAGAAAACCAATAAAATTGGTGGGCCACTAGCAAGACTGACAAAAAAAAAAAAAAGAGGATACAAATAAACAAAATCAGAAAGGAGAAGGGGTACATTACCACAGACCCTGAAGAAATAAAAGAAATTACAAGAGGATACTATGAACAACTATATGCTTACACACTAGACAACTTGGATGAAATGGACAAATTCCTGGAAACACACAAGCAAGCTGCATTGATTCAGGAAGAAACAGAAGATCTCAACAAACCAAGCACAAGCAAAGAGATTCAATCAGTCATCAAAAATTTTCCTACAAAGAAAAGCCCAGGGCCAGATGGCTTCACAGGGGAATTTTATCAAACATTCCAAAAGAACTAACACCAATCCTGCTCAAATTTTTCAAAAAAACTGAGGAAAAAGGAATTCAACCTAACTCATTTTAAAAGCTAATATCATTTTAATACCAAAACCAGGTAAAGATACTATCAGAAAGGAAAACTACAGGCCAATCTCCCTAATGAACATAGATGCAGAAATTCTCAATAAAATATTAGCAAATTGAATCCAACAACACATTAAAAGAATTATACACTATGACCAAGTGGGATTTATACTGGGAATGAAAGGATGGTTCAACATAAGAAAATTAATTAATGTAATACAGCACATTAACAAATCAAAAGGGAAAAATCCCATAATCATCTTGATTGATGCTGAAAAATCATTCAACAAAATTCAATATCCTTTTCTGACAAAAACACTCCAACAGAAAGGAATCAAAGGCAACTAACTCAATATGATGAAGGGAATATATGAAAAACCGATAGCCAGCATTGTACTCAATGGAGAGAGACTGAAAGCTTTCCCCTTAAGATCAGGAATAAAACAAAGGTGTCCACTGTCACCACTATTATTCAACATTGTGCTAGAAGTTCTAGCTAGAGCAATCAGTCAGGAAAAAGAAATAAAAGGCATCTGTTCTAGTTTGCTGGCTACTGGAATGTAACAAACCAGAGATGGATTGGCTTTTCATAAAAGGGGATTTATTTTGTTAGTTCTTCAGAGGAAAGGCAGCTAACTTTCAACTGAGGTTCTTTCTTGTGGGAAGGCACAGGATGATCTCTGCTGGCCTTCTCTCCAGGCCTCTGGGTTCCAACAACTTTCCCCAGGGTGATTCCTTTCTGCATCTCCAAAGGCCTGGGTTGAGCTGCGAGTACTGAGATGAGGTATGCTGAGCTGCTTGGGCTGTGCTACATTGAGCTCTCTCAATTAAGCACTAGCCAATTAAATCAAACATTATTCACTGCAGCAGGAACACCTCCTAGCTGACTGCAGATGGAATCAACAACAGATGAGATTCACATGCCATTGGCTCATGTCCACAGCAATAGAACTAGACACCTTCACCTAGCCAAGTTGACATGTGAATCTATCTACCACGCATCCAAATTGGAAAGTAAGAAGCAAAAGTTTCATTATTTGCAAATGACATGATACTATACTTGGAAGATCATGAGAAATCTACATCAAACTTATTTGAGCTAATAAACAAATTCAGCAAGGTAGAGGGATATAAAATTAATGTGCAAAAATCAGGAACATTACTATACACAAACAAATGATCTAACTGAGGAGTCAGTTAAGGAAAGAATTCCATTCAAAATAGCAACTAAAAGAATCAAGTACTTAGGGATGAACTTAACTAGGGATGTAAAGGACTTTTACACAGAAAACTACATAACATGGCTAAAAGAAATCAAAGATCTAAGTAGATGGAAAGACATTCTCTGCTCATGGATAGCAAGACTAAATTTAGTAAAGATGTCAATTCTACCCAAACTGATCTACAAATTCAACACAATACCAATCAAAATTCCCACAACCTACTTCAAAGATTTGGAAAAGCTAGTTACAAATTTCATCTGGAAGGGAAAGAGACCCTGAATAGCAAAAAGCATCCTAAAAAAGAAGAATGAAGTGGGAGGATTAACACGCCCTGACTTTAAAACCTATTATAAAGCCACAGTGGTTAAAACAGTATGGTACTGGCACAAAGATAGAAGCATTGACCAATGGAATCAAATTGAGAGTGCAGAAACAGACCACCAAATCCTCTGAACTGGGACAAAATAGTCTTTTTAATAAATGGGCGTGGAAGAATTGGATATGAATAGCCAAAAAAATGAAAGAGGACCCCTGCCTTACACCCTATACAAAAATTAACTCAAAGTGGCTCAAGCACCTAAAAACAAGAACTAGCACCATAAAGCTTCTAGAAGAAAATGTAGGGAACATCTTTAAGACCTAGCAATAGGAGGTAGCTTCCTAAACTTTACACCCAAAGCTCAAGCAGCAAAAGAAAAAGTAAATAAATGGGAACTCCTCAAAATCAAATGCTTCTGCACCACAAAAGACTTTATCAAAAAGGTGAAGAGGCAGCCAACTCAATGGGAGAAAATATTTGGAAATCACATATCGGAAAAAGGTTTGATATCCTGTATACACAAAGAAATCATACAACTCAACAACAGAAGAACAAAGAACCCAATTATAAAATGGGCTAAAGTTAGGAATAGGCACTTTTCTGAAGAGCAAATATAGATGGCTCAAAAGTACGTGAAGAGATGCTCATTTTCATTGGCTAGAAGGAAGATGCAGATCAAGACTACAATGAGATACCACCTCGCGCCTATAAGAATGGCTGCTATTAAACAAACAAAAAGCTATAAATGTTGGACAGGATGTGGAGAAATTGGTACACTTATGTACCGCCGGTGTGAATGCATAACGGTGCAGCCACTATGGAAGACTGTTTGGCAGTTCCTTAGGAAATGAAATATGGAGTTGCCCTATGACCCAGCAATAGCACTACTTGGTATATACCCAGAAGAGCTGAAAACAATTACACAGACATTTGCACACTGATGTTCATAGCAGCATTATTCACAATCGCCAAAAGATGGAAACAAACCAAATGCCCATCAACAGAAGAGTGGATGAACAAAATGTGGTATATACATACAATGGAATATTATGCAGCAGTAAGACAAAATGACGTCCTGGCGTACATGACAAGATAGACAAGCCTTGAGGACATAATGCTAAGTGAAATAAGTCACACACAAAAGAACAGATACTATATGACTCCACTTTTATGTCCATGGTAAAGGTAAAATCAGAACCTTATAATAGAGAATATAGGGGACTTAGAGACAGAAGCTAGTGATGGGTGAACAATTAGCTAATGAGGTTGAACTCCAATGTAAGGGAGTAGACAGAAATGAAGGTGGCTCTCTAGTGAGTCTATAAGCAATTTTACCATATTGAAGTTGAACAAGATTGAAAGGGGTTGTATAGACTTACGTGTCCCACTGATTAACACTAGAAATACAAATTAGTTCTTGCAAGAACTACTTCAAAGGTAAGATTTGTGTATAAAGAGTGTTTAAAGTCCAGGGTACAGGAGGAAAATTGCTATTGCATGCTATGGGCTATGTTTAAAAGGAAAACAACAGCACTATCACTGCAACAGCAGAAGTAAATAATGGGGGGAGGGACAAGAGTTAACAGATTTAGATTTCCTATTTGGCATGGGTGTGTTTATTGCTTTTCTTTTTCTTGGGAACAATGAAATTATCTAAAAGAGTGTTGATGGACTGTAGATTTTGGGCACTATACATGATGCCTGATGAATGCAGGTGACTGAATGATGCACTGACTGAGAAGCAGATTGGCGAACAATGGTGTATACATATGAACAAATGTTGTGCTGCTACAAAAAAGAACAAAGTCACGAGGCATGCAATGATGTGAATGAACGTGTGGGACATTTGGTGAGGCAAAATAAGCCAGAAACAAAAGAATAACTATGGTATGGTCTCCTTTAGAAAATGCTTATAAGAAAACGGGGGCTTTTGTAAGCTTTTATAGCAGACACATGTAGTCCAGAGTGGTAATTATTCTGGATTTGGAGAGGCTGGTTTATGTATATATATATATATATCCTGATATTTAGAAATAAGAATGAAGCTGATCAGATTGGGGTTAAAGTAATTCAGAACACAGGGGTAAGGAAGACATTGTCTATATTTTAGAACCACACATACTCTTTGAAACCAAAGGAAGAAAGGTTTATTTGGTTTGGAATCAAACTTTTTTGTAGTGTATAACCTAACTCAACCTATCTGTATAACTCATTTGAACAAGTGAAACACAGGGAGCCCAGAATAATAAAGAGGTCCTTTATTCCTGTATAGCTTAATGTAATGCTGGATACATCCCAGTGTATATTAAGCAGATAATCAAAAACTATTGGCAAAGGGATGGAAGAAAAATTATGGAACTATTAAACCTAACCATCAGGGAATCCCCTGATAACTGTGTCAAATTTTAGGGACACCCAAATCAATAGGCCATGCCCTTGAGCTTGAGGTTTACTCTTATGAAGCTTATGTAGGTAGTGGAGAAGTTTAGCCTACCTATTTACTTCTGGAGGACCTCTTTTTTTTTTTTTAAACTTTATTGTATAGTATAACATATATACAAAGCAAACAAATAAAAAAGCAATAGTTCAGAGTACCTCTTTTGTTGCTCAGATGTGGCCTCACTTTCTCTAAGCCCAACTCTGCAAGAGAAATCATTGCCCTCCTCCCTACATGAGACATGACACCCAGGGGTGAAAGTCTCCCTGGCAATGTGGGAGATGACTCCTAGGGATGAATCCGGCCCTGGCACCATGGGATCAACAATTCCATCATGACCAAAAAGGGGAAAAGAAGTGTGACAAATAAGGTACCAGTGGATGAGAGAGTTCAAATAGAGTCAAGAGGCTACTCTGGAGGTCACTCTTACACAAGCTTCAGTCAGACATTGTTACCTATCATAACTTGCCAAGCCCTAACCAGGACCATTCCAGCCAATCCTAAAGAACACCTAAGGAAATATATAAGATTCTACAAGGATTCCATGTACTAGAGTAACTTTCCAGAAACCTACAACCTTCAGATAAGTCCTGAAACCTAGAAGGTCCAGCATCTCCAGAACATCAAATAGTTCCATCTCCCTACCCCATATTAGTGACAGACCCTTCCAGTATGAAAAGTATAGAATGGCAATAACCCAAACTCCCCTAAAGAGAGGGAGGGATAAAAGATCAAAGGTGATGGTGGAATTATACAGAAAAGATAGGATTTAAAAAATGAATATGAATGCTGAATCATTAAATTTATATCTCTTTTAGTCTCCAGTATATTAGAGCAACTAGAAGCAAAAACCTAAAATTGTGGAATTGTAACCCATGTCAAACTCTGAAATCTGTTGATCAACTAATTGCTGTGCTGTGTTTTGAAATTTATTGTTTTGTATATGCTATTTTTCACAAAAAAAGAAAAAAAAGTCAATTGTGATGACAAAAAAATATTTATGCCTTCTAGCCTCCCATGTTCTGGAGCAGTTAGAAGGAAAAATCTGAGAGGATCATAATGGTAGCCTATGACAAACTCTGGGATCTGTCCTGTAACTACTTGTTGAAGAGTGCTTTGAAAACTATTGCTTTTTTATTTCTTTGCTGTGTATATATGTTATATTATACAATAAGAAAGCTAAAAAAAACAACTTATTAGATGGATTAAACAGCATATTTTAACAGGCAAAAAAAAGGATCATTAAACATGAAGATAAAATGATTGAAATTATTCAGTGTGAGAAGCAAACAAAAAAGTAATGAAGAAAAATGAAGAGAGCCTGAGAATCTATGGCACACCATCAAGCTTACCAATATACACATTATTGGAGTTCCAGAATGACAAGAGAGAAAAAGATAAAGTGCTGTGCTTTAGTATTTATTGCGTTTTTGTATATATGTTATTTTTCACATAAAAAGAAAAAAAAGTTGATTGTGATGATAAAAAAATATTTATTCCTTCTAGCCTCCTATATTCTGGAGTACCTAGAAGGAAAAATCTGAGATGATGGTATAGTAGCCCATGACAAACTCTGGGATCTGTTCTGTAACTACGTGTTGAAGAGTGCTTTGAAAACTATTGCTTTTTTCTTTCTTTGTTTTGTGTATATATATATATTATATTATACAAAAAAATGAATACTGTATGGGTCTCACTGATATGAACTGACATTAGTGAATAAACTTGGGATATTTCATTGGTAACAGAGACCACCAGGAGATAGAAATAGGGTAAGATATTGGGTAACTGGAGCTGAAGGGATACAGATTGTGCAACAGAACTGAATATAAAAACTCAGAAATGGACAGCACAATACTACATAACTATAATACAATTATGTTAAAACACTGAATGAAGCTGAATGTGAGAATGATAGAGGGAGGAGGGCTGGGGGCATAAATGAAATCAGAAAGACAGACATTAAAGACTGAGATGGTATAATCTAGGAATGCCTAGAGTACTAATAATAGTGACTAAATGTACAAATTTTTAAAATGTTTGTGCATGAGGGAGAACAAAGGAATGTCATTACTGCAGGGTGCTGAAAATAGATGGTAATTAATATTTTAAAATCTCACCTTATGTGTGAGACTAAAGCAAAAATTGTTTATTTCATACAAAATTTATATTTTGACTAGTGCATTTCCTAATATAACTTATGTAGATAGCTTGATTGAACGGCATAAGAACTTGGAATCTCAGGTAGGACATGAGATTTTGTTGGTTTGTCCAGAGTGATGCCCCAATGAATCCCAGAGTGATTTGATCAGTGAGTGGAAAAGTATTTGCAAGGTACCCTTCAGGGAATGGTGAGAACGGGGAGAAATTCAACTTCCCCAAGTTGAACTCTTGATATTCTCACAAGCAGTGTGGACAACCAAAGCTATAGGCTGAGCCCTATAGTCTTGGGGTCTGTTCATATGAAACTTAATCCCACAAAGGATAAGTCAAGTCAACTTAAAATTTAGGCCTAAGAGTCACCCCCAAGAGAGCCTCTTTTGTTGCTCAGATGTGGCCTCTCTCTCCAGCCAACACAACAAGCAAACTCACCAACCTCCCCCTGTCTACGTGGGACATGACTCCAAGGAGTGTGGACCTTCCTGGCAATGTGGGACAGAAATCCTAGAATGAGCTGAGACTCAGCATCAAGGGATTGAGAAAATCTTCTCGACCAAAAGGGGGAAGAGTGAAGTGAGACAAAGTGTCAATGGCTGAGAGATTCCAAACAGAGTTGAGAGGTTATCCTGGAGATTATTCTTACACATTAAGTAGATATCACCTTGTTATTCAAGATGTAATGGAGAGGCTGGAGGGAACTGCCTGAAAACGTAGAGCCGTGTTCCAGTAGCCATGTTTCTTGATGATGACTGAATAATGATACAGCGTTCACAATGTGACTGTGTGATTGTAAAAACCTTGTGTCTGGGCGGGCCACGGTGGTTCAGCAGGCAAGAATGCTTGCCTGCCATGTCAGAGGACCTGCGTTCGATTCCCGGTGCCTGCCCATGTGAAAAAAAAAAAAAAACCTTGTGTCTGAGGCTCCTTTTATCTTCCCTGTCAACAGACGAGTAGAACATATGGAATAAAAATAAATAACAGGGGGAACAAATGTTAAAATAAATTTAGTTTGAAATGCTAGTGATCAATGAAAGCGAGGGATAAGGGGTATGCTATGTATAATCGTTTTTTTTCTGTTTTCGTTTTACTTCTTTTTCTGTTGTCTTTTCATTTCTTTTTCTGAATTGATGCAAACGTTCTAAGAAATGATGAATATGCAACTAAGTGATGATATTGTGAATTACTGATTATATATGTAGAACGAAATGACCACGTTAATGTTTTAGTTTGTTAAATTTTTTTAAATTAATAAATAAATATTTTAAAAATGAAGGAGAAATGAGGAAATTTGTAGAGAAACAAAAGCAGAAAGATTTCTTTACCAGAAGACCTGCCCTACAAGAAATGCTAAAGGAAGTCTCTCAGGCTGAAATAAAAGGACATTAGACAACAACTTAAAAGTCATAAGATGAAATAAGGAATGCTGGTAAAGGTAACTACATAAGTAAATATAAAATCCTGTATTATTGTACTTTTGGCTTGCAACTCCTTTTCTCCTCCATATGACTTAACAGGTAAATATGTAAAATCACATTTTAAATCTATGTTAGTGGGCATACAATGTTTAAAGACATAACCTAAAATAATAACAATAGAGGGAGGGAAAAAGATATACAGGAAGAGAGTTTATATAACACAGAAATCAAGTTGGTACTAGGGGAAGTAGCTTGTTATCAGTTTCAGATGTTCACTGTAATTACAAAGGTAACCACTAAGAAAATAACTGAAAATTATACATAGAATTGTGAGAGATGGCAGAGTAAGAAGCTCTAGGAAGAAGTCCCTCCACCAGATGAGGCAGGTGAGATAGTGAAGGAAGGAGGGCGAAGTGACCCCAAACCCCACAGTAAAAAGTTCCTTTTGGCGAGCACATCCAGTCCCCACACACCCAGCCCTCACTTAGGCGGCACCTAAAAAAGAACCAACGACAAAGTGCAGCTCATCAATTCCTTACTAGCATAGTTAGAAGGGGAAGGGCCCACCCAAGTCCTTATAATCAAGGATCCTGACCTCAGACTGCTTCTCCTCCTTTGGAGAACGCCTGCCCTCATCTTCGAGCACACACCTTCACTGTGCATTAAAGTCCTGAGCTATACACACTGGTTGGTCTGGATTCTTCGGCTATACAACACTGACTACACCTTGAGTTTTTTCCTGCGGCTCAGTCAAGAATCCTCGCAACATCAACCCCTGGCTGGGGTCTAGACTTCTCCAAGAACTCCTGGGGTTCTCCGTTATTGAGCTTATTAAACCATCTGGCTGTACTCACTGCCTATCCTTAAATTCTTTCTTGAGACTGACTCAAGAACCCTTATGGTGCCAGCCCCTGGTTGAGGTCTCGATCTCTCCGAGAACTCCCTGGGCTGTCTGACTTCAAGAACAACTATTAAAACACATAAAAACTGTCTGAAGCAACTATTTTGAAACTCCAGAGGCAGGAGAACACTGTTCAGCATCCAGGGAAGAAGAGGCTCATAAAGTATGGCAAGTACAGTAAGCTGCCCTCTCACCACAAGCGCTCATTCCCCCACTTTCACAGCAGGCAGTAGTGGGGTCCGAACCCTGGGGTAGCTTGGTAGTGCCAGAGAACGACATAAAAATCCATCTCCCTGAGAACATGAAGTGGGACACGCAGGTGGATCTCTGATCGCTGGTTTTGATCAGCTACTTGAGATCACTGGGCAGCCATTGCTCCAACCCACCTCAAACAAAGGCGGTGGAGGTGAAGTAAAGATGGCGCAGAGGACAGTGCAAGGGCTGCGCTGGCTGGGCAGGGACAAAGTCAAGGAAGCACAGTTGAGGGAGCCACAGAAGAAGCTCCTGGCCCTTCCCTCAGCCCCTCCCCAGGGCAAGTCTGGAGCACCCTTTGTGAGTCTCTGGCCCTTTTTGGGCTGGAAGGACTGACATGGGGAACTCTTCTTCAGTGTGTTCGCCTCAATTTGCCCTCCAGGCAAAACCAGTTTGTGACAAGTAAAGCAAAGTAAGAAACAATGGAAGTGGACAGCCTCCAGCAAAAGCTTACCTGCTTTAAGTCCAACTGTGGAAGACCTGGGAGAAGGAGATGCATCTCTTGCGAGGTAGAGGAGGTATTTACACGGTTTGTATACAGCGAAAGTCCTAAGGTGATGAGCAAACACAAGATCTGGACAAGACACAGGCCCAGAAAAGACAGGGAGGGCCCTGCACTTTACATTCACCTTGGGCTGACCTTCCTGATAAGAAGACTAAACTTTGACTGAGAGTCCCAGCCAGTACAAAACCAATTTGCAAAGATGGTGAAAGGTGTTTTTTGCTTAGATATGCTTGGTTTTGTTAGTTTCTGACACTCAAGAAAATTTCTTACATATCATTAGCTGATTATAAACTCAAGAAACAGATATTGCAGGGAATAAATCTGTTAACGTTTTAAAATATTAAACTATACAATGTGCAAAAAAGATTATAAGACAAATAAATAAGAAATGATAAAAAAAAAAGAGGATAAAAATCCCGAAAACATCAACAAAAAAGTCCAGATTGTGGACATATCAAACAGACTTTTAAAAAAAATGATCCTGCAGATGTTCCGGGAGGTGATTGTGGTGATGGATATGTAACTGTGTGATGATATTGTGAATTACTGATTGTATAAGTAAAACGGAATGATCAAAATAGGGACATTTGCATTTGCTTTGTCTTTTTTGGTATTTAAAAAAATAAATAAAAATTTTAAAAAAAGAAGGAAAAAAAAATCCTCAATATGCCCAGGGAATTGATGAAAAACACAAAAAAAGAAGGAAAATACAAAGAACTACAGCATATAACAAAAACAATGAACAAACCATATGAAAATCTCAATAAAGATAAAGAAATTTTAAAAAGGAACCAAACAGAACTACTAAAGTTGAAGACCACAATAACTGAAATGAAAAATTACAGGAGAGTTTCAACAGCAAATTGTAGCTGACAGAACAAAGAATCAGCAAACTCAAAAACAAAATGATTAATATGGATTAGGCAGAGGAGTAGCCTAAGAGACCTCTGGGACATCATCCAGTATATAATTATATGCAATATGGGGGTCCCAGAGGAAAAGAAAGAGAAAAAAGGGCAAAAGGAATATTCAAATAAATAATGACAGAAAACTTTTCAGACTTTGCAAAATATGTGAATATGCACATCCAAGAAGGCCAGAGAACATCAAACAGGATAAACTTGAAGAAAAATACACCCCATCACATACTGATCAAACTGCTGAGTGCAAAGGGCAAGGTGAGAGTTCTGAAAGCTGCAAAATAAAAGCAACACGTTATATACAAGGTAGATTAAGTTCTAACTTGTCATCAGAAATCATGTAGGTAAAAAGGCAGTGGGTTGAAATATCTTCTTATTATCTACAGTTGCTAAAATGCAAATACATAAAAAAGTAACAATACATCTGCTTTTGGACACAGATATAATTGGTAACTATGTACAAAGATACAAATGGTAACAAGTACAAAAAAAGGTGGGGGGATGGAGGGGTAAGGAAAAGTGTATGCGTATGCAATTGAAGTCAAGTTGGTATCAAATCAAGTATGATTGTTATTTATAATGTTAAATTTTAACCCTATGGTAACCAAAAGAAAAATATATAGAGATAGAAATGAGAAAGGACTGAACATGGTACAATACAAACAATCAAATAAATAGAAAAGGAAGCATAAAACAGCAAAATAGCTGAAGAAATTCCTGCATTATCAGTAGTTACATTAAATGTAAATGGTTAAATTCTCAAGTTGAAAGACAGAAATTGGCAGAACATATTTAAAAAAAACATGATTCAACTATATATATAGTTTACAAGAGACTCACCTTAAATTCAAAGACATAAGTAGGTTGAAAGTGAAAGGATGGAAAAATATTTACCATGCCCATACAAACAGTAACTAAAAGAGAGCTGGGATAGCTTTACTAATATCAGATAAAATAGACTTTAAGTCAAAAACTGTTATAAGAGACAAAGACATTATTATAAACTGATAGAGGCATCAATTCAACAAGAAGACAAAACAATTATAAATTTTTATGTATAAAAATATAAGCTCCAAAATATATGAAGGGAGAAATAGATGGTTCTACATTGTTTTGGTTTGCTAAAGTTGACGAAATGCAATATACCAGAAAGAGGCTGGCATTTACAATGGGGATTTATTATCTTGAAAGCTTACATTTCTTAGGCCATGAAAAATGTCCAAATTAGGGCATCATCTCACAATATCTAAACTCTTCCTTCTGTCACATGGTGATGCACATGGCCAGTGTCTGCTAGTCCTTCTCTCCCAGGTTCCCTTGCTTCAGCTTCTGGCTTTGGTGGCTTCCTCTCTCAGCTTCTCTAGGTTCGTTTTTTTTTCCCTGTAAACTTCTCTGGGTTTTTCTTTTCTTGTTTTTTTCAGACGGGCAGGCACCAGGAATCGAACCCAGGTCTTCGACATGGCAGGAGAGAATTCTGCCACTGGGCCACAGTCACACCACCCCATCTGGGGTTTTTAAATAACTTTTATACTCTTATAAACAATGCAGTAAGAGAATTAAGACCTTCTTACTGAATGAGGTGGGTCATATCTCACTTGAAATAATCTAATCGAAAGGGTCCCACCTGCAGAAGGTCTACACTCACAGGAATGGATTAAAAGAACATATTTTCTGGGGTACACTCAGCTTCAAACTACCATATATATATTAATAGAAGAAGATCTTAAAACATCACTTTCAATAATGAACAGAACATCTAGACTAGACAGAAGTTCAATAAGGAAATAAAAGACTTGAACAATACTCTAAACCAACTAGACCTAATAAATATTTATAGAACATTTCACCCAATAATAACGGAACACATATTCTTCTTACATGCACACGGACCATTCTCCAGGATTGACCATATCTTAGATACAAAACAATTCTCAACAAATTTAAAAATATCAAAATCATACAATGTAACCTTTCCACCCACAATGGAATGAAGCTAGAAATCAGTAACAGAGGGAAGAAGGGAAATTTCACAAATATGTGGAAATTAAACAGTGTACTCCTAAATAAGCAATAAGTTAAAGAGGAAATTACAAGGAAAATGAGGAAATACATGGAGGCAAATAAAAACGAAAATGCAACATTCCAAAACTTACAGGATGGAACAAAGGCAAGGCAGAGGGGGAAATTTATAGCTCTTAATGTTTACATTAAAAAAGAAGAAAGATTTCAAACAGGAGACCTAACCTCAAACTGGAAGAACTAGAAAAAGAAGTGCAAACTAACCCAAAGTGAGCAAAAAGAAAGAAATAACAGAGATTAGAGTAGAATTAAATGAAATAGAGACTAAAAAACAACAGTGAAAATCAACAAAATCAAAAGTTGGTTCTTTCAAAAGATCAACAAAATCAACAAATCTTTAGCTAGAGTGACAAAGAAAAAAAGAGAGGACACAAATAGAAAAATCAAAAATGAAAAGGAGAACATTATTTCTGACCCCAATGAAATAAAAAAGGACTATAAGAGGATATTATGTACAGCTGCACACCAACAAAATAGGTAACCTAGATGAAATGGACAAATTCCTGGAAACCCACAAACTACCTATACTGACTCAAAAAAGAAATATAAAATCTCAGCAAGCCAATAGCAAATAAATAGATTGAATCAGTCATCAAAAACCTTCCTCCCCCTCAAGAAAAGCCCAAGGACCATATGACCTCACAGGGAAATTTTACCAAACATTGCAAGAATTAATATCAATCCTGTTCGAACTCTTCCAAAAAACTGAAGGAGAACACTGGCTAATTAATTTTTACAAGACCAACATGAGCCTCATACCAAAGCCAAATAAAAATACCACACAAAAGAGAAATTTACAGGCCAATATTTCTTACTAATATAGATGTAAAAATCCCCAATAAAGTACTTGCAAACTGAATCCAGCAGCCCATTAAAAGAATTACACAATGTGATAGAGTGGGATTTATCACAGGTATGCAAGGGTGATTTAACATTTAATATACCACACATTAACAGAATAAAGAGAAAAAAAAACACACAATCATCTCAATTTATGCAGAAAAGGCATTTGACAAAATCCAACACCACTTCTTGATAAAAACACTTAGAACAGTAAGAATAGAAGGAAACTTCCTCAACATGATAAAGGATATATATCAAAAATCCACAGCTGAAAGAAAGATAGATGATAAAGATTGAGATGGTATAATCAAGGAATGCCTAGAGTGTATTATGATAGTGACTAAATGTACAAATTTTAAAAATGTTTTTGTGTGAGGAAGAACAAAGGAATGTCATTACTGCAGGGTACTGAAAATAGATGGCAATTAATATTTCAAAATTTCAACTTATGTGTGAGACTAAAGCAAAAAATGTTTATTTGGTTTTGACTATTTATATTTTCACTAATGCATTTCCTAATATAACTTACGGAGACAGCTTAATTGAATACCCTAAGAACATGGAACCTTGAGTAGGACATGAGATTTTGTTGGTTTGTCCAGAGTGATGCCCCGATAAATACCAGAATGATTTGCAAGTGACTAAAAAAGTATTTGCAAAGTCCCCTTCGGGGAATGGTGAGAATGGGGGGAAATTCAACTTCCGCAAGTTGAATTCATGATATTCTCACAAGCAGGGTAGACAACCAAAGACTGAGCCCCCAGTCTTGCGGTTTGTTCATATGAAACTTAACCCCACAAAGGAGATGTCAAGCCTACTTAAAATTAGGCCTAAGAGTCACCCCCAAGAGAACCTCTTTTGTTGCTCAGATGTGGCCTCTCTCTCTAGTCAACACAACAAGCAAACTCACCACCCTCTCCCTGTCTACGTGTGACATGACTCCCAGGGGTGTGGACCTTCCTGGCAATGTGGGACAGAAATCCTACAATGAGCTGAGACCCAGCATCAAGGGATTGAGAAAGCCTTCTCCACCAAAAGGGGGAAGAGTGAAATGAGACAAAGTGTCAATGGCTGAGAGATTCCAAACAGAGTCAAGAGGTTATCCTGGAGATTATTCTTACACATTAAGTAGATATGACCTTGTTATTCAAGATGTAATGGAGAGCTTGGAGGGAACTGCCTGAAAATGGAGCTATGTTCCAGTAGCCATGTTTCTTGAAGATGATTGCATAATGATACAGCTTTCACAACGTGACTGTGTGATTGTGAAAACCTTGTGTCTGATGCTCCTTTTATCTACCTTGTCAACAGACGAGTAGAACATATGGAATAAAAATAAATAATAGGGGGAACAAATGTTAAAATAAATTTAGTTTGAAATGCTAGTGATCAATGAAAGGGAGGGGTAAGGGGTATGGTATATATAATTTTTTTCTGTTTTATTTCTTTTTCTGAATAGATACAAATGTTACAAGAAATGATCATGATGACGAATATGCAACCATGTGATTATATATGTAGAACGGAATGATCAAAATAAGAATGTTTGCTTTTATTTGACGTTTTTTGGTATTTAAAAAAATAAAATAAATTAAATTAAAAAACAAAAACAAAAACCCACAGCTAACATCAAGCAACCCAATTTTTAAAATGGCCAAAAGATGAAAATAGTCATTTCTATACAGAAGATATACAAATGGCCAAAAGCACATTAAAGACTGCTCAAAATCATTAGCTACCCGGGAAATGCAAATTAAAACTACAGTGAGATACCATTTCACACTAGAAGGCTACTATTTAAAAAACAAAATAACAAGTGTTAGAGAGAAACAAAATAACAAGTGTTGGAAAGGATGTGGAGAAATAGGAACACTCATTTATTGCTGGTGAGAATGTAAAATGGTGCAAACATGGTAGAAGAGTTTCCCAGTTCTTCAGGAAGCTAAGTATAGAATTACCATATAACCCGGCAATCTCACTACTAGGCAAATACACAAAAGAATTACAAGCAGGGACTTGGACAGATACTTGCACATTGATGTTCATAGTGGCATTAGTCACAATTGCCAAAATATGGAAGCAACCCAAGTGTCCATGAGCCAAAGAGTAGATAAACAAAATGTGGTTTATACACACAATGGAATATTATTCAACTGCAAAAAAAGAATGAAGTTCTGATACATCTGACCACATGGATGAAACTTGAATATATCATGTTAAGTGAAATACACCAGACACAAAATGACAAATATTTATGATATCACCAATATGAAATATTTAGAGTATAGGTTACTAGGGGACAGGGTGGAGATAAGGAATAGGGAGTTAAGGCTTAAAATGTACAGAATCTATTTGGGATGATGGAAAAGTTGTGATAATGGTGGTGATAGTAGCACAACGTTGTGAGTGTGATTAACAGCAGTGAATTATATATTTGAATGTGGTTACAAGGGGAAACTTCAGTTTGTATATATGTTACTAGAATAAAAAATTTTTTTACAAAATCATGGTACTGCACAATGTGAATCCTAAATTGGAAAAAAAAATTGTCCATTGAAATGGTTAAAATTATTCTTATGTACATTTTATCATAATTAAAAAATAAATTTTTTTTTTAACTAACTCCTTTTTCTTCCCGAATAAAAGAGTAAGAGAAGCTTATTGTAAGACTCTGGAAATTACAGGGAAGTATAAAAAACAAAACAGAAGCCCACTGTCCAGGAGGGACCATGAAACACTGAGGAGTGCTGTGTGTCTTTTGAGCAATTGATTAGTCACTCCCCCTGCCCTCGGTGAGCTTAGAAATCCTTGTGGTTGCACCACTGAGTATCAAAAGAGTTTCTCACACTGCTCTGCTTGCTTCACTGCTCAGAAGAAAGGCCGGCTGAGGCAGTGGTGTGCCCGAGGCTGTGGGGTCAGCCAGACCTTGGTTCGAATCCCAGCACCATCCCACATCAGCTTTCTGCCCCCACCCCAGCTTGTCATTTGTAAGATGACGCTGATGATACCTGCCATGCATAACTGTTTTGCAAATTTACATATTATTCTGTCCCAGAGGAGATCAGAAATCCATGTTTGTGCTGAACTGGGTGCTATAGAGAACACCCAGCAATACCAAAATTATTCCGTCAGTACTTTTCAATTGGCTAACACCGATCTCATTGTGGTTTCTGTCTAAGCTCTTTCTTTATTTCTTTTTTTTTTTTAGTTTTTTAAATTGTATAATATAACATATATACAAAAGCAAAGAAAGAAAAAAGCAATAATTTTAAAAGTACTCTTCAACAAGTAGTTACAGGACAGATCCCAGAGTTTGTCATGGGCCACTATTCCATCATCTCAGATTTTTCCTTCTAGCTGCTCCAGAACATAGGAGGCTAGAAGGAATTTTTTTATCATCACAACTGACTTTTTTTCTTTTTTGTGAGAAATAACATATATACAAAAAAAGCAATAAATTTCAAAGCACAGAACAACAATTAGTTGTAGAAAAGATTTCAGAGTTTGGTATGGGTTACAATGCCACAATTTTAGATTTTTACTTCTAGCTACTCAAAGATACCAGAGACTAAAAGAAATATCAATATAATGATTTCTCAATCATACTCATTTGTTAAACCCAACCTTCTCTATAAAACTCCACCATCACCTTTTATCTTTCTCCCACTCTTTAGGTGTATTTGGGCTATCCCCATTCTAACTTTTTCATGTTGGAAGGGTCTGTCACTAATATGGGGCAGGGAGATGGAACTAGTTGATGTTCTGGAGAGGCTTGGCCCTCTAGGTTTCAGAACTTATCTGGTGCAGGGGCCCATCTGGAGGTTGTAGGTTTCTGGAAAGTTATCCTAGTGCTTAGAACCTTTGTAGAATCTTATATATTGCTCTAGGTGTTCTTTAGGATTGGCTGGAATGGTTAAGCCATTCCTTTTTGTCAAGGACTGTTCTGTGGCCAATCTGATACTGTTGTTCATTTATGTAACAAATAACCAGGAAGCACCTTTCTGTGCCAGCACTCTGCCAGATGCTGGGGGATCAATGTTTATCAAGTCCCTGCCCTGATGGATCTGGTCGTCCTGGATGGGAGAAAAATAGGTCACTGTTTTGTGAACAAGACAAATAGAGACGTGTCCCAAAGATACCAGAAGAGGAAATGTGGCAAGGAGGGGATAAGAAAGAACTGGTCATGAGACATGGGGTAGGAGCGAGAGTGCACCCAGCAGTGGAACAGCCAGGACAACAGCCATGGGGTGGGAACAAACCTAGAATGTTCAAGAAAAAGACAGAGACCAGTGTGACTACAGCTCTGGGGCGAGAACAAGACAAGAAGGAAGCAAGGTGCAGGAGGGAGGCCGAGGCCAGTGCGAGGTCTTTGGCAGAGGAGTGACCTGAGCTCACCAAATCTTAAGAGGATTCCTTTGGCTGCTGTGTGGAGGATTAATGATGAGAGGGGAAACAGGTTGATTGTGAGGAGGACACCTGGGGCAGATGGGATTGGATCAGCACGGCCATTTCACAGAGGAGACTGAGGCTAAGGCTGACAAACTGACTGTGCCTCAGATCACACAGCCAGTGTGTCCTGGAGTTGGGAATGAATGCAGGACTTTGGACTCCCTGCCCTTCGCTCCGCCCCTAGGAGAGACAAGGCACATCACAGATGCTCTGGGGAGCAAGAGCAAAAGAAGAGCCACAGCGACCTCTGAAAGGCCCACAGAGGTCAAGCCTTGGTCTTCCTCACAGCCCTCACAGGAAGTGTTCAGTGAAGACTGGTTGACTGGCTGGCCCTGGTACTTCACAAACACAAACAGCCAGAAGATACGGTTCTTGGAGTCAGGGAATCTGACACTCTGTTCCCTTTCCAAGTCACAGAGCAGAAGGGGTAGGAAGAACTAGGGACTTTGAGTGTTCCAGCTGGGCGACCCCTCTCAGTCTCGGTTTGCCTTTTCTGTAAAACAAGGACACCTCTTACTTCGAAAGACTGTCACGGAGATTAAATGAGAGGCTGAGAGCATAAGCACAACAGAAATGGAAATGGTCATTGAGATTTGCAGACAGATAACAAAGAGCTTCCTGGAGACAGGATGGACCTTGAAGGCAGCTTTTCCTGCTGGAGTCCAGCAGGCCTGGCTTCGTCCAAACCCCTGCATTACCCCATGTGTGATCGTGGAAATACTTCTTCCTGTCTCTGAACCTCAGGCTCCTCACCCGCAAAATGGGGCTGCTAATAACTGTTCCTCTCTCAAGGCATTCTGAAGCAGACCTAGCACAGTGCTGGGTCCACAGCAGTGTTCAGTAAGTGGTGGCTGCCATCATGATTTACCACCATTAGCGTCAAACTCAGGGCCCCAGCCTCTGGTCCAGGGTTCGGGAATTGCTGCTAAACTGACGTCAACTACAGGTGGGTTCTGAATGCAGAAATGCAGCCCTTTCCCAGCTCGCCTCCATAGCCTGATGGGGAAGCAGTACAAACACAACTGCAGAAGCCATCAGGATGCTTGCAAAGGAAAAGACCCACTAGGGGAAATAAATAATGGGAAAAGGAGCCCCGTGGCTGGTGATGACAGAGAGAGGAAAATGAGTCCATTTTTCTATGGGCCATTAAATGCGATGAAGGGAGCTGGCTTCTGCTGGGGCTCCTGGAAGCTGACACATAGTAGTCACTTCATCAGCCAGGGCCTAGTCTCTACCTCTGGGCTGCAGCCAGACCCCCACAGGGGCCACCTCCACCTTCTGCTATCTGAACAACGCTGGGTTAGGCCTACCACTGCCGGCCCCATCAGTCTCCCTTCCTCCTTCAGCCATGTCCAGTTCCACACAGGGCCAACTCAAGAGCCAGACTGCCTGGGTTTGCATTCTAGCTCTGCCATTTTTGCAATGTCACTTAACCTCTCTGTGCCACGGGTTCTTCATCTGCAAAATGGGGCTCATTAGAGTGCATACTCATAGGGTTGTTATACTGATCCAATTAACTAATCTAGCGAAAGCACCCAGAACAGCACCTGGTCACTAGGTAATTTTGTTAAATTAATTAAAATTTTAAAACCCCACTAGTTCCTCTCACCTGAGTCTCCTGTCCCGACTGAACACTGGGCTTCTCCACAGGTCACCATCAAACATCATCAAATCTCAGCGCTCATTTTTATTAAAGGAAATTGAGACCAGAAGGGTCCAGGCAGCCCAGGGCCATGTGGTACGATGATGGCAGAGCCTGACTTGAATTCAAAGTCATATCTGCCTTCATATCTTGGCTAAACCAGATGACTGGCCTTTGCCCGTGTGTGTGCCTCTGCTTAATACACCCTTCTCTGGCCTTTCTCCATCTATTTTTCAAACACTTCCAGGAAGACTTTCCACCCCATGACTCAATTCAACAATATGATGGCCCAACCTGTCCTGGCACCTCTGCTGGGGCCTGGGGTACAGAAGGTAAATCAGATGCAGTTCCTGTCCTCAGGACACTCAGGTTAATCACACCTATACACATTTTCCCCAAGCTTCGCGCTCCTCCAGGGTTGAGTTGGACACCCAGCAGGCTCTATCCTCAGGGCTCAGTCCTTCTTCCACTGCCATCCTGGCTCCTCTAGTCATGTTTCCAGAAACCTACTGAGCAACACTTTCCTGGGCCAGCCCCACAGACTGGGAGAACTCCCTGGTGTTGGGGAGCATGAGCCCCCATCTAGGCTCTGTTTGCCGATTCAGATTGTCCTGATCCCTGTGCATGTCTACATATTTGAGGCTGAGATGGCTCCAGGGAGCCGGGGTCATGAGCATGCTCAAGTCACACAGGCTGGGCTCAAATCCAGCTGGGTGACCTTGGGCCGGCCACGTAATTTCTGGGTTCCTCAGTTTCTTTCTTCATCTGTGAAATGGAGAGAATGCCCACCCATCATAGCGCTACTGTAAGAACCAGAGAGACTACGTCAACCTCTTCACACAGAAGCAATTCCCTTCTTCTTCTCCTCCAAGACCAAGCCTCCTCTTCTTTCAAGCTCAAGTCTCACTTCCTGGAGGAAGCCTTCCCTAACTTTTCCAGGTTACCCTGAGCTTGCTTGCCCTTCTCTCACTTTCCACTGCATTGACCCCTGAATTGGGCATTTCCTAATTCTCTCACAGTTTCAGCAGACTTAGCTTTCTTTTTCCAGCCAGACTAAGTGAAAAACTCAACTCCAAGCCTAATAAATCATCACCATGAAACACAGCATCTCCCCCATTAAAAATAAACTTTCTAAGACAGCCCAGGACTCTGGGAAAGGATGAAGATTTGGAGTCAGAAGCCAGGGCAGGAACCCTAGCTCTGATGTGTGACTTTCCAGAAAGACACTCGGATTTTCTAAGCCTCAGGTTTCTCATTTGGAAAATGAGGGTTGAAAAATGTCAACCTGACATGTTGTTATGGAGGACAGATGAGCTAGCATATGTGAAAGCCCTTTGTTTTAAAATAAAACATGCTATTTAAAGGATTATTATTTTCAGATTCTCAAACTCAAGTCTACTGATGCTTCAACTTTCTTACACCATATATTCAAGAGACCAGCTCACTCCACAGAGCTGCTTCTCTGGCAAACAATCCACTAAAATCCACACTCTTAACTATCCAAGCTAAACAAAACCACCAGTCTAGAACTCATAGCATCCATGGAATACAAACACAGGGACCTCACCCCAACACAGGGACCACAAAAATCTCTCTCCCATCCTCAGATATTAATTAATCCCCCACCCCCTCTTCACCCCACCCCACCTCCCCAGGACACAGGTTTCTTCTTCCCGGATCAAGGCACAACTGTCCCCAACCTGCTCCAGCTCTCTTCTGGCCCAGCATCATTTCTAACTCCAAATTCAACTTCTATGGGAGGTGAAAGTGGAGAAAGAAGACCACTGTGGGTATAGCTGGGTGAGGAGCCGAGGGAGTCTTAATAGTAGAACTAAAGGTCCCGCTAGAATTTTTGTTCAACACAGTTGCTAAATATACTAAAATTATCACATTTGTGTGAAAATTCAAGGATCTGCGTTCTGCTATTTTCATCAGACTCGATGAACTGCAGGTGCTGAGGAAAATGGCAAGAAGTGGAGGGGAGAAGGGGGGTCGCTGCTGTGAATCCCCGGGGCCCAGCCCCTGCTCCAGCTCCTAAACCGCCCAGGCTCGCCCGTGGGGCTCCGGCCCTCTCCTCTTCCCCGTGCCGTGTGGGTATCACGGCCATCAGCGTCTCCCACAGTGAACCGTTTCTACGTGTTTTGTTTTGTTTCTCGAGAAAACTGCTTTGTCTCCGTGAATGACCCCAAATCCAGGCACTTTATAAACACCAAAGCCAGACAGATTTTAAGGGGGGCGAAAAAACGACTGGGGAAACGGAGGAGGAAGCCGGCCCTGGACGGGTCTCCGGGGCCCGCTGAGGGGGAGCGGCGGCCTGGGGGCCGAGGGGAGTGTCCAAGGCCGGGGTCTGCGGCTCCCGGGCACCCAGCCCCACCGGGGCGCCCCTCCACCCGCCCGGGCGCGGGGAGCCGGCGCCCCGCAGCCCAGCGCGCTCCCGGCCCGGCGACAGGCCCCTACCGGCCTGAGCCAAGAGGCGGATCGGCGACCGGAAATGCCCCCCGGCCCCAGACCGCGCCCCCCTTTCCTGCCCCCCCACCCAATTCCCGGGCCCGGCCGAGGCCCCGGATCCCCGGGCTCGCGTGGCCGCCGCAGCCGGCAGGGACGGCTCGTCGGGCGGCCGCGGCCCCTCCAGCTCCCGGCGCTGCGGGGCCATTAGACGAACACAAAAGGCAGCGGGGCGCTCGCAGCGCGGTCCCTGCCAGTCCCATCTACCCCTTCGCGGGGAGCCAGCAAAGCAGCCACGCACCCCCAAAGCTCCGGATCCCCGAGGAGAAAAGCCCCTAAAAGAAAATTCCAAGACACTCCTTGGGGGGGCTGCAGGGGCGGCCAAATCTCCCTAGAGGCAGGTGCTCGCGGCTGCCCGACAACTTTGAAACTTTGGGGCCGGGCACGCGAAGGGGGATCCCCCAAAAGGAGGAAAGGGTGACGGGGGGGGCTATATACTTATTTTTGCAAAATCCACTTTCCAGGTGGCCCCGCGCGCGCGCGCGCACCGCTTCGGCCTGGACAAGGTCCCCCCAGTCTCTCCCGGCCGGCTCGGCCCCTCCGCGCCGCCCAAGCCCTCCGAGCCGGCGGTCCGGGACGCGGTGCGGGCCTCCAGCCTCTGCCCCGCCGGGCTCGGGCCGCGCCAAGCACTCACCTCGGCCGGGCTGCGCTCCCCCGCGGGCCTGCGCCGAGCCCGATAAATGGTATGCTATGACTAGAGGTATGATTACGTTATTATTATTAGTAATAATAACAGTAAATGCTATTTAATTACGGGCGGCAGCATCCTGCTCCCGGCGCCGCCGCCCCGGCAGCCCAGTCCATGTGGCTCCCGAGCGCTTTACTTTCATTTCCAGCCCCCTCGGCCGGCCGAACGCGGCAGCACCCGCTGGAGACACCGTTTCCCTGCAGTTCTCCCTCCTCGGGTCCTAGAGAGCGCGGCTCCCAGTCGCCTGGCGCCTGGGTGGGCGGTGCGGGCTGCGCACCTGACATGGGAGGGCTTGGGAGGGGGTAGACCCCCTTCCCTGGGGAAAGTTCATGCCTGGAATTCACCTCTATTTTCCTTAAAAGTGTCCCTCCTTTTTAGGACTTTTTTGGGGGGGGGGGCAATTCTTACTTCCTGGGCTGAAGCTGAACAAACCCATATCCTTTGCCCTTCCACAAAAATGCAAAAAGCCCCAGGCACTTTCATCAAAGGCTTCCCCAAACCCTAGTTGCTACCTCTGGTTAATTCCCCCTGAGCAGGCACCAGAAGCATTGGTGGAGCTGCCTCACAGCTGGTAAGGGGCCAAGTTGGATCTGAATTCAGAACTTGACTCCAAATACTTGTGTTTGTCCTATTCTACCACATTACCTGCCCCACTGATTCCTGGAGACCACCACATTCCCTTGAAAGTTCTTTCAAATTCCCTCTTATCCTCTTCAATTTACATTAAAAAATATATATATAGGTGTATATATGTATGTGTGTATATACACATATATGTATATGACTGTGTGCTTATACATATATATGCATGGACATATGCACATACATACATGCTATGCCCACATACACACATACATATAATTTTTTGAGGATCAGTGGTGAACCTGGCAGACTTTATCTTTGCAATGATCTTTCTTCCACATACATTTGTGCCAGACACAATCTTAAGAACAGAAGATACAATGGCAAGACCAATTTGAAACATTGAAACATTGAAACTTTGGTATGTGTTAGGAATGACAAGAACCTGCTATGTTCATTTATGTAATCCTCATAATAATCCTGGAAGGTTGGTTTTAACATGCCCATTTTACAGATGGGAAACTGAGACTGAGGCACTAGGTAACTTATCCAGGTTGGGAATTCTGATTCCAGAGCCTGTGCTCTTTACATGGCTTCCAACACTTTCCCCTATCTCTGCTTTAAGGGAGCCTTGGAGAGGAAGAAAATGTATAGTCAGAAGTTCTCTAACTCTTCCCTCTGTGGGGGGCCTCTTCCCTCCTTCCTAATCTGAGATTAACAAATTTAAAAGGCAGCCTCTGGCATAAAGAGGATGGATGTTTATGGCCAGAAATGAAAAGTCAAGTCCAGTGGCCCTCAGACATGACTGCAGAGTAGGGCTTGTTTAAAATGAAGATCTCCAACCTCACCTCATGAGATTCTGATTTAGTATTTCTGACAAGCACCCCATGGAGATTCTGATGCTTAATAAGAAAATCAACCTCTGGGTCAACATTGCTTTGCCCACAGAAGGGGCTGAATAAATGTTAGGTTCTCCATCCCCTGTAGAATTTACAGTAAAACACTCATGACAGTTTATCAGGTTAGACACCTTTGTGATTATCACCTCCATTTAATGGATGAGGATGTTGAGGCCAGTTGGATTAGCATGTCTTTTCTTGTATGAACTAGCTGGTAAATGGTCCCATGATTCCACCGTCCCTGCCTGCATGTGGAATGAAAGAGGACTCCATCATTCAAAGGGGGTTCACTGGACACAAGCACCCCTCCCCCCCCCACATACTTCAGTTTGCCATGAACCACCTGAAATGGTAAAGGGGACTTGTAAGACCTCAGCCAGAGGTGGCAGTGTCTGGGAAGTCCCAATGTCCACAGGCAGCAGAGCTCTATGTCTACACGTTAAAGTCGAAAGAGTAGTAACACTTCTTGTTCTATGAGGCAAGCCCTTTGTACAATTTGATTCTCTTACCCTCAGACAGCCCTAGGAGGTAGGGATTTGTTTGACCTGTTTCCAGGTGAGGAATCAGACATAGTAGTTTAAGTAACTTGCTCAAGGTCATACTGCTAAGAGAAAGACAGAGGCAAGATTCAGACCCACTCTGCTTGCCTTTCCGGCCTGCTCATTGCACAGTGACATGGGCATCTTAAATCTGGATCTGTGGCTGCTTACCCTCAGGGGCCTGTCACGTGACTGGGTCACTGGAGAGTGGGACTCAGACACTCCTGTTCTTGACTTCTGAGGAACTGATGACAAGTATGTCATTCATTTGTTCTGCCTTCAGTGAGCACTTCCTGGGTCAGGTTTAGGCCTGTCTTGACTGCAGAGATGCCTTGTTATCTCCTGGCGAGAACCTGACAACCCCAGGGGTGGCAGTTGAATTTCATAACTAAACAGGCGGATGTTAAAACTTTAAACCGGCCACAATCAAAATGCAGGAAGGAGTTAGCCTGGCGGTGGCAGTGCTGAACCCGGAGTCAGGAACTTGGTTCCAGCCCCTGGTGCATCACTCAGCTGGGGTCTGACTCAGACAAATTCCTTAATCTTCCCTAGACTGAATCTGTAAATCTGAGATGATAATCCTTACCCCCAGGGTCACTGAGAGAAGAGTAAGGAACAACACATGAGCCTGTTTAATCACTTGCTCAACAAACGTTATTTATTGCCTAGCCCATGCTGGGTAGTGGAACTGCAGAGAGACCCATGTCCCCTCAGCTCCAGTCCCATGTCTCCACCCTCCAACAAGGGATTTTTTTGGCATGGGCAGGCACCAGGAATCGAACCCAGGTCTCTGGCAGGGCAGTCGAGAACTCTGCCTGCTGAGCCACTGTAGCCCACCCCAACAAGGGATCTTAAATTAAGGTTTTGGGAAGGGCTCTGAAGAGATCTGCACAACTTGAGGTTTTTGGTTCTTTTGTCCTCACCTGTAAACTGGGGATCATGGGAGTTTTTATCCCAAGTGGCAGAGAAAGGATGAAATGATGCCAGCAGAGTGCTGGGTATATGCATGTGTGAACTAAAAAATAAATTAAAAACATATTCTTCCTAACGAACGGTCCAAAGATTCAGGTTTTCAAAGGTGAGGGTGACATTAAAAGAAAGAGAGAGAGAGAGAAAGAGAGAGAGAGAGAGACCAGGAAGAACCAATTTAAAGGGTGAGATAGGCCAGCCACTAATTTATTATGATGCAGTAGATGAAATGCAGGTGATAATGGTCACTTTTGTCCCCACCATGTTATTATGAAAATACTCAAACATACAGAAAGTTGAAAGAAGTGCATGATGAACAACCCACATGCCGTAGATTATTCTACAATTAACACCTTGTTATATTTGCTCTATCACATATTTATCCACCCATGCATCCACCCATCCACCCATCCACCCATCCACCCATCCACCCATCCACCCATCCACCCATCCATCCATCCTGCAGAATATTAACAGTGGCTATAAATCTGGATACTGGGAATAAAGATAAAATTAAACTTTAGCTTTTACTCTATAATATTTTGCTTTTGTACAGTTTTTTTAATGACTGTGTCAGTTTTCGTTTAAAACATAAAATTATTTCCATTTTGAAACAAACGAATTATTAAAAGAGAAGATAATCTGCCAAAAGCCGTTGGCACCAGGAAACTCTCCAAAAACATCATTTAGACAGGAATTTAAGCTTCTCCAGGGACTCTGTCATTTTCTATCTTGTTCATCATTGTATTTTCATCAGCCTGGCACATAGTAGATGCTCCATAACTATTTGCGCAATGAATGATTTATTTTAATTTTGTTATTTAGCAAGGTAGGAAAAAAAAATGTGTGTTGGATGTAGAGCCATAGGCTTGAACCCAGGGGGAATGTGGTTTGAATGTAGTTAACAGATGATGTAGTGGCCCCCTTCTTTGCCCCTCCTCCCCTACAGAGGAGGGGACCCTGTGTGAGGCTCCCATGTAATGCTGGTGGGCTGACCCAGCTCTCTCCCAGGAGCCCAAGGTCAGCACCCAGTTGGATCTTGGGAATTTCTCTCCACATTCCTCTCGTGCCTGACATACTTTTAGGCTTTTGTTTTTTATCAGACTAAATGGCAAGTCTGCAGCCTTGGTAATTCTTCAGGAAATCAGCATAAATATTATTTATTCCATTTAAAATTTGCAATTAAGTTCACTGGCATCCACCAGAATGGAATTTAAAGCACTCAGTTAAAGTAAACTAATCAGAGGCAGCCTGCTTTTCTCTTGAAAACATCTTTTAAGAAAACGTTACAACTGGGAGAGAAACATCTGGAGCAGTCTTCCCTTTCTCCCTCTGTACTTGCCTCACACAATATGACTTGTTCTGAGTGTGTTGAAAAGGACCCCAGAGGTCTGGCTTCTACTGTTTGTTTGTTTGTTTTTGTCTAAAGTTACTGTGTAACTTTTGCCAGGTTATTTAACTTCTCTGGTCCTCAGGAAAAGGGTGGCCTAATTCAGTTCTACCCATCCATCCATAAAGGCTGAGTCCACTTCTTGGGCCAGGCAAATAGATCAGGTCTCAGGTGATATCTTGAAAGAAAGTTGGAAAAAGGGAAAGTGAGAAAAAGATGACAAATGTGGTTGTTGGGAAACAAATGATGAATCTGGACTTTTCTGACTCACTGTGCAACGTTGGCAAACCTCCTTCTCTTTAAGTCCTAGTATCCCTACCCATAAAGGAGTTTGAGATAGACTCTAGATTCAGGTGTTACAAACAAAATCTGGATTGCTCAGAGGTGTGGTCAGGCTGGGTTTTTTATTTTTAGCTTTGCACGTGAATGCCTTCAGTCAGAAATTTTCTCTAGTCCTCCACAAGCCCCACCAGGCTTTTTAATAATTCCTATTACCTGCTTGACCCTTGAAGGCCGTTGAGTTTCTGCTAAGAATTCCCTTTCAGTTCTGATAACCCTATCATCTATCTGCTGGATGAAGAAGGGGAAGTTCACCTAAGCAACTAAAATGTTCTATTGCCCATCTTCTTCTCTTTGGGAAGTCTCTGTCTTGAGATCCTCAAGTCTCAAGGAGTAAAACCGGAAAACGGAGACTGGAGATTACCCCAAGGAAAATCCAGACTGATTTTGATCAATCTTAGCTGGAATCGGCGCAGAAACAGCATCAAACCTAATTGGGAGTGCTTGTTCTGATGGCAAACATCAGATGACCCTGACAGGAATCCTCAAATGAGGAAACCCAAAACATCAGTGATGCCAGGCCCAAAGGGGATGCAGCTCAGGTGGATACAGTGCCTGTTCTCAGAGGCCCTCCCAGGCTAGGTAGGAAGCTAACTCTGACTGTGGGAAAGCTCTCAGAGCCATGTGCCAACTACTGTGGGGACTCAGAACTGGGCGAGACTAATTCTGGCTGCAGTGGTTTAGGAAGGCCTTCAGGATGAGGGGGAATTGACATGGACTTTGCAGGCAGAGGAGAGGGAGGGGAAGCAATCTGGTGTGGGAAAGAGGACACATGGGGCAGGTGTCACCTCTAAGCAGCTGTTTGAACCAGGGATGTCACATTAGGTCTGGAGAGTTAGCTTTCTCATCTTGATGCTGGGAAGGCTGGGAAAATGCCCACTTCCTGTGTGGTTGTAAAGATTAAATAAGCTATGTGTGCAAGAATCTGGCACATAATATACTTAACTGAATTGCAGGTAAAGCAAAAGCATATGTGTAGGCTGGATTGTGAGAGGTAACTGGAAAAGAAGGTTGCATATGTTGACAGTTATTATCTCTAGATGCTTAGGTTTCAGGTGAGGTTTACTTTTTTTTCTCCTATTCTATATTGGTTGAATTGTTTATAATGAATACATGTTTTTAATATAATGGTTAAAAAGCTGTTTATAAAAAACAAAAGCTATTTGCATTTTTATACTTTAAAAAAAGTTGCAAAGAACTCCCGTATACTGGATTTATTAATGTTTTGCCACATTTGCTTTACCTTTCTCTATGTATACATATACATGTACATATACATTTTTTTCTCTGAACCATTTGAGAGTAAGTTGCAGACATCATGCCTTTGTCCCTAATTATTTCAGCATCTGTTTCCAAAGAACAAGGACAGTCTCTAACATAACCTAGTCCAATACTCAACATCAGGGTATTTAACTTTGATACAATTGTATTATCTAATGTACAATCAGATTTTGCTAATAGTATCAATATTGTCTCCTATGACAATCTTCCCAGGATCCAATCCAGGATTACGCATTGCATTTAGTCGTGTCTTTTTACTATAATCTGCAAGGGTTCCTGTTTTTCTGCCCTTCATGATATATTTTTGGAAGAGTACAGAAGAGTTTTTCTGTAACAAGTTTCCTCAAGATTAATTTTATGCATTGTTGACAGGATAGTCATGCCGTGTCCGTCTCAATGCATCACATCATGAGGCGTGGGGTGTCGGATGATAACTTTAATTACTTGGTTAAGGTGGTGTCCGCAGAGTTTCTCTACTATAGAATTATTATTACCCCTTTTTGATTACCAAGTAATGTATGGCTATTTATGAAGAAGACTTCGAATGCCCTTTAAATTCAATGAGACGAAAAAACACGAGTTTTTTCTTTCAGGAAATGGATACTTGATTTCTTGCTGAGGAGATTTAGCAGCACGGCTTCGGAAGTACCAGCCGTTATCAATAAAGTTACGTGAAGATAAACTTTCCGGAAGGGCTGGGACAGCCGTGCTGCACGGCATTAGGGGAATTGTAGTCTCTCTGCGCGCTTCCGGTTAAGCACCGTCCCGTGGCCTGCCCGAGAAAGAGCCAGACGTCGAAATGGGAGGACGACGGCTGTGGCACTCTGGAGGGCGGTGCGTCACGGTACTTGTAGTTCACAGTATGCGCCCCTGCCATGTAACTCCGGGCCCCGCGCAGAAGGACTGGACTACTATACCCGATAGGCCACGCGCGCGGGGGGCAGGGGAAGCCGGCCTGGGCCTCGAACAAATCAAATCGAAGGCAAGAAACTGCCGGCTTTCAAAATCCTCCTCCTCCGCCATCATCCACCGCGGTGTGGGGAGCAGGTGGTGTCTGCGACGTGAGTGACGAGAAGCGCCGGGAGAGCAGACAGCCTAGCGGGCTGAGCATCAAGATCTCTGGGCCCAAAGGCGGCGACCCCGACCTGACCTGACCCGGACCCTAAACCGGTCCCCACCCCGCCGGGCGGACGCGCGTGTTCGGTTCGCCCCACGCGGCGGCGCTGCCTGTTTACGGTAGGGTAGGGGTCCCTTTCCTTTGCCCGTCACCTGCCTAGGGGCGGAGGGAGCGGCCCTGGAACTGAGTAAGGAAAGTGTGGCGCCCCTGAGCGCCTGCTGCGTGCCTCCTTGGCGATGTCCCCCGCGTCTGCGATTGCCAAGCTCGGAGGTGGGGGGTGAGAGGCGTTTGTGCCTTTCTCAAATGGGGAAGCTGAGGCATAGAGAGGATGTCAAATTCTCTGGAGCCGCCCAGTCCATGCCTGCCAGCTGTGGCGTCTCATGTTGGCATCTGTGGCTTCTGGAGGCGGTGCGAGTCTTCCGGGAATCTCGGATGAGGCTCCCGCGCTGCCCGCCTGTCATTTATGGCCTGCAGTCGCGCGTCGCTCTCCCATCACTGACTCCCAGTAGGCCCACAAAGTCTCCGATGCTCCTGCAGAGGAGGGGCTGTCTTGACTCTGCCGCTAACCCCTTGCTGACCTAGGAGAAACAAATTTACATCTCTGTGTTTCGGGTTTTTTGGTCTTTAGAGTTAATTGGGGCGGTGGGAAGGTGACTGGAGGAGTGGACCCCCTTCAGCTGAGAAGCTGCATCCCTGTTCCATCTGGAGGCTCCACCACCACTTTTGTAGCCTCAAATTGTCCCACACCAGAACTGCAAGAGGTGGTAGGGTTTAGGTTAATTTTTATTAAGTTTCACTCCCTCATTCTTTGAGCACCTTCTAAATGCCAGGCCTTGTGCACAGATAGAGTGATCCTGTCAAAGCATTCCCCAGTTCACAGCTCTTCTCTACTAGAAACTTTCCACTGTCTCTTGTCATTCAGAGAAAAAGCCATGGTCCTTAAAATGGCTTTATGATACCCCGTCCCCCTTAGCTCTCTGTTCGTTCTTACCTCCTTTCTCCCTCCTTCACTGTGCTCTTCGCTTAGCGCCCTCTGGTCTCCTTGCAGTTCTCCAACACCCCCCTCCCGGCGAGAGCCTTTGCCTTTGCTATCCCCTTTTGTGGGAATATTCTTCACCCAGGTGGCTGCAGGCCCCAATCTCTGACACACTTCAGGTCTTTATTAGTTGCCTCCTTCCTAACAATACCTTCTCTAACCATTCTACTTTAAACAACCAAAAAAAAAAAAAAAATCCTTCTTTACTCTCTTCCCCATTGATTTTTCTTATCATTAATGTACTAAACATCTGCTTCAGGAAGATGTTTGTCTGTTATTCTCTGCTGTACTCATGGTACCTGGAAAAATGTCCAACCTGTAGTAGTACTCAATAAATGTTTTTTGAAGGAATGAATGCTTATACTCAATGAATAAGTCAGGCTTATTATTAAAGACAGACAGACAAACAAACCAGGGTTAGAAGGGGAGAAAACATTGGACAGTTGTTTGGTTGAGCCCAGAGAAAGCCTAGGGAAGTGGAAGAATGGGGGAGCTCTCATAGCTGCCTCTTGAGGATGAGTAGATTGGGGGAGGAGACAGTCTACATAAAAGGAGTCTCTCTAAGCACCTCCTAGTTCTGTTCCCCATATCAGCAGTCTTCCTTGGTCTCCCCTGATTACCTGCCTGTACCCCTTTGGTAAAGTGGAGTTGTCCTTTCTTGCTGGTCTACTGAGCTCCAGGTAGGAAACCCCTACCTGGTAGGAAACCGCTACCTGGTAGAGTTTTCTGGCAACTCTACCCCTGACCTATTGTGATGGTGCTATTGTGATGTAGAGATCTCTGGTCTCCTAGAAACTCTGAGGTCTGACCACCATGGACTGCAAGGTTGAAACCAGCCAAGCAGTGGGCCAACCCCTGTGCCCCACCCCCAGAGTCATGCCAGCGTGGGCGGTGAGGCATTCCCTGGGATGGATGACCTGGACCCCATAGCCATCTATGTCCTGTTTGAGGAATGGGACCCTCAAACAGAGAGCAGCCAAGATGATCAGGCAGGTATGTGATTGGATCAGACTCTTTGCATCATGTAGCCTTGCTAGGTGCTCCTAGCTGGAGCAATTGGGCCGAGCAGGACTTATAGTGAGATAGTAACTCTTTAGCGGTGAAACATGGTTTTTCTACTTTAAGAGAGTAAAACATGATTTATCTATTTCTTTGTTACCTCTTTCCCTTTTCTAGAACTGTTCTTCCTTGATGCTGTTTTCATCTCTCAGTGGTGTAGCTCTTAGGGTCTTAATAGCAGGGGTAAGTGAGATCAGACCCCTGAGATGGTTGATTCCCACCCACCCCCTCAACCAGGTATCTTAATGCTACTTCTGCCTCTTCAGTTTACAGATCTCCAGGGGACTCCACCATCATGGCCTCCGAAGACATTGCCAAGCTTGCAGAATCACTGGCCAAAACCCAGGTGGCCGGAGGACAGCTGAGTTTCAAGGGCAAGAGCCTTAAACTCAACACAGCAGAAGATGGTGAGTGCCTGGACGGACTTGTTCAGGGGAGGAAAGGGAGTGTGTGAATGAACACTTAAAACTTTTCCTATTTGTCAGGCATATGTGGCTGCAGCAACTCTATTATGTATCCAGTAGGCCTATTCTAATGATCAGGCTCAGAGACATTAACGATTTACCCATGAGCTTGTGCAGGCTGCCCTACTCTCTTCATGCTTGTAGTGACAGCTCAGGCTGCCAGATGGGCAAAGCCTCTTTACCTCTCAGAGGGAGGAATGGTAGGTTATAAGGGGCCACAATTAATCGTGGTCCCAAGATTTAGCTCTGACTTCTGACATCAGATCTGGTGTTCTTTCTACCCCCATTTTCACTTCCTGGGAACATCAGCTGTTGTCCATGTCGAGGTACAAATAAGCAGCACCTCAGGCCCTCCTGGGAGTCTGGTCAGTGCTCCCAGATACCTTGAGAGAGGCATGGATGTCCATGTCTCTGTGGAGGGCATTGGGACTGCAGAGAATGCAGACCCTGTCTTTCCCCACCCCTAGCCTAGGCATGGCTGGCGCTGACCAACCCTGAATTCCCTGGTGTCTAGAACAGAAGATGCTGATGTCAATGCTTGTAAGACCTCTTGGGGTTTTGCCTCAAACAGGGAAACTGGTCTGGACTTGCCTGGTTGTCACTGTGAGCAGGTGGGCTTGCTCACCTCCCCTGGGTCAGAGTCCGTGGGTTGCTGGGAGTGTGGTGATGCACATTACATTCCTAACATCTCTGTAGGGCCTTAGAGTTCACCAAGCATCTCTCTCTGCTTTCATCACATCGTCCCTGTGGGAGGTAGGAGGAAATGCTGCTTTGTTAATTAGGAAAAAAGACTTGGGAGACTTAGGTAACTTGCCCTAGGTCCCACAGCTGGTTAGTAGCAGAGCCAGCATTTTAACATAGGTCCTGTGCTTCTCACTGGATGTTGAGCTCAGTTCAGTAACCATGGTCTTGCTATAAAATGCCATCTATTAAACACTTACTCTGTGTCAGGCAGGGTGTTAGGGACCATACAAATAGTACCACTGTTTATCCTCACAAAAGCCCTTGAGGTATAGGCTTCATCTTCATTTTGTAGATTGGAAAACAGGCTCACGGAAGTTGTCAGACTTATCTGAGGGCATAGCTGGTAAGTGCGGAGCTGGGGTTAGTACTTAAGTTTGTCTGACTCTGAACTTTATGGAGGTAACCTCTTCACCACATCAGCATGGGCTGAACTTGGTACTTGCTTTCATAGGTCACCAGGAGTACCCAGATTGCCCTCAATGTGGAAAGGAAATGAGGTACTGAAGTGACTAACAGGAAGCAGAATGTGAAACGTACTCTAAGAGACATAAACAAAGGACTTTGGAAACTAAGGGGAGAGAGCTCACTTTTAGCTTAGGAGGGTCTGGACAGTATCCATGGATGAGATTTGAACTGTCATGAAAGGATGATTTGAAGGAGAATCGTTACTCCAAACAGGGAGAATCGCATTGATTAAGGTCCAGAAACTAAAACAAGTAGTGTGGGTTTGGGAGAAGTGAACTCTGTTAGTTGTCAGAACCCCATAGGGATCCCAGGGCAGAGGCCCTTGAATACTGTACTGAGGAACCTGGGGTTCAGTTTTGGGCCTACGATTCACCTTGATGCTGATTGTGGCTGATAGCCGGTGGTGATCCAGGAGGGCAAATGCCTGTGTGAAGGGGCCCTGAAGTTGATGATTATAATGAGACCCTGTTCTCTCTGCAGTAAGTCATGGAAAGATCAAAGAGGCTTTCTGCTTTACCTGTCAGGATAACAATCCTCAGGAACTTGTTAGTCTGTGATGTGGTACAGGCTGAAAAGAGAAATTCCTGCCAAACAGCTTCGTAACAATTGGTTGTTCAGGAGTGACTGGGGCCCATCCCTAACCTATTGTATAGGCCATACAGTCTTTAAATTATGCATTACTCCATTTGAATCGAAAACCAAAGGAGAAAAGCAAACCCACTTACGACCCTATTGTTCTCCTGTCCCTGTTTTGTTATGTTTCCTAATAGACTTGCTCTGTAAGTGTGACTTCCCCTGGGCTGAAATTGTAGGAAGCATGGTACATGTGCATCTGTGTGTTTAAGGTACTTTCACAGCTTAGGTTTTTCCTTGGGGCCCTGGCATCTGACACCTGGTCTTTGGGGACTGTATAAACATTCTATTTTCTCTCGCCTTGTTGACCTGATCAGTACTCAGGGGTTAGAAGGTGTTCTAGTTTGCTAGCTGCCGGAATGCAACACACCAGAGACGGATTGGCTTTTAATAAAAGGGGATTTATTTTGTTGGTTCTTCAGAGGAAAGGCAGCTAACTTTCCACTGAGGTTCTTTCTTACGTGGAAGGCACAGGATGGTCTCTGCTGGTCTTCTCTCCAGGCCCCTGGGTTCCAACAACTTTCCCCGGGCCGACTTCTTTCTGCATCTCCAAAGGTCTGGGCTGAGCTGCAAGTGCTGAGATGAGGAATGCCGAGCTGCTTAGGCTGTGCTACATTGCGTTCTCTCATTTAAGCACCAGCCAATTAAGTCAAACGTCACTCATTGCAGCAGACACGCCTCCTTGCTGACTGCAGATGTAATTAACAACAAATGAGGTTCACGTACCATTGGCTTATGTCCGCAGCAACAAAACTAGGTATGCTCACCTGGCCAAGTTGACAACTGAATCTAACTAACACAGAAGGGGCTCCCTTTTGGTGTGGGTCTCCCAAGGAGTTGAGAGGTCATCCCTGTCCTTGCCCTAAGTACACTGCAGAGGAGGCCTGGGAAACCAGGACCCTGAAGTTGCAGGTCCAGAGTGGCCCCAGGAAAGGGGAGTGGTGGTTGGTTTTGGAGCTTCTATACTAGCATGAGGGGCTCATGAAGTCATTGGTTGAGAAGCAAGGATTTGGGGAAGAACATATAGATGCCCTTTTGAAAAACCAGTCTGAAGCCTAAATGTGCCATTTTCCCACACCTCCTAGGAAGAGTTATGTCATTCCTTGAAATTTCAGTTTCTACTAGAAATTCAGGAAGCTTAAATGCACTCAGCCTTCCTTGTCGTGAAATGAGAACTGGAAAAGGTGTCAGCCACCACTTTCTGACTATGTGACTTAGTGGCATTTACCCCTGCCCCCCTGCTGTGTTTGTTTACTCAGTTCTAACATGGACATGATCATGACTCCTTTATTAGGTGGTGCTGGGGAATGTATGAATTAATATATCATACAGGTAAAGTGCTTTTCAGCTGTAAAATTATTGGTTATTAGTCTGGGTGCTAATCTTGGCAGAGCTCAGTCCCTTGGCTCCTGGAGCTCACACCTGCAGAGGAGGATGGTATTAATGAAGTCACCGTATGATAACAAAGGAGTCATTTAACAGATGTGAGAGTGTAACCATGACTCAAACTACAGATGAGCGACCCGAGCCTGTGTAACCCATGTAGTAGGGATTTGACCTGGCTAGGGAGGTTGGACGAGGGCTTCTGAGGACAGATGCTGCTTGCAGAGGGTACTCCAGGCTGAGAGCAGCATGTGCAGATGCACCCAGCCTGGGGAGCTGCTGCTTTCTTTTTTCTTTTTTTTTTAACTTCTAGTTTTGAAATACTTTCAAACTTACAAAAATAATGCAACCCCCATACAGAGAATTCCAACATACCCCCACCTCCCCTGCCAGATCCCCAGATCCACCAATTTTAACATTTTGCCACATTTACCGTAGTCTATTAATCCATGTATTTTTAAATCTTATTTCTGAATCCTTGAATGTAGAGTGTATAGCTCATGCTCCTTGAATACTTAGGTACATATGTACATTTTCTAAGAACAGGGATATTCACTTATATATCCATCTTGTTTTTAAAATTTCTTTATTGAGAAATCTTAACACACATACTTTCTATACATGGTGCACAATCAGTGGCTCACAATATCATCACATAGTTGTGTATTCATCACCATGTATATATCCATCTTAAGTGTAATTATCAAATTCAAGAAATTTAACATTAGTATAGAGCTTACAGTCTATTCCAATTTCTTCATATGTCCAAAAATGTCCTTTTGAGTTTTCTCCTCCCTTGCTGGATCCCATCCAGGAGCATGTATTGCATTTAATTGTCATCTCTTTAGTTACTCTTTCTTTTTCATAATTGTGGTAATATGTATCTCACCTAAACTTTCCCATCTCAACCACTCCCAACATACCATTCAATAGGAATAATCACATTCACAATATTGTGGTACCTTCACTACCTTCCAATACTAAATTTTCTCCCCAGACAAATCCTACACCCATTATGCATTGACCCCCCCATTCGCTCTGCCCTCCACCCCTGGCAACCTGTACTCTAATTTCTATCCCTATGAATGTTCATGTTCTCTGATATTTTCTTTGTAGCTACCATGGGGCTTAAATTTAACCTAAATCTATACAATCTTGTTTGCTTTGATACCAACTTAAGTTTCATACAGGAACATGTTCCTATATCCTTCCATCCTCCCTGTTATGTAGTGCTTGTCACAAATTAGATATTTATGAGTCATAATCACTGATTTATCTTGACATTTTATGCATTTGCCTTTTAGATCCTGTAGGAAGCAAAAAATAGAACTACAAACCAAAAATACAATAGTACTGACATTTGCATTTACTCATAACCATCACTGGAGATTTTTAGATCTTTATTTTTTCACCTATTATCTATTGTCTTTTCCTTTCAACCAGTAGAACTCTCTTTAGCCTCTGTTGTAGGACCGAGAGATGTGTCATAAATCCTCACCTTTTGTTTATCTAGGAATATCTTAATCTCCCTCATTTTTGAAAGACAGTTCGATCAGATATAGAATTCTTTGTTGGCAGTTTTTTGCTTTTGGCACTTTAAATATGTCATCCCACTGCCTTCTTGCCTGCATAGTTACCAGTGTGAAATCGGCACTCAGTCTTACTGAGGCTTGACGTTGCTTCTCTTGCAGTTTTCAGAATTCTCTTAATCTTTGGCATTTGACAGTTTGATTATAATATGCTGTAGCATGGCCTATTGGAGTTCATCTTGTTTTTGTTTGGAGTTTGTTGAGTATCTTGAATGTGTATGTTCATGGTTTTCATTGAGCCTGGGAAGTTTTCAACCACTATTTCTTTTACTATTCTCTCTGCCCCTTTCTCTCTTCTCCTTCTGGAGCTCCCACCATGTGTTTATTGATACACTTGATGGTTTCCCACAGGTTTTTCAGGTTCTCTTCACTTTTCTTCATTCTTTCCTCTATCTGTCCCATATACTGAGTAATTTCAATTGTCTTATCTTCAAGTTCATTGATTCTTTCAACTGTCAGCTCCAATATGCTGTTGAGCCCCTCTGGGGAATTCTAAATTTGTTAATGTGGTCTTCTGTTCAGTTCCCTTTCATAATTTCCATCATTCTTTTGGTATTCTCTGTGTTCATCTATTGTTTTTCTGATTTTCTTTGCTTCTGTCATGTTTTCCTTTAGCTCTTTGCACATAATTTAGGACCATTTTTTAAAAAAAATCCTTTGTCTGGAATGTCCCAGATCTGATCGTCTTCATTGATGGTTTCTGATGTTTTAATCATTTTTGCCTGAGCCATTGCTTCCTGTTTCTTTGTATGTTTTGCAGCCTTTTGTTGAAACCTGGATAGTTTGATATTTTAGTATGTTGTCTATAATTTAGACTCTGAGGGGTATCTGTTCCTTGAATGCCATGAGCTAACAAGAGAGAGTGGGAGAGAGGGAGAGGGACACAGGGAAGGAGAGAGGGAGAGGGTAGGAGGAGGGGAAAGGGGGGAAAGGGGAGAGGGAGAAAGAGAGAAAGGAGGAAAAAAAGAAAACATCTTTCCCAGTCTTTGCAGATTGAACTGTGTGAATGCTCTCTTTAAGGGTTTATCGTTACAGTGAGTTTAGAGAAAGCTCCAGGTGCCTCACCCTCCTTTATTCCCTGATTCTTTCTGCACAGGCATCTTGTGCTAAGCATGTGTGGCCCTAGGAATTCCCCCATTTATATGGTTACAAATGTTTCCTCTTCCCTAGAAACCATTTCCTTGCTGTCCTGGGCATTGCAGTGTATATTCTACAGCCAGCAACCCCTTGCCCCTGGCAACATGACTTGACTGCTCTCCCCCATATTCTGTAGGATAGCTCAGTGAGCTGTCTTTCTGCATGGCAAGCCACCACCAGAAAGACTGGGGTCAGACATACAAGCTCTGAGTATGTACATGCGGTTTACTCTGCTCCCTCCAGAACCAGGACCAGGGACCCACGCTGGCAACATGGCCACCTGCATACCAAGTAGGTTAGGGTTGAGGAAGGCGCCAGCCAGCTTCCCACAGAATCCTACAGCTTTTAGGTAGCCTTTTTTTTTGATTCAGTGCTAGTCCAGCTACTGCAGTCCTTTAACTCTTCTGGAGCTTTGAGAACGATGTTTCTGCCAGCTTGCTGGTTGTTCAGAGCTTCTGTGGGGTTTAGAGCCCTGAAGCACCTCACTCTGCCATCTTGATCCAGGAATCTCCTGGTTAGCTTCTTTAGTCTGTCCCTTATCGTCAGTTACAGCCTTTCTGAATACCCTTTCATGTTTCTTGCAGCCCAGGTGGACAGGGTCAAACTTTCCCATACACAGCGCTGTCTGTCACACGTCATCTCCACGTCATCCTGTTTCAGCCAGACAGATTTCATTTAGTTTCATGCAACTTGTTATTGTTTCTTTTTTTAAGATTGTAAAAGTAACTCATGGTCATTTAAAGAATACTGAAAAATAGAAAGAAGGGAAAAAATATATCCTTGTTATCACACAGCCTGGGGCTAACAGACTTATCTACTACTCCTTTTGGTGCAGTTTCCTTCTAGCCTTTTTCCCCCATACATCGATGAATTTCTTTTCTCTCTCTCTCTCTCTTTATAGTTGGAATCGTATACTAGATCCTTTAAAAGTTGGTTCATAACCTGGTACATTGAGAATATTTTATTGCAGGTGGGGAAAAATTACAGAATCACTCAGAATCCTACCAGGTAGAGATAACTGCTTTAACATTTGGTGTTGTGTGTGTGTGAACACCGATAACGTTTTTTTTAAGTGCATTCAGACCAGTGATAACCTCATTTTCCACTTATCACTATAATGTGACTATTTTTCAAGTCCAGTAAACACAAGTCACCGTTCATAATGGTTTCAGTATAGTTGCTTGTAGAACATACCAGTGAATTAACCTGTCCTGTACTGGTGTATATTGAGGTTGTTTGGAGTTTTCCGTCATAATAAAATAACACAGTATTGAACACCTCTTGGAGGAATCATCTAACAATGAAAGCCTTTGCGCCATTGTGTGTACTGGCCCTCTTTGAGGGTGCCCACCCTGCTCCTCATCCTTGAAAGTGCCATGTTCATCACCCACTCGGCAGTCTTCTCTGACAGTCCCAAGCAGCCAGTTGCTCTTTTCACTTGGCTCCCTAGCATCCTGCACATCCTTGTTTAGTGCCTATTACAGAGGAATTGTCTGTGAAGCTGTGTCCCTTGCTAAATAGTGAGCCAGTGTGGGTCTCCTTTGTGAGCCAGGGTCTAGCACATGGTAGGTGCAGTATAATTGGGTGCGTGTGAATGACAGGCTGGTTGCTCAGCTCTCTCCTTCCTTGGCCTAAGTCTCTATTCTTTGGTCCCGGGTAGCTAATGATGTAATTAAAGAGATTGAAGAATTTGATGGCTTAGAGGCTCTGCGCCTGGAGGGCAACACCGTGGGAGTGGAAGCAGCCAAGGTCATCGCCAAAGCCTTGGAGAAGAAATCAGAATTGAAGGTAAGATCTGCAGCATGGGCGGACCCAAGTTGATTGGAGACCAGCTTTGGCCCACACTGCCCATCCACTGGCCTGGGTCCAGCTCCTCCCCAAACCCCTGCCCTATTGGCAGTCTCCGCACATGGCTCCTCTTTCTCTTTCTCCCCTGCATAGTGTGTCCATGCAGGTGCTGCAGGAAGCAGCCATTGTAATGGGAGCAGAACTGGGCAGGGAGAACCTTCATCTCCTCATACACATCTGGTACCTGTGAGGAGGAAAGGAGCAAAAATGGGCAGCAAGAACTGAGGCAGTTCTGACACTCTCAACCCACCCAGCAGGGAGCTCCAGAGCAAAGATTGCCCTTTAGGAGGAGTCTCATGCTGGGCAGAAATGGTCCCTGCCATGCTGCGTTGTTAGCTGCAGGCTACCTGCCTGGGAAGAATGTGGCCTCAGTTCAAGTGGTGTGGCAGATTGGAAAGGTACTGCCACTGGAGGCTGCCAGCTGCCTTCACTCTTCGCAGCTGACTGGCACATTCTTTCTTGGAGGTTAGTTTCAAGTGGTGCCCCTCCATGGCTGACACCAAGGGTGATTCAGATTCCTCTATCCCAGCATGTCCCAAAGAGGTTCCACTGAACGCTTGTCCTTCAAGCCCTGTGAGAAAAGGCTCAGGTGTTCAAAATGTCTGGGGGTGATTTCACTGGATGTCCCCTTCCTAGTGTACATTAGCATACCAGAGTCTCTGAAGTGCATGAAGGAAGGAGACCTTTCTCCACTGGAAACAGTTCTCTTAATAAATATAGACCAGGCTTATACTAGGCTCTTCCATATATGCCATTTAATCCTCTCACCCACCCAGTCACCCACTCAGTTCACAGAAACTGGGTGTCCATTTTATCAGTGAAGGGAACTGAGGCTTAGAGGGGCTGGGTAACTAGTCCAAGATCCTAATGTCACATTTCGTAGTCCCAGGTCCAGTGCCTTTTCCGTGGTTCCTTCTGAAGGAGAAGAACACAGAGGTGTGGGTCATGAGAGGAAACAGCACATTTTGCCCTGGGAGGACCTTCCCTGTGAGACTTGGGAAGAACCTCTTGGTGAGGTGGTTTGCCACATGGCCTTGATGTCTGTTTCCACAGGAAGATCATGGTTAGGTTGACAGTTAAGGTTGTGATTGTTTCTGCTTGCCTGCCCTAGGTCTGTCCTTCCCATGAGCATGAGCTGGGACGTTTTCCAACAGAAGAAATGTTTTGTCTTCCCAACTGCCAACCCTCCCCCGAAGGACTGGGAGAAATGGGCCTGGGCCTGCCAGCTGTAGGACACAAAGCAGGGTCTTTGGCGTCTGAGGACCTGGGGTCAGGTGTAGCACCACCACCCTGTCTGCATGGCGTGGCCTTGTACTAAGCTCAGCTCTGAGCCCAGGCTCCTCTGTCATTGGCGTTCTTCTTTCTCCCCTAGAGGTTGCCATGAGGGCCAGAGGAGAGCTTGTGTGGTGAGAGAATTTGGCTGGTGGTAGTGCCATGTACGTGAGTTACTATCACTTGACAGCATCACCCACTTGTCAGTTCTGCCTCCACACTCTGTGCAGAAAGCAGCCTGGGGCACAGTGCAAGCTGCCTTTGATAGATGGTGCTTTGTGTTCTGGGCATGGTGCTGGTGTAAGATAAGATGTTATCTCCCTTTGTCGTAACATGGGCACAGGTTAGGTCATGACATGTGAGAAGTGTGAGGCCCATGAGGAGAAATAACTGGCTCAGGGTTATGTCTTGTAAGAAGTAGGCTGGAATTGGAGCCTGTATAGGAGCCCAAGCTCTTAACTGCTCTGCTGCTGGTTTAGAGATCATTGTAGCTTAGGATACCAGGGGACAGAGAGAGAAAGACATGGGCTCAGGTCAGCTAGGTCAGGGTTCCATTCGGAATTGGCACCCAGACTTTGTGACCCAGAGCACCAATGCTTCCCACATACCAGCTGCCTCTTTAGCTCATTAGAGATAGGTCTGGAAGGCTTCAGGGTAAGGTGCCAGTGTCTGTTACAAGGGACTCAGGCTGTGGCCACCTCTCTTGGATGTGGCCCTGAGCCCTTGGATGCAGGTGTGAGAGCATCCTGCTGAAGCCCCAGGTCTGTTAAAGTGATTTTGTTTATAGAAAGAGCCAAGAATTCTTTTACAAAAACCAACTTTCCTGGTACTTAAGGTTGCATTTAGTCAATAAATGTTAGGGACTGGATCTTCAGAGGAAAGTGGCTTTCCCTGTATCTCATCCTTCCCGGGTTTGGCTCAGAGAAGGCTGATGTAGCCAGAGTGTGTATTTCAGGAGTGGGAAGCACAACCAGAGCTGGTGGGGACTTCCAGGCCAACCAGCTTTGGCCAGAGCTGGGCCAGCTTTTCACTGACAGAGCCCAAGCAGAGAATCCTGTGACATTTGGTATTTCCAAGTCCACATGATGGGCTGCAAGCCACCCCCAGGAGTCTGTCTAACTCTCCTTTTCCTTCTTCCTTCCAAAGCGTTGCCACTGGAGTGACATGTTTACGGGGAGACTGAGGTCGGAGATCCCACCAGCCCTGGTAAGTGAATGAATGAGGCAGGTGCTCCCCTCCCCTTGGACACTTCCCAGGGCGTTTCTCACTCCTTGTTCTTTCTGGAAATGAAAATAAGCTGAAATGGAAGGTAGGCAAGCATGACATCTGTCTGTTCTGTGTCCTGACGGGAAGGGGAGGGTACAGATTGGGGACAGAGTGTAAGGACAGTGGAGACCAAGGATTCCAGGGTTCATTGCTGAGCTCCATGGTTTACTCACACTCACATTTCATCCACTCCACGACTATCTTCCTTTTCCTGGCACCCACCTTCCTTGTGCTGTGTTTTTGTTTCCTCACAGTCTGTACCTGCCTACAGTCTCTTGGGGCTACCCCCCTCTTCTCTGGACCCTCCCTTTCTCTATACCACTCTTTTTTGCTATGGTTCTTCTCATGGGTAGCTTCTCTCTGCCTCAGTTTCCCCTCTTCCCATTCCTGGGGTTGCAATGGCTTGAGTCAGGTTCCCAGGCCTCAGTGTGTGTGTGCATGTGCATATGTGTGTGCACATGTATGGAAGGGGATGGGAAGGAACATCCCACAGAACAGAACATGGCCTTTCCTGCCTGGGGCTGAGGTGGATGGGTAGGGTCTAGCACATGGCAGGTCCTCTGCACCGCAGGTTCTTGGGCGTCATTAGCCTTCCTGGTCACTGAGTCCCTCGTCCTGCTCATTCTGAGCCACCAGCACTGAGGTTCCAGAGACACCTGGGCACAGCCTCACAACTAGAGCCCCCAGTCCAGTGAACAACTCATCTGGGGTCACAGGGATCATAAGGGGGGCTCTGGGGCAGGGCTCTTTGGGCTGGGGGAGGATTGAGGAAGCCCCCAGAAAGAGGGTTGTTATTCAGCCTTGGTTGAGAGCAGGAACAACCTGAGGCTAGGATTTAGAACACAGGTTAAGTTAGCCATTTCCCTTGGGTGATTGTAAGTAAAAAGGATTCAAGTTAGAAAAGGGGTGAAGGAAAACTTAATTTTGGGTCCTTGCTATGGGATTCTTACTGTGCAGATTGTTTTATCTGAATTTTTGCATTGAATTTCTTCAAGCTTTGAAGGAGGTTTTCTTATTTCCATTTACCAACGATGAAAATGAGTCTTTGATGGGGGATAAGAGAATTTGGGGTCAGGAATGGCATGAAATGCAGAGAAGCTAAAACAGGCACAGAGTATTTGAGCAGATGAGACTGCTGGAGGGTGAGGCCAAGTCACCAGTGCTAGGCTTTGTCTTGGGAGCAGTAAAGAGCCAGAGACTGTCCCTCTGTTTATCCAGTGGAGGGAAAGACAATGGAAACTTCCTCCACTGCCATGTCCAGGGCCCAGGTGAAGGTATAATGTCTCCCCTCACCCTTCTTCCCGCCATGAACCAACTTCTCCATATGTGCCCAGCCCTTTTCTGCCCCTAGTCTCTGGCAGAGCCTCCTGCCTGACCATTCCTTGGAGGGGAGGAGGAGTTGTGTGTAGTCTCAGCCCGATAGGTTTTCAGGAGACCTAGATATCTTCCCCCAAATCTGCTTCTTAGCTGTGCCTTGGAGAAGGACACCCTCATCTACCCAGTTACCATTAGAAACCCTGGAGGCATTTGCAGTATCTCCCACCCTCATCCTGTGCATCCTGTGAACCACCAGCCTGTACAGGTTTCCATCCTTCGCGTCCAGGGTGTTCCGTGTTCCTCCTACCACCATTGCCCAGTCAGCACCTTCCTGTTATCTGGACTGCTGCCTCAAACCCCCGGGTGGGTGCTTGACTTCCAGCTGCTCCATACCTATCAATCTCCCCCTTGTAGCTTCAGAGCTTCCTCCACATCCCTCTCCCACCTCAAAGCCCATTGCTCTCAGGCTCAAGTTCACAATTCTTGGTCCGATATTCAAGGCTCTTGCCTGCTCTGATCTCTCATTTCCTTTCTAGCCAAACCCCACACCTCAGCCTCTCATAGAGTCCACTGAATGCTTCCTTCCAGACATACCACATGCTGTTTCATTCTTTCATCTCTGTGTTCCTGTTTTTACTGTGGCCTGGAATTGCCTAGAAAAGCCTTCCCTGATTCCCTCACAACCATATAACCTGTCTCCCATCCTCCAGCCCCTGGCTGAGTTAGGCATCCTCTACAAGGTTTCCCCATCCTGGGTCTGTAATAATAGAATAATAAACAACTCTGAACTGAAATGGTGCCTCCACTAGCCTACGTACCCTCTGAGGGCTGGGCCCTGGGCCTGGCATAGAAATAGCACCTGGCAGTCATTTGTGAAGCTGACATGAGCTCCCTCTGTGCCCAGATCTCACTAGGGGAGGGACTCATCACAGCTGGGGCCCAGCTGGTGGAGCTGGACCTGAGTGACAACGCGTTCGGACCTGATGGTGTGCGAGGCTTCGAGGCCCTGCTCAAGAGCTCAGCCTGCTTCACCCTGCATGAGCTCAAGCTCAACAACTGTGGCATGGGTGTCGGTGGTGGCAAGGTGGGTACTTGGCCTTTCTCTTCCCCATCCCAGTTGCCCACATCTTCCCTGCTTAGTCCCCTGCTGTGTTCATATTTGTTTGAAACCCATCTGAAGAATGTGCTCCAGCACCACATTTGGGGCCATTAGCTACCTACCATCTGGGATGGTTGGCTTGTGGACATTTCTTTTCAAAGGGGAAAGGCCTCCAAGGCAACAGCCTGTGGAGGGTGGGCAGAGAAACTGGAGTCAGTGAGAGTAGGGCTGCCAACAACCATCCACAGTTCTCATGTTGCCCTGGCAACACGGAGATAGTGCGCATCCGTGCTCTGACCTGCTGGCTCTGCAAAGTACAGGACTTGGGGCCTCTTCAGAACATCTGGCAGAGCCCAGGGCAGGGCCTGGGGTACATGTGCATGGCGAAGGAGAAATGTGAAGGCTGCTGCTAAGGGAGGTATAGCCACAGGACAGGGCCCCGTCCTGGATAACACTCCCACCCTTAGGTCCTGCTGGCAAGTCAGGCTGGGCACTGTAGAAAGGAACCTCTTTTCTTTCCAGAACTGCACCGTGGGCTGCCAGCCCTGATTATGATTATTCTCTTCTAGGTCCATCTGGCTCCTTTAGTCCCAGAGTTGAGAAACACTAAGTCCCAACCACCGCCCCCCTGCCCCCCAACTCCCTTCCCTGTCTGCCTTCCCTTGTGGAGTTAGGCTGGTGTGGTGGCCTTTGTGTTCCCTAAGGGCAGAGTGGTGAGTGCAGTTGTGATCTAGAAGTCAGGCCAACCTGGCTGCAAATTTTGTGGCTCTGCTGCATATTAGTTCTGTCACCTTAGCCACACTTCTCTGAGCCTTAGCCTCCTCATTTGTGTAGTAAGGCTAATGCCATCTGCTTCCCAGGAAGATTAAAGGAGGTGTGAAAGCACCTAGCTGAGTGTGCTCAGGACCTAGTAGGTGCCCCATAAATGTCATTTCCCTCCTTCATGAGTTAGTTGCTGGTGCGTCTTCTATGTCACATTGACCATGGGCTCTCTGACTGCCACCAACTATTCAACATTTTTAACACTTAGTCTCTTGATACACCAGGGATAGAAGCTACCTCCTGGCCACAGACCAGGGATAGGGCAAACTGGATTTTAGGTTTTATCCCAGCAGGTGAGACCCTGCTGTGTCTGGCTCGCCTGGGCACAGGCGTATCTGAGACAGGTGCAGCAGGGCCATGGTGTCCTCATCAGCTTCCCTTGAGCACATGGGGCATGAAGAGAACTGGAAGATTTGGGTTCTGGGCTCTCCCTACCCCTCCAGGACCTGGCTTACAGTCGGTGCAGCCAGGCCTCTTCCTTCTTTTAGTAGGTCTCAGTCTCCCCATCTCTAAAATGAAGTCAGGCCCCTCAGGGGAAATGGTAGATGGAAAAGCCTTTTGTAAACTATAAGGTGCTGGGTGCCCAGGAGGTGTGAGTGTTGTGCTTTTGTGCAGCTGTGTCCTTACCCACCACACTGAGTTGAAGGTCAGTTGAATGTTAGTTCAGGGTTTTGGCTGTGCCACTGGAAAGAAGGGGTTCCTTCCCATGGCTAGGTCCCTTGCCTTTACCCCTATAGATCTTGGCAGCAGCTCTGACTGAGTGTCACCGGAAATCCACTGCCCAGGGCAAACCACTGGCCCTGAAAGTCTTCGTGGCTGGCAGAAATCGTCTGGAGAATGACGGAGCCACTGCTTTGGCAGAAGCTTTTGGGGTGAGTGGTTTCTGTCCTTCTTGATCCCCTGTGCTCAGAATCCCAGCCCTGGCACAAAGCTGAGAGACTGAAGGTGAGTTGCTTCAGCCCTTTGAGTCTCTCAGCTCATCCTAGCAAGGGCAGAATCCCTGTTGTGTGTGTCCACATGGTTGCATTCTCGACCACTGCTGTTAGTGCAAGGCTCAGGGCAGGCAGCTCTTCTGATCAGTGATGTCTCTGGGACTCAGTGTGGGGAGTGGTAGTACCAGAGCAGTGGGTGTGTTGCCTGTCCCCTGGCATGGCGTTGCCAGGCAGAACTTGACAAGGGGCCCAGAGGTATAACAGGTCACACTTGCCCTTGAGGTGGGGAGATGGGCAGGAACAGCTGTGTGGCTCTGAGGCTGGATGGAGCCCTGGCAGTGGCCTGTTGCCTATGTCCTTGCCACTCTCCTCTGCTCCCCTTCCAGCTGGGCACCATGAGAAGAACACACCAGTCTCCCACATGGCTGGCAACTTTAGGGTTTGTCCCCAACTTTTTAAAATTTAAATGAGCTCTAAGAAGAAAGGCCAAGTAGGGCTGTATTATCCAGAGAAAACCCATGACTAACCCACCTGGCCAGAGCCCAGGACCCCATGGTATAGAGGGCACCAGACTAAGAAACCTACATTCTAACTTCTGAGCTGTGTGATCCTGAGCCAGTCACTTAGCCTGTCTGATCCCTAATCTTCTATTCACGCCCCCCCCCCCCCCAACCCTGGGTAGGACTCCCTCCCTAAGGTGTGGGGAGGGTAAGATGCAGCCCTGCCCAGTGCTTATGGCAGCCCTTGGGCTGTGCTGTGTTGGGCCTGGCCCTAGCGCGCTAGTGCCCAGTTCACAGCCCTTGCCCTCCTGTCCTTGCAGATCATCAGAACTCTGGAGGAGGTCCACATGCCACAGAATGGGATCAATCACCCTGGCATCACTGCCCTGGCCCAGGCTTTCGCCATCAACCCCCTGTTGCGGGTCATCAACCTGAATGACAACACCTTCACTGAGAAAGGGGCTGTGGCCATGGCTAAGGTGAGTTGGGTGTGGCAGGGGCAGTTCAGGGCCACCATAGACAGGCTCTCCTGCAGCCTCTACAGTGAACCTGGGTCTTCGTTAGCAGGTGGCTACTCTCCTGTGCTCCCACCTGGTGTGCCCCATGTGTCCAACCCACTCAGAGATTTCCAGAACAGGGTCATATGTCATGAGGTCGTCTGTGTCCTTTTGGGCAGCTGTGAATGTTCATCTGGCCTTTATCCTAAGCTGTTCCTTGTAACTTCAGCTGTTGATGCTGGTTTTGTTCTCAGAGGCTACATAGGACAAGCCCACCATCGTTTATTCATTCAATAGCAATACCAATTCCTTATCAAGAGCAGGCCGTGCTCTTGAGTGTTGAATCAAAGTCTCTGCCTTCAAGGGGATCCTAGTTTGAGGAGGGAGGGAAGCTCTAAATCAGTGACAATACAGGGCTCTTAGTGTCGTGGCTGGCTGTATATTGGGGCCTCCAAGTGGGGCGAGTCCCACAACTTAGATTAGGACCTCCAGGGGCCCAATGACCCACAGAAGGTTGGACCTGCTGCTGTGGGTGTTGGCAGATTGCTGAGTGCAATGTTGGAGGCACACAGCATGGATGTTCAGTTAGCTTTCAGGCAGGCTGCCTGGAGAAGGGCATCTTGTGGCTGAGTAGTACAGGCCAAGTAGGCTTTCTCTGGACAGAGAGGGTGGGAAGGAGTGTTTTGAGCAAAGTGATGGGCAGCATGTGGGAAGACCCAGAGACTCAGGAGGAAACCTTGCTCTACTGGTCCTGTTTTGGAATTACCAGGGTTAACTTCTTGATCTTTTTCCTATAAGTGAATAGGTAGATATAAAGTTATTTTGTTTTTGTTTTTTGTTTTTAATATTTTTATTCTCAATCTTTAACAAACAAGCATACATACATTCTTTTTTTAATTTTTTTATTTATTAATTTAAAAAATTAACAACAAACAAAACATTAAGATATCATTCCATTCTACATATATAATCAGTAATTCTTAATATCATCACATAGTTGCATATTCATCATTTCTTAGAACATTTGCATCAATTTAGAAAAAGAAATAAAACGATAACAGAGGAAAAAAAAGATTATACATACCATACCCCTTAACCCTCACTTTCATTTATCACTAGCATTTCAAACTAAATTTATTTTAACATGTTCCCCCTATTATTTATTTTTACTCCATATGTTCTACTCTTCTGTTGATATGGTAGATAAAAGGAGCATCAGACACAAGGTTTTCACAATCACAGAGTCACATTGTGAAAGCTATATCATTGTTCAATCATCATCAAGAAACATGGCTACTGGAACACAGCTCTACATTTTCAGGCAGCTCCCTCCAGCCTCTCCACTACATCTTGAATAAGAAGGTGATATCTATTTAATGCGTAAGAGTAACCTCCAGGATAACCTCTCGACTCTGTTTGGAATCTCTCAGCCATTCACACTTAGTCTCATTTCACTCTTCCCCCTTTTGGTCGAGAAGGTTCTCTCAATCCCTTGATGTTAAGTCTCAGCTCATTCTAGGGTTTTTCTCAATCCCTTGATGCTGAGTCTCAGCTCATTCCAGGATTTCTGCATTCTTGACATACAGACATTCTACACATGGTGTACAATCAGTGGCTCACAGTACGATCACATAGTTGTATATTCATCACCATGATCATTTTTTTGAACATTTGTATCTCTCCAGCAAAAGAAATAAAAAATAAAAAACTCATACATCCCGTTCCCCTTACCCCTCCCTCTCATTGACCATTAGTGTTTCAGTCTATTCAATTTACTTTAACCGTTGTCCCCCCATTATTTATTTTTTTTGCATATTTCTTACTCACCTGACCATATCCTAGACAAAAGGAGAATCAGACACGTTTTTCACATTCACACAGTCTCACTGGACAAGCTGTATCATTATATAGTCATCTTCAAGAAAAATGGCAAAGAGGGTTTTAAGGAAGGATGTGACATGGTTAGGTTTGTGCTTCAGGGGAATTACTCTGGCCATAGCCTGGGGAGTGGTGTGGAGGAGGTTTGGCCAGGGGACACAGGGACCAGAAGTGGTGAGGAGGGTGGAGGAAGCTGGACTGGCTAAGAAGGCAGGGTATGGTGGCTGATGTGGGGTACGGTTGTTGCCAGGACTGGGCTGGGTCTGGGGTGGGGCCTGCTACTTCAGGCTACCTGGGCCCTTGCTTTCTCTTTGCAGACCCTGAAGAGCCTGCGACAGGTGGAAGTGATCAACTTCGGGGACTGCCTGGTGCGCTCCAAGGGTGCAGTGGCCATTGCAGATGCAGTCCGCAGGGGCCTGCCCAAACTGAAGGTACCCTGGCCTGGCCAGCTGCTGTCAGCCCACCCTCTGGGTGCAGGCGTCACTTGAGCTCAGGGGTTACAGGCCATGGGTAGTAGAGTGCATGCGTGCACGTGTTTGTGTATAAAGGCAGGTGGGTCTGAGTTCATATCCCAGTGGTTCCTGTGCCTAGCCCTGTGATTTTGTGCAAGTCGCTTCACCTCTCTGAACTTTAGTTTCTTCATTTAACGCGGGAGGAAGAGAGTGGTGTATATAATTATAGAACAGAGTAAGGAAAGATACTAGATCGTGATGTATCTTTAGGTAAATAGTATTATTCTTGTTGTTGGTGTTATTGTTCCTGTCCCTTTGCCCTGCTGCAGGACAGAGCCTACCTTACCTTCACTTGGGGAAACTGAGACTGAGAGGGTTCACAGCAGAGCTTGAGAGTAAGACCTGGTCCCTGGGCCTGGGTTCCTGCCTGCCTTCACCCCTTCTTATATTTTAGGAGTTGAACTTGTCTTTCTGTGAGATCAAGAGAGATGCTGCTCTGGCCGTTGCTGAGGCTGTGGGGGACAAGGCTGAGCTGGAGAAGCTGGATCTCAATGGTAGTCAAGGCAGGGGTGGCTTAATTGCAGACATGCTATGCGGGCAGGGGGCCCCCATGTGCTCTGTACTGACCCTCTGTTCCCGCCCCCTGTGAACAGGCAACGCCCTGGGTGAAGAAGGCTGTGAGCAGCTGCAGGAGGTGCTAGATAGCTGCAACATGGTAGAGGTGCTGGCCTCCCTCAGGTAGGGGCACTCTGGGTGAGTGGCCCAAAAGGTCACTGGCTTCAGGCTGTTCCTTCACTCATTTCTTCTTTTGTTCATTCAGGCCATGTTGGTTCAGGCCCTGTTATGTGCCAGGGAGTGTGCTGGGCATTAGGGATGTGAGAACAAGACAGTGAAGCTTTATGTTTTCATGGGAGCTCAAAAAAGGGACTGAGAATGGCCCCCCTTAGAGTGGCCTCATAATGAAGGAAGAGATGGGAACAGCAAATGCACCGGAAGGAAGGAAGCCAGTATAGCTGGCGGGAGTGACGGGTGCAAGGCAGGCGCATGTAGGAGGATGTGGTGGGGCTCGGGATTGTTTCCAGAAATACACACTGGCTCTAGAGCTCTTTTGGTGCTGAAGATGGGAGTGATCCACGGGAAAGGATGCAGTGGATTTAAGGGAGCGGGGATTCCTGGGTTTGCAGAGCCCACATGGAGGTAGGGGTGGGGCAGCAGGGGAGCCATGCTTCTGCCTGTTGGGAGACAGTCCAGCCATTGGCACCAGTCTCCCTGCCCCTCTAACCTCCACATCAGCCTCACTCACTTGCCAGATAGTCATGTCTCTTCAGTGCTCCTCCCTGGGCTGCTACTGTGAACTGCTTGGGGGGCTCAAAGATGGGGAGGCTCACAGTCCAGGGAAATGGAAATGGAATGGCATTTTTCTGGGGTACAGGGGTACCCCCAGCTCTCCCCAACCACTCCTCCCCCACCACCAACCAGAGCTTCCTGTGATCAGTGAGATGGGGGTGGCACAGCCTTGGGCATCTCTGCCTATATGCTTTCTTACCAAGCTCTGGGCCCCAGCTGTGAAAGGCAGATCTTTCTTGTTTTTCTCTGTCAACACTATGGGGCAGGGACAGGGATAGAGCCTGGTTCTGTGTGTCCACAGCATGGGCTTCCTTGGGTGATGAGAAATGGATTAAGTGCTCCTTGGTAGTTCTCATGCCTCCCCACTTGGGGGCTGCTCCCTCTCCCAACCCGAGATACCCTCCTGCCTGGCCCGGTCTGTGGATCCATGGAGCCAGGCCCCTGAGCTACCATGGCCACTGGACAGGGAGGGTCTGCTCTAGCCAACTCCTCTCTACAGTGATGACGAGGGTGAGGATGACGAGGAAGAAGAGGAGGATGGAGAAGAGGAGGAAGAGGAGGAGGAAGAAGAAGAGGAGGAGGAGGAAGAGGAGGAAGAAGAGGAGGAGGAGGAGGCACCACAGCAGCAAGGGCAAGGAGAGGAGTTAGCTACACCCTCAAGAAAAATTTTGGACCCAAACCGAGGGGTGAGTTCCTTGTCATTTACCAGGGTCAGAGCCCTAGTCTCCTGAATGGGAAACCCTGAGACCTCTTCGCCAGGGGCTGGGAGGCAAGGGCTCCATGGTGCAGTGCTCTTGAACTTTTTTTCACTGCACACTCCTATGAATAGGAAAAGGAAATCAGCCCAATGTAATTACATTTTACCTATATTTATACTTACCCTGATAGGAATTCCTTTATGTTATAATACAATTATAATTTATACACTTGCATTATGTGTATTATAAAATATATCTAAATATTTCTAAAATAATAGGGTAAAAAAATAAGCATAAATAGAAGTTTTGATCTGTTTTCCCCACCAACCAGTGGATTATCTTGGTGACCCCCATTCTGGAAACTGTGGCTGAGCCTGTGAGCCCACTTGGGCACTTGGTGTCCCTTGCCTAGCCAACAGTGCTGGTAGATTCAGGACTGCTATGTCTCCAATTCATTCGTTCATATTCTCTCATAGGTTTCCAAATAAAGCTCCTGGAGAACTTTGGGTTGGACTGAAGACTCTCCATACTCATGTTGAATTTGGCTTCTTTATTAGTTTATGGAAGCAGTTAAGCAAATGGCCATGGCTAGGCATTTCTCAATTTTAAGGTTTTCTCTTGGTACCTCTCATGCTTGTTAGTAGTGCTCATCAGTCTAGACTGTAGTTCCTGAATTCTAGTTCAGCCCCCATGTGCTAAGTCATTTCTGGGACATTGCATGTCATGGTGAGGATCCCCCTGACGGTGTCAGGTTCTTGCGAGGCGGCTTGTAGTCCCTACCCCGCCACCATGAAAGTCTCCTGAACAAGGAGCCAGCCATGGTCAGTATCTATGGGGCCCCCCAATTTGGGGAGACGCAGCTGAGTGGGAGGAAGAATTCTGGACTTAGAGCCCGAATTCTGTATAGAATGAGGAGTGGACTTTCTGGGTGTGAGGGTTGAAGAGTCTGGGGTTCAGAACTACAGAGCCACTCATGCTACCCGTTTCTCAGGAACCAGCTCCGGTGCTGTCTTCCCTGCCTCCTCCAGATGTCTCTACTTTCCTTGCCTTCCCCTCTCCTGAGAAACTGCTGCACCTTGGGCCCAAGAGTTCTGTGCTGATAGCCCAGCAGGTAATAGCACTTCTGGCTCTAAGCCTATCAACAGCATGAAGTTGCCAGAGAAAGAGGCAAGTCGAGCACAAGGGATTGGGGAAGGAGGGTTTCCCCTGGGGAGTTGGCCTGCCACTGGTTGGCTTTTTTAAGTAAAGGAACATGTAAAGGGGTGTGATCACATCTGTAAGTGCTCTGGGGTTGAAGATGACTGCACCCGACTCAGAAGAGCTTGGGCTGCAGGAAGGACAGGCCTGGCCGCATCTCTGTTAAGACTGGACTTGGGGGATTTTCTCAAGACTCTTTCTTTTTTTTTAATGATGAACTTTAGTTTTAGAGCAGTTTTGGTTTACAGAAATTATAGTTTCCATATAAAATCTTGCATTAGTGTGGTACATTTGTTACAGTTGATTAACCAATACTGATACATTATTCGTAACTAAAGTCCAGTGTTCACATCAGGATTCACTCTTTGTGTTGTATAGTTCTGTGGGTTTTGACAAATGTATAACGTCATGTATCCACCATATGGGCCCATACAGACATTGTACTAGTTTCATTGTCCTGTGACTATGATTTGTGCTCCACTTATTAATCCCTCCATATTAATCCCTCCACCCCCACTTCCTTGAACTGAATGGTAACCACTGACCTTTCTGCTATTTCTATAGTTTTGCCTTTTATAGTTAGAACCATACAATGTATAGCCTTTTCAGCTTACTTCTTTCACTTAGCAGTATGCATTTAAGGTTCCTCCATGTCTTTTTGTGGCTTGATAACTCATTTCTTTTTACTTCTGAGTAATATTCCACAAATAATACTTTTAATTTTTATACTTGGCAGGTTCTACTTCAGGGGCTATAGACATATAGAAGTATAATGCCAGTCCTGCCTTTGGAAAGCTCCGATATATATAGCTCTTACTAGAATCATCATAAAATAGGCACCTAAAATATCACAAAGGTAAATTCATCTTGGGGATTTGGAAGCTAGAAAATGGATTTTTATGTCCCATTATACTTCGCACTGAGTTGTCCAAGATTGGGCTGAAGAAATGGATGACCAATAACAGGAAGGTTGTTGGAATAGGTGCCACTTTTGTGGAAGTCTCAATCATACAAAAAATACATAATTTTCTCCAATATTTATACCCTACAACAGTACTGCAATCTAACTGGAATGGGATACACTGGGAAGAGTGCAGCTGGACTCCAGAACACCTTGTTGCCTAGCTGTATAGCTTCACCCAAGTAATTTCATTAACCTTGCAACAATGTAAATCTAAATATACACAATTTAATATTTTGGACTCCAATTATTGCTTCACATCAGGATTTTATTCTTAAACCGTAACAATTTGCTGTTTAGCCCATAGCACTGGTATAAGCTCTACAAGTTTTAAATAATGAAATTTGTCTCTGTCAGTTGGTAAATAGTCACTGGCCTAATTTCTGCTCCCTTTTTTGGGATCCATTGGATTTGATCAAATCAGAAACTAAAGTGGTCAAGACTCTCTTTTTCACATGTATACACACACCGAGGCTTCTCTTTGCACCTTCTATGGGAGCATCTGCTTGTAGAACAGCTGGGACTTGGCTCCAGGCCCGTATCTCATCTCCGGAGTGGAACTGAGATTTTAGTCTCTGGTTCCCGAGTCCCAAAACCCAGGGAAGAATTCTCACTGGCCCAGCTTGGGTTGGGGTAGGGGGCAGGAGGGGTGGTGGTAGCCAACCCTGGGCTCATCATCTTGGCTGGGGAGAGTCTCCATAGGAAGGCAGCAGCCCCTGTTCAACTGCATGGTTAGAGTGAGTGGAAGAAATTTTCCCAGAGAAATTGTGATCTTAACAATGGCCATCCTGCCCACGTCCCCTTTTGGAAGTCACATGCTTATTGCCGAGAAGCTGCTCTTACTCCTGCCTCACTTGTTGGTTCCTTAATTCATTAATTCTCAGATGACTATTGAGCATCTGCTATCTTCAAGGGACTGTTCTGAGTGCTTGGGCATGATTTCTATTTAATCCTCTTGGCAGCCCTATCACTCTTATGTAAGAAGATGAAAAAAACTGGGTAAAGGTTAAGTAATGCATATAGAGAAATAAAAGAGAGGGTTACTCATGGCCTCTGTCAGAGTTGGCTTGACATTTTGGCGGATTTCCTTTTATGTTTTTTTCTGTACTTTTTTTTTTAACCTGATAAATGAGGTGATATTCTGTAAACCCTTTTTATGCTCTGCCTTTCATTTAACACCATTTGTTATTCTCTTGAGCCAGTAAAACTCTTCCCATGTCCTTTACTCCACTGTGTGGATGTAGCACTTAAGCAATCTACTATTTGTGGCCTTTTATAGTTTTCCAACCATGTTTTCTGTTGTGAGAAAAGTTAAGGTAAAGCTCCTTACATGGGCATATTGTCTACATTCTGGATTATTTCCTCAGGTTAGATTGTGAGAAGAGGAGCAATCACTGGGTCACAGGGATAACTTTTTGTTTTTATTAGAGCAGTTGCAGGTATACAGAAAAATCATGCAGAATGCAGAGTTCCCTGCCAACACAGTTTCCCCATTATTATCATTTTGCATTAGTGTGGTACCTTTGATACAGCTGATGAACCAATATTATATAATTAATATAAGCTAGAGTTTCCATTAGGGTTCACTCTGTGTTTTAAGACACTTCAGACCTGCATCCCCACACAGAAGCTTTGAACAACCTGTAAGAACTGGGCAGAAACATTTTTCTCAAAACTCCAGAAAACACTTTAAGGACCTCAGTAGCAGGGTGAACGCTGAATCAAGAAAAAGGCTACTTAAAAGCAGTAAGATCTCAAGGTGCCCTGGCTGACCTCTCCCTCACCCCTCACCAGCTCAGCCTGATGCTGGCCAGCATTCCCAGTGCAGAAACCTGGTCCCAGTTCTGGAGGGAGCAGAGTTACCCTTGTGCACCTACGGGGAGCATGTATGTCAAGCCCAGTCTGTCTAGTGGTGGTCTGGCAAACTAGCGGTCCCAGAACTTGACGTGCATGTAGAAGGTGGTTCACTGAACTCTCCTCCAGAAGGCTGTGGGAAAGCAGTCAAATTGTACTGCTTTGGCAAGGGATTGCTGACTATAGGACATACAGTGCAGTGCCTGGACCATGAGGAATCTGATTCCTAGCAAAGAGATCTTTGGAACTGCCTAAAGAGGGAAATTCCTAATGGCCAGATTCATATGCACATACCCAGAACAAGATGCGTGGGCAGAAAGACTCAGGGAGGCCCTTATACTTTGCCTTAGAGCAAATCTCTAAACTCACTGTATGGATAAACCTGAGGGAGATCACTCATTCCTGCGGTTCAATCTGCAAAGACTGGAAAAGGTGTTTTCTTTTTTCTTTCTTTTTTTTTGTAGTTGTTAGCTTCTGCCATTCAGGGAAAGCTCTGTCATAACAAGTTGGATAGAAGCTTAAGGAACAGATGCCTCTGAGTCTAAATTCCAGTGACAGTACATTAAAATATCAAAATTTCCAGGTTTTTTAAAAAATATATTTTGTTAACAAAACAACATACAAATACAAACATTCTTAACATACAAATATCCCATATATGGTGTACAATCAATGACTCACAATATCATCACATAGTTGTATATACATCACCATGATCATTTTTTAAAACATTTGCATCACTCCAGAAAAAGAAGTAAAAAGAAGAAACTCATACATACCATACCTCTTTTACCTCTCCCTCTCATTCAAAATTTCGGGTTTTAACAAAAGTTACAATACATGCAAAGAAACAGGAAGCAGTGGCCCACAGGCAGAGAAGATGAAAATACTAGAAACCATCAATGAGGAGGATCAGGGCTGGGACGTTCCAGACAAAAGCTTTAAAAAAAAAAATGGTCCTCAATGCTCAGAGAGCCAAAGAACTAAAGGAAATCAGGAAAATGATAGATGAACATAAAGAGAATATCAATAGAATGATGGAAATTATGAAAGGAACTGAACACAGTAACAGAAATTTAGAATTCCTCAGTTGGGTTCAACAGCAGATTGAAGCTAGCAGAAGAACAATCAGTGAACCTGAAGATAAGACAATTGAAATTCTCCAGTCTGAGGAACCTGTGGGACACCATCAAACGTACCAATAAATGTATCAGTGGAGAAGAAAGAAAAGGGCACAGATTCAAAGAAATAATGGCTGACAACTTCCCAAATTTAATAAAAGACATGAATATACACATTCAGTAGTAAAGTCCAAATTGGATAAATCCAAATGGAACCAAACTGTGCCATGCCATAATCAAATCGTCAGAATTCTGAAAGCCCCCAAAAAGATGCATGTGTCATGCAAGGGAACCTCAAACAGATTAAGTGCTGATACTGCACTGAAAACAATAGAGGCAAGTGAAAGGCAAACTCACCAAGAACGAGTTGAGAATGAAGGAGTTCAGGCAAAGATTTTATTTCAGGAAGAAACAGAATTGCCCAGGCAGTGCTCAGAGGGAGCAACTGCAGTGGAGGGTAGGGCGTTTGTAGCTCAGGTGCAGGAAGTTGGCATGAAAAACACTTGGCAGGGATGGGCTAATGATAAGTTTCTATTCAGCTATGTGATGTTTTCAGGGCAAGCTGACTGTGGTCGTGGGGGTGGGGTGGGCTAGGCCTAGGGCTGTAGGTTTCCTTTCTACATGGTTTACAGGGCAGGCTGACCATTTATGGCTGCGGGGAGTGGACGTAGGAATAAAAGTTTCAATTCTGCTTGGTGAGATTGTCTCGGCAAAGTGGGAAGTTTTTTCTGTCTTCCAGGCCTAATAGCATGAAGGCAGTGGGATGACATTTAAAGTGCTGAAAGCAAAATATTGCCAACCAAGAACTGTATATCTGGCAAAAGTGTCTTTTCAAAAATGAGGGAGGTATTAAGACATTCTCATATAGAAGAGCTGGGGGACTTCATTACACGAGACTGGCTCTGCAAAACATGCTAAAGGAAGTGCTAAAGATTGAAAGGAAAGGGCTGTAGACAATTGACTGAAGTCACATCAAGAAATAAAGCCTCTCTGTTTAACAGAGACTATGAATATGCATATTCTAATTATTTCATATAAGTGAATACATATATTTGTCCTTTTGTGCCTGGCTTATTTCAATCAATATGATGTCTTCAAGGTTCATCCATGTTGTAGCATTTATCACAACTTCATTCCTTTTTATGACTGAATAATAGTCCATCCTATAAATATTTTGTTAATCCATTCATCTCTTGATGGACACTTGGGTCGCTTCTACCTTTTGTCACTTATGAATAATGCTGCTATAAACATCAGTGTCTGATGTCCCTGCTTTCAAGTCTTTGGGATATACCTAGAAGTGAGATTGCTGGGTCACATGATAATTCTGTTTAACTTTTGGATGAACCACTAAACTGCGCTCCATAGTTTGTAGCTATACCATTTTACATTCTCATCAGCAGTGCACAAGGATTCCTGTTTCTCCACATTCTCGTCAGCTTACTTTCCTTTTTTTTTAATTTAATGCCATCCTCCTGGGTGCAAGATGGTTTCTTGTGGGTTTGATTTGCATTTTCTTAGCTGCTAATGGTGTGTTGAGCATCTTTTCCTATGCTTATTGGCCATTTTGCCATTATATCTTCTTTGGAGAAATATCTATTCAAGTTATTTGTCCTTTCTTTTAAATTGAGTTTTTTTGTTGTGGTAGGATTTCTTTATATATTCTGGATATTAAGACCTTATCAGAAAAATGGTTTCAAATATTTTCTCCCATTCTGTCTTTTCACTTTCTTGAGAATCCTTTGCTACACAAAAGTTTTTAATTTTGAAGTCCATTTTGTCTAGTTTTTATTTTGTTGCTTATGGTTTTGGTATAAAATCTAAAAATTCATTGCCTGCTGAAAAGTCCTGAAGATATTTCTCTGTTTTCTTCTAGGAGTTTTATAGTTTCAGTATTTATATTTAGGTCTTTGATTTTGAGTTAATTTTTGTACATGGTTTGAGGTAGGGGCCCAATTTCATATTTTTGCATGTAGAGATCCAGTTTTCCCAGCACCGTTTGTTGAGGTGACTGTTATTTCTTGAGAACTATATTTAATGCTCATTCACTCATTCACATATCCATCACTCCATATGTGTGACCTGCCAGACTCTGAGGGACAGCGTGGCCAAGGCAGGACCTGCCCTTTCCTACCAGAAGTGCATGTGTTGCCTAGGCCTCTTCCAGCCAACAGCAGAATCCAAAGCTCCCTTGTGGTCCAGGCCGTGGTGAAACATTGTCTCTTGTTTCCTCAGACTGACACATCTGATCCTGAGAAGGTGGTCTCCGCCTTCCTCAAGGTGTCTTCAGTCTTCAAGGACGAAGCCACAGTGAGGACAGCTGTGCAGGATGCAGTAGGTACTGCGGGTTGGGTGGGGCCTTGGATTTCTCAGCCCTTCTTGCCACTCCAGGAGTCACCCTTATTCACCCACAGATGACATTAACCATGAATTACTATAAGCTCTCTGTTCCAGCCTCCCACTTGCTCTTCTGTTGAGTTCTTGCCATGTACCTACAGTGGAGCAGGCTGAGTGCTCAGGCAAATGGGGAAACAGATCCAAAGAGTGTAAGGGCCTTAAGTCATACAGCTATATGCAGTTAGAACTCAGACCTTTTTCACCTCCTCATGCAGTGGGCCAGGAGGTGTCAGGTGTGGGCCTAGGCTGGGAGGAGTATGCCCTCTTATCTTAGGGAGATTAAAGGTTCACATCCATGAGGCCTCCGTGCACAAGGTCCTGGTTCTGAGAAGCCAAGCCCCAGCAAAGGGGTAAAAGCTGAGGCTTCATCCAGTATCTGAACCTCCACTTGAAGGAGACAACTGCTTTCCCTATATCTTTTAGGAGGATCTCTGGTCCCTTCCCAAACCCTGTCGTGATCCATTATCCATATCCTGTTCTCTTCGCTGCCACCAGCACAGCACCCACCACCTTCTACCTCTTCGAAGTAGATCAGATTGCCTAAGCAGAGTGGAGAGGAGGGGCCATGCAGGGTGAGGGCCCAGGTGAGGGGCACAGCACGTAGGAAGGGGTGGCAGTGAGTAGAAACATATGATGCTTCTTCCTGGATTGGCAGCATTGATATGATGGAGGCTTGGGAAGTGAAGCTGGGTTGGCGGATGATAGCCATATTGGTGGCTTCAGGTCTTCTCTGAGATCCCCTGTGGGCATTTGTGGGAACAAGTGGCCTGAAATCTGTCTTCCAGAACAGTCTAGGACAGCAGCAAGTATTAATGGTCAGTCCCTGCAGACCCTCAATGGCTCCTCTCTCTGTCCCATTTGCTCTGCCCACCTTGCTGAAACATCTGAGGCCTTCCACAGTGGTGGTTGGCCTTACTTCACCTCCATCCGAGCTGGGCAAGGCGGCCTCGGCAGTGTTGATATAAGCCAATTGTGTGTATGAGGAAATGGAGGCCAGAGCAGGGAAGGGCTGATGGACTGAGCCCTTCCCCCCAGGCCAGCTGGCCTATGTCTGGGTCTTACCTCCCTCTGTCCACCTCCTGAAGGGTAGGAAGCAGGGGCTGAGTCTGCAGGAGGGTTCTGGGTGTCCTGTTCCCTGACTGGTCCTCCACAGCACTCCTGCCCCATCACTATTTCTTTCTTACAGATGCCTTGATGAAGAAGGCCTTCAGCTCCTCCTCCTTCAACTCCAATGCCTTTCTCACCAGGCTTCTCATCCACATGGGTCTCCTCAAGGTGAGTCTGGAAGGAGCAGCAGATGCAGGACAGGGAAGTCCCAGGGCCTGAAGCTGCTCTGCTCCCTCCCACGTCCCCTATGCTATACCTCAGGTCCTGGGGCTGCTCACCCAGTGTCCCCAAGACTTGGGTGTGCTTACGCAGCCTTGGTCTTCTTACTGGGGTGCCACTGACTCATCTTGACCTTGGCCTTGGGCACTCAGTAAGGTCTGGTTGATAAGAGACCAAAGGCCCCCATTCACCTTTTGACACTCACCTGCCTTCTGTTCCCCTTGCAGAGTGAAGACAAAATCAAAGCCATTGCCAACCTATATGGCCCCCTAATGGCTCTGAACCACATGGTACAACAGGACTATTTCCCCAAGGGCCTTGCACCCCTGCTGCTGGCATTCATGACCAAGTGAGTGTGCCCTTACTACCACCCAGCCAGTGCCTGCAGTCTCAGGCCCTGGGCTCCAGCAAGGGGAGCCTGTCCCCAGGGGTCCTACCCCAGTCAACTTGGCAGCCCTGCTCAGGCTTGTGAGAAGCCTTCATGCCACCTGGGGTTCTTGGTGCCCATGTTTCAGTCTCTCCTCCACTCTGGGAGATCTTCTCCCCTTTGCCCACCTGAAGACACGGGGCTCAGGGACAGCATCTTTCCCTGTGAAGGACAGATGATGTGCAGTGGTCCCCATTTTCCAGAGAAAACTAGCACCCAGGTCAGTTAAGTCATTTTGTTCAGGGTCAGACACTAGGTAGAGACCAGATCAGTGACCAAGCCCAAGTCTGTTGGTCTAGGTCTTGCACTTGGCATGGTTTTTGGGAGCAGTTCTGTTTCTAGCATTCTCCACAGCCACCATGGCCAAAAGGGCCTGATTCTGCTGGACTTCCACAGCCACAGTCCTTCCCTGGGGAGGTGCTTTGCTGGGGAATGCCACTGAGATGCCTGGAGATGTGTGAACTGTGGCCTTGTTCTGGAGGGTTGAGAAGTTTCCAGTCCCTGGGGTCCCACTAGGGATGGGTCAGGAGGCTGTTCCCTGTATCCCCACTGAAGTCCTCTATGACCCTCAGCTGACCTCTAAGTCTGCCCCAGGCTTCCTTCTCCCCATTTGCCTGACCCAGGGCTGGGCAAGACTGTCTCTAAGGGCTCCCACTGGCCACAAGTCCACTGATCCCAGCTGCATTTAGGGAAGTGGGGTGCATGGTCAGAGTAAAAGGCAGCACTCTAGTGGCCAGTCTCAAATGTGTAGTGGTAGACACTGAGGGCTCCTGGCCCTGGCCCTATCTGCTGGAAAGAAAAGGCCCAGGTTCCTGACCTACATTCTGGTCCCAGCTCCAGGCTTGACCCTGGCTGCCAGGCCTTGGGATCTGTCACCTTTCTGAGCCTCATGCACTGCCTCCTCACCCACAGTGCACAAAAGGTGGAAGACTAAAATCCCCCTTGCAAAGTGAGGGTTGTGAGGACTAGAGAATTTGAGTCTGACACATTTCATACTTCAAAAATGGCCTTCTCTCGCTCTTCACATATGGGAAACAGGCACAGCCGGAGCCTGTGCTCCCAGCGGTATCTGCCCTTCCCAGTGGCTCTTCTCTCCCCACAGGCCCAATGGCGCCCTGGAATCCTGTTCCTTTGCCCGCCACAATCTTCTGCAGACGCTGTACAAGGTCTAGACATGAAGCTGGCTCTCCCCTCCCCCTCAGCCTGGACCAGTGGCTGGAGGCAAGACCTTGGATAAACTGAGCTGCAGCCCATCCCCTCCCTTTGGGTGGGACTCTGGCCAGAGGCTGGGAGGGTCTTTGTCTCATGAGTCTTATGGTCCCCCAAGTGTGTATGCTAGTGTGGGTGAATGTGCAGCTGTGTGCTCCCTGTCTGGATTGGGTTCTTGGTGTCTCCCTGCTGGACTGGCCCTGGTCCCACCTTGGGGAGCTGGCCCCCAGGAGAAAAGGTGAAAGCTGCTCTGCCATTAAACTCACCGCCACCTGAGGCTGCTCTGCTGCTCTGTGCCTCAAGGTTGAGACCCTGGTGGCTGTTCCCATCCACCTTGCCTTTCTTCCCCTCCTCGTGGGCTGTACCACAGCCATGGGGATGTCTGTCCATGTGCTGTCCTTCCCTGTGTTGTGGCTGAGCTGTTTCCCACCCTGCCTAGGTGTGTGCTCTCAGCAGTTGCCTCTGCTTCCTGTCACCAAGCCCTGGTCCTACAGTGGCTGCCATCCCCACCTGCCCACCCCTGCTGACACGGATAGGGCCAGGAGGGTTGGCAGCAGAGACTGAGGCCCTCATCCCCGTGGTATCCGGACAGGAAGTAAAAGAAACCTGCGGGCAGACCCCTGATCATCTGGAAGCAGGGGAGGTGGGCAACGCATTGGGCTGTTCCGCTGACTGCTGAGAGTATTTGGGACTCTCACATCTGCCCAAACCTGTTCTCCAGCCCTGGGGGTGGGAGACAGGACCCCCTGATGCCTGAACTGCATCTCAGGGTTGTTTCTCAAAGACCTCCTGGGATAGGGGAGAGGTGGGGACTGGACTGGGCAGAAGATGCCCTTTGACCTCCCTTAGCAGCCCTAAGATCCCCTAGGCTTTCCCCTTTGTGTTCTTTATGTGTCTGGGCTGTGCCCAGAGGCTTCAATAAAGTCATGTATGGCTGCAGCAGAGACTAAGAAACATCTTTTGCCCAAAGTGGGACATTCTTGGGGCCTCATCACCTGGAGTCCCTCCTCAATATGGGCCCTTAGCCACCTGTCAGTCTGTAAAGGACAGTCCATCTTAAGAAGAGTCCCTGTGCCAACCTTGTATCCTCACCTGAGCAGTCCTTTCCTCACTTGGCCTCGATGCTTCCCTCTTGTGGGACTGGCAGCTCCCCTCTAACAGCTGGGCAGATGGTACCTGGGGGAGACACCTGGCTGGGGTGGCAGGGTGGATGGATGCCTAGGCCTTGCTGCATCCATGCGCGGTATACAGGAGGGGGCAGGTGCAGGTCTGGCTGACCCCAAGGCCCTTTGTAGGTCCTGTTCTGAGCTCTAGAGTTATAGGCATTGTCTTTGGGGAGCTCCCAGCCTGGTTGGGAGACCAACAGCTATGGCCCAGCATGAGGATGGGAGGTGGTGAGGATTCTAATCCTTCAAGAATTAGGATAGGAAGAACTGAGTTTTGAAGTTCAAACAAGACTTCTCAAGAGTGATACTTTACACATGGAGAAACCAAAGCTCGGAGATTTCTTTGGCCTGGTTGTGCTTTCTCTTACGTATGTGAGCATTGGCTCAGACTGAGAAGAGAACCAACAGTCTCATTTAGCTTCTTGCCAGTGTAACAGTGCCTGGCTCCTTGAGTCCTCACACAGAGGAGGAGCCTGTCGGTCTTAGGCTTCTGCCTGTTCTGGGCCTTATGACCAGCCAGAGAGGTCCCAGCTCCTGACCAGCTCCACATGGAGGGACAGGCTGCAGAGACCTGCGTTTCCCTGCTCACATCTATAGCCTTTGGAATGTCCCCCAGATTCATGTATACATACCTCTGGAGCTCTAAATGTTCATGAGGAACCACAGCCAACACTTCTTGGAGCTGTTCCAGGTCCCTTGGGACCATGACTCTGGGACTCGAGGACCTTAGCTGTTGGGGCCTGGACAGCAAGGCCTGTCTTAGCACAACGCTGGAGCCACCAAAAGGAATTCAAGGAGCTAATTTCACTCCTGTGTGTGTACTCTGAACCAGAAAAAGCACCAGGAAGCATGGTCAAGTGGGCCCCTAGAAACAGCTTACAAGGCCCAAGTCAGGAATATGGAGTTATAGAGGTCAGACAATGAGAATGCAGCTACCTGGGAAATGGGTAGCAGTAGCCATGTTCAGTGAAGACAATCTCTGTACAATACCATTAGTTCAAAAATAAGGCAAACAACACGTTTAGGTACGCATATATATGTGCAATTGCTAATGTCAATGAAAGGAATGATAAACCCAGAATTCACCATAGGAGTTAGCCTGGGGGAGGCAGAAGACAGGACAGGATGGTGGTGTGACTCAAGCATTGACAGTGATCCAAATCCATGCAACTAAGAGCCATGTTTAAAAAAAAAAAAGTTTTTTTTTTTGACACAAAAAGCTGAAACCATAGAGGAAATTTGACTAAATCAAAATTTAAAATGAAAAACTGCCCCAAGTCATGAAAGTTAAAAGACAAGATTGTGTGGCATTCAACTAAGTGAATGAAACTTGAGGGCAGTATGTTGAATGAAATGACAGAAACAAAAAGACAAATATGTTTTACTCAAATGGACTAACTATAATATACAAAGTTGGAAAATTAAAGTCAAGAACTCTTACAGCTGTCACAATCTATAATTTGCTTCCACTGGATGTAAAAGGCATTAGGCCAAAACTAAATGTCGAATTATCGCACACATACAGTCCATACATGGTGTACACTCAGTGGTTCACAATATCATCACAAGGTGTATTTTCATCACCATGATCATTTTTAGAACATTTGTATCACTCCAGAAAAAGAAATGAAAAAAAAAAACTTATACATCCCATACCCCTTACCCCTCCCTCTCATTGACCAGTAGTATTTCCATCTACCTGATTTATTTTACTTTTATCACCCCTATTATTTATTTTTATCCATATTTTTATCTACATTTGTCCATACCCTGGACAAAATGAATATCAGATACAAGGTTTTCATAATCACAGTCACACTGTAAAAGTTATATCTTTATACAGTCGTCTTCAAGAATAAAAGGTATTGGACAAAATATATATTGGGTAGATGGAAATACTAGTGGTCCATGAGGGAGTGGTAAGGGAATGGTATGTATGAGTTTTTTCTTTATTTTTTTTTTCTGGAGTGATGCAAATGTTCTAAAAAATGATCATGGTGATGAAAATACAACTATGTGATGCTATTGTGAGCCACTGGTTGTACACCATGTATGGAATGTTTGTATATTAAGAATGTATGTGCTTGTATGTTGTTGTATCAATAAAAATGAAAAAAAAAGGTAATGGAATACAACTTGACAGTTTCACGTACTGCCCTCCAGCCTCTCCAATACACCATAAACTAAAAAGGGATATCTATATAATCCATAAAACTAACCTCCAGGATAATCTCTTAACTCTGTTTGAAATCTCTCAGACACTGAAACTTTGTCTCATTTCTCTCTTCCTCCTTTTGGTCAAGAAGGCTTTCTCAATCCCTTGATGCTAAGTTATGGTTCATCCTGGGAATCCTGTCCCATGTTGCCAGGGAGATTTACACCCCTGGGAGTCATGTCCCATGTAGGGCAGAGAGCAGTGAGTTCACCTGCTGACTTGGATTAGAGAGAGGCCACATCTGAGCCACAAAAGAGGTTCTCTGGGGGTGACAGGCATAATTTTAAGTAGGCTTAGCCTATCCTTTGCAGGAATAAGTTTCATAGGGGTGAACCCCAAGATCGAGTGCTCGGCCTTGATTTGGCTGTCCCCACTGCTTGTGAGAATATCAGAAATTTTCTAAATGGGGAAGTTGAATATTTCCTTTTTTCTCCCCAGTTCCCCAGGGGACTTTACAATACTTCTTTATTCACTGCCCAAATTACTCAAGGATATATTGGGGCACCACACTAACCTGGACAAACCAACAAAATCTCATGCCCTTTTCAAGATTCCATGTGCTTATGGTGTTCAACTAAACTGACCATTTCAAGTTAGGTAATGTGCTATCCAAAATATAAATTTTGCACCAAATAAACATCTCTCCCTTTGGTCTCACACAGTTGAAGTTTTAAAATACAGATAACAGTCTTTGCCCTATGTTCCAATCTACTTTAGTCCTATCCAGACCAGCTTCTTTCATATCTCTAGTCAAAGTCTCATCCATTTTTCAACAATTCCTGTATAGGGTACTGCTGATTTTCATATCTTCAGACCTCTAACTATGAGTCCAGGTGTCACATAAATACCTGAAGATTCTGGGACTAACCAGGTTATAGACAGCTCAGTATCTCAAAATTTAGAATTAAATAAATTTTTGTGACTGTTGTAAGAGCTTACAATCTAGGTCCCTTCACAATAGGCCCCAATCTGATAACCTATGCTTTGGACTTAAGTTCTCTGAGTCTGTATATTTAGTCCATATGAGTGAGGCATGATAATATTTGTCCTTTTGTTTCTGACATTTCAGTCAACATACAGTCCTTAGGGTTCATCTACCTAGTTGCAGGCCTCACAACTTCATTCCTTTTTGTAGCTGCTCAATAGTCCATTGTATATATACACGACAATTACCCCTTCCATTCCTCAGTGCTGTACCCTTAGACCACCTCCATCCATTGTGGACTGTGAACACTGCCATCCATAAACACCAGTATGCAAATGTCCACTCGTGTCCCCACACTCAGTTCCTCCAGATCCAGCAATGGGGTTGCAGGATCCTATGGCAACCCCACCCCCAGCTTCCTGTGGAACCACCACACTGCACCTCTCCAAGGGGCTGCACCTCTCAGATTCCCTAACAACAATGAATAGGTACATCTCTTTCTCCACATTTTTTCTGGCACTTGCTTCTCTGTGTTCATTTTTGTTTTTTTTGTATGCTGTTCAACGGGAGTCACATTTCATTCTTTTCCCCTCTGAGTATCCTGTTACTGCAGCACCATTTGTTCAATTTTTATTTGTTGTTGTTTTTTTGTTTCCTTGTTTGTTTTTTGGGGAGTGTATGGGCCAGGAATCCAACCAGGCCTCCCACATGGCAGGCGAGAATTCTACCACTGAACTACCCTTGCACCCCCTTCTCTGTTCCTTTTTCAATAGTTTCATTCACACATCATACATTACAACCTAAGTAATAGACATGCCTTCGCCACCATAATCTATATGAAGACATGTCCTTTTCTTTCACAAATAATCCATACCCCTCTCCCATTCTCCCCACCTGTTGACATTTTGGCAAAATGTCTTTTCAACATGATATTCTTGACCTTTCTCCATGCTATTGCATGGTTAGTCGTTCCTTTATCTTGTGGAGTTGTATTCCATTATATGAATATCTCACAATTTGTTTATCTAGTGTCCTATGGATGGATGTTGTGTGGTTTCCAGGTTTTGGTTCTCATAAATAAAGCTGCTATAAACACTTTATTGAAAATGTTATGTGGACATATGTTTTTACGTCTCCTTGGTAAATATCTAGGAGTGGAATTGCTTGGTCATGGATTAGGTGTATTGTTTAACTTTATAAGGACCTGCTCCTAGGAGTTTAACAACAGCGTATGACCCCTGAATCATTATATTAACATTTCTTTTTAGTCTCCAGTGTCTTAGAGCAGCTAGAAGGAAAAAAACATTTGAAATTGTAGAATTGTAACCCATACCAAATTTTGAAGTCTGTTCTAGAATTACTTGTTAAAATACACTTTGAAATGTATTGCTTTTTTGTTTATATTTCACAATAAAAAATATTTAAAAAATAAGAAAGAACCTACTCCTAGTAGCATTTCTAATAGTGATAGACAACCAAATGTTCATTGTTGGGGCAGTGGATAAATTATGGGATATCCATACAATGGAATATTATTCAGCAAGAAAAAGGAATAAAGTACTGACACATGCTACAACATGAATGACTACTATGGAGTATGGGATTTCCAAATCCAGATGACTTTGCCAGTGAATTCTACCAAACATTCAAAGGACAAAGTAATTCAATTTTTCACAAAATACTCCTGACTATGTGACTATTGTGACTGTGAAAACCTTGTGTCTGATGCTCCTTTTATCTACAGTATGGACAGATGTGTAAAACATATGGATTAAAAATATATAATGGGGGAACAAATGTTAAAATAAATTTAGTAGATTGAAATGCTAGTGATCAATGAAAGGGAGTGATGAGGGGTATAGAAAAAAATAGGGAAAACAGGCTAAAATATATTGGGTAGATGGAAATACTAGCAATCAATGAGAGGAAGGGATAAGGGGTATGGTATGTATGAGTTATTTTCTTTTTTCTTTTTATGTCTTTTTCTGAATTGATACAAATATTCTAAGAAATGATCATGGTGATGAGTATATAACTATGTGATGATACTGTAAGTTATTGATTATATACCAAGAATGGAATGATCATATGGTAAGAATGTTCATGTTTGTATGCTGTTATGTTTAAAAAAAATAAAAGAACATTCCCCATTATAGCAAAAGAGAGAATACTTGTCACCAAAACCTGACAAGAGCAATAAAGGAATGGAAAATTGTAGCTCAATATCACTCATGAGCCCAAATGCAAAAATTCCTAAACAAAAGACTAGCGAGTTGAATTCAATGTATAAATAAGAAAATATTTGGATATTATATTGGATAGTATACCTGTAATGTCAAGTTTAATAAGAGAAAATTAATTTTTATAATTCATTACATTCACAGATTGATGAAGAATCATATGACATCTAAATAGATATGGAAAATTATTTGATAAAACTCAATATCCATTTGTGATAAAAATACCTAGGAAACAAAGAAAAGAACTTCCTTAACCGGTAAAAGTTATTTCCAAAAATGTATAGCAAATATCTATCTTAATAATTAGTGAAACTTCTAAAGCATTTTCTATGAGATCAAGAACAAGATATGAATGAATGCCTGATAACATCCCTTCTATTCAATATTGTACTGAAGACCCTGGCAGAACTTTAAAGCAAGGAAAATAAAGAAAGAAATGTAAAGATTTGTAGAGCAAAGGGCCACAACAGTCTTGAAGTACAAGATGGACAAACTTGCATTATAAAATATCAAAAGTCTTTATAATTAAGGCAGTATGTACTGAAAACTATAAAACATTTTCAAGAAGAACAGATTTAAATAAACAGATGTGCCATGTTCAATGGTGGGAAGATTAAATGTTAAGATGTCAATTTTCCCCTCAAATTGATATGAAGATTCAATGTGATCACAAAAAAAATCCCAGAAGATATTTTTGTAGAAATTGACAAGAAGGTGATTCTAAAATTTGCATGGAAAGAAAAGGGGCCCCTAAAACAACCAAAATTGGACGGAAGAACAATTTTGGAGGGCTTATCCTACCTGATTTTAAGACAACATATCTACAGTTACCCAGTATGGCATTAGTGTAAGGATAGACTTATAGGTCAGTGGGACAGAACAGAGAATCCAGATTTAGACCCTTACATATATGGAAAAATTGATTTTCAACAGAAGTGAGAAGGTAAATCAGTGGGGAAAGGATAGTCTTTTCAACAAATGGTGTTGGGACAATTGGACTTCCAAATGCAAAAGAAAAGAAATGAATCTCAACCCTTACTTTGCAACATAAACAAAATTAACTGGAAATGAATTATAAACCCATATACAAGAGCTAAAACTCCTAGAGTAAAAAATAGGAGAAAATGAGAAAGTCTTTGTGACCTTGGATTAGGCAAAGATTACTTATGCCATACAAAGCACAAATGATTAAATAAAAAGTTGATAAAACTAACAACTTCTGCTGTTCATAAGACACTGTTTAGAAAATGAAAGGCAAGGCACAGACTGGCAGGAGCTATTTACAAAACATATGTTGATAAAGGCTTTGTATTCAGAATATATAAATAATACAACTCAATAACGAAACAAAATTTATAAATGGACAAAATATTTGATCAGTTGATTAAAGAAGATATACAGCTAGCTGATAAGCACATGAAAAGATACTCAACATGATTAGTTATTGGTGAGAAGCAATTTAAAAGTACAATGAGATACATATAGCTCCATACCTGTTAGAATGGCTAAAATTCAAAAAGGCCAACAATACCAAATGCTGAAAGGGTCTGAAGGAACTGAAACCCTCATATACAGCTGGCACGAATGTGCAATGGTACAGCCACTTTGGAAAACAGTTTGGCAGTTTCTTATAAAATTAAACATATACACTTTCTATGACCCAGCAATCCCACTCCTAGGTTATTTACTCAAGAGAAATGAAAATATTTATACAAAGACCTGCAAATGTTTTTTGTCCCAAACTGGAAAGAACCCAAATGTCTATTACTTTGTGTTCTAGTTTGCAAGCTGCCGGAATGCAACATATCAGAAATAGAATGGCTTTTAAAAAGGGAAATTTATTAAGTTGCAGGTTTACAGTTCTAAGGCCAGGAAAATGTCCAAATTAAGGCAAGGCTATGAAACTGTCCAAATTAAGGCACCAAGAAGAGGCTACCTTCACTCCAGAAAGGCCAGTGAAGTTTGGGGTTTCTGTCTCAGCTGGAAGAGCATGTGGTGACATCTGTTAGCTTTCTCTCCTGGCTTCCTGGTTCATGAAAACTCCCCTGGGGGCGTTTTCCTTCCTCATCTCCAAAGCTTTCTGGCTGTGTGGACTCTAAAGCTTTTTCCAAAAACGGTTCCTTCTTAAAGGGCTCCAGTAAGCAACCCCACTTTGAATGGGTGGAAACACATCTCCATGGAAACCATCTAATCAAAAGTTACCACCCACCATAGGGTGAGTCACATTGCCATGGAAACAATCAAGAAGCTCCCACCCAGCAATAATGAATGAGGATTAAAGAACTTGGATTTTCTGGGGTACACCACAGATTCAAACCGGCACACCTTGGAACTGGATAAACAAATTGGGCCACATACTCACAATGGAATACTCTGTGACAAAAAGGAATGATCAACTACCTCATGCCACACCATGGATGCACTTCAAATGTATCATGCTAAGTCAACATAAAAGACTACACACTATAACCCTATTTGTGCAGGTGCACTGTTAGGTAGGCGCTTGAGTGTTCTTTGCAATGTTGTTTGTAATAGCAAAAAATTGGAAGCAACTAAAATGTCCAAGAGTGTTGGAGAAATTGATTTTGATATATTTATACAATGAAATATGATAACAAGTCAAAATAAATGATTGTTATGAATCAACTTGAATAAGTCCCAATAATCTGATAGTCAATAGAAAAAAACCCTGAATTTATAGACTACGTATGCAGTCTTAAACAATGCAAATAAATTCTTTTTTTTTCATGGGCAGGCACTGGGAAATGAACCAGGGTCCCTGGCATGGCAGGTGAGAACTCTGCCACTGAGCCACCGTTGCCGGCCCGCAAATAAATTTTTAAGCACATACAAAAAGAAAGGAGGGTATTTGCCACTCTTGAGCACCTGTGATAGCCAGGCACCTACTTCATCTTCACGGCACCTCTGAGCTAGTTCGGTTTCTTTTATAGACTGGGAGACTGAGGCTCAGGCGAGGAGAGGCCCCCAGGTCACACCGAGCATAGAGGGAGCCCAGATCTGCTGACCTGCAGGCCAGCTCTAGCGGCTCCTCCCCGCCAGACCTGGCCTGGGACTTTGGCTGCCTCGGCAGGGCCCTCAGGCCCGGGGTGGCCTCTGTAGAGCTGGCCGCTGGGCAGGAGGCCCTGTAACTCCAGCCGCTGCTCCCACCCCTCCCTCACCTCAGCCTTGGGAAGTCCCAGCTCGTCTGGGCTGCGACAATGCCCTCCATTCAGCCCTGTCCCTCTACCAGGCCTGCAGGCCAGAAGGCGGGCTCTGGCGACGTTCAGGCAGGAACCAGGGCCGGCCCCTTCCCTTATGCTGCACCTCTAGGCTGGATGGGCCGTGCGAGCAGCATGGAGGGGTGAGTCTTTGGGCCCCAGGAGTGTAAAGGGGGCTAGAGCAGATGGGTGGCCTCAGGTAAGCCCCTGTGTCTCTATGGGCCTCAAAGAGGCTGGAGAAGGGGGACTCTGGGTCCTTCCTGGGCCAGAGATTCTATAAGGGTCTGCCCGAGGTGGGTTCTGAAGTGGGTGTATGGGGATGCAGCTGCTCCATGGGCCCCCAAGGATTAGTCCTTCAGGGGCTTGTCTGAGAGCTCAGTAGCCCTTTACCCTGGATGCTTGTTCCTGCAGGGATCTATCCCCATAGAGACCCCTCTCCTGCCTGCCCTAAGCCACAGCCTTCACCACAGGCTCTGGAGAAGGTCACTAGTACCAAGGCAGGGGCTGGACCCTGGACACAAAGGAGATTCAAAAAAGACAGTGACATGCCAGTGAGCAGACAAGGGGGAGACCCAGAGGGTAGAGGCTCAGTCCAGGGCTCAGGAAGGGCTGCTCAGAGGCGGTGACACAGCTGAGAACAGATGAAAGAACCTGAGTGGGTTAGGTGACGCTGGCAACCAGGAGGGAGTACTGGGCATGTGCGATGAAGGCAAAGCAGTTCTGTATGTTGTTTACAGTGGGAGAACCGGAAATGGGGGTAGGGGGTGGTAACTGAAGAATCTGAGCAGATTCCAGTAGGGGAAATAAGGAGACAGAATTTTTTACCAAAGGCAGTGGGGAGATGCTGAAGGGTGAAGGGTTTTCAGCTGGAGTTGCCATGGTCCCATCTGTGTTCTGGAAAAGTCCCTTTGGTTGTTGGGTGGTGAGCAGGGCACACGAGAGGTCAGGAGAACCATGGTGGCAGTGGTTGTCCGGTAAGAAGTGATAGCAGTGGCTGTGGTTTGTGAGGTGGAAAGGTCTAAGAGGAGATGAGATGGATGGATGGACGAGTGGGTGAATAAATGGATAGATAAAAACAGGTGAGTGAACATGTGGATGGATGGACTTGCCCAAAGCATAGCCCCCCAAACCCAACCCCTTGGTTCCCCTCATCCCAGTCCAGGTCAGCTAGATGGTTCTAAGATGAAGGGAGAACAATAGGGAAATAAACTCAGAAGAGAGAAGAGGCCTGAGCTGCCCTGCTCACCCTGTCAGTGTCTAATCAGCTGTTTTAGTTTGCTAAGGCTGCCAGAATGCAACACATCTGAGACAGACTGGCTTTTATAAAGGGGATTTATTTAGTTACAAATGTACTAATTTGGGAAGGCACATGGTGACATCTGTGGGACTGCTCTCCCAGCTTCTGCGTTCAAACAGCTTTTCCCAGGGTGATTCCTTTTTGCATCGCCAAACGTCTGGGCCTGAGCTGGGCTGTGCTGAGCTCCTTCTCTCTCTTCTGACCTCTCCTTTTAAGCCTCACTCATTGCAGAAGACACTCTCCTTTAGCCCACTGCAGATGTCATCAGCCATAGATGTGTTTTACATGCTGATGATTTCAGTCCACAGTAACAGAACAACTGGGCACGACCACCCGGCCAAACTGACACTTGAACCTAGCAATCATATGTCCACAACATGGTTGTCTAACTTGGCAACTATACAATCACCTTAAACCATACTCAATCCCCAAATAGAAAATAATAATATCCATATTTTTTTACCCAACAATACTCACCTGTCCTGCATACAATGCACTAAATCCTTCCATATACAAAATAACATTCATTTAATCACAATATCAAAAGAAAAAAGCCTTAAACCATTTCAGTAACAATACAAAAACAATACCAACTCAAAAAATTGTACAAAATCTCATTAAACTCAGTTACAGGCCTGGTCTGTCTGAAGGTAAAATTCTCCTCTTGTTGTGGACCTGTGAACTTAGAGCAAGTTATCTGCTTCCAATATACAAAGAAGAACAGTCATAGGATAGACGATCCCATTGCCACAGGGAAAAATTGAAAGAGATCACTGGACCTAAACAATTCTGAAACCCTGCAGGGCAAACTCCATTAGATTTCAAAGTCTGAGAATCATTAATCCTTGGGGCTTTAGAAAATAGCAGTCCCAACCTTTCCAAGGGCCTATGCAGCAGCTGTACTTTCTCCAAACACTGGAATGAGGGTTGCAACAATAGGGACCATTGGGGAGACCACCTTTTCCTCGGTTCTACCCTCCTCAAGCATCTGGGTAGTACCCAGATTCTCTGCCATCTCCAGGACACATGCTTAACTCCTCCAGAGTAACAGGGTGGCAGCCAGGCTCCCCCCAAACATCAGGGAATATGATCCTCCCTCTCCAAGGCACTAGAACTCTTCCTGAACATCAAGGTGGAAGGCCCGCCCTGTACCTCCAGGGCAAACTCACCCCCTCCACACACACAGGTGAATCCATTCTCCCAGCCTGAGGTTTCTTTAATTCAGACTTTAGCTTCCATAGTTCTGTCTCTGAGGTTATTCTTCCTTCTATCTGTCCACTTTCTGTCTTTTCCAGTCCAGATCAGCAGTGATTCCGTTTATACAGGTCTCACAAAATAATTTTTTGACTTGGCATATAGCACACTGGGATCAGGGATCAAACCTTCCAGAAATCCTTTCTGGATAACCTGATCTCCAAGCATGGCTTACCTTGTAATGGCCGACTGGTTCCATGTTTGGTTAAATCCTGAAGTGGGGCACTATTGTCTGGGGTCTCACTTTCTGGAAGCCAGAGTTTTCTAGACCATCAATTTCTTGTTTCTTTGTATCCAAAAGTTCAGTCCTCAGCCTATCCCTTTCTTGTCACATTTTACTATAAACTGCAAGGAGAAACCAGGCTGCATCTTCCACATTTAGCTTAGAAATTTCCCCAGCCAAGTATCCCAGATCATCGCATTCAAATGCTCCCTTCCATACCGCACCAGGAATCAATTTTGCCAAACTTTCTGCCACTTCAAAACAAGGATTGTCCTCTATCCAATCTGCAACAGAAGAATCTTTAGAGTCCATATTTCTACCAATAGTCTCTTCAAAGCAATCTAGGCTTTTTCCATCAAGCACCTCACAATTCTTCCAGAATCGTCCTCTTATCCTTTTTCTGAAGTGACAATAACCTCAAGATTTTTTGTCATAACAAAAGACAAATCTTAGAACTGGATCACTTGGCCCTTTCTCTTCTTGTCTCCTCCCAGTTCAAAATGTTTCCATCTCTTAATAGCCAACATTCTCTTAGAGCAGCAGTTGGGCCCAACACATTCAGGACTCAGTACAATCTTCTTTGTAGTTTTAGCCTTCTTCCAGAATATCAGCTTAGTCTGCCCATTGTAGCCATTCTACTTCCTGTTGTAATGCTGCTTTCCCTGGGCATAGACAGAATCCTTGCCCTTCTGGTGCTGTGTCACTTTGTGGGGTTGGTGCTTGTTGTACTTCTTACAGAAGGTCCAGTGGGTTTTAGGAACATTCACCATGTCTGCCGGGTGCTGGCAGCCCAAAAATCCCTCTTATCCACTTAAAAAGCAGTTCTAACATTCTTGGTATTTGTAAATGCAGCAGCATCCCACTCTTCTGGTACCAAAATCTGTTTTAGTTTGCCAAGGCTGCCGAAATGCAATACATCTGAGATGGACTGGCCTTTATAAAGATGATTTATTTAGTTACAAATGTACTAATTTGGGAAGGCACACAGCAACATCTGCTGGGCTGCTCTCCCCGCTTCTGGGTTCAAACGGATTTCCCCAGGGTGGTTCCTTTCTGAACCTCCAAATGTCTGGGTCTAAGCTGGCTCTGAGCCGGGCTGTGCTGTGCTCCTTCTCTCTCTCCTGACTTCTCCTTTTAAGCCTCACTTATTGTGGAATGTACTCCCCTTAGCCCACTGCAAATTTCACAGCCATACATGAATTTTACATGCTGATGATTTAAGTCCACAGCAACAGAACTGGGCACCATCACCTGGCCAAGTTGAAACCTGAACCTAACTATCACACCAGCCCCACAGCTGGTCCTGCCTAGGCTGGCCCCACCACTTAGGGCCACTGCCATGCTATCTTCTCCAGGTGGGTGCCACTTTGCTCCCTGACATTAGGGAGCCACACCTGTCTGAGGCTGTGCTCCTCCACTACCAACCTCAGCTGGAAGCATCCCCACAGCCTTGGCCACGCTCTGAACCCCAAGTTATTCTGGCATTTAGTAAGTCCCGAGCCACTTGGGAGACAAAGGGACTCAATGGGTGACCTCCCCAAGCCTCAGTTTTGTAAAGTTGAAGCAGGGTTGATAAAACCTTCACCACATTGGGGTTTGAAGCTCAGGGCAATGACAAAGGCCTTCCCTAAAGAGGAAGGTGCCTGAGGGGTTCTGGGGACAGAAGACAGCACCAGAGCTGGGGCCTAGTGAGTGGTCAGCATGGGGCCCCTGTCCCTGTGCACAACTAGCCTCCTTCCCTCCAGGCCCCAGAGCTCCACCCGCTTCTCCTTGGTGCTGCTCCTTCCACTACTTCTGCCACTGCTGGGCCCGGTGTGGCATGTGACTGCCCAACGCTGCCCACAGATCTGCATCTGCGACAACTCCAGGCGGCGTGTGACCTGCCGACACCAGAACCTCACCGAGGTGCCGGACATGATCCCTGAGGTCAGCAGGGCAGGGAGTACAGGCTCAGGATGGCAGAAGGGGACAGTGGGCAGAACCTGGGCTGGGACCAGTGGATTCACCACTGCCTGGCTGGGAGATCATACATGTGCTTTGACCTCTCTGTGCCTCAATCTTCACCTTGTTCTTCACATCTGTACAATGGGAAAATACAACAGCCAGTTAAGAGGGAGATAACCTAGCTAAAATCTTTACCCTGTGATTGGAACAAGTAGCTGACTTGTAGGTGGACTAATTACAGACCCTAGGGCAGGGAACTGGGGATGCAGTTTCTAGGGCTTCCTAGGGCTGCATAGCAAAGTGCCACAAACTGGGTACCTTAAAACAATGGAGACTTTTTCTCTCATAGTTCTGGGGCCCAGAAATACGAAATCAGGTATCCACAGGACCCTGCTTCCTCTGAAGGCCCTAGGGAGGATCCTTGCTTGCCTCTTTCGGTTTCTGGTTGGCCCAGGCACTCCTTGGCTTGTGGCCACATCTCTCCACTCTGCCTTCATCTTCACACGGCCACCTCTGTACCCGTTTCCCTCACCCCAATCCCCATCTTAACTAATTACATATGCAAAGGTCCTAATTCCAAATATAGTCACATTTAGATATTCTAGGTGGACATAAATAAGGGGGATATTATTCAACCTAGTAACAGTGGGTAAAAAATGGTGTCCACCCGATAGAGTTGTGAGCTAGTGGGGAATAGAGAAAGTAAACAGGTGGTGGCAATACATGGTGAAAAGTATCACTGTAGGGATGCCCTAGTGGCTGGGGTGGAAGGCTTCCTGGAGGAAGTGTTAGGGAGGTTGTGTGATTACAGGATGAACAGAAGGAGAAAAAGGCAAGGGGGTAGGAGGAGCGCACACTTGAGGGAATAGCATGTACAGAGGCCTTGGTCAGAGAGGGGCCTCTCAGCTACCCCCCCCCCCTCCCCCGCAGCTGACCCAGCGGCTGGACCTCCAGGGCAACATGCTGAAGGTGATTCCCCCAGCTGCTTTCCAGGCCCTGCCCCACCTCATGCACCTAGACCTGCGGCACTGCCAGGTGGAACAGGTGGCAGAAGGTGCCTTCCGCGGCCTGGGTCGCCTGCTTCTCCTCAACCTGGCCGCCAACCGCCTGACCACGCTGCCTCAGGAAGCGCTGGACGGGCTGGGCTCGCTGCGGCGCCTGGAGCTGGAAGGGAACCTGCTGGAGGAGCTACGGCCGGGGACGTTCCAGGCACTGGGCGCACTAGCCACCCTGAACCTGGCCCACAATGCCCTTGTCTACCTGCCCGCCATGGTCTTCCAGGGGCTGCTGCGCACCCGCTGGCTGCAGCTGTCCCACAACGCGCTCAGCGTGCTGGCCCCCGAAGCCCTGGCCGGCCTCCCCGCCCTGCGCAGGCTCAGCCTGCACCACAACGAGCTGCAGGCCCTTCCCGGGCCGGCCCTGTCCCAGGTCCGTGGCCTGGCACGACTCGAGCTGGGCCACAACCCACTCACCTACACGGGCGAGGAGGACGGGCTGGCGCTGCCCGGCCTGCGGGAGCTGCGGCTGGAGCGCGGGGCCCTGCAGGCCCTGGACGCCCGCGCCTTTGTCCACTGCCCGCGCCTGCACACCCTGGACCTCCGTGGGAACCAGCTGGACACCCTGCCCCCGCTGCAGGGCCTGAGGCGGCTGCGCCGGCTGCGTCTGCAGGGGAATCCGCTGTGGTGCGGCTGCCAAGCGCGGCCGCTGCTCGGGTGGCTGGCACGGGCGCGCGTGCGGGCCGACGGCGCGTGCCGGGGGCCGCGGCGCCTGCGCGGGGAGGCCCTGGACGCCCTGCGGCCCTTCCACCTGCGCTGCCCCGGGGGCGGGCCCGAGGAGGAGGCAGAGGAGCTGGCCGCGGCCCGCGCCCGTGGCCCAACCCAGGCCCCTACGGGGGAAGACTGGGCGGCCCGACCCTGCCCGCGCACCTGCGTGTGCGTGTCCGAGTCCCGACACAGCGGCTGCGAGGGCCGCGGCCTGCGGGCTGTCCCCGTCGGCTTCCCCAACAACACTCAGCTCCTGGACCTAAGGAGGAACCGCTTCCCCGTGGTGCCCCGAGGGTCCTTCCCTGGGCTGGGCCAGCTCGTGTCCCTGCATCTGCAGCACTGCGGCATCGCAGAGCTGGAGGCCGGCGCCTTGGCGGGGCTGGGCCACCTGATCTACCTCTACCTCTCTGACAACCAGCTCTCCGGCCTCAGCGCCGCTGCCCTCCAAGGGGCCCCTCACCTGGGGTACCTGTACCTGGAGCACAACCGCTTCTTGCAGGTACCCTGGGCCGCCCTCCGTGCGTTGCCCAGGCTCTTCTCCCTGCACCTGCAGCACAATGCTGTCACCCACCTGGCACCTGGGGACCTGGCTGGGGCTCAGGCTTTGCGCTGGCTCTACCTGAGTGGGAACCACATCAGCCACGTGTCACCTGGGGCACTAGGCCCAGCTCAGGAGCTGGAGAAGGTGTACCTAGACAGGAACCAGCTGCAAGAGGTGCCCACGGAGGCCTTGGAGGGACTGCCTGCCCTCCTGGAGCTGCAGCTCTCAGGGAACCTGCTCAGGACCCTGCAGGATGGGGCCTTCCTGCCTGTGGCTGAGTCGCTGCAGCACCTCTTCCTGAATGGCAGTGGCCTGGAGCAGGTAGGCATAGGATGTGTAGGCAGATTGGGAAGCAAGACCACCCCCTGCAGGCATTAATTCTATAAACACTTGTGGCACCTCAGCACCAGGCCCTGGGTGTGGTGACCCTGAGATACACCAGACAGTGCCCCTGCCCTCAGGATTTCAGGTGTGGCGGTAGACCAGGATTCCAGGACCTCACAGCTAGAGGCCTGCCCAGGGAGGGCACAGCTGGGGCATGAAGGAGGGAGGAGTTGGGGGATCATGGGGCTATTTGGTGTTATACACGCTGGGGGCAAGACTGGAGACCCCAGGAAATTTTGCAATTAATTGGATGGGGTTTGGGCACAGCAAAAAAAGCCACAAACAGGCCTTGGTGCAACTTGGAAAGAGCAAGCGCTTTTAGCATCCTGTGTTTTGATCCCAGCACAGTCCCTTCCTCCCTGCTCCACCTTGGGCTCTCCTACTTTCCCTCTGCTGGGCAAACATGTGGGTTGGGGAAGGCTTACAGGACTTCACACCAGGCCTGGCCACTTCTTGCAGATTTCTCCTGCAGCCTTCTCAGGCCTGGGACCTAGGCTGCAGAGCCTGCACCTGCAGAATAACCAGCTCTCGGCCCTTCCTGCTCTGCCCAGTCTTACCCGGCTCGAGCTCATCGACCTCAGTGGCAATCCCTTCCGTTGTGACTGCCAACTGCTCCCACTGCACAGGTGAGCACCCCACACCCACTTGCAGTCAAGTCCCCATTGTCCCCTTGGGGGCACCACACCTGTGACCTGCCAGAGCTAGGCAGGAGTCCCTTCCAGGGTCAGCTTCCCTTCTTAGGGGAGCCAAACTGCATGGGGCTTGGAGAGGAGAATGGCTCTGAGCCTTGACTCCCTTACCTATAAAGTGGGAAAGCTCTGTCCTGCCCGTTGGGGTGGGAGGCTAATGCTTACTGGTAGCCAGTGAATATGCAGTTTACCTAATTCTCCAAGAGGGCAGCGGAAGCCTGGTGTCAGGCCAACCTGGGCTTAAACCCTGGCTCTGTGATGTAGCGACTATCTCTCTTTGGGCAAACCATGTTTCCTTGTCAAAAGGGGGATGATAATAGTATCTTCCTCCTGATGGTGGCAAGAATTACCTTACCTATGTAAATTGGTTTGAATGGGCCTGGTGCATGGGACACACTCTGTAACTGATTATGATGTTACTAGCCCCTCTTTCCAGAGAAGGGGTTGGGGGCTCAAAGAAGCTTGTTCCAGCTCACACACTGGGCAAGCAGCAGAGCCGGCTTTCGGTCAAGGGTCAGCACAGACTCCCTACTCTTTCCTCCTCAGGTGGCTCACTGGGCTGAACCTGCAGGTGGGGGCCACCTGCGCTGCCCCTCCCGGTGCCCAGGGCCAGAGGGTGAAGGCTGCAACTGCTGTCTTTGAGGCCTGCCCAGATTGGGCTGCCAGGAAGGCCAAGCAGATGCCGGCCCCCAGGCCCAGTGCAAGGAGAACCCCCATCAGGGGGAGGCAGCGGGAATCAGACAAGGTTGGCAGTGGGACCAGTTGTGGGAGGCCCCAGTGGGTGGAGCCCAGTTCCCAAGCCCTGGGTGGTAGGCTGACTTGCCTGGGATTAACATGTTCCCAGAGCTGGGTAGTGATCCTGGGTGTCCATTCAATAACTTCCAGCCCCGTCTCCTCACTTCCTGTCTCTGGGCTGCGCCCAGGGTAGGTGTCTAAGGGAACGACTAGGTGCTACCTCATACTGTGGGGCAGGAGCCTTTTGACTCAGCCATGGCACTCCATGGTGGACACTCCAAGGTGTCCCTACAGCCCCACCGTCACAGTTTGCTGGATCCTGTTGGGTTGATTCCTGCCTTGGCCACCACCACCCCGTTCCTGCTGGGGTCAGGAGGACAGAAGTGCAAGTATGCTGGTTCCTACAACTTCCCAGGCTGAACTCCGCTCTGGGTCATTCCCCTCAACATTCTGATCTTCTCGCCACATCCACTGTTTAGTGTCCAGTGCAGAGGAGCAAATGGGTGACAAAGACATGAGAGCTGCGAGGAGGCTTCCTGAGGAGTTGGATTTCATCTCCTTGGCACCAATGAGCAGGTCCCCAAGCAGGGGAAAAGGGATGGGAGGGATTTTTCAGGGTACCCTGCCAGGGGCCACTTTTCCCTCCAAGGAGGTGCTCAGTTCCATCCACGGGCAAGTGGAGGAACGTAAGCTCAGAGGGATTCTGTGCCTTGAATACAGGTTCCCAAGAGGTCAATATTTCCAGCTGTGACAAATCAAATTGACCTTCAGGTACAAGCCACACAAATTATGCACACTTGCCCACCTTGGTCAACAAGGCTGACTCTGTGCCAGGCACCAGACACAGAAGACACAGGCCCCACTCAGGGAACTCACAGCCACCAGGGAGGGAAACGGCAGGACTTTAAGGACAGACAGTACAGTAGGTGGTCCTAGAGGAGATGGGGAACCTGTGAGAGAACAGGCGACATTATTGTTCTGTACACTTTTCATGTATTAACTCATTTAAATGTCTTAGTACTATAAGGTGGTATCAGACTATTCTGCAAGGAACAAAAAATCTGACAAAATGGACTAACAAGGGGTTTATTTGTCTCATACAAGAAATTAGGATGTATGGGGAGTTAGTCCAGAGCTGGACAGCAATTGAATGTATCCTGCTTTGCCATCCTTACCAGGTGGCTTCTGCACTTAGTGCATCTCTTAGCCCTGTTCATTCAGCAAAGGGAACAAATAGCATACAAGCCCAATCTTCCCCGAAGCCCTCAGTGAGAACTGTTCCCATTACTGCCAGGGCATCTGGGGAGTGCTTTTTAGCTGGGCACAAAAGCAGGGTTCTGTGATTGGGCAGTAGGCCATCACACCCAGGCCATCTTCCCCCAATATCCTGTCCCCAAAAGAATGAAACTCTGTGCTTCCCTGGGAGGTTGATGCCACCAACCTGTCACCATCTGAGTTGTAGAGGTGAAAAGTGTGATGAGGTGGATGCAGGGCATAGCCCCTCTGCCCGAGTCACACCTAGGTCCTGTATTTCAATGACTGTTCACTCTTTGAAGTCTCCGAGCTGTGCCAAAAGGCCACTTTCTGAGCCTGATTTCTGCACTGCTCAGGGCAGCTTAATGCCATTAGCAAAGTGAATCTGCCTAGAAATACCCCAGGCCCATGAGGACTGGAAACCTGCTCTCCTTGGGCTGATGACCTCATCTCTGGGATAAAACCAAATACCTGGGTTCTGAGCAAACCCAGTCAGCAAGTCAAGGAGAGGCTGTGAGCAGCCAAAGGCTGGGAAGGCAGCTGTACAGCCAACATTGTACAGCTGTTCAGAGCCTGCTCCTGGGCTTTGTCTCAGAGCATTGCTGCCCCTGTCCAAGACTAGAGGGGAGGAAAAGGGCTAAGGATTGAAGCCCAGCTCTGCTTTAGGTTCCAGGCAGAAGAGTTACTAGAGAGATGGACTGATCACAGAGAAGAGAGTTTCAAAAGGATACTGAGAGAAAAAAAAAGTATTTGGAATTTGGGTAGACACTAGGGTAAGTTTCTAGAATGTAGTTTCAAAGAGGAGTAGGAAGAATGGAAACATGTTAAGAACTTGGACAGTAAGGAAAAAAGAGCCATTTTCCACCCTCTTTACCCCTCCCTCCAAGAAATACTGGTGGGATAAGGGCCACCTCTGCTAGCAGAGCTGACCGTTCCCTGACTTCAGGATCCTGGGCCATGACCCTCTAGCCAGGCCACAGTTAGACTCAATGCCTCCCTCTCAGCTGTGACCCCTCATCCATGGGCCCAGACTCACCTGCCAATCCTGCTGCCCTTGGCAACAAATAGCCTGGTATAGGCACTCTTGCCCCCAACTCCCCGTCTGCCCCAGGTAGCCCAGGGGCTGGGGTAGAATCCTTCCCTCCACAGGCCCCTGCAAGCCTCTCGACCTGGGCAGAGACCTGGCCTCTCCCCCACCTAGGAAATGGGCATTATATTCATACCAGCAGAGAAAAGAAATCAAGGTAACCTCACAAGTCACTGAGGCCCACATTCTGGTCACTGCTTCTCTAGAGCAGGGTCCCTGCACTGGGTTTCCATTGTCCCTGGGGGTGTGAGGACCAAAGCTCCAGCCCAAGAGGCAAGAGAAGCAGTTCTGCTTGGTTAGTTCCACCAGGGTTTAGACAGAGGCTGCATCCATCACGTCACCCACTGGTGGCCAGGTCACCCACTTGGGCGCAGTGGGCATACATGCACACACACAGTTCATTATTTCATTTTCCAGGGTGACTAGTGGCTGCCTCCACCTGGGCAGTGGTGGACATGAGGCTACTAAAAAGAAAAGCTGGCAGTTTGGGCAGCTAATGTTCAAGACGGAACTTGGGCTGGAGAGGGAGTTGCCCACAGAAAAGTTTGGGGGCTCCAGGCAATCCCTTTCACAAAGGCCTTGCCAAGGAGGAAGCCAGAGGCTAGAGGATGAGTCAGAGGAATACCCAGGCTGGTCCTTCAGTGCCCAGCTCTTGCAGACTTGATGCAAAAAGACTCAGGCTCCACACTGAAGTGGGTGGAAGGGACAGTCAAGAAGCCCTGAGCTGACTTCCAGTGAGTGACCAGGCTGGCAGCAGAGAAGGCTTAGTCTTCTGTCTCCTGCTTGATGTGCTCGAGGGGCACAGGCAGCTGGGGAGCCTTGTCAGGCCTGTCTGGTTGCTCTTCCTTCACGGACACGGCAAGGACTGGAAGAGGAGGAGGGAAAGGCAGGGAGAACACAGTGAGTGTGTGTGTTATCTCTGAGAAGGGAAAGGGCTCAGGCTGCTGGGAAAGGGATGGAATCTGGTTTCCTACAGGTAGGGACCTCAGGAAGGAGGCAGGGAGGGAGGGAGAGCACCTTTATCTCCACAAGCCATCTGTAGAGGAGTGGGGGCTGAGAGAGGGCCAGTGATCTAGTCACATCCTAGCCAGCAGATTGTGCCAGAGACATGGCATCTGCCAGTCTGCCAAGTGCTTGGCATGAGGGTGAGCAGGGAGAGAAGAGGAAGAAAGGGCCCAGGAGCCTGACTGGAGTGGGGCTCGGCTCCATTCACAGTTGGAGTGGGGTTGGGGGGTTGGGAAGCTCTCTAGGACCAGTGGTTTGAGAAGGGCTGCTTGGTGCCCAGAAAATTCTCTCCAAATTTGACTCTACTCTCCTGTGCCAGGTGGGGAAAGACAGGAACCACCTCTGAGTGCTGGGGCAGGCTGGCCCCTCTGGATCCCCCTGGAGGCTCTTACTCTCATCAGCAATGGGTTCAGACGCGGTCTTCTCTGCAGCCTGCAGGTCCTCCTCCAGCAGGGGCTTCTTGGAGCCCTGTCTGAGGGGCCGGGCCTTGATGGGTGGGATTCTTTTTCCTTTGAATAAAACTGGAATCAAACCTGCACCAGGTCGTATCTATAAAAGGTGCCAGTTGGGGAACAGAAGGCCTGGGTCCCAGCTCTGCCATGACCCCTTACTGGCTGTGTGCCCTTGGGCAAGTTCATAACGAAACCAGGGCAGTCATGATCAGAAAGGATTCCTTTTATAATCCTCAGTTTCTTTTCCTACAAAAGGCAAAGTTCCTGGCCCTGTGGTTCTGAATGGCCCAGGTCCTCCTCCCATTGGATGCACACCATACCCTCACACACCCTAAGCCTGCCTAGGGACCTCACCCCAGCTTCCTCTTGGTGCCGTTTTGGGACACCATCTTTTCTGTACGGTACCAAATCCTGGAGACCAGCCCATCACAAGCCTGCAGCTTGAAAAAATGACTTTGCCTCCCTGCCACACTCAGCCCCTCTCACTGAGCCCATGCGTGGCTGAAGGAAGGAGTGGTGTCCAGCCAAGAGAAAAGACACTGCTTGCCCCAATGGCCAGGTGGAGGCTGAGCTCTCAGCAGCTTGCCTTCTCTGCTCCCACCCTTCACAGAGGCCACGAAGGAAGAATGACAGCCCTAGAGAGACTGCACCATTCTCTTCTATTTCCTCCTGTACCTTTCACTTAAGACACAGCAGCTGCGGATTGCCTAGGAGGCCATGCTGCCTTCTGACCATGGGGATGCCCTCCCCTTTCACTGCTTTTTCTTGGCATTGTAACTCTTCTAAAGAGGGGGGACTCTCAGTTTTATGCTCTGGGTCTCCAAAACAGAGTGAAGAATCATGAGTTCAAAGGGCAAGGGGGAGGCTTTGGGGAAAGATGGCAAAGAGAGCTACGTGGGACATCATCTTGGAGAGCATTGCTTTGGAGGGAAGACAGCATTTTACATTCCCAGGGCCACCAACCCCACCGCTCTGAAGCATCACTTACTTTTCTTCCCAAACTGTTTCTTTTTCTTCTTTGTAGCCTCTTTGGCCTTCAGAGGTGTGGTTGGCTCTGTTGTTGAAAGAATGCAAAAAAAGAATGAGAACAGCCTAAATCCCACAGGGTTGAGGTACCTCCCGAGACCCTTGCCTGCGCCCACTACCTTCCCTCACACAAAGGACACCCTATGAAGGGAAGCCAGAGTGGGGCAATGAGGTCAAATTAGGGCAGGGCAGGGCAGGGGGAGAGCTGGAGAATAGCTATCCCTTCTTCCCACCCTTGTCAGCAGGGCTGCTTGGAGGGGATCTGGGTAGATTACCTGGGTGCACAAAGGCACGCGCATATGACAGAGTGGGCAAGATCAAGGAAGGAGCTCTGTGGGCCAGAGGGAGAGGGAGACAGAGAAGTCAGGAGCAGAGGTTGGGGACAAGGGCCACTCTTTCTCAGGCATGGGCACTAAGAGTACAAAGGGTGGGAACTGACAGGGAAGAAAAGAGAAAAGGAAGGAGAGTCAAGAGCCTCTTAGGGCGGTGGGCTCCCAGACCTGTGGCCACTGGTGGCTGCAGCTGGTAGCCAGTGAGCTCACACCAGCCCACAGGGTAGATGTCCGGGGACTCGCAGTCCACCCACTGGTCATACTCGCTGTCCCAGCCATCAAAGTGGATGCTGAGGAGCCGATGCACCACCCGCTTCACTGTGGCCACGCAGATGAGTCGGGGCTCCATCAGGTCCACGGCCTCCAGCTTCATGCCAACCTTGAAGCCATGACTGGGACAGTCCTGGGGAGGAAGAGAAGGCAGCTGCTGAGCTGGCCAGCTCCTTGCTCCGGCAGGCATACCTGAGCCCACAGGGCTTTGGCAGTAGTGGGGTGGGGGTGGGAGGCTGGGGCTAGCATTGTAGGCTATGTTCCTTTGGACAATGATCCCACTGTACTTTATTCCTAGGTATAAGCCCCTCCATGGAAAAGGGACCAGTTAAACCAAGGGTCTGCTGAGTGTCATATCATAGTTTGGGATTTCTCCCCAGGAAGGGGCCAATCTCAGCATAAGAGCCTCAAAGAAAGAGAAAGGGTTGGAGCAAGTGCCCCTACAGCAGTCAGCAGGGTAGGTACTCAGCCTCTCACCATGTTAAAGAGTCTTGATGGAGCTGCTTTTGACTTGGTCTTTTCCAAGTAGGTCTCCCAGTTGAAAGTCTGTGTCTCATACCCTGGAAGAACAGAAAGCTTGGATGCTGAGGTAGAGGAGGGGAAACTGGAAGGGGATACGGAGGCAGGCACTGTAGCTTGGTTAGTGTTCCACCTGGAGTCTCCCAGCAGTTTCTACCCTCATCCCCAGGCCACTACCTGATTGAGGACTACATTTTCTGCTTGTATAGGTTGTTCACTACCCAAAGGAACAAAAGGGGGCGGTGCTTACCAGAGCACACACTGGCATGGGGCCGAGTTAGGCTAGGGAAGAGTTAGCCAGGCAGTGTAAGGGCGAGATTGGCCCTGCATCCCGATCACTTCTCTGATATACCCTGGGATTCCATGCCCCAGGGGTCTCACTTGGCCAGGAATCTGAGCCTGTGACCTCACCTGCCCCTTCCCACTGCAGGGCCAGCATGCAGTGAGTGGCCTCTGCAGTTTTACCTTTTGGGGGTGTAAGCTCAACATCATTCTTCTGGCAGAAGGTGGCTGGGAAGATGGCATGGGACGAGGCGTGGTAACAGAACCAGTCCGAGCCATCTGTGGAGGGCCCCCCATCCACACAGAGCATCAGGTATCCATCCAGGAGAACCTAACGGATGGGGGCAGAGGAAGGCAGGGCAAACTGTGAACATGAATCATGATCTGCAGCCCCCTCCCAAAGTAAGGTGGCTGTGGTGAGGACAAAAGCAAAAGGATCCAACTGGATCTTTCACAAGAATACCCTGAACTTCTTCTTCATAGCACTTCTGTAATTACATCTTTGTGAGATTATTTATCTTCCATACTAGACAGCAAATACCAAGTCAGCAGGGACGGAGTCTGTCTGGTCTGTCACTACATCTCAGTGGTGAGCACATGGCCCAACATGAAGTAAATGTGCTGAATGAACAAATCAGTAGTGTCCTCCCAGAGGACACTTCAGCAGTAATAGAAGACGTTAGGAGCAAAGTCAGCCCAGTTGTGGTTATTGGCTACACCAGTACTCAGAAGAGGTGACAGGCCAGTGGGAAGGCCCTGGTGAGGTAACAAAGCAGGGTCTCCACCAGACACAGGACCAGGCTCAAGTCAGTTATTCCATAAGCACCTGTTTAGTGATCCTTAGACCCTGGCCTGAAGGCAAATTCTGAACAAGGAGCAGATAAATGCCCTAGTCATAAAAATATCAGTAAGCTAGGCCCAAACCAGTATTGGTGAAAGAAAAATAGACATTTCCTTGGCCCCATGAGTCCACCTGACAGTGAAGTGCAGACCTCTGTCACCCTGCTGATCCCCTCAGAACTGGCTCACCTTGCAGACAGTTGCCACACAGATGTTGCCTAGGTTCAGGGGATCAATTGCCTCCAGCTTCATCCCCTCCTCAAACCAACCACCTTCTGTGTAGACAGCTCGTACCTTAGGAATGGAACAATTGGGGGGTGTCTAGGTAGGCCAAGGAGAAAGCAGGCCTCATGGGCCACAGTCCTGGGATGGGTATAGGGAGGGAAAGGGACATCTCAGGGAAGGGCCAGGGCCCTCAGGCCTGGAATAAACCCCTGTCAAGGGAAAAAGTGCCCAAGGGCTGTGCCTCACCTTCTTGAAGAGGTAAGGAACAGCATCACAGTAGATTTTCCGGAAGGTGGGATGATGAGCCATGTCGCTGCGCCTCTCTTTGGGAGCAGTGGGGGACAGCAGAAGGAGTGAGAGAGAGAAGGGAGGTGAAGGCAGCTACACAGCTGTCTCTACTCCTGTACCCAGAAATGGGGGGCTGCCCTGCCTAGGCGCTAAACTGTATTTTAGCACACCTGTATCACCCCCCAACCTGAGAGAAAGATTGGGGCCTGTGGCATCTGTGTTCAAATCTTGATTTTACTATTTACAAGTCGAGTGACTTGATCAAGTCACTTACCCTCTCTGCACCTTCATACCCTCATCTACAGAGTGGAGAAAAGTCTCCATCTCATGGAATTGCTGTGAGGGCCAGAACAGGTACTCCACCTGGCCTGGGGCTCTGCTAACCTGACATCTTGATTCCATGGCCAACACGTCGTGACCAACCCACTGGGTGGATCAGTGGGCTCCACATGTGGCACCAAAAGTCATCATCACTGTCTCCGTCCTCATAGAGGAGCCGCAGACGCCCCCCAATCACTGTGTCCACCACAGCCATGCGGGTACGGGACACCTGGGCCTTGTCCACCACTTCCAGCCGCATGCCTTGCCGAAAGGGGTACTTCATGCTCTCCGCCATCTGCAAAGACACCAGGATGCAGGCCTGCTGAGGCCACAGGTTCCTCCTGCCCACCTTCCTGCTGTTTCTCGAAGGTAAGACCTCCCACCCCCAATTCCCTGACCTACTGAGAGAAAGGCAGACAACCTACATCTGTCACTTCTTGCCAGCAAAGTATCAGTAGGGGGATTTGATGGGATCATGAAACCCATTTCAGACCAAGGAGATTGACCACTCAGAGGGGTCAGTGACTTGTTCAGATCAAACAGATTTCTCAGTGCCAGCACTGGGCCTCGAGCCTGGTCCCTGGTGTCCAGCCTTGGGCCCTCATGGTGTTCTGTACTCTGATCCCATGGTCATCCCTTGTTCCCCTCTATCCGGCCATTTCTGCTGGTGGCACATCCAAGACTCATATCCAAAGGAGTCCCTTGGACCTCTACGTCTAATCCCAGCCCTGATCTGACAAGCTGTGGCTCTCACTGCTTTCATAGCTCCTTTTTCATTTGCTGTGACCTCGGAGCTGTCCTGACTAGGGCAGAGAATCAGTAGGGTGAGCTCTGTAGGACTCTCCCAACCATGGGGCACTAGTGGCTTGGGGAGAACCATCCCTCAGTTTAAGAAGTAGGTTCTGTTTAAGACTCAACAGAGCTACTTCAAAGCACACCAGGAAGGGGTGCATTTCCAAAGTGTCAAAGCAGCCAACAGGAAAAGCTGACACAGGAGCTTTGAATCAGACCCATCCTTCAGCCTACAGCTCAAGGGCTGGAATACATTGTGACACTGGGCCTCATCCCCATGTCACAGCACCTCATTAGTATTTGATAAAAGTGCCCCCCCTGCAAAAATGAACGAACAAATGCACACTCACACTTGACCCTATCAGTCATTGATTCAGAACATTTTGTTAAGCATTAACTATATTGCAGGTATGAAAGGACAATGTTTGAATTGGTGCTTGACACTACCTCTACAAACTGAACCCCCTTTTTCCTCCCGACCCGTCTTCAGAGGAAGCAAGTCAGCGACTTTGAGTACCTGCTATGGGAAAGACCCTGTCTCCCTGAGGCTGTGTTCTCCATGCCAAAGCACTCAGGGCTTCAGGTCCCTTCTCCTTCCAGGGGCCCCCCAAGGAGCCCATGATAAACCTTCTGGACTCCTCCTGAACTCACAACTGATCTCATGGTACCCTCCCATTCTGCCCGCCTTGTCACCTACTTGCCCCAACCAGGGGACGCAGGCACTGTCCCATTCTGTTTTTGTATCCCCTTCAGCACATACTGTAGGACAGACAGTCGTTAGGGGCTTTCTGACTGCTCCTCCACCCACGATCAAGCTTCTTTCAGCTGAAGCAGAAAAGAGACACCCTGAGGCCTACCCTACCCACCCCCATCTGCCCCAGCTTAGCACAAGGACCAGCTGAGAAAGAGTTATGATTATCTTCAATTACCAAGTTTGTCAGCTAAGGCACAATGGGAAATACAGGAGAAAGAGCTTACAGTTTTGTTGAAGAGAGAATATGGGGTACATGAAAAGACAAATAGCAAACAAGCAGTACCCTGTTAAGTTCAAGTAAGGGAAAAATCACTTCTAGTTTGGGGGCGGGGGGGGGGGGTGGGGGAGCCAGAGAATGTTTCCTTGAGGTATTGGAACTATTCCTTGCTGAAGGCCAGCTCTCTATTTACTAGGGCCCATGGTGTATAACCTCTTCACCTGAGGTCTGGTGCCTCAGGTAATATGGCCCCAACTTCCATTCCACCCACATCCCACCCATCAAGGTTTGATTCAAATGCCATTTCTCCACGAAGCATTCTTTAGCATCTGCCTCTCCTCTGAGGCCACAGGACAGGGTCGATCCAGTGTTGTGGCTGTGCCTGCACTGCATTCTACCCTGCACACCACTGGGACTCTCACCCAGGGCAGCACAGGAATGCATACCTGTGCACATCCAATGCAGCACACTGCACCTAGCAGATGCAGCCCAGGCACCTAGAGATGAGCGAGCCCACAACCTAGGGACTGACTCATGTTGGTGAGTGAGACTGAATTCACGTTTTCACTGAATACCCTTTCAATTTTTACCATGTGCTTGTATAATTCTTTAATTTAAAAAATCATATATTTTTTAAAGGTAAAATAAAATGCAAAGCAGATGATTCTGAGGCCCAACCACAGTTCAGAACCAAGGCCATTTTAGAATTATTCACATGCACGACATCAGTTTCCTCTGACAGACAGGAAATTCCTGGATGGCATGATCTGTATTTTTATTACCCAGTCTTTTTATGCCTGTATATAACAAGTACTTAATAAGATCTATCAAATGATCAATTCTGAAAAGAATCTGAAAGATTCTATGAGCAAAGGCAACAAGGAATTGGAAGAATAAAAGGCAGACAAAGCAACAGAGGGTCTGGGTTGGGGAGGCATTTAACTTTAAGCTGGAAAGGAGATGGCAACCACACTGTGGTAGTTTGACCCCATCCCTGAGAAAACACAGAGCCACTGAAGATCGCCAAGCAAGGGAGTCTTATAAAAAATACCCCAATTAGTGGCATGAAGAATGGATTCAAACAGAAGAGGGGAAGAGAGAGTAGGGAGAATGGATGGGAGACTCAAGGGGTTCATTGGCAGACCTTGATATGAAAATCCACAGGAAGGGTCCTGGAGCCCACCAGCCGCTTCATGAGGTAGCCCTTCCAGTCGGTGAACTTGGCGTGGATGGCTGTGGGGCAGAAGCAGGATCCCAGTTACATGTTAACAGCACCCCCACCAGCAGGGGGCAGCAGAGCCAACCTGGAGATCAGGAAAGGCTAGATGACCAGGCCTAGGAGGGCAGGTCACCTCATCTTACAAAGCTGGGCTTTACAATGGGGAAGGCAGGAAGCAAGGAAGCAGGCAGGCTCTGTTCTGATATAACAGAGAGGGCTCCTCCTACAAAGCCCTAGAGGAACTAGCACAGAGGACATTCTCATCAACTCACTCCGTGGGGGCACCAGAATCTTGCTATTGATGGCACACCAGCCAATGGGGTGGACATCCACAGTTCCCAGGTTGCACCAGAAGTCATGACTGGCATCATTTTCAAAGCCTTCATACCGGAGCAGCACCCGATACCCTGACAGTGAAAGAGAATGGTACAGGGAAAGGTACATTCTTAGGCTACTTCTCTACCTAAGCTAAATTTTCCTTGCCTATTCCAAGTGGTAAGTGGGTCCCTGTTTTCTACCACAGGTACAGCCAAAATAAAGCCAGGCCACTTACTGGAAAAACGTATGGCATAGTGGTAAAAACCAATTTGCTATAGCCTGATTGCCCCTGGAGTATAATTTAAAAATGTGTAGTTCCAAGCTCGCCAAGCTCTCTGGTCCCTGACAAGGCACGCAAGGTGGGAGAGTCCCAAAAATTCTCCAGTAGGTGGTTTGTTTTGTTTTAAGCCAATTTTTGCCTACAGCGCTGCCCTCTCCCCTGTCCCTCTCACAACTGGAGATGTTATACTTTAGACACATTCCTAACCCCAGCCCTTAGCAGAGGACACTCACCAGCTGCCTGGATGACAGTGGCAATCCAGTAAACCCGGCTGGGGAGCACGGCATCACTGTTGAGCACCTCCACCTTCATCCCCTTTATTACATCTTCCCACTGGTCATAGAGAGGGACCTGGGCAGAGGAGAGCAAGCTGCCTAGGCTGCCAGGGAAGACTGGCTGCTCTCATCACCCTCTTTACCTTTGTACTTCAACTTCTATGTCACTCACTATATGCAGAAAGCCAGATACTAGAGATGAAGAGGTGATCAAGACAAGACCACTGACCTTCAAGAGATCACCTGAGGGACTAAGGGGTGACGGTGGGCATGGGGGATGGCTAGGATTAGGGTCAGACAGACCCAAGTTCTGATCCTTACAGGACCACCTAACAGCTACATGATCTTGGGCAAATTACAGCCTTGCTGAGCCTCAAGCCCTTTGTTGCTGTGCTAATCATGTAATAACAGTTGCACCTCCTAACACTTTCTAGTGTTTACCATGTGCCAGACACTGTTCTCGGCACAAACATCATCTCCCATCCTGGCTCAGACCTGGGTGGTATTATCATCTCCTCACTTTACAGCTGTCACCTCCCACAGAACCATCTACTCACATACCTAACTCCCAACTACCCCCAACATGTAGCGTGTTCTTTCTCCACTTCTCCAACCTGCTCTCCTCTAGTAAAGTGCCCCCCTCTTTCCCCGTCTGCTGACAGTGGCAGCCTCATTGTGGTTGCCTTCCAATATCTAATCACCACTTTGCTGCCAAAGGTACCTTGATTCTGCTTTGGGAAAGTCACCTCTTTCTCATTCTCAGCCCTGGTTAAGCCACTAAGGGTATCCCATTCTATCCACTTGACCAGAGATTGATTCATCACACAACTTAGAAATGGGGGGTGGGGGGGCTACACAAGACACATGGGAGTGGGATTTTGCTGAGAATATCGATTCATTTATGCTAAATGCAGATATGATGTAACTCCCCTGGAATGGGAATGCTGGAACTACTAAAGAATGAAGAGCAAAAAAGATTTCCCCCACTGGGAAAGCTGTACAGCTTCGTTAGCAATTCAGAGGAGAGGTATCAGAATCAAGCACCAGCATTTCCTGGTCCGGACACTCCCAGAGCTCAAGGCAGTTAGAGAGGGGAGGCTAAGAAACTGGTGATTCCTTCAAGAACAAATAGACTGCCTCCAGATTTTCTAGGTTTAGGAAATTTCCTTGAAAAACTAAGCAGAAGAGCTGCTACAAGCTTCTCTCATGGCCCATGGTTCACCACGGACCACAGACCCTAGATAAGAAATTCTTCCAGGCCTCGCCCTTCTGGTGCCCACCCTGGCAGGGGTCGGGGAGATCTGTGCAGATATGGCTTGAGGAGGCATCCACATCTGCCTCCCGGGGGCCAATGGTACCAGCCCAGCACAGAATACCAAGCTGTCAATGGAAAAATGCTCAAAATGGGGGTAAGGAAGGAAGAGAGGGTGCTTCTGAGTTGGAAAGACCCTCAGTAGAAAGTTACATTTTGCAAATAAACCAAGCAGGGATCTTCTGAGTCAGGCCCAGGCAAGCATGCAGAAATCCTTCAAAAACAATTTGTGGAGGGGTTTTTGAAAAGAAGTGGACAGTAAAGGTAAAAGGGAGCTAGTGGAAAAGCTTCTCCAACCCAGACTTCCCACTGTTCTCTCCCAGATGCTGCCGTCCAGGGTGAAAGGGCCCCTGGGAAGCAGGTGGGTGAGATTATCCAGTGAGCACTGGATAAGCACAGATAAGCAGCCCCACCCAGCTCCCTTGGCTCCCTGACCCTCGTCTTTGGGGCACTTACGTGTTTAAAACAGCTGACAGGAGCAGCTTTGTAACTGTGGTCCTTCAGGAACTTCCCCCAGTCGAAACCCAAGACCAGAGCTGCAAAGCAGAAAGAACAGTGGGGAGGTTGGAACTAGGCCATGAAGACTCGGGCGAGGGCTGAAGAGGCAGGTCCTTTTGCCCACTCTCTGCAGCAGTCTGAATTCCAAGTCCACTCTGCGGTCACCTCACCCCAGCAGCCCCACTGTGACCACACGGCCCTCTACATGCTCCCATACCTAGCCCACCAGTGGCCATCAGAACAGCCGAGGACGGAAAGGCCGAGGACGGAAAGGCCGTCACTCTCAGTGGCAGAGGAAATATGCAGAGGGAAATTTCCCACTCTTATTCCCCTGAGGAAAGAGGAAAATTCAAGGCCCGCGGGGGTTTAAATTCCTCAGACCTCCCCCAGCCTCTCATTGGCCACACCCAGTCTACACCTGTGGGAGGTGCACACACCTGGGCCCCTCCAATTCTTACAGCTGCAGAGCTCAATTTCAGTCCGAAACAGACCAAATAGAGTGGAGATGCTTCATGCCTATGCATAATTGGCTTAGAAATTGCTATACAAAAGAGAAAAAAAGTTCCTTAACCCACTACTCATCTCCCCACACCCTCACTAAACTAGATCTGGGCCTCCACTACCCCGAGAAAATAGAAGTCAAGGAGCTAAAAGTGAAGAGAAACAAAAGAATTTAATTCTTGGCTTTGGCATCATCAAATACTAGTGATTGAAGGGATTTTCAGGGTTAGTTTCTACAATACCTACCAACAAGCAAGCCTGGGTCAGGGTGCTTTCTAGACCTCAGGCTGGCTACCTTTTCCATTCCCCACTCCTAGGAAAGGCCACCCCAGGTACTCTGTCCCTTCCAGCTTTCTGAGTACCAGTCCTCTGTCATCTTACCATCTTGCCCTGTTGGTGTCCCATCTGCGAGCTGTCCGGTCCCCTGGGAGTGGAGGAAGGCCCCGATTTTGGCAGACCAGGCTGCTTTGTGCAGGACTTTGGCTTTCTTGGTAGGTGGTTTTCCCTAAGGAAAGAAGAAAGGTGTGTAGCCTCATGGCTAAGAACCTGGCTCTGGATTTGGACTACCTAGGTTTAAATCTTGGTCTTGGACAAGTTACTCAATCTCTTCTGGGATTTAGTTTCTTCATTTGTAAAGTAGGATGGTAATACTAACAATGCTCAGCTCAGAGGGTGGCTGCAAGGATAAGTGAGCCGCTGTTAACTCTCCTGTCAGGCAGTAAGAGCGCTATTGTTAAGGCCTGGGGGTCAGGTGAGCTGCAGAGTAGGGAGGGAAGTCACTTGCATCTTTTTAAGTGAAGTGCTCTCACTCTCTCTAGCAACTTCAATTTTCATTCATTTCCTTCCTCCTGTGCTTCTATAGACCGATGGCAAAAATGGGCTTCAGAGGGCTGAGAACTCCCTGAGTCAGTAGGCAAACTTTTGCACATAAATGAATGTTTTTGATGATGATGAATATGCAACTATGTGATGATATTGTGAACTGCTGAATGCATGTGTTGGGAATGTTTGTGTTTCTTTCTTGTAATTTTTTTTTAATTAATAAAAAATTTTAAAAAAAAGAATGTTTTTGAGAGAGGGTCCACAGCTTTCATCAGATGCCCAACAGGTTCTTCATCCAAAGGCCACAGATCTGGTCTGTATCTTATAATTTCAGCTCAGATCAAAAAGGCCAGGGAATTTATTAAAGAAAAAAGTGAAGTAGAAATATGAGTTTAAATTTCAAACAGACCCCGGGTCAAAGCCTTGCTCTACAACACCCTTGAGCAAATTACTAAAAATTTTTGGGCCTTTTAAAATGGGAATTACAAAAAAAAATTTTAATATATATATTTTTTAGGATCATCATTTGGACTAAATGAGAGTGCCAGGCCCTTAGTAAGTACCCCAAATTATAGTTTTTGAATATTATTATCAACTTCTGAGGAGCGGGATTATAGACGATTCTGTTTTTTCTTCTCCTTGACTAAAATCTGCAAACTGAGGGAAACAACAGTAATTATCTCACAAATAAGATAAAGTGTGTGGAGTGCACAGCTGACTCAGCACACAGCAACTTTCAATACAAGTTACACCAATTGTTCTCAAATTTTGCTGAATATTAGAATCACCTGGGGAGCTCTTTAAATTCCCTATGTCCAGGCCATACTCCGTCCTAATTAAATCAGAAGCTGTGGGAGTATGAGCAAGTATGACTATTTTGAAAACATTCCAGGAGATTCCAATGGGCAGCCTGGTCTGAGAATCGGTGCTGCAGATGCAACCCACAGTGAACATGAAACAACACAAGGCTGAGATTTGGGTTCCAGGCTCTGTTCTGCTGACGTCTTCCTACAGAGCCACCCTACAGAAGTCATTCTACCTCTTTGGATCTCAGGGCATTTATCAATAAATACGTGAGTTAGACAATGTATCTCTAAGAATTCTTTCATCTCTAAAATTTTTATAAATGTGAATAAAGATTGGTAGCTGCCTATAACATGGTGTGCTTATAACAGAGATAAGGCATCAACTTCCTGAACGCACCAATGCTGGTTGAATCTTCTGTCAACTTGTGCTATTTTCCAATTTCCTTTCAGAGAAGTTGCAGAAGTGTGGTGCAAAGATCAAGGGTGTACTGCCAACTTGTGCTATTTTCCAACTTCCTTTCAGAGAATTTGGAGAAGTGTGGTACAAAGATCAAGGGTGTCAGACTTCCCCAGGCTTGTCTAAAATCTACTGAATACATCAGACTCTGGGGGATGGGAGAAGTGGAAGAGAGCTACAGGAATCTGCCTTTTAACAAGCTCCATAAATGGATGCCTCTGCCCTCTTGAGAGCACAAGAGATGCCAGGAAGTTTTTAACCTCAAACAGCCACAAGCTAAGCCCTCTTGGCCCCCTGTCTTCAATAAGCTGGACTCCTGTCTCAGTCCCCAAGGTCCCAGGAAAGTTCTTCCAGCGACTGTCTCTTACCTGTAATCTAGCCAAGATACTGGCTTTCTTGGAGTTGGAGGAGTAGCTCCTGGAGCATGAGACACTGCAGAACCTCTTGGTCTTGGAGAAGAAGGCTTCCCTTGTGCCCACGATACCACACATCTCACAGACAGCTAGGAAGAGAATTTAGCATATGACTCACCAGACATGGTCACTACACATCAAAGATGGGCCCTTCCAACCCAGGGTACTGCATTCACAAGGTGAGCCCCAGCACTCACTCATACTAACAGAATTGGAAAAAGAGGAAGAGAAGGAGGCGCTGGTGTGCACACCTGAATTTATTTCACCTACGATAAACTGTTTCGCATCCCTTGGCTATAACTGTCAATAGTGGGGCTAAAGGAAAATCCACAAGGACTACCGAGGAAAGAGACAAGTGTTGGAGAGTTTTCAAGAGAAGAAAATGAGAATAGAAAAAATTAGAGGAAGAGAAAGTGCCAATGTCACTTAACCTCCATGGGTCTATGTGATCACTATAAAACAAGGAGACTGAACTTGAACAGCTTTTAAAATGCCCAAGCCAGAGATTCTAATGATTAGTCTTTGGTGGGATACTGCAGCTGTAGTTTGGTAAAAGCTTCCCAGATGATTCTAATATGCAGTCTCTAATGATTCCTTCTAGTTCTAAAGTTCTAAGATTCTAAGAAAAGAGAAGAAAGAAGATAGATGGGAAAAAGATGAGAGGAAAAGAAGACAAGATGAATAAACAGAAAGGAAATAAGATTCCACCTGCAAAGAGTATTAGATTACTCTTTCTAAAGAGTCTAGGTACCAAGGAGTAGAAATGTCATCACAGTCTGTCTAGCCTGACTATTTTAACAGGCAACCCATGCGCTGCAGGCTCTGACACAGGGGTCTAGCAGCTGCCCAAGCGTCATATATCTAAAGTCAACTGGGTTCCAGGTGATCATGGGAATTCTTATCTGCCCCACCCTGCCCCCATCCTCTTACCCAGAGTAAACTTTAGTCTCTATTTCCCTCCCCCTCATTTCCAATCCACAAGCTATTTCTCACTCCTTTCTGGATAGTAACCAAAACACTTTAGGTGTCCTATCTTTTTAATCTCCAGGCTCAGAAATTCACCAGCTAATCATCCAAATTAATGTAAAAGCAGTACATTGTTAATGAGGGACATCTAATAAGTGCTGAACAAATATTCATCGTATGAAAGAATGAATAAAATCACAGTTGGAAATCAGACTGAACCAGAGGAATTGACCTTTGTGGCTACTTAGAGCACTTGTCTCCCTCCTAGGTCCTTACACATTGATCCTTTAGAAATCAGATTAAAAACCTGAATGGCTTTTCCCCATGACCTGTACCCCCTCTTTCTCTATAACTCTTGACTCCTCCCCATCTTCAAGGAACACTCTGAAGGCACCTGGCTCAGAGCCACTGCCATCCAAGGAGCGGGGCGTGCCAGGGCTGAGCAAATGTAGGGGGGAGGTGGGCAGTTCCCCTGCTTCCCGGTCTTCATTTTCTGCTTCACTTGACTCCTCCAGATAGGAGCTGCTCTCGCTGCCCACACTGCTGTTGTAACCCCGGAAACTGTCATAACCACCAAAGAGCTCCAAGTCATCATCTTCTTCCTCCATTGGTTCTGAAGATGGGGTTTCCTAGTGGAGAGATGACACAAACCAGGCAAAAGAAATCACACTTGGCTTAGTGTATGGGGAGAGAGCCTGCAGATTTGCCCTCAGTGCTCGTCTCTGTTCTTTGTCAAATCAACACTTTGGAGCACCTTCCAAATATCAGTTTTGCAAACATCAGGATCATTAAACCCGCTTATATGACACTTCACCATCACAATTCAAAAGAATAGCTAAACAGAATAGAAACGCATGTTAAGAATTCACCAAGCTTTCTGTAGATTTACAAATGATATCATAACATGGTTCAAATGGAATACAACAATGTGAAAATATCCCAAGATGCCTCATGAAGACTTTCTGGGATAAAAGGTGTATATCAGAAACCCGTTCTTCCCCTTCAGCATATGTACACCAAAATAATCTCAACTCAAATTCAGTTTAAATCAGGAAAAAGTAGTGCTAATTTGAGACCCAGACTGTCCCAAGACACGTTTCGGAGGCAGAGGACTTTAGATTTAGCTACTCCTAAATTAGGAACTAAATCCTCCTAATTTACAGTTAGTTACTTCTAAATAGCTGTGTGTCCTTGGCAGTTCACTTAACCACCTTGGGCCTCAATTTTCTCATCTATAAATAAGAAAACTATTTGGCTCACAGGAATGTTAAGATGTCAGTGAGATATCTAGTGAAAAGGTGTGAAGTAAGATGAAGAGTTTGAGTTCTAACCAAGGACTCTTCTACTTACTAGCCTTATGACCTACAGCAAGTCATTCTCTTTGCACCTCAGTTTCCTAATCTATAAAATGAGGATCATACAATCTGTTTCATAGGATGTGGGGGAGAAGTAAGTTTAATGCAAGCAGATTATTCAGAACAGTGACTTGCACATAGTAAGTGCTCAATAAATGGCAATTATCAATTCTGGTTAAAAGCATGGCTTCCAAAATCAGATTTGCCTGGGTTTGAATCCTGGTCCTACCACTTATTAACAGTGCTTTTGTGCAAGATATTTAACCTTGTTGCCCTCAGTTTCTTTATCAGTATAACAGAAATAACAGCAAATCTTTTTTTTACAGGGTTGTTGTGGGGATTAAGACAAGAAATGTTAAGATTATTTCTGCTTCCAGTAGTCACTAACAGCTCTTAAGTATGAGTTATTCTCATTTTCCACTTCAGTACCTTTTCCTCCCAAATAGTTTTTGAGCTATCCCACTTTCTAACTGCAACTACGTATGTAAATACGGTAGGAAGGAAACCGAATTCAAATTTAGCATATCCAGAAGCCAAACGATTAAAGGATGGGTGGGTTACCGGTTGTGGTGGAGTTGGAAGGCATTAATTGGTAGGGTTTTGGAGCCTGACAGACTTCGTGCCCACCTCCTTCACTTTCCATCTCTGCGACCTTCCTGGGGAGTCTCGCCACCTCTCTAAGCCTCAGTTGCTTTAACCAAAGAACGAAACAGTAACACAGGATTGTTTTGAGTATAATGGGAGATAATGCACGTGACCGCTTCAGGCAGGAAGTAAGTGTTCATTAATCTACTCTCCCCTCACTTTACCACAAACGCAACAAGCCTCAGAATCCCTAAAGAATACAACCTCGAGAAGGGGAGGACAAAGGGAGATTCACGAACGCTAAGATCCTGAACCCAGCTCCTCTCCTCCCAGGACAGGGAGGCGCTCCTCTCCCAACTACTGGTCCCACGTCCTGCTGCAGCAGTGGGGAAGCAAAGGGCAATGCCAATGCCTTTTGGCCGAGGGTCAGAATAACCACCTCAGTTTATCCATCCTTCTACCCTCCACCCTCCAGGCGTCGCTAAAAGGCCTAAATAAGTGTCCACTGAGCGAGGCTCTAGGGGTTCCTGTTCTCATTCACGCTAAGGGCTTTCCCTCTCACCTCGATGCCCCGGGGTTTCTCCATGAGACCTATAACAGTTCCTTCAACCGTCACCAGGTGCAGGGAGCCATATTGGCCTTGCCGGTCCCCCCGAGCTCACTCATTGGCTGTCTCCCTGAGCCGCGGCCCAATCATGCTGCAGGAAAACGGCAAAGCCGCTTCCGCGCTCGTTCACATACCACCTCCTCCTCCCCCTGCGCGCCGCGGGTGGTTGTGGAACGTGTAGTTCCCCCGCCAGGTGCGTGTTGGGAAGCGTTGCCATAGCGACCGGAAATAGCCGCTGCTGTCAACCTGTGACCTCAGTGTACCTACTGTTCTCTTTATGCCACGGCACCCTCTTCCCTTCTCCCCGACCCCATTCATTATTAACCAACTACTGAGCATGTGAGATATTCAGGCACTGTGCCAGGGTCCAGGAATAACCCTTTTGGACTTCGCAATCTCTCCGGTAAGAAATTTAAGTTGCTTTTGGGCTAGGGAGGCCTAGCCGAAGGACGCATTTCCAGTTCAGGCAGAAACTGGCATACTCTCATACCAAAAATCCATAAATATCCCACACGCTCAGATTGTCCCACACTTCCTCTTCACCACAATCTCCTGAATAAAACGCTGCGCCTCATTCCATTTGGATTTCCCACAACCTCCCTACATTTCCAGAATTATAGGCGCTGTTGTGGAGCTTTAAAAATTAGCTTCTAAAATCCATAGATATCCAATCACCGTTTTAAAGATGAAGCCAACGTTCTTCAAGTTTAGACACCTTCCAAAATCACACAGGATTGGAATTTGATAAACTCCAATTCTTTTCCTTTGCTACGTTGTGTTCTAATAATGAAGTGAGAACATAAATTTAACTGGAGGTTGAGTATATGTAAAATATATTCCAAAATTTGAGGTTCACCACACAGATGTGAAAGCCATCAGTGATTTCTTTATCTCAGAAACAAGTACTCAGTTCAAAGTCACACCCACCCACCCAGGAGCCTACCCTCTCTCTGTATCCCCTCCTTTTACTGTCACTTGGTAGTACTTGTTCCTATCTGAAATTTTTGTTGACTTTTATTGCTTGTCTCCTACCACTAGCTCTGTGAAAACAATGACTTTATCTTGTTCTTTATTTTATTTCCAGGGCTGAGAACAAAGCCTAGCATATAGAAGGTCTTCAATGATCAAATGGCTAGATAACAAGGCATACAACAAGATGCTTCTTAAGACAAAGCACTGGATTGATAACTTACTACTCTGATCACTCTGATTCTTTGATTTTTTTTTGCCACTAACAGGGAATGAGGCCTAGTTCCACCATGAGGTGATCTAGGCTTTCCTTCCCTGGATTTCACCTTCCTCATATGGAAAAGAAGCAAGCTGGATTGAGTTCATCACAACCAACCTGAGAAATTCTCTGATTTCTGTCTTAGTCAGAACTGCTCCAACAAATACTACAGATTAGTTGACTTGAATGAGTTTACTGTCTCTCAGTTTCGAAAGTCCAAAATCAAAGTGTTGGTAGGATCATGCTTTATCTGAATTCTTTGACATTCTGGTGGTGACTTGCCAATGATACATAACTCAGTCTCTGCCTCTGTCACATGGTCCTCTGTCTCTTGTCACCTCACTGTGTCCAAATTTCCTCTGTTTATAATGACTTTACTCACATTGGATTGAGGCTCATCCTGATTCAATGTAACCTTACCTTAATAACACCTTCAGAGGTCCTATTTACAAATGTGTTCACATACCCAGGACAGAGGTTAGCTGGGGCTTGGACATGTATTTGTGGGGGACATGATTCAATCCACAACAATTTCAGAGTGCAATAATTTAAAATGCAACATCAAGCATGACAAACATCTGGAGTCCTGGTTTCAATTTGTAAAGTGGGGATAATAGGACTATCTTATGGGTTGTTGTAAGAGTTATAAATAATACACGTGCAGTATCTAGTGCATACTAGGCACAGTAAATCGTTATCATCCTTTTAGACACTGGAATGGCAGCAACCAGAAGAGTAAATCAGCCATAAAAAATAACCTTTATGAGTTGCTTGATCTTTTATTCATATTTTAGAAGCATAGCCACAAACCTCACAGGTGGAAAATCTGTGAGTGACAAGTCAACTTATTCATCAAATATTTATTTAGTGCCAGGCAATGTGCTGGGTTCAGGGGAGACACAGGCAAACATCTCTGTCCTTATGGAGTTTGCCGCCTCCTGCAGGGTGACACCAACAAAGACAACTTAAAACAACAAATATCTAGTAGAACTGAAAAGGAATTTCGCAGGGTGTTGTGATGGAGAATTGTGGAAGGGAATGCCTGGATAGGAGGTGGTGGTGGGAAAGGCCTGCTACTCAGGAAACAAACCAGGACTTGCAGGATGAGGAGGAGCCAGCGGGGAGAAGAGGGTTGGGAGGATGAATCAGATAGAGATACGGGATTTAGGGAGTAAGACTGAGAACAGCTCCAGCTAGCCTGAGACTGTGATGTGAAACATTTGAAGGTTGTAAGCAGGGGAGTTCATTGATTTGATGTATGTTTTAGTGTGGAGAATGGATTGGAGGAGGATCAAAAGAAGTAGCCGGACCTGTTAGAAGCTCTCGTGCATTCCAGGTGAAGGATGGTGGTAGCTTGGTCTAGGGCAGAGACAGAGAGGGCATGCAGAAAAGCAGAAGAATGTTAAAAAATATTTTGGAGGTACCCCGCTGCCCTCCAAAGGGTGCCGGTTGTCAACCTGCACCCCTGCCAGGTGCAGCAAGAGCCGATCAGCCCTGAGGTGGCCTCCACGCAGGACTAAAGGCTCTCAGCAATCCTCATCTTCCTGGCATCTCTGCAGTGCCTGGCGGCAGCCACAAAATAAAATACATGTCGTGAAAGAGGGAGGTGGGCTGGTGTCCCAGCCCCTCCTTCCTGGACCCTGGGGCTCCTGCCCCGAAGTCTGGAGCCACTTGGAGGGAAGTGGGACCAGGTGGCTCTCCACGACTGTACACAGTAAACGCAGCCCCTCCCAGGGGCTGAGAACAGGGCATGCAGTAGGAGACGCCTCCACCCCACTTCTTGAATTTGGAAGAATGAGCCCTTCCAGAGTGATGCTGGCGACGGGGCTGGGCACTGGCTCAGCCCCGTGGGTGTGTTTTGTTCCTTATTATTTTTAAACCCTTAGAGAGCAATATCAGGAGCGCTGTTAATACGTCTGCCACCAGCAGGAAGATCAAGTTTCTTTAGAAAACCTTGTACTAAGTCTGCCCCTCTGGAAAATTCACAGCGGATGTTAGCAGGGCAGGCCTTGTGGCAGGGAATCCGGCTCCACTTGGTTTAGTGCTTCCAGACTTTATTTAGAGCTATGTGGTGTGGATGTCTGTGCATGTTGCCCCTCCCCTCCCCCACCCCATACCAGTTAACTGAAGACAGCCAGTGTAGAGAATGTTCTGGAAATGATTAAAATAATAATAATATATCATTCCCGGGAACAGGGGGAGCTCCTTTTTGACTGGATTGTTTCCTACCCATCCTCCTACTCCCCCTCCCTGCCCACCCCAGCCCGCCATGCTGAATGCTCCCAGGCCTCTTTGCTGGCTGGACCCCTCCCCAAATCTGGGACAAGGGTAGAGTTGCCAGATTTCACAACACAACAAGGCAAAAAGAAAACAAAACAGGGTGCTGAATTGTTTGGAATGTCAGGTAATAATTTTTTAGTATAAGTATGTGCCAGATATTTGCATAGGACATGCTTATACTAGAAAATTATTGTCTAATCTGAAGTTCAAATTTAACTCAGCATCCTGTAGCCTTACCTGAGGGAATCGAGTAGAAGCTTGGGTGGGAGCACCAGGGTTGCCTGACAGTTTCTGACAGGCTGAGCCCCTTCCTCCTGTCTCCATGTAGCTGATGGGGTGGGTGGTGGGTGGTGGCAGACAGAACTTAGTAAAACAAGGAGGATTCCCGCTGGCTGGTGAGGTAGCTGCTCTAACCTCCCAGTTTTTGCCAGATCCCGACTCTAAGAGACACTTAGTTCCCGGTTCAGGTGCCCTCTTGGTGCTCCAATTTCCAGCAGCTCACTCCCAAGGTGGGGAGGAATTGGAAGGGGCTTGGCAACCCCACCCAGCTGCCCTTGAAACCCATCCAGACAGTGGTCAGTTCCAGATTCTTAACTGTATTTTTTTCATGATATTGTTAAAACAGAGAGAAAACATTTAAAAAGCCCTTTAGCAAAAAAAAAAAAAAATATATAGGAGGTAATAATTAAATGTATGTAGTGGGTTTGGAAGTGGGGGTGGGGCAGAATATGTGAGGATTGAGGCCTGGACAACCGGGTGGATGGCAGCACCATATTCTGTAACGGTGAAAACTGGACAGGGATGGATGACTTTGGGTAGTTGAATGGAATGAACTAAGAGTTCCACTTACTTTGAGATGCTTGTGAGACAGTGAAGAAGAGGACATGAAGGCAGTTGGAGTTAGGTGGAAAGCACAGAACTGGTGATCTAAATCCTGCAACTTCTGGCATCCTCTCTTAAGATGAAATTAGAGTCCCTAAATCCATCTTCTCTGTGATTTATTATTTTTCACATCTCAATGTACATATCACCAACAGTATAAGAAAATAGAAACCTGAACTTTCCAGTTTCACAGCATTTCAGCAGGAGTCGGAAACACCAGACTACGGGGGAGGGAAAAAGGGCAGAGAGGGAGCCCTGGTGACAGTAACAGCTAGCATGAATGGAAATGGCCGTTAATTAGGAATTCAGTTGAAACAGCCTATTAAACACAGGTTGCTAAGCAACACTGGCCACCCCGGAACAGTGTGGCTGTTCCTTCTGTGGCAGAGCTCCTGGGCCTGGGTCTCTTTCTGTAGCATAGGTAGCATTTTGGCTAGTCTGAGCCATCTTTCTATACATGGACCTCATGTGAGTCATTGTCCCTCTCTCTCTCTAGGATCATAAATCTCTTGCTCTCTACTGGATCATTTCCCAAAACGACACAAATGTGCTCTAGTCACCCATACTACACAAATACATCTCTTGGATTCACTGCCTTTGTCCCCTGCCATATGCCATTTCTCCACTCCACCACTGCCCAACCTTTTGAAGGTTTGTCTACACATGCAATTTCTATTTCTTCTCTTGGCTTTCCATCTGTCCCTACACTCCACCAAAATTGCTTTTGTCAAGTTCACTTACTGCCTCTCTGACCTGAAATTCAATGACCACTTCCCTCTTTTGCATTTCACACAACTACCTACTTTATCCTTTCCGAAACACTGGCTTTTCTTGAGTCCCTCTTGGCTTTCCTCCTGTCTCTCTCCTTTGCAGGCCCTCACTGTTCAAAGTCATCAGCAAATCCATTTAATTCTCCAAAATCTACCCCAAATATTTCCACTTTTTTCTATCTCCACTGCCACAACTTAAATCCAGTCCACATCTTCTCTCCTCTGGATAGCACGGAAGCCTCCTAGCTGCTCTCGCCTATTATCCGAGCCCATTAATTCTCTACACAAGTCTTTAAAAAAAAAAGATTGCACCTATGATTTGCAGATGGGTGCTCGCTTCCACATTATCCGCTTCTGTGTGGTCTTCCAACAATTATTACAGTCTTTGGGGAGTGGTGTGACCCAAGTTGAGGCCAGATATTTAGAAAGGGCCAGGGTAAGAGTTCTTCATTGAAATATTTACTGCACGGCCACTGCTGCTGGACGCTGTGGCTACAAAAGTGAACAGGAGGACCCCACGGTTCCAGCCTTCACGGAGCTTCCGTTCCCAAACCATCCTCAGAGAGAAAGACCAACGCTTCCAAGCCCCGACCGCGGGCTAGGCTGGGCACTAACCGCCTTGGCGCCCGGCCCGCCTCCCGTGCACCGGTGACTCGACACAGGAGTCAGGTCGCCTCATCTGCACAACGGGGCTGCCAACCGGCTCTCCGCCGCCCCGCGCGTCTGGGATGCCTCTCGCCCCTCCCCCACACCCGCCCAACTCCCGGCCTGGGCAAGGGGGCGGTGCCGGCGGTCACGTGGCCCGGCGGGCGCGCTCGGATTCCGAGCGCCAACCGCCGGCGGCCCCGCCCCGCCCCCGTGCCCGCCTTCGGCGCGAGGCTGCTCGGCGCCCTCAGCCTGGGAGGCTGCAGCCGGCTGCCCATGCGCTCCCGGCCGGACCGGGGAGGAATGAGGCGCGGGCTCGCCGGGACTGCTGGACAGCCGGGGTCCAGTTTGGGGCGGTCAGTGATGGCAGTATACGGGAGGCGCTGGGGGGCGTAGGGGCCGCCCCGAGATTCTGGAGAACCACTGGAGTGGGGGCTGTCAGGGTTAGGACTCCCGCCGTGGGGTTGCCCCCCAGAGAGGGGGGAGGGGCGGCGAGCCCCTCCTTTGTCTTAGTTATACTGAGGTAAGGGGGCTGTGCTTGGCCAGAGCAATTCGCACTGTGCCTGACACAGAGCGAGCCCTCGAAAACTGCTGGTCTTGATTGCAACCACAGTGCGGTGAGAAAAGAGAAGAGGGAGTGACAACGGGGGCTGACAGGAGGTAACTGCCATTATTAAGCACCTCAGCTGGCCAGGTGCGGGCACCTCCCCTTCCTTCCCCAGGTGGCTAGGCGAGGCACCCGGGACAAGCATCTGCCCTGGGAGTGTGTAATTAAGAGGCAGAGCTGGGGTACGAACTTGGGACCTTTCACTCCTGACCCACTGCCCTAGGCTAAGGAAAAGGAATGCTTGGACCACGCTTTGAAAATTGGGTAGGGTTTTGATGGGTGGAGACCACTGAGTGAGCTGTGCCCTAATTAGCTGTAAAACCTCGGGAAGATCTTTAGAGCCATGCTTGGCTCTGTAAAAATGGCTGGACCTAGGAAAACTGATAACTAATATGTAAGTAGTGCTTTGCAATTTTTAAAGCACTTTCAATCACGTCATATGTAATTCTCACAACTCGCCCAGTAAGCGTTTTTATTAGCCCCATTTTACAGATGAAGAAATTGTCTTAGAGAAGTTTAGATAAGGGAGTAATGACAGAGATTTCCTATTGATTAAGTCAAATGGGTTTCCCCATACCAAGTTACCATGGATGAGAATACAGTTCTCTCTCCCAAACTCTTAACATGTTGTGCTTTCATTATCTGAGCACGAACCTACTAAATTTAAGACATTACTGTTGTTGGAGTTTCTTGCCCCTTCCCAACCACCAACTACCATATCCCAGCGACCAAGGTGGTGGTGAACAGCAGTTTTAATTTATTTTATTGGGCTGGTTTGGGCTGCCCCAAGTATGAAGAGCACTTGAGGCAAAGTGAAAACTGGAAAGTAATTGGGTGGGTTTGACTGAATTCTGAAAAGTTCAACCAGGTTGAATAATTCTCTAGCCAATTATTTTGAGGGCATTTGGTGATAATTGATCATTTTCTGTCCTTCCTGTTGACAGGTGTACCTCCTAGCAAATTATTGGAAGGAACATGAGAAATGTAAGTAGGGATTTTGAAGTAGCAGTTAAGAGAACCAAAATTGTTTACTTATAGAATAATGGCAGTTAATTTGGTGATATCATTTACCTATCAAACGGCAGGTACTTATCAAATGCCCACTTTTGAGGAGTGTATTTGTTAATGTGTGCAGAGAGGTTCTCCACAGGTGACAGTTGCCATCAGCGCTGACAAAGGTGCTATTTTTTTGGTTAACCTTTCCCAGAGGTCTGTGATATGTGCCAGGTGCCCGGCTAAGTGTTTTCACTTATTCTGTAACCTCATTTATCCTCACAACTATCTTAAAAGCCCTGAGCCGTTCTTACACTTTTTAGAAGGTAGGAAACAAGTCTCTAAGCATGAAGTAAACCAGTTCTGAAGGGGCAGACAAAAACTTAGCTTTTCACAGTGTGATCCGGGTTCAGGGTCAACAAATATTTAATGAACTTCACCTTGTACCAGGCACGTTTGAATATTTTATTTAATCCTCACAACAAACCCCCCCTCCCAATGCCTTTTGCTCATTTGAGCTGATCACCTCGAAATCAGCTAACAGGCATTTTTTTTTTTTTAACTAGCACATTCCTCATATGGAGCAAGTAGAGCCTCCGTCCCTGAATATAATGTTGTGCTGTGAGAAAAACAGCAATTCCTTTAATAAAATCCTGACATCTCAAAAACAGCAGTACAAAACAAAAATGTGGACCTTAGGCAGCAGATTGAGTTTCAAGGGCATTTTCTTCTGATGATTACAATTAAATCTGAAAACACCACTGGTTTCCCATGACAGACGCCCACAACTCTGATTCACTAGACTAATCACTCATCTGAAACTTGGATCAATTAGGTGTAACTTTTAAAAAATCTGGGGGAAGTCCAGCAGGGTTAGTGGGAAACTGGTTTGTAGATTTGTTATAAAAGTCCTCAGATGCTTTTTTCACTTTTTTTTTTTTCATGGGCAGGCACTGACAATTGAACTCGGGTCTCTGGCATGGCAGGTGAGAACTCTGCCTGCTGAGCCAATGTGGCCCGCCCCCTCAGATGCTTTTATATCCTGAATCAGGAAATGGTGACAGAGGTAGCCTTCCCTCTTAACCCCCTCCAACCAATCTCCGCAACTCAAAGTGATATTTTTTTTAACGATGATTTTTTTGGGGGTGGTGGGGGTGGTGGTGTTTAAAACCATTTAGTGGAAAAGGCAAATTTATAGAGACAAAAAGCAGATGAGTGGTTGCCTGGAGCTGGAGGTGCAAACATTGAATGCAGATAGGCATGAGGGAACTTTTTCAGATGATGGAAATCTAAATCTGGATGTGGTGTTGCTTATACAACTCTAAATTTACTAAAAATCACAAATTGTGCACATAAATCAGATACATTTTATGCTATATAAATTCACTTCAATAAAACTGTTTAACAAACAAAACCCTTCTTGGCTCCCCATCGCTTACCCTTTAGATGCTCAGAGGCTGTCTACCCCTCTAGCCTCTCCTGATGTGCCCAGTGTGTAGCTTGAATTGGAGTGATTGGGAGCTGGCTGCAGGTGCTCTGATAAAGGCTCTGTCATCTCAGTGCCTTTGCACATGCTGTCCCTCTGCCTAGGCTCTCCTTCCTGTTGTCTGCTAGGGGACACTTACTCTCTTTCTTCAAGATTCAGCTGGAGCATCTGCTCTACCAGTAAGCTTTCCCTGACTTTTCCAAATAAAGCCAAGTGACAATGCTGTTATTTTTAATGTACATATCTGGTACCCTCACCAAACTGAGCCCTCTAATCCTGATTTTTTCCTCTAGACCTCAGCAGGTCTCATGCCTAGAATGTTTGTTGAATAACTACATGTGCTGTCAGTATCCCCTTTCCATAGTACTTTTTTATGGGGAGTGCCCCTTCCTTCCTCCCTCCTTACCTTCCATTTGTTCCAGAGTGCTGAGGATTACTGTGGATACAAAAAATGAAAAATGCAAGACACTAATCCTCAAGGAACTCCCTATCTAGCGCAGGAGATAAGTAGTGTCAAGAAGGTGATTGATTATATGTCCTCACCTTCCTCTCTCCTAACCATCATCTCTGACAGGGTACTTATTCTTATGTAGGTTGGGGATGGTAGTGAAACCTACCTGATAGATGTCCTGTAAGAGTTAGATGGGTTGTAACAGAAAGAAATGTGTGCTGGCACTGCAGTGCACCTGGGTGTTAGGGCAAAGGTTCAGGAGATGCCTGGAGAAGCCACCACCTGAGCTGAGTTGTGAAGAATGAGTAGAAATTAATTTAACCTTCTTCAGTTTACCCCGATGGATAAGTGATGATTTGAATACATTGCCAAAGATTGTCACCCTTGTTGTTGATTAGGAGAAATACAAGGGCAGACATGCTTAAATTAGCTGCGCACTCAGACACAAAGATGAAGGAATATTACTTGTTGGTGATACTAATTTCTGTGGTTTGCCCCAGCCTCAATTTCCTACGAAATACTGCGTAAAGAATGGTTGCAAACCAGAGGTTCTTGGGCTGAATTCAGATTGCCTGAGTATTTTTTTGGGCCTATGCAGAATTTATAAAGTTTTTTTTTTTTCACTATAAAAGTTGCTGTTTATTTTCAATTTTTTTTGCTTGTCTCCTCTTAGCCCTTTAGGAGTCCACAGATGCACACCAGCCTGCAAACCCCACTCTGAGCACCACTGTGTTAGACCCTGTCCCATCCTGCTTATCCAGGGACATGGCTAGAGCTATTGCACAGCGCCACCCCACCAACCCTGCATCAGAATTTATCCCTCTATTAGATGATACCCATCAGCACACAAACCTATTATAACATCTCCCTGCTTGAAAAGGAGAGGAAATGTCCTTCCTGGAACTCACTTCTTCTTCCGTTTACTGCCCCCATTTCTCTGCTCATCTTTACAGCAAAGTCCTTGAAAAAGTTGTCTCTCTTCTCTCCCAGACACTCCTGAATAAGCCTTTTGTTCCCACCTCTCCACCGAAATGGCCAATCATCAAGGTCATCAGTCGTTTCTATATTTTGCCATTGGAAGGTCAATTCCACCCCTCATTACAGTCAACCTATCAGCATCCTTTGGCTCGTTCATCCCTGCTTCATTCTTGAAATATTTTCTTATAAAGTTTTTTTGAAGTAACAACTTAAGAGTTTACAAAAATAGTCTAGATTCTCTTGAAAAAGCAGAATATATCGTGATGCTGAACTTGTACCTCTCTGGTATACAGCAGCTAGTTTAAGCTGATAGTTCTATTTCCTTTAGCAGGCTTAGGTCCTCACTGTTTGCAAAATGCATGCACATATTCTCACCACTGGCCACTGAAGGCATCTAAGTGTGTGCCTCCTGGCTTGGAAATGCTCTTGTTATCTGCATAGTGTTCATTTCTGAACAGAGCTGTTATGCTGGATACCTGTCTCCTCTGTGATATAGAACGGATGAGCTAGGGCAAGGGATGACTAAGAAGTCAATTTTCTTTTCTCAGGTCCAGACTCTTATTCATAAATAAGGCCCTTCTCTCCAGGCTTTGGGAGCAGGTGAAAAACACCTGGATGTAGTTTGGAGACCTGGAACTGTACTTAATTTTTAGAATTAATTTTGATGTATCTTTATTTTTCTGATTTTCAGACAATACATAAAAACTTTAAAATGGAAAGTTAGACTCCCTCAAGATATAGCCCTCTTCTGCCCACCCTATAACCTGTATTAAGGGTTGCTAGAGTTTTCTTATTTTTAAATTTTTGGCATATTTTGAAAGCTACCATTTATCGAAATCTCGCTGGGTGCTAAGTGCTTATCCAAGCCCTTTACCCAATGTCTGTATCCTTCTGACAACCCTATGAGGTTATCATTCCCATTTTACAGGTGAAGAAACTGAGTCTCAGGGTAAGTAACATTTGGGGTAAAACAGTGAGTGTGTTCCACCACTTTTCTTTCTGATTTCAAAGCCCTTTCTTTTGGCCAGCATATGCCTCTCTGACCAGATATTGGTTAGGAATGAAAGATACTCATCTGAATATACCCATAAAAGTCTTCTTCTTCTGCCTTGCCATCCATTCATTTATCATGTTTCTTGACCAGGCCCTGGGGTAAGGGTGGGGTGGAAGGTGAACACAAACCATAGTCCTGCCCACAGGGAGTTCAGATGGAAATGACAGGTACTCAGCAGACACTTGCAAAATAATAAATGAAGTACTAGAATCATACACTACAGTGATGATGGAGAAAGGAGGAAACAGAGTGGATGTGTCAGTATACGTGATATTTAAGCTGCATCAGGAAGGATGGTATGAGATCAGCAGATACCCAAGGAGAAAGGATGTTTCAGGCAGAAGAAACAGTACGGACACAAGGATGGTGGGAAGGAACCATTGTTTATACGGAGAGCTGGTTGTCAGGTAGGGACCTGATGATAACCTTGAATGCCATTCTAAGACATTTCAATTTTAATTGGTAGGCATTAGGGGCCACTGCATTGTTTATGAAAGGGGAGTGACATGCTTCATTTATGTTTTAGGTAGAGGAGTCCTGCGGCATGGTGGAGGATGGATTGGAGTAGGTAGGAACTGAAGGCAGGGAGGTCAGGAAAAGAACTATTGCAGCTAGTCCATTGGTATCAATGTGAAAATATCTAGTAACTAATAAAAATAACAACTAAAAGCAAGGATCTTTCACTGAGTGGCCAGATAGTGGGCTAAGTGCTGTGCATGCATTATCTTATTTAATTTTCACAACTAACCTTTGAGCTCAGTACTGTTACCCAGTTTTATAGGTGAGGAAGCGATAAAGATGATTTATAGAAATAAGTCCACGAGGTTACCTAGTGGCCCAGTAAGAACTGAAATCCACGTCTGTCTGAATTTAAAGCCCTCTAGTGCTATGTTGCAAACTTAAACACCAGAGACTAGTACAAGCCAGAATCTTTGTACAGCAGAACTTGCCTATAAAGTATGTCTTTTTGACACTATATATAAAGAATATCCAAAATCAGATCTCTTAACTCAATTCCCACAACCCCAGATGAAGTCAACACTGTTTCTTCCCTGCTACCCTAAAGTAGCTTCCAAACTAGATTCTGTTTCCTCTCTGGCCACCTTACAAGATATTTGTTTTTTAACTGATTAAATACATATGTATACACACACACACACACACATATATATATATATTAGAAAAGTTGTACATTTACAGAAAATACAGAGTTCCCATTTCCCTCCCCACCCCCCAGTTTTCCCTATTATTAACATTTTACATCAGGGTTGTACCTTTGTTGCAACTGATGAGAGAATACTATTATAATTATATTACCAACTAAAGCCCATGGTTTGCATTAGTCTTCACTGTGTTGTAAAGTTCTATGTTTTGTTTTTAAATTTTTATTCTTATAGATATATAGAACTTAAAATTTCTCCTTTTAATCACATTCAAATACATAATTCATTGGTGTTAATTATATTCACAATATTGTGCTACTATCACCACCATCCATTACCAAACTTCTTCATCACCCCAAACAGAAATTCTTTACCAATTAAGCATGAAATCCTCATTCCCTAACCCCACCCTGGCCCCTGGAAACCTGTATTCTAGTTGCTGACTCTATGGATTTACTTTTTCTAATCATTCCCTATCAAAAAAAATTAACAAATTAACCTAGTGAGTTAATTTGTCCTTTTGTGTCTGGCTTACTTCACTCTATATGATATCTTCAAGATTCATCCATGTATCAGATTCATTGCACACATTAGAACTTCATTCCTTCTTATGGTTGAATAATATTCCATTGTACGGACAGACCACATTTTGTTTATCCTTTCATCTTTGATAGATACCTGGGTTGCTTTTATCTTTTGGCAATTGTGAATAATGCCAATATGAAGATCAGTGTGCAAGTATCTCTTTGAGCCCTGTTTTGGTCAGAGTTCTCTAGAAAACTAGAACCCACAGGAGACATCTGTAAGTATGAGATTTATAAATTATCTCACACAACCGTGGGGATGTAAGAGTCCAAAATCCGTAGGGCAGGCCATAAGTCTGGCAACTCCGATGAAGGTCCTTGATGAACTCCACTGGAGAGTCCAGTTGGCTGAAGAAGAAATGAAAATTCCTTCTCCCTTAAAAGTTTTCAACTGATTGGATTAAACCAACTGATTAGATTCTCTAGTTGCAGAAGACACACCCTTAGTTGATCGTAGATGTAATCAGCCACAGATGAAATCAACTGACTGATAATTTAATAAACCAGCCTTCTGGTTTATTAACCAGCAACAAAATCTCCTTGCAGTAATGAGCACTATCAACTGGCCAAGATGACACCTGAACCTAACAGTCACACGCCTCTTCATCAATACTTTTGGGTATATACCTAGTGATGGGATTGTTGGGTCATATGGTAATTCTATTTCTAACTTTCCAGAGAACCACCAAGCGGTTTTCCATAGGTTGACCATTTATGTTCCCACTAGCAGTGAATGAGTTTTATTTCTTCACACATTCTCCAACACTTGTTATTTTCCACTTTAAGTAGGAGCCATTCTAGTGAGGGTGAAATAGTGTCACAATGTAGTTTTGATTTCCATTTCCCTACTGACTAGTGATGTTGAGCAGCTTTTCATGGGCTTATTGGCAATTTGTATATCTTCTTTAGTGAAATGTCTATTTAAGTCTTTTTCCTATTTTTATTTATTTATTAATTAAAAATTAACAACAAACGAACTAAAATATTAACATGTGATCATTCTGTTCTACATATATAATCAGTAATTCACAATATCATCACTTAGTTGCATATTCATCATTTCTTAGAACATTTGCATCAATTCAGAAAAAGAAATAAAAAAATGAAAAGACAACAGAAATAGAAATAAAACAAAAACAGAGAAAAAACAATTATACATACCATACCCCTTACCCTTCGCTTTCATTGATCATTAGCATTTCAAACTAAATTTATTTTAACATTTGTTCCCCCTATTATTTATTTTTATTCCATATGTTCTACTCGTTGGTTGACAAGGTAGATAAAAGGAGCATCAGACACAAGGTTTTCACAGCCATATTGTGAAAGCTATATCATTATTCAATCATCATCAAGAAACATGGCTACTGGAACACAGCTCCACATTTTCAGGCAGTTCCCTCCAGTCTTTCTATTACATCTTGAATAACAAGATGATATCTACTTGATGCATAAGAATAACCTCCAGGATAACCTCTGGGCTCTGTTTGGAATCTCTCAGCCATTGACACTTTGTCTCATTTCCCTCTTCCCCCTTTTGGTCGAGAAGGTTTTCTCAATCCCTTGATGCTAAGTCTCAGCTCATTCTAGGGTTTTTCTCAACCCCTTGATGCTGAGTCTCCGCTCATTCCAAGATCTCTGTCCCACGTTGCCAGGAAGGTCCACACCCCTGGGAATCATGTCACATGTAGAGAGGGGTAGAGTGGTGAGACTACTCGTTGTGTTGGCTGGAGAGAGAAGCCACATCTGAGCAACAAAAGAGGCTCTCTTGGGGGTGACTCTTAGGCCTAAATTTTAAGTAGATTTGACCTATCCTTTGTGGGGTTAAGTTTCATATGAACAAACCCCAAGACTAGGGGCTCAGCCTATAGCTTTGGTTGTCCACACTGCTTGTGAGAATATCAAGAATTCAACTTGGGGAAGTTGAATTTCTCCCCGTTCTCACCATTCCCTGAAGGGGGCTTTGCAAATACGTTTCCACTCACTGATTGAATCACTCTGGGATTCATCAGGGCATCACTCTGGACAAACCAACAAAATCTCATGTCCTACCTGAGATTCCAAGTACTTATGGCATTCAATCAAACTATCTACATAAGTTATATTAGGAAATGCACTAGTCAAAATATAAATTTTGTACCAAATAAACATTTTTTGCTTTAGTCTCACACATAAGGTGACATTTAAAAATATTAATTACCATCTATTTTCAGCACCCTGCAAAAATGACATTCCTTTGTTCTTCCTCATGCAAAAACATTTTAAAAATTTGTGCATTGTACATTTCACTATTATTATACACTCTAGGCATTCCTAGATTATACCATCTCAATCTTTAACATCTGTCTTTCTTTCTGATTTCATTTATGTCCCCAGCCCTCCTCCCTCTATCATTCTCACATGCAGCTTCATTCAGTGTTTTAACATAATTATATTACAGTTAGGTAGTATTGTGCTGTCCATTTCTGAGTTGTTGTATCCAGTCTTGTTGCACAGTCTGTATAGGCACAATTTATTGAAGAGACTGTTCTGTCCCAGGTGAGTTGGCTTGACTCCCTTATCAAATATCAAATGTCCATAGATGAGAGGGTCTGTATCTGAACACGCTATTCGATTCCATTGGTCAATATATCTGTCTTTATGCCAGTACCATGCTGTTTTGACCACTGTGGCTTCATAATATGCCTTAAAGTCAGGCAGTGTGAGACCTCCAGCTTCGTTCTTTTTCCTCAAGATACTTTTAGCAATTCGGCGCACCCTGCCCTTCCAGATAAATTTGCTTATTGGTTTTTCTATTTCTGAAAAGTATGTTGTTGGGATTTTGATTGGTATTGCGTTGAATCTGTAAATCAATTTAGGTAGAATTGAATCTTAACTATATTTAGTCTTCCACACATCCATGAACACGGTATGCCCTTCCATCTATTTAGGCCTTCTGTGATTTCTTTTAACAGTTTCTTGTAGTTTTCTTTGTATAGATCTTTTGTCTCTTTAGTTAAATTTATTCCTAAGTATTTTATTCTTTTAGTTGCAATTGTAAATGGAATTCATTTCTTGATTTCCCCCTCAGATTGTTCATTATTAGTGTATAGAAACACTACAGATTTTTGAATGTTGATCTTGTAACCTGCCACTTTGCTGTACTCGTTTATTAGCTCTATTAGTTTTACTGTGGATTTTTCAGGGTTTTCGACATATAGTATCATATCATCTGCAAACAGTGAGAGTTATACTTCTTCCTTTCCAATTTTGATGCCTTGTGTTTCTTTTTCTTGTCTAATTGCTCTGGCTGAAACTTCCAACACAATCTTGAATAACAGTGGTGATAGTGGACATCCTTGTCTTGTTCCTGATCTTAGGGGGAAAGTTTTCAGTTTTTCCCCTTTGAGGATGATATTAGCTGTGGGTTTTTCATATATTCTCTTCATCATTTTAAGGAAGTTCCATTGTATTCCTATTCTTTGAAGTGTTTTCAACAGGAAAGGATGTTGAATCTTGTCAAATGCCTTCTCTGCATCAATTGAGATGATCATGTGAGTTTTCTGCTTTGATTTGTTGATATGGTGTATTACATTAATTAATTTTCTTTGTTGAACCATCCTTGCATACCTGGGATGAATCCTACTTGGTCATGATGTATAATTCTTTTAATGTGTTGCTGGATTTGATTTGCTAGAATTTTGTTGAGGATTTTTGCATCTATATTCATTAGAGAGATTGGTCTATAGTTTTCTGTTTTTGTAATATCTTTGCCTGGTTTTGGCATGAGGGTGATGTTGGCTTCATAGAATGAGTTAGGTAGCTTTCCCTCCAGTTCAATTTTTTTGAAGAGTTTGACAAAAAAAAAAGAAGAGAGGATGCAAATAAATAAGATCAGAAATGGAAGAGGAGACATAAGGTTTGGTACTAATTCTTTTTTGAATGTTTGGTAGAATTCACATATGAAGCCGTCTGGTCCTGGACTTTTCTTTTTGGGAAGCTTTTTAATGACTGATTCAGTTTCTTTACTTGTGATTGGTTTGTTGAGGTCATCTATTTCATCTTGAGTCAAAGTTGGTTGTTCATGCCTTTCTAGGAAGTTGTCCATTTCATCTACGTTGTTGTATTTATTGGCATAAAGTTGTTCATAGCATCCTGTTATTACCTCCTTTATTTCTGTGAGGTCAGTGGTTATGTCTCCTCTTCCATTTCTGATCTTATTTATTTGCATCCTCTCTTCTTTTTTTTTGTCAACCTTGCTAAGGGCCTGTCAATGTTACTGATTTTCTCATAGAACCAGCTTCTGGTTTTATTGATTTTCTCAATTGTTTTCATGTTCTCAATTTCATTTATTTCTGCTCTAATCTTTGTTATTTCTTTCCTTTTACTTGCTTTGGGGTTAGTTTGCTTTCTTTCTCCAGTTCTTCCAAGTGGACAGTTAATTCCTGAATTTTTGCCCTTTCTTCTTTTTTGATATAGGCATTTAGGGCAATAAATTTCCCTCTTAGCACTGCCTTTGCTGCGTCTGATAAGTTTTAATATGTTGTGTTTTCATTTTCATTTGCCTCGAGATATTTACTGATTTCTCTTGTAGTTTCTTCCTTGACCCACTGGTTGTTTAAGAGTGTGTTGTTGAGCCTCCACATATTTGTGAATTTTCTGGCGCTCTGCCTATTATTGATTTCCAACTTCATTCTTTTATGATCTGAGAAAGTGTTTTGTATGATTTCAATCTTTTTAAATTTGTTGAGACTTGCTTTGTGATCCAGCATATGGTCTATTTTTGAGAATGATCCATGAGCACTTGAGAAAAAGGTGTATCCTGAAGTTGTGGGGTGTAATGTCTTATAAATGTCTGTTAAACTAGCTCATTTATTGTAGTATTCACATTCTCTGTTTCTTTATTGTTCCTCTGTCTAGATGTTCTGTCCATTGATGAGAGTGGGGAATTGAAGTCTCCAACTATTATGGTAGATGTGTCTATTTCCCTTTTCAGTGTTTGCAGTGTATTCCTCACGTATTTAGGGGCATTCCGGTTCGGTGCATAAATATTTATGATTGTTATGTCTTCTTGTTTAATTGTTCCTTTTATTAGTAGATAGTGTCCTTCTTTGTCTCTTTTAACTGTTTTACATTTTAAGTCTAATTTGTTGGATATTAGTATAGCTACTCCTGCTCTTTTCTGGTTGTTATTTGCATGAAATATCTTTTCCCAACCTTTCACTTTCAACCTATGTTTATCTTTGGGTCTAAGATGTGTTTTTTGTAGACAGCATATAGAAGGCTCCTGTTTTTTAATCCATTCTGCCAGACTATGTCTTTTGATTGGGGAGTTCAATCCATTAACATTTAGTATTATTACTGTACGGGTAGTACTTTCTTCTACCATTTTGCCGTTTGGATTTTATATGTCATATCTAATTTTCCTTCTTTCTACACTCTTCTCTATACCTCCTTCTTTTGTGTTTTCGTATCTGTTCCTAGTGCTCCCTTTAATATTTCTTGCAGAGCTGGTCTCTTGGTCACAAATTCTCTCAGTGATTTTTTTGTCTGAATATGTTTTAATTTCTCCCTCATTTTTGAAGGACAGTTTTGCTGGGTATAGAATTCTTGGTTGGCAGTTTTTCTCTTTTAGTAATTTAAATATATCATCCCACTGTCTTCTCGCCTCCTTGGTTTCTGCCGAGAAATCTACACATAGTCTTATTGGGTTTCCCTTGTATATGATGGATTGCTTTTCTCTTGCTGCTTTCAAGATCCTCTCTTTCTTTTTGACTTAATTCTGATTAGTAAGTGTCTTGGAGAACGTCTATTTGGATCTGTTCTCTTTAGGGTACGCTGCACTTCTTGGTTCTGTAATTTTAAGTCTTTCATAAGAGTTGGGAAATTTTCAGTGATAATGTCCTCCATTCGTTTTTCTCCTCCTTTTCCCTTCTGTTCTCCTTCTGGGACACCCATAACACGTATATTAGTGTACTTCATATTGTCATTCAATTCCCTGAGTCCCTCCTCATATTTTCCGAGTATTTTCTTTTGCTTGTCGGATTTCAGATATCCCATCCTCCAGTTTACTAATCCTATGTTCTGCCTCTTGAAATCTGACATTGTAGGTTTCCATTGTTTTCTTCATCTCTTCTACTGTGCCTTTAATTCACATAAGTTCTGTGATTTTTTTCAGACTTTTGATTTTTTTAAATTATTTATTAATTTAAAAAATTAAGAACAAAAACATAAACATATCATTCCATTCTACATATATAATCAGTAGTTCTCAATATCATCACATAGTTTCATATTCATGATTTCTTAGAACATTTGCATCAATTCAGAAAAAGAAATAAAAAGACAACAGAAAAAGAAATAAAACGATAATAGAGGGAAAAAAAAGATTGTACATACCATACCCCTTATCCCTTGCTTTCATGTATCACTAGCATTTCAAACTAAATTTATTTTAACATTTGTTCCCCCTATTATTTATTTTTATTCCATATGTTCTACTCATCTGTTGACATGGTAGATAAAGGGAGCATCAGACACAAGGTTTTCACAATCACACAGTCACATTGGGAAAGCTATATCATTGTTCAATCATCATGAAGAAACATGGCTACTGGAACACAGCTCTACATTTTCAGGCAGTTCCCTCCAGCCTCTTCATTACATCTTTGACCTGACCTGCGGGACAGACGAACCTGGACCTGAGGGAGGGAGTGAGAATGGATGGGACAAGAGACACAGAGAATGGAGACAAGACAGGATTCTGATCAAGTCTCGTTTATTGAGGGCAAATCCAGGGTATTTATGCAGCAAGAAAGGGGAGGTGACTTGTATCGGGCGTTAGCAGAGGTTGGGCGTTACCCTGCGGTTAAGCAACCAATCAGCAGAGACTAAGATGAGAAAGGCAGATTAGCTAAGGCTGGTCAGCTGATTTCAGGGAAGGGCAGAGCAGAAGTGAGGAAATAGAAACTTAACTTTGAGATAGGAACTTAACTTGAGTTAGTACCTATGATGGCGTCAGACCACAAGATGGCCGGCACCCTGCCGGTGCCATAAGCAGTTTCCCACAGGTCCCCCTTTTTTATTATTTTCAAAAAAGGTGGAGACTGCGACAACAGCCTATCCCAAGGGGACTGTGCCTGTCTTAGGTTGGGACACCACAAAGTAGGCAACCTGAAACCTTACCCGTCATGGAGGCTTAGGGGAGCATGAGGCCAGGCCTCTGTCTTAGGTGGTAGATTGCTCAGACTAAGGTGTCCAATTGCCCGTCATTGGCTATCCAGTCCAGCACTGTGGAATGTGCAGATGGAGTGTCTTTTATAGGTATTCATCAAGATTACCATCGCAATCTGCTGTGTCTAGTCTATGATAATGGACTTGGAGGGGCTGCATTTTTATGGCTTCAATTTGTTGTTTTAAGAAGGCCATCAATTTATTGAAGAGGATAGGTCCTAGCGAAATTAGTATTAGTAAGCCAAGCAAGGGTCCTAGAAGTGGGAGAAAATAAGGCAATGGCCCATTAAACCCGCTCCACAGAGGGGTCTCAGCCAGTTCTTTTCTTCTTTTCATCAGATCTTCTTGCAGCTTCTTAATTTTGTCTCTGACGATGCCTGACTTGTTGGCATAGAAGCAGCAGCATTCCTGTAAAGCCAAGCATACTCCCCCATGCTTTGCGGTTAATAAATCTAATCCTCTCTGATTTTGTAGGACTACCTCGGCAAGGGAGTCTAATTGGTCTTGAATATCCTGAATAGTGCCTAATAAAGTTTGCACATCCTCAATTAATTGTTTGGATAATTTAGTATACTGAGTGATAGAAATCCCTAAACCAGCAGATCCAACAGTTAAAGCTCCAGCAATGCCTATCGTAGCCAGGAAGGGAAGCATCTGCACGGCCCTTTTGTGGCAGCCAGCAATAAGGTCTAGTTTGGGGATAGGTACTGGCTCCTTCCTTCTGATGACATCAATGTTAGGAAGGAGTATACCTAAAACACACAACCCAGTCCAGTTTTGTGGGAGTGTAGTCCTTCCCTATTCTGGCGTCATTGCCGCTGCAGTTGTTTAGTTGGAGCTTAGAGTTGCCTAAGCCTTCAGGCGGCTTAAACATTAAATCTGTGCGAGCCAATTTAGTAAAATAGTAAGTTTTGTTATTGCTTTTGTTTATACACTGCAAATACGCCGTATAGCATTGAGCATTAATAGAGGGATATATTGTGGTACAATTACACTTTGGTAATACCCCATTAACGGGGAATTCTAGGTCAGGAGGCTTCAAACAAACCCATCTTTGATAATTCCCTACCTCGGAGGCGTGACCAATTAATAAATAGGCTACCTTCTCACCACAATTTCGCTGCAACGCGTACGTTCCAGTCAAAGGTGTGGCTTCAATTTCCTCGTAGCAGTTGCAAGCGCTGGCATGAATTTTATTTACCAGCTTTCTGATGGCCTGTGGGTCATCCCAGCCACCATAAGAGCCTTTTAGGAGTAAACCCAAGATGATAAGTATGCAGGGTATTATTCCTGATGGAGCCATCTTTGATTACAGTGCTACTGGCCCGCTCTAGAAAGGGAGACAAGCTAACGTAGCAAAGCACCCTACTGCGCATAAATATGCTACAGCGATCAAAATTCTTTCTAATGGATTCCAATCTTTAGGGTCAACTGTCGCTAGTCCGGCTGCAAACAGCAGGGCTAGGAAGCCAATTGGCAGCAAGAGCCAGCAATTCATGTGACACTGGTGGGGGGGTTACCAGTAGGGTTAAGTTCTTGGATTTCGGCCGTGCGTAGGCTAGTCGTCTCCAGGTGGGCTATAGCAGGGCTCGCAGGTTGGTTAGCGGGCTTCAGCTGTGATGGAAAAGGGAGGGAGAATAATAGCCTCTCTCAGGGCGATTTCTTTGCCCTGGACAAATTGTTATTGTCTATTTGTTTTACTAATTGTTATGGCAGCCATCTGGCTGAATCTAATTCTTTAGAATATATGCAGACTGATCCTCTGCCCCATATTAGAACAGGATCTGGCCCATGCCACGTATTATCCAATGGGTCTTTCTATAGCACTGGAGCATAACTTTTGCTTGACTCTGCATGCCAGAAGCGTTCGGCTGCCGAGCGCTCGTTGTTGTCCAAATTAAAAAATTTTAAATGAAAAGAGAATGGGATAATAAATTCCTGGGGGATCCCTTCCTGGGGGATCCCTTAATAGGATACCACTCCCCCCTTTTAAATTTTTCAATAGTGTTTTTCAAGGACAGGTGTGCTCGCTTTATTATGCCATGTCTTTGTGGGTTGTAGGGGATGGCTGTAGTATCTTTAATATTTAATTGTTGATAGAACTTAGCAAAAACACTACCGGTATATTCAGGACCATTATCTGTCTTTTAGCAATTAAAGTTATATGTTTTATAATATACATTACCCATTTAGTTATTATTTTCATCCGGGTTGATATGTTTGGGTTTATTCTCTTCGAGGGAATCCAAATTAAGGTTCCATCACCTGTAATGATAAGAGGAAATCCCCTACCCACACCTTTATCATGCTTGGTTTTCATAGATCATTTTAAATATTTTTCTAATAGATCAGCTACAGTTGCAGTTCTATTTGAGTTATATTGCTTTAATTCCAAATTATTAAAATGTTGTTCTGCAGGGGTGTGTGATGAATTATCATAAATGTTTAAAGAATTTAAAGTAAACAGTGCGTTTGCTAATTGATATTTTGGTGTACATATTTTCATAACATCATCCTCCTGATTTTTTCCTTTTCGTTTTATGAGCATAGACTTTAGGGTCCAGTTTGTTTATTTAATAATTCATTGCCCAGAGGGATTATGTGGAATTCCTGTGATATGAGTAATATGAAAAGTAGTATAAAATTTATGAAATTGCTTTCTTATATAAACAGGACTATTGTCCATTTTAATAGATTGAGGGCATCCCATAACAGCAAAAGCATTAAGTAAATGTGATCGAACATGGCAGAAATGTTCTCCAGATTATGTGGTAGCCCAGATGAAATGAGAACAAGTGTTCAGGATAACATGTACATACTGCATTTTATCAAAATGTAAAATATGAGTAATATCTATTTGCCATAATTTATTTGCTTTTTGATTTTGAGGATTAACCTCTGATGCAAATGGGAGTGCATTTAAATGCCACATGTTGGACAGGTCTTAACAACCTCTTGAGCTTGCTGTTTAGATAAAGATGGAAATTTCTCTCTCAGCCCTTTGCTATTAATATGTTAATTTGTGAAATGTTGTGGGGTCCTGAATTATTTCCACAAGAGTATCTGCTTGCTGATTTTGTAATGATAAGGACCTTTAAGATTAGTATGAGCTCTTATATGCATGATAAAAAGAGGAGTAATTTGACTTTTGACTAATGTTTGTAAATGTAAAAACATTCAGGACAGTTCATCTTCTTTAAATACGAAGCTGTCTCAATGTGAGTAACTGTTTGGCAAACATACTTAGAATTATAAACAATATTAAGAGATTGTGGAAAATTTTGCAATACCTGAATTACAGCTGCTAATTCAGTACACTGGGCTTAGGCATAAGGTGTTTTTTATCTTTCGTTTTTTCTTGGGGTGACACATGTAGCCTGCTTATTATTGCTACTATTAGTAAAGATGGTAATGGCTTTTTCTAGTAGGGAGGCACTAATTATTTTAGGCAAAATACATTGTGTTCTTTTTAGAAATTGTAAAAGTTTTATTTATTTATTTATTTAAAAAAATTTAACAAATGAACAAAAACATTTCTAACATATTATTTCGTTTATATATATAATTAGTAATTCACAATATTATCATATAGTTGCATATTCATCATCATGATTAAGAAATTATAAAAGTTTTGATACAGGTAAATGATTATCAGTTTGTCCTTTAAAATTATTTAATGCTATTTGCCAAGAGCTATTGAAGATAAATAGACTCTGAACCTCTTCCTTTGTGAGATCACACACTATGTGATTAGGATCGTGACTTCTTAATTGATATTTTTGGTGATTATTGGCTATTAAAGAAATGATTTTTTTTTTTGCAAATATGTATTTAAACATTTTTGTTGATTGTTTGGTAAAAAAATTTATTTTAAAACATCATCTTGCCAAAATAGGCCTGTGGGAGATTGCAAGGTAAAGAAAATAATAAAATTAACAGGTCTTTCTACATTTATTTGAGCAAGTTGTCCTTTTTGAATGCATTGTTCAATTAATTTTAATTCTTGTTAAGCTACAGCTGTTAATTGCCTTTTGCTTATAAATCAGAATCTTCTTGTAAAATATTAAACAAGTTTTACAACACATAATTAGGAATTTTTAAAGTTGACAAGTAGCAAAATTGAAAGCAGAGTGTTAATAGTGATATGCATTCGTAGTAAATGATTAGATTTTGTAAAATGAATTTATTGGATTGATTGAAAAGGAATGCAGGGATGAGGAGTCTTTATAATTGGTTGTGTGTTTTTGCTAATTTAAAATTGATTGCATACAATTTGTGTGATATATATATATATATATATATATATATATATATATATTTTGTTATAATAGTGGTCAAATTCCAATTTGCTTACATGACCGGGCCCAGTTTGGTCCTCTGGGAACTGGCTAGGGACCAAGAGGAGCTTTCTGGGACCTAGATATCTTTATGAAATTACATCTCTGTTGGGGAGGATAGCCAGTCCTCCCAGCTAGAGTGCACATTTTAATTGTTTCTTTTCAAGGTCATGTGATAGCAACATGAGCTGCATGTAATGGCAACATTAGGTGAATAGAACAGATTCCACAAGTATAATAATAGGAAACATTACAGCCTTTATGCTGAAACCAATAACATTTTTGTGTGACATGTTTAAAAAGTTTCTTAAGTAGAGCATCAGAAGCCTCCATATCCGTGGAGTGTAACAATTCCTTAAGTAAATATAAATATTCCCGTTGTATGGACGGTGAGTTGCCCATTATAAAACATAAATCTAAAAGCCCTCCCAAATTCCAGGAGGCGTGTACCCTTTTGGTTTCTTAATAAAGGAATATTCCTATGCTGTGACATAAAACATAAATCGAAAGTCCCTCTTAAATTCCGGAGGCACCAAGTCCCTCCCCTATTCCAGGAGGTGCCTTACCTCTTGTGGGAACCAGGGACAAACTTCTTTTAAAAATTCAAAAAATTTTAACAAATCTTTAACTTTAACCTTTACTCCCCGTGTCTTTAAAGCATCTTTTAAACCTTCTACAAAAGTTTCATGCTGACTAATTTCTTGTCCCATAATCGCTGACCACTTACCAAGGTCCTTTCTGCAGGGCAGATTCCCCCACAGCGTCCTCTCTACTTACCGAGGTCCTGGCTTCAGGGCAGGTTCCCCCACAGCGTCCTCTATGTTGCTTTACTGAGCGTTGCTCCTTTAGGCCTCTTTCACTGTCAGCATTCTTCACTGGACCCCTCATACTCAGGTCCCTGTTCGGGCACCACTTGACCCGACCCGCGGGACAGACGAACCTGGACCTGAGGGAGGGAGTGAGAATGGATGGGACAAGAGACACAGAGAATAGAGACAAGACAGGATTCTGATCAGTTCTCGTTTATTGAGGGCAAATCCAGGGTATTTATGCAGCAAGAAAGGGGAGGTGACTTGTATCGGGCGTTAGCGGAGGTTGGGTGTTACCCTGCGGTTAAGCAACCAATCAGCAGAGACTAAGATGGGAAAGGCAGATTAGCTAAGGCTGGTCAGCTGATTTCGGGGAAGGGCAGAGCAGAAGTGAGGAAATAGAAACTTAACTTTGAGATAGGAACTTAACTTGAGTTAGTACCTAAGATGGTGTCAGACCACAAGATGGCCAGCACACTGCCGGTGCCAATAAGCAGTTTCCTACACATCTTGAATAAAAAAAGGTGATATCTACTTAATGCGTAAGAATAACCTCCAGGATAACCTCTCGACTCTGGAATCTCTCAGCCATTGACACTTTGTCTCAGTTCACTCTTCCCCCTTTTGGTCAAGAAGATTTTCTCAATCCCTTGATGCTGAGTCTCAGCTCATTCTAGGATTTCTGCCCCACATTGCCAGGAAGGTCCACAACCCTGGGAGTCATGTCCTACGTAGACAGGGGGAGGGTGGTGAGTTTGCTCATCATGTTGGCTGGAGAGAGAGGCCACATCTGAGCAACAAAAGAGGCTCTCTTGGGGGTGACTCTTAGGCCTAAATTTTAAGTAGACTTAACCTATCCTTTGTGGGGTTAAGTTTCATATGAACAAACCCCAAGACTAGGGGCTCAGCCTATAGCTTTGGTTGTCCACACTGCTTGTGAGAATATCAAGAATTCAACTTGGGGAAGTTGAATTTCTCCCCATTCTCACCATTCCCCAAAGGGGGCTTGCAAATACTTTTCCAGTCACTGGTCAAATCACTCTGGGATTCAGCAGGGCATCACTCTGGACAAACCAACAAAATCTCATGTCCTACCTGAGATTCCAAGTACTTATGACATTCAATCAAACTATCTACATGAGTTATATTAGGAAATGCTCTAGTCAAAATATAAACTTTGTAACAGATAAACATTTTTTGCTTTAGTCTCACACATAAGGTGACATTTTAAAGTATTAATTATCATCTATTTTCAACACCCTGCAAATAATGACATTCCTTTGTTCTTCCTCATGCAAAAACATTTTTAAAATTTGTACATTGTACATTTCACTATTATTATACACTCTAGGCATTCCTAGATTATACCATCTCTATCTTTACCATCTATCTTTCTTTCTGATTTCATTTATGTCCCCAGCCCTCCTCCCTCTATCATTCTCACATGCAGCTTCATTCAGTGTTTTAACATAATTACATTACAGTTAGGTAGTATTGTGCTGTCCATTTCTGAGTTTTTATATTCAGTCCTGTTGTACAATCTGTATCCCTTCAGCTCCAATTACCCAATATCTCACCCTATTTCTATCTCCTGTTGGTCTCTGGTACCAAGGAAATATTCCAAGTTTATTCACTAATGTCAGTTCATATCAGTGAGACCATACAGTATTTATCCTTTTGTTTCTGGCTAATCACACTCAGCATAATGTCCTTAAGGTCCATTCATGTTGTTATATACTTCATAACTTTATTCTTTCTTACCGCTGTATATATTCCATCTTATGTAAATGTCACAGTTTGTTTAGTCAACTGTCTGTTGATGGACATTTTGGCTGCTTCCATCTCTTGGTAATTGTAAATAATGCTGCTATAAACATTGGTGTGTAAATGTCCATTTGTGTCCTTGGCCTCGTGTCCTTTGAGTACAGACAGCATATAGATGGGTCCTGTTTTTTAATCCATTCTGCCAGATTATGTCTTTTGATTGGAGAGTTTAATCCAAATAGATCCAAATAGACATACTCCAAGATGTTATTACTGCATGGGTAGTACTTTCTTCTACTATTTTGCCTTCTGGATTTTATATGACATATCTAATTTTCCTTCTTTTTACCTTTACTCATAGTCTTCCTTTCTACACTCTTCTCCACACCTCTCTCTTCTGTCTTCATATCTGTCTGTAGTGTTCCCTTTAGTATTTCTTGCAGAGCTGGTCTCTTGGTCACAAATTCTCTCAGTGATTTTTTTGTCTGAAAATGTTTTAATTTTTCCCTCATTTTTGAAGGACAGTTTTGCTGGATATAGAATTCTTGGTTGGCAGTTTTTCTCTTTTAATAATTTAAATATATTATCCCACTGTCTTCTCGCCTCCATGGTTTCTGCTGAGAGTTCTGCACATAGTCTTATTGGGCTTCCCTTGTATGTGATGGATTGCTTTTCTCTTGCTGCTTTCAAGATCCTCTCTTTCTCTTTGACCTCTGACATTCTGATTAGTAAATGCCTTGGAGTATGTCTATTTGGATCTATTCTCTTTGGGGTACTCTGCACTTCTTGGATCTGTCATTTTAAGTCTTTCATAAGAGTTGGGAAATTTTCAGTGATAATTTCCTCCATTAGTTTTTCTTCTCCTTTTCCCTTCTGTTCTCCTTCTGGGACACCCACAACACGTATATTCATGCGCTTCATGTTGTCATTCAATTCCCTGAGTCCCTGCTCATATTTTTCCATTTTTTTCCTATGGTTTCTGTTTCTTGTTGGATTTCAGATGTTCCATCCTCCAGTTTTGAAATCCTATGTTCTGTCTCTCGAAATCTACCATTGTAGGTTTCCATTGTTTTTTTTTTATCTCTTCTACTGTGTCTTTCATTCCCATAAGTTCTGTGATTTGTTTTTTCAGACTTTCAGTTTCTTCTTTTTGTTCTTTCCTTGCCTTCTTTATATCCTCCCTCAATTCATTGATTTGGTTTTTGATGAGGTTTTCCATGTCTGTTCGTACATTCTGAATTAATTGTTTCAGCTCCTGTATGTCATTTGAATTGTTGGTTTGTTCCTTTGACTGGGCCATATCTTCAATTTTCCTAATGTGATTTGTTATTTTTTGCTGGTATCTAGGCATTTAATTACCTTAATTAGTTTATTCTGGAGATTGCTTTCCCTTCTTTTACCTAGGGTTTTCTTGCTGGATGAATTTGTTGTCTATCTGTTCTTTGACATTCCGTTCAGCTTTATCTGGACCTTTAGCTTAAGTTTTGTTTAACAGAGGAGAATTTTTCAGTTCTTGTTTTCTTGTTTCTTGCCCTACTTGTGTGGTGCCTTCCCCCCCCACACACACACTTAGGAGGGTCTACTTAGACATTATATACCCCAGCCAGATTTTCCCAGACCAAACTGGCCTCCTATCAGGAGGAAAGAGTCACCTGCGTCAGTTTTCCCTGAGGGTGAGACTCAGCAGGTTGAAAGACTTTCCTGTGAAGTCTCTGGACTCTGTTTTTCTTATCCTGCCCTGTGTTTGGCACTTGTCTGACTACCCTCCCTCAGTTCATTGATTTGATCTTATGCTGGAGTCCCACCAGCATAAGATGATGCTATACCTTTAACTTTGGCAGACTCTCCCTGCTGGGGGCGTGGTGGAGACAGAGGAGAGGTTGTAGGCTGGTTTTAATGGCTTCAAACTACCAAGCCCTGGTGTCTGAATTCCTTGATGGAGGGATTCCACCTGAGTTGGGCTTCACCCCTCCGCTGGGGAAGTCACAGGCTCCAGACAAGGCCCCAAAAGAGCTCACTTCTGCCTATGCCTGGGGCAGTTGCAGCCTGAAAAGTCCTGCCGCTGTATCCAGAGGCAGTCAAGCCTTTGTAGATACACAGCCACAAAAATCTCTGTTTCCTTCTTTTTTATTTTTCCCCTTTTTCTGTCAGTCCTGCCCCCTTGGTGCTGGGGCAAAAATGAACAACCTCTGCTTTGATCAGGTTCACTTAAGCTGGAGGCCTATTTTTAGTAGTCAGAATTTGTTAATTAGTTCCACAATTGGCATTTGATTGTGCCCAGTCCCTGCTGCTGGTAAAGTCCTTTCCTTTCCCCTCTGGGAAACGGCCTGTGGGGGAGGGGAGCTGGCCGCTGCAGCTTTGGGAACTCACGGTTGGGGGGGTGCTTGTAGCGGGTCCAGCTGGTCCATACTGGGGTACGCTGTGTGTCTGGTCACTGACGTGGCCCCAGGAGCTGTTCTGTACTGTTTCTGGTTATTTAGTAGTTGTTCTGGACGACGAACTAAAACGCGCACGTTGTTAAGCCACCATCTTGACCCGGAAGAGACTTTCGATTTTTTGTTGTTGTTGTTCATTCCTTGCTTTCTTTATACCCTCCCTCAGTTCATTGATTTAATTTTTGATGAGTTTTTTTGTGTCTGTTCGAACATTCTGAATTGTTTCAAGTTCTGTATCTCATTTCAATTGTTGATGTGTTCCTTTGACTGGGCCATTTCTTCAATTTTCCTAGTGTGATTCATTATTTTTTGCTGGAGTCTGGGCATTTAATTACCTTAATTAGTTTATTCTGAAGATTGTTTTCACTTTTTTTCCCTAGGATTTTCTTGCTGGATGACTTTGTTGTCTATCTGTTCTTTGACCTTTAGTTCAGCTTATTCTAGTCCTCTATCTTAGGTTTTGTTTAATAGATCAGAATTTTTCAGTTTTTTTTTTGTTTGTTTCTTGCCCTGCCTGTATGGTTCCTTTCCCCCACCCCTTGGGAGGGTCTATTTAGGTATTATAGACTCTAGTCAGATTTTCGCAGACCAAACTGTTCTCCTCTCAAGAGGAAAGAGTCACCTGCATCAGTTTTCCCTGATGGTGAGACCCAGCAGATTAAAAGATTTTCCTATGTAGTTTCTGGACTCTGCGTTTTTCCTACCCTGCCCACTATGTGATGCTTTTCTGCCTGCACGTCCCACCTTTGATTTGGTACCTTTTACTTCAGAAGACTTTCTGTGCTGGGGGTGTGGTGGAAACAGAGGATTGCTTTAATTGCTTCCCTTTTCTAGACTCTGGGGTCTGAATTCCTTGAGGAAGGGATTCCACCTGAGCTGGGCCCCACCCCTCTCCTGGCGAAGGCACAGGCTCCAGATAAGCTCTCAAACAAGCCCATTTCTGCCTATGCCTGGGGCAGTGGAGCCTGAGAAGCCTTGCAGCTATATCCAAAGAGTAACCACTCCATACAAACACAGCCACAAAAGAGAAAAAGAAAAGTCCTTTTCAGAGCTGGACTCTGTTCCTCAGGTTTGCCAATCAAGAGCTTACGTTGGTATGTTGCTCTGTATCTCCAGGTCCTATGTGCCCCCTCCTTTCCTGCAGGGCCCAGACCTTTTCAGATCCAAAAAAACCTGTTTTTTTTTTTTTTTCTTTTTTCTTTTTCTGTCAGCCCTGCCCCCTCTGCAGCAGGCAAAACCCAGCGACATCCGCTTTTACTCAAGGTTCAGCTGAGCTGGGGGCCTATTTTTAGTAGTCAGAATTTGTTAATTAATTTTACAATTGGTTGTTTGCTCAGCCCCTGCTGCTAGTAAAGTCTCTTTCCTTTCCCTTCTGGGAAGCAGCCCGTGGGGGAGGGGTTGCTGGCCGCTGCAGTTTGAGAAATTCATGGTTCTGGGTGGGCTCGCAGCCGATCCAGCTGCTCCAGACTGGGGTATGCTGTCGTGGTCTCAGCAATTATTCTGTACTGTTTCTGGCTATTTATTAGCTGCTCTGAGGAAGAACTAAATCCCACACCTCGCTAAGCTGCCATCTTGGCTCCTCTCCCGGTTTTTCTCTTTTAGCATTTTAAGTATATCATATCACTATCTTCTCACCTCCATAGTTTCTGCTCGGCGATCTGTGCATAATCTTATTGCTCTTCCCTTATATGTGATGGATTACTTTTCTCCTGCTGCTTTCAAGATTCTGTCCTTCTCTTTGACATCTGACATTCTGATTAGTAAGTATCTTGGAGTACATCTATTTGGATGTATTCTCTTTGGGGTATGCTGCAGTTCTTGGATCTGTAATTTTAAGTCTTTTGTAAGAATTGGGAAAATTTTCAGTGGTAATTTCCTCCATTAGTTTTTCTCCTCCTATTCCCTTGTCTTCTCCTTCTGGGACACCCATAACACGTATATTGGTGTGCTTCATGTTGTCATTCAATTCCCTGAGTCCCTGCTCATATTTTTCCATTCTTTTCCCTGTATTTTCTTTTTGCTTGTTGGATTTCAGATGTCCCATACTCAAGTTCATTAATCCTATCTTTTCTGCCTCTTGAAATCTAACATTGTATGTTTCTATCCTAGTTTTCTAGCTGCCGGAATGCAACACACCAGAGATGGATTGGTTTTAGTAAAAGGGTATTTTTGTTAGTTCTTCAGAGGAAAGGCAGCTAACTTTCATCTGAGGTTCTTTCTTATGTGGGAAGGCTCAGGGTAATCTCTGCTGGCCTCTGTCCAGGCCTCTGGGTTCCAACAACTTTCCCTGGGATGATTTCTTTCTGCATCTCCAAAGCCCTGGGCTGAGCCACGAGTGCTGAGATGAGGTATGCTGAGCTGCTTGGGTTGTGCTACATTGAGCTCTCATTGAAGCACCAGCCAATTAACTCAAACGTCATTCATTACAGCAGCCACACCTCCTAGCTGACTGCAGATATAATGAGCAACAGATGAGGTTCAGGTACCATTGGCTTATGTCCACAGCAACAGAACTAGGCACGTTCACCTGGTCAAGTTGACAACTGAATCTAACTACCAGTTTCCATTGTTTTTTTTTTCATCTCTTCTGTGCCTTTCATTCCCATAAGTTCTGTGATTTGTTTTTTCAAACTTTTGATTTCTACTTTTTGTTCATTCTTTGCCTTCTTTATATCCTCTCTCAGTTCATTGATTTGATTTCTGATGAGGTTTTCCATGTCTCTTTGAACATTCTGAATTAATTGTTTCAACTCCTGTATCTCATTTGAGTTGTTGGTTTGTTCCTTTGGTTGGCCATATCTTCAATTTTCCTAATATGATTTGTTATTTTTGTCTGGCATCTAGGCATTCAATTTCCTTAATTAGTTTATTATGGAGATTGTTTTCACTTTTTTTTTTCCTTGCATTTTCTTGCTGGATGACTTTGTTGTCTGTCTGTTCTTTGATATTCAGTTCAGCTTATTCTAGACCTCTAGCTTAGGTTTTGTTTAACAGATCAGAATTTTTCGGTTCTTGTTTTCTTGTTTCTTGCCTTGCCTGTATGGTGCCTTTCCACCCCCCCTTAGGAGGGTCTACTTAGGTATTATGGACCCCAGTCATATTTTCCCAGACCAAACTGGCCTCCTCTCAGAAGAGAATCACCTGCGTCAGTTTTCCCTGAGGGTGAGACCCAGCAGGTTGAAAGACTTTCCTATGAAGCCTCTGGACTCTGTGTTTTTCCTATCCTCCCTGATATGTGGTGCTTGTCTGCCTGCGGGTCCCACCAGCATAAGGTGGTGCGGTACCTTTAACTTCAGCAAACTCTCCCGGCTGGGGGCGAGGAGAGCTTGTAGGCTGGCTTTAATCACTTCACTTTTCCAGGCCCTCAGGTCTGAACTCCTTGAGGGAGAGACTCCACCTGACCTGGGCCCCACCGGTCTCCTGGGGAAGGCACAGCCTTCAGACAAACTCTCAAATAAGCTTAATTCTGCCCATGCCTGGGGCAGTTGGAGCCTGAGAAGCCCTGCAACTGTATCCAAAGAGCAGTCAAGGCATAGAAACAGCCATTAAAAAGAAAAAAAAAAAATCCTTTTCAGAGCAGGTCCCCCGTTTCTCAGGTTTGCCAATAAATAGCTTAAGTTGGTGCGTTGCTCTGTGTATCTCCAGGTCCTATGTGCCCCGTCCTTTCCTTCAGGGCCCAGATCCTTTCAAGTATTTTGTGCTGTCTGATAAAAAAGAAACACCTCTTTTTTTTTTTTTCCCACCAGAACTGTCCCCTCTGCACTGGGGTGAAAACCAGCAACCTCAACTTTTACTCGAAGTTCAGCTGGGCTGGGGGCCTATTTTTAGTAGTCAGAATTTGTTAATTCCACAATTGAAGCTTGATTGTGCTCAGCCCCTGCTGTTAGTAAAGTCTCTTTCCTATCACCTCTGGGAAGCAGCCTGTGGGGGAGGGGCGCTGGCCTCTGCAGCTTGGGGGACTCACAGTTCTGGATGGGATCGCAGCTGGTCCAGCTTGTCCAGACTGGGGTACATTGTGTGTCTGGTCACTGCTGTGGCCCCAGCAGTTGTTCTGTACTGTTCCTGGCTATTTACTACCTGCTCTGGAGGATGAACTAAATTCCATTCCTCACTAAGCCGCCATCTTGGCTCAGATCTGGTACCTAACTTTTGAAATGTTTTTAGCAGGAAAGGATGCTGGATTTTGTCAAATGCTTTTTCAGCATGAATATGATCATGTGATTTTTCCCTTTTGATTTGTTAATGTTCTGTATTATGTTGATTGATTTTCTTACATTGATCCACCCTTGCATTCCTGGTATGAATCTGTCTTGAACATGATGTATAATTCTTTTAATGTGGTGTTGGATATGATTTGCTAGTATTTTGTTAAGAATTTTCACATCTATGTTCATTAGGGAGATTGGTCTGCATTTTTTTTTCTTGTATTGTCTTTATCCGATTTTGGTATTACAGTAATGTTAGTTTCATAAAATGAGTTAGGTAGCATTCCTTTCTCTTCAATATTTTGGAAGAGTCAGAGCAGGATTGGTGTTAGTTCTTTCTGACATGTTTGATAAAATTCCCTTGTGAAGCCATCTGATCCTGGGCTTTTTTTTTGTGGGAAGATTTTTGATGACTGAGTGGATCTCTTTACTTGCAATTGACTTTTTGAGATTTTCTCTTTCTTCTTGAGTCAGTATAGGTAATTTCGTGTGTTTCTAGGAATTTGTCCATTTCATCTAAGTTGTCTAGTTTGTTGGCAAATAGTTGTTCATAATATTCTCTTACGACTTTTAAAATTTCTTCATGATCTGTAGTAACAACCACCCTCTCATTTCTGATTTGGTTTACTTGTGCCCTCTCTATTCTTTGTTAGACTAGGTAGGTGACCATCAACTTGATTAATTTTCTCAAAGAACTAACTTTTAGTTTTGTTGATATTTTCTGTTGTTTGGTTGTTCTCTAGCTTGTTTATTTCTGCTTTGACCTGTATTATTTCCCTTCTTTTATTTGCTTTGGGGTTAGTTTGCTGTTTTTTTCTCTAACTTCTCCAGGTGAGCAGTTAAGTCCTCAAGTTTTACTCGTTCTTGTTTTTTAATTTAGGCATTTAGGGAAATAAATTTCCCTCTCAGCTCTGCCTTTCCTGCATCCCATGACTTTGTGTTTTGTTTTGTTTTGTTTTGTTTTGCATGGGCAGGCACTGTGAATCAAACCTGGGTCTCCAGCATGGCAGGCAAGAACTCTGCCTGCTAAGCTACTGTGGTATGCCTATCCCATAAGTTTTGATGTGTTGTATTCTCATTATTATTCATCTCCAGATATTTACCAATTTCTTCCTTGACCCACTGATTATTTAAGAATGTGTTGTTTAATCTCCATATATTTGTGAAAGCTCTGGTTCCTTGGTGGTTATTAATTTCCAACTTTGTTCCATTGTGATCAGAGAAAGTGCTTTGGATAATTTCAATCTTATTAAATTTATCGAGACTCAGTTTATGTCCCAGTATATGATCTATCCTGGAGAATGTTCTATGTGCACTAGAAAAGAATGCGTATCGTGGTATTTTGGGATGTAATGATCTATATGTATCTATTAAATCTAACTCATTTATCTTATTGTTTAGGTTCTCTATTTCAATGTTGATCCTCTGTGTGGTTGTTCTATCTATAGTGGAGAGTGGTGTATTGACGTCTTCCACTATTACTGTTGATATGTCTGTAGCTCCCTTCAATTTTTCCAGTATGTGCCTCATGTACTTTGGAACTTCTTCATTGGGAGCATACACATTTATGATTGTTATTTCTTCCTGATTAATTGTCCCTTTTATTAACATGTAGTATCTTTCTTTGTCTCTTTTGACATCTTTACATTTAAAGTTTTTTTTGTCTGCTATTAGTATAGCTACTTCTGCTTTCTTTTGGTTACAGCTTGCATAGAAGATCTTTTTCTATCCTTCCACTTTCAATCTAACTGTGCCCTTGAATCTAAGATACGTCTCTTGTAAACAGCATATAGATGGATTATGTTTTTTGATCCATTCTGTCAGTCTGTATCTTTTAATTGGTGAGTTTAGTCCATTAACATTCAAAGTAATTACTGTAAAAGCAGTTCTTCACTCCACCATCTTGTCCTTTGGTTTTTATTTGTCAGATCTGTGTATTATTTTCCTTCTCTCTCTCTTTTCCTTTAAATTACCTTTACTCATGTTCTTCAATTCTGTGTCCTCCTCCAGACCTCCTTCTCCTGTCTTTTTTTTATCAGCTGACAGGGCTCCCTTTAGTATTTCTTGTAGGTCTGGTCTCTTATTGACTAGTTCTCTCAATCTTTCTTGTCTTTGAAGATTTTAATCTCTCCCTCAATTTTGAAAAATAACTTGGCTGGATAAAGAATTCTTGGTTGAAAGCCTTTCTCATTCAGGATCTTAAAAATATACCACTGGCGGGCCGCGGTGGCTCAGCGGGCAAGAGTGCTTGCCTGCCGTGCCGGAGGACCCCGGTTCGATTCCCGGCCCCAGCCCATGTAAAAAACAAACAAACAAACAAAATATAATAAAACAAGAAAATGTTTAAAAATGTTTCCCTTTCTTCCTCCCTTCCTTCCTTCCATCCTTCCTTCCTTCTCTGTCTTTCCTTCCTTTCCTCCCTCTCTCTTAAAAAAAAAAAAAAAAATATATATATATATATATACCACTGCTTTCTTGCTTCCATGGTGCCTGTTGATTAGCCAGAGGTCAATCTTTTGTGTTATCCTTCTATGTAGTGGATTGCTTTTCTCATGCTATTTTCAGGACTTTCAGTTTCTCTTCAACACCTGAGAGTCTCATTAGTGTGTGTCTTGGAGTGGGCTTGTTTGGATTTATTCTATTTGGTGTTTGCTGGGCCTCTTTGATTTGCATATTTCTGTCTTTTTTAAAGGTTGGAAAGTTTTCTCCATTACATCTTCAACTAACTTTCCCAATCCTTTACTCTTTTATTCTCCTTCTGGGACACTGATACTTCTTATATTTGTGTGCCTCTTGTTGTCCATCATTTCCCTAAGATCTAGTTGAAATTTTTCCATATTTCTTCCCATTTGTTCTTTTGTGTGCTTTAGTTCTATTGTTTTATCTTTTAGCTCACTTATTCTTCCTTCTGCTTCTTCAAATCTGCTATTGTGTGTCTCCAGTGTATTTTTTATTTGGTTTACTGTTTCTTCATTTATGTAAGAGCTGCCATGTTTCTGTTTAACTTCCTGAATTCTTCTTTATTCTCTTCTAGTGTCTTCCTGATATCCTTTATTTCTTTATAAATATATTTGAGTAGTTGTTCCATAGTCTGTGTCCCCTCTGGAATTTTGATTTGGTTGTTTGGCTAAGTATTTCTGTTTGGATCTTCCTGTGCTTTATGATTTTCTGTTGTGTTCAGGGCATTTAATTATCTTGATATGGTTATTTCGCAAGTTGATTTCCCTCACTCTCCACCACATCAAAGTCCAGATCTCATGTAGATTAAGTTGAATAGATTCAACTTAAGGATCTATTAGAAGCTAGGCTGGGTGTACAGGTAGTCCAGTGGCAGAATGGCTGCCCACCATGCAAGAAACCCAGGCTCAACTCCCAGCCTATGCACAAACAAGAAAAAAATAAGAAGAAGAATGAGAAAAGAAAATGAGAAGGAAAAAGAGGTAATAAAGTAAAATAATAATATAGTAGAAATATGAAACACAAAAACAAGAACCACAACAAAATACACCTAACTCTATTAGGCACCAGCATCAAAAGGAGACACCCCAGGATATACTGGGAATTAAATCAGGCTAATTCCCAGCAGGGGGAGAGAAAAATAGTAACAGTAATAATAAAATAAATGAAATGGAATAATAAAAAATTATGTGAAATAGAATATAAAGCATAAAAATATAATATAAAATATCTATGAACATAAAAGAAAATTTAAAATAATGAAAAGGACAATTATGTTACTAATAAAAATGTATAGACAGAATATGTTTTAAAAGGGAGGAAAATAAAAAAAGTATATTAAGAGGAAGAAAAGTAAAAATAAACACCTAGGCAGAAAGGGAGTTAGCTTGTCTGCACCTACCCCTTCTTCCCAGCAGGTGGCGCCCATGAGGCTCCTTCTTCCTCAAGCTCTCCGTTCCCTGTCTCGTGCTACTGACCTGCACTTACTGGTTCTGGCCAGCAGATCGTGGGCTGGAGTTTCCTCCTCCCTCAGGCCAGCCCCTCCTGGCTGGATTGGTCGTTGTTAGCGAACTCAGCAAGGGGCTGCTCCTTCAGGGGGTCTGTTCCACCAGGGCGGCTGTTCCGCCAGAGGCAGCCAGCCGGCAAGTCTCTGTCAGGGGAATTGGGGAGCTGACCCGCACGTGAGAGATCAGTGGATTAGCTGATCTGCAGTGCTGGGTGGGCCTACTTGACACTGCGACTGCAGGATAGCTTTTTCCGCACTAGACTGGGTAATCACCCCCGAGGCCTGCCCCATGGAGGATGATTGCTGGCCTCCTGGCTCCCCCACGGGCGCTGTCCACTGCAACCACATTGGGAGGTTTCCCCAGCTGGCAGCTATGCAAACTGGAGCCAAGGAGGGTCAGTTTCCTCCTTATCGCACCTCCCTGGTACACTGCAGCTCACCCAGTGGGGATCATGTCATCTGACCCACTCGCTTTCCCCTGCTCCACCGATGCTTTCCTGCCCAAAACTACCTAATGACCCTCCTAATTATTCACACCCTGGGACCTGAAGGCCTGGGCATCTTCTCCCTGTCTCCTACCTTGTTTCACAGAGCAGGAGTGAACCCACTCCACTCCACTCTGCCATCTTGTATTTTGAGTTAGTTTTTATATAAGGTATGAGGTTTAGGTAGAGGTCCAGTTTTTTTGCCCTTAGATGTCCAGTTGTTCCAACACCATTTGTTGAAAAGATCTGTAGGAAAATTCTTTTTTTAACTTTTAAAATTGTGTAATATAACATATATACAAAGCAAAGAAATAAAAAAGCAGTAGATTTCAAAGCACTCTTCAGCAAGTGGTTGCAGGACAGATCCCAGAATTTGTCATGGGCTATCATACGATCTGTAGGCAAATTTTTGATGACTAATTTGAATCTCTTTACTTGTATTTGGCTTGTTGAGATCTTCTATTTCTCCTCGAGTCAGTATAACGTGTTTGTGTGCTTTTAGGAATTTGTCCATTTCATCTAGGTTGTCTAGTTTGTTGTCGTATAGTTGTTCATAATATCTTCTTCTGATTTTTTAAAAAATTTCTTCAGGGCCATGGTAATGACCCCACTCTCATGGGTTTATTTGTGTCCTCTGTTTTTTTTTTTTCTGTTCTTTTTCAGCCAAGCTAGGGTCCATCAATTTTATTGATTTTATCAAAGAACTAACTTTTGGTTTTATTGATTCTTCCTATTGTTCTTTTGTCCTCCAATTCATTTAATTCTGCTTTAATCTTTGTAATTTCTTGTCTTCTATTTGGGTTTAGTTAGTTAGGAGCGTTAAGTCCTTGATTTTTGCTTGTTCTTGCTTTTTAATATAGGCATTTAGGGCAATGAAGTTCCCTCCCAGCACTGCCTTTGCCACATCCCACAAGTTCTGATATGTTGTATTCTCATTTTCATTCATCTCCAGATAGTTACTGATTTGTCTTGCAATTTCTTCTTTGGCACAGTTTCAGAGTGCATTATTTAATTTGTGAAAGTTCGGGTTCTTTGGTGGTTATTGATCTCCAGCTTCATTCCATTGTGATCAGAGAAAATGCCCTGAATAATTCCAATCCCTTTAAATTTATAAAGATTTGTTTTATACCCCAACTTATGATCTATTCTGGAGACTGTTCTGTGAGCACTAGAAAAGATTGTATATCCTGGTGTTTGGGGTGTAATGATCTATATATGTCTGTTAGGTCTAATTCATTTATCAAACTGTTTAAGTTCTCTGTCTCCTTATTGATCCTCTGTCTGGTTGCTCCTATCTATAGAGGAGAATGGTGTGTTGAGGTCTCCTACTGTTGTTGAAACGTCTGTCGCTCCCTTTAGTTTAATTTTTTTTTTAACTTTTTTTATCGTACAATATAACATATATACAAAGCAAAGAAAGGAAGAAGCAATAGTTTTCAAAGCACTCTTCAACAACTTGTTACAGGACAGATCCCAGAGTTTGTCATGGGTTACCGTACCATCCTCCCAGATTTTTCCAACACCATTTGTTGAAAAGATCTGTAGGAAGATTTTTTTTTAACTTTTTTTATTGTATAATATAACATATATACAAAGCAAAGAAATAAAAAAGCAATCGATTTCAAAGCATTCTTCAGCAAGTGGTTGCAGAACAGATTCCAGAATTTGTCATGGGCTATCATACGATCTGTAGGCAGATTTTTGATGACTAATTTGAATCTCTTTACTTGTAATTGGCTTGTTGAGATCTTCTCTTTCTCCTCAAGTCAGTATAACATAGAGGTAGGGCATGGCAGGAGGTGGATGGGGGCCTGTGCCAATGCATGGGGTGGGGCTGGTGTGCAGGCAGGTTGTGGGTAGGCACGTGGAGACTGGGGGTCATCGGTATCAGGCTGTAGGGTGGGTGCAGAGTTTGGAGCACGGGGGTGCAGGGCACGGGTGTGTCCTTGTGCTGGCGGAGAGGTCCAGGGGGCCAGAGATGTAGATGTGGGAGTGTGTAGGGGCTGGCACAGGTTATGGGGGTTGTAGCATGTGGGTGGGTGGGGCTGATGTCCGGTGGGCAAGGTGCTGGCTCTGATGTGCAGATGTGATGGGTGGGGTGGGATGGGGGCTTGAAGCAGATGTGCACACATGTGCAGGGCCAGGGCTATGTAGCACAGATAAATGCACATGAGCAACTGTCAGTTGTGGAAGCACAGTGCTTATGCGGGGGTGGGGGGTGGGGCAAGGGCACACATATGCAGGTCAGGAGGTTGGGGTGCAGGGGTCAGGAGGTTGGTGCACTAATGCATGGGCATCCAGCGATGGGGAGGATATGGCTGTGTGCATGCACGGATCTAGTAGGGCCATAAACTAACCTATATGTGCACAGAGCTTAGGTGGTTGGGGTAGGGTTGCGCAACTGTATGGGCTGAGGTGTAGTCTGGGTATGAATGTGAGTGCCTGCAGCCTTGATGTGCTGAAGACCACCTGCACGAGGTAGGGACAGGGGGAGGTGGGGGGTGAGGGGTTGGGCTCTGATGGGCGGGTCTGGGCAGGGGCGGAGCGAGACTGTGCGCTTGCGTGGAAGAGGTGGGTTGGGCTGGGGCAGACGTGTGCACTGGGGGTGGGGGCGCTTGGAGTGCGGTGGTGGGGCGGTTGACAGGGTTCAGGTATGTAGGGGGTGAGGGCATTGCATGTCCATTGTTCTCTGTGTCTCAATTCCTCAGCTTTTTTATGCAGGACCTCCTTATAGGTGTAGAAGACCTTCTTAGGTCATTTGCACCCTCAAAATAATTTTTGTGAATACTGAAGAAGGGGTCCACATTCATTTTCATGCCTGTGGAGCTCCAGTTGTTCCAGCACCATTTGTTGAAGAGATTCTTCTTTCCCCATTGAGTGGACTTGGTATCGGTGTCAAAAATTATCTGGCCATAGTGTGTCGGTTTATCTCTGGACTCTCAATTTTATTCCATTGATCTATATGTCTATCCTTATGGCACTACCATTCTATTTTAATTGCTGTCTGTTTGTAGGAAGTTTTGAAATCAGGAATTGTGAGTCCTCCATCTTTGTTCTTCTTTTTCAAGGTTGTTTTTGGTAATTGGAGCCCCTTGAATTTCCATATGAATTTGAGACTCAGCTTTTCATTTCTGCAAAACATGATGCTGGAATTTTGATAGGCATTGCATTGAATCTGTTGATTGCATTAGGTAGTATTGCTATCTTAATATTAATTTTTATCATCTATGATCATGGGATGTCTTTCTATTGACTTATGACTTCATTAATTTCTTTCCGCAATATTTTGTAGTTTTCAGCATATAAGTCTTTTACCTCTTTGGTAAAACTTATTCCTTGGCATTTTTTAAATTTAGATGCTGTTGTAAATGGAATTGTTTTCTTGATTTCCTTTTCAGATTGTTCATTACAGCTGTATACACACTCAACTGAGTTCTGAGTGTTTAAGTTTTATCCTGTAACTTTGCTTAATTCATTTATTAATTCTGGTAGCTTTCTTGTGGGCTCTTTGGGATTTTCTATACATAGGGATCTGTGACTAGAGATCATTTGACATATTTCTTTCCCTTGCCTGATTGATCTGGCTAGAACTTTCAGTTTAATGTTGACTAGCAGTGGCAAATAGGCATCCTTGTCTTGTACCTGAACTTAAGGGGAAAGCTTTTAGTATTTCACCATTGAGTATGATATTTGCTGTGGATTTTTCATAAATGCCCTTTATCATGTTAAGAAAGTCTCCTTTTATTTCTATTTTCTGAACGTTTTATCACAAAACTTGTTGGATTTTGTCAAATGCCTTTTCTGTGTCAATTGAGATGATCATTTTTTCCCTTCATTCTATTAATGTGATATATTATGTTGATTTTCTTATACTGAACTATTTTGGCATTCCTGGAGTAAATTCCACCTGGTTGTGGTGTATGATCCTTTTATTATACTGCTGGATTTGGTTTGCAGGTATTTTGTGAGAATTTTTGTATTTGTATTCATAAGTGATGTTGATCTGGTAAGTTTCTTTCCTACTGCTTTATTTGGCTGTGATATCATAGTATTGCTGGCCTCGCAGAATGAGTTAGGAAGTGATCCCTTCTCTTCTATATTTTTGAAGAGTTTGAGAAAGATATGATGTTAAATATTCCTGAAATGTTTTGTATAATTAAGCAGAGTAGCTATACGATCCTGGATTATTCTTTGTTCAGAGGTTTTGATTACTGATTCAATTTCTTAAGTTGTTATAGGTGTGTTGAGATGTTCTTTTGTTTTTGCATCAGATTATGTAATTTGTGTGTTTCTAGAAATGTGTCCATTTCATCCAGGTTTTCTAACTTTTGGAATATAATTGTTCATAATATCCTCTTATAATCCTTTTTTATTTCTGTAACTTTGGTGGTGTGTTCCCACTTTCATTCCTGATATTAGTTGCATCCTTTGTTGCTCTCTTTCTTTGTCAATCTAGCTAAAAGTTTGTTGATTTCATTGACTTACAACAAATCAACTTTTAGTTTTGTTGATTGTCCATATTTTTCTATTGTCCTTTTCATTTGTCTCTGCTTTAATTTTCATAGATTCCCCCTTTCTACTAACTTTGGGTTTAGTTTGAGATTCTTGTTCTAGTTTGTTTAGCTTTAAATTTAAGCTATTGATTTGTGTTTTCTTTTTTAATGTATGCATTTAGAGCTGTAAATTTTCCTCTCCCTTCACTGCATCCCCTAACTTTTCATATATTTTGTTTTCATTTTCTTTCATATCAAGATATTTCTTCCCTTATAATTTCTCCTTTGACCCATTGGTTGTTCAATAGCATGTGTTTAAATTCTACATATTTGTAAAATTTCCAATTTTACTTCTGTTATAATTTCTAGTTTGATTCCATTGTGATCTGAGAAGATAATTTGTATGTTTTCAGACTTTTAAATTTTGATAAGATTTCAGTCGTGACTAACATGATCCATGTACACTTTAGAAGAATATATATTCTGCTGTTTTGGAGAAGAGTGTTCCATATATGCCCATTAAGTCTAATTGGTTAATAGTGTTGAAGTCCTGTATTTCCTCATTGATTTTCAGGTTAGATCTTCAATCAATTATTGAAAGTGATGTATTTAAGTCTTCACTTTTATTGTAGAATAATTTTTCTCCATTCAATTCTGTCAATTTTTCTCTTACATATTTTGGAACTTTGTTGTGAGATACATGTATGCTTATAATAATTATATTTTCTTGCTGGATTGAATTTTTTATCAATATATAATATCCTTTGTCTCTTGTAATCTTTTTTGACTTTAAGGCTATTTTGCCTGATAATAATATAGCCACTCTAGCTCTCTTTTAATTACTGTTTGTGTAGAATAGCTTTTTCCACCTGTGTTTTGTTTATTTGAGTCCTTGTACCTACAGTGAGCTTCCTATAGTCAACATATAGATGGATCATGCATTTCTCATCCATTCTTCCAATCTCTGCCTTTTTTTTTTTTTTTTTAGATATTATGCACTTTTATTGATCCTAGAACTAGGTACAGGCAATATTGGAAGAGTATTTCTGAAAGGCAGGCTGATTACACAGCTATCAGCATAAGCAGTCTTTAGCTAATCAGTTTTTCAAAGGGAATATAAACATTTAAATGTAATAAGATTATACCAGAGTGGAAGCATGAAGGATATGTATCTTCCCCAGTAGCTCTTATAGTTGGTTAAAGAGCAAGAGTGGCTATGATTCGATTTTATTTATTTATTTTTTTCATGTACATTTTTAAAATTTTAATTTTTTAAAAAATATTACAAGAAAGAAACACATTCTTAATATATGCTCATTCCGTTTTACATATATAATCAGTAATTTACAATATCATCACGTAGTTGTATATTCATCATGATCATTTCTTAGAACATTTGCATCAATTCAGAAAAAGAAATAAAATGAAAACAGAAAAAAAATTATACATACCATACCCCTTACCCCTCCCTTTCATTGATCACTAGCATCTCAAACTAAATTTATTTTAACATTTCCCCCCTATTATTTATTTTTATTCCATTTGTTCTACTCATCTGTTGACAAGGTAGATACAAGGAGCATCAGACACAAGGTTTTCACAATCACACAGTCACATTGTGAAAGCTATATCATTATTCAATCATCATCAAGAAACATGGCTACTGGGACAAAGCTCTACATTTTCAGGCAGTTCCCTCCAGCCTCTCCATTACATCTTGGATAACAAGGTGATGTCTACTTAATGCGTAAGAATAACCTCCAGGATAGCCTCTCGACTCTGTTTGGAATCTCTCAGCCATTGACACTTTGTCTTATTTCACTCTTCCCCTTTTAGTCAAGAAGTCTTTCTCAATCCCTTGATGCTGGGTCTCAGCTCATTCTAGGGTTTTTCTCAATCTCTTGATGCTGAGTCTCAGCTCATTCTAGCATTTCTGTCCCACGTTGCTAGGAAGGTCCACACCCCTGGGAGTCATGTCCCACGTAGACAGGGGGAGGGTGGTGAGTTTGCTTTTGTGTTGGCTGGGGAGAGAGGCCACATCTGAGCAAAAAAGAGACTCTCTTGGGGGTGACTCTTAAGCCTAAATTTTGTTTTTTTTTAGCATTTCAAACTAAATTTATTTTAACATTTGTTCCCCTTATTATTTATTTTTATTCCATATATTCTACTTGTCTGTTGACAAGGTAGATAAAAGGAGCATCAGACACAAGGTTTTCACAGTCACACAGTCACATTGTGAAAGCTATATCATTATTCAATCATCTTCAAGAAACATGGTTACTGGAACACAGCTCCATTTTCAGGCAGTTCCCTCCAGCCTCTCCCTTACATCTTGAATAACAAGGTGATATCTACTCAATGCTTAAGAATAACCTCCAGGATAACCTCTCCACTCTGTTTGGAATCTCTCAGCCATTGACACTTTGTCTCATTTCACTCTTCTCCCTTTTAGTGGAGAAAATTTTCTCAGTCCCTTGATACTCAGTTTCAGCTCATTCTAGGGTTTCTCTTCCACATTGCCAGGAAGGTCCACACCCCTGGGAGTCATGTCCCACGTAGACAGGGGTAGGGTGGTGTGATTGCTTGTTGTGTTGGCTGGAGAGAGAGGCCACATCTGAACAACAAAAGAGGCTCTCTTAGGGGTGACTCTTAGGCCTAAATTTTAAGTAGACTTGACCTTTCCTTTGTGGGGTTAAGTTTCATATGAACAACCCCCAAGACTGGGGTCTCAGCCTATAGCTTTGATTGTCCACACGGCTTGTGAGAATATGAAGAATTCTACTTGGGGAGATTGAATTTTCCCCTGTTCTACCATTCCCCGAAGGGGACTTTGCAAATATTATTCCACTCACTGATCAGATCACTCTGGGATTCATTGGGGCATCACTCTGGACAAACCAACAAAATCTCATGTCCTACCCAAGGTTCTATGTACTTATGGTGTTCAACCAACTATCTACATAAGTTATATTAGGAGATGCACTAGTCAAAATATAAATTTTGTACCAAATAAGCATTTTTTGCTTTAGTCTCACACATAAGTTGAAATTTTAAAATATTAATTACCATCTGTTTTCAGCACCCTGCAGTAATGACATTTCTTTGCTCTTCCTTAAGCAAAAACGTTTTTTAAATTTGTAAATCACTATCATTATACACTCTAGGCATTCCTAGATTATACCATCTCAATCTTTATTGTCTATCTTTCTTTGTGATTTCATTTATGAATGAAATCCCCCCAGCCCTCCTCCCTCTTTCATTCTCACATTCAGCTTCATTCAGTGTTTTAACATAATTGTATTACAGTTAGGTAGTATTGTGCTGTCCATTTCTGAGTTTTTATATTCAGTCCTGTTGCACAATCTATATCCCTTCAGCTCCAATTACCCAATATCTTACCCAATTTCTATCTCCTGATGGTCTGTGTTACCAATGAAATATTCCAAGTTCATATCATTGAGACCATACAGTATTTGTCCTTTTGTTTTTGGCTAATCTCACTCAGCATAATGTCCTTAAGGTCCATCCATGTTGTTACATACTTCATAACTTTATTCTGTCTTACAGCTGCATGATATTCTATCGCATGTATATGCCACAGTTTGTTTAGCCACCCGTCTGTTGATGGACATTTTGGCTGTTTCCATCTCTTGGTAATTGTAAATAATGCTGCTGTAAACACTGGTGTGCAAATGTCCATTTGTGTCCTTGCCCTTATGTCCTTTGAGTAGAGACAGCATATAGATGGGCCCTGTTTTTTAATCCATTCTGCCAGTCTATGTCTTTTGATTGGGGCATTTAATCCATTAACATTTAGTATTATTACTGCACGGGTAGTCCTTTTTCTACCATTTTGCCTTTTGGATTTTATATGTCATATCTAATTTTCCTTCTTTTTACCTTTACTCATAGTCTTCCTTTCTACACTCTTCTCCACACCTCTCTCTTCTGTCTTTTCATATCTGTCTCTAGTGCTCCCATTAGTTTTTCTTGCAGAGCTGGTCTCTTGGTCACAAATTCTCTCATTGATTTTTTTGTCTGAAAATATTTTAATTTCTCCCTCATTTTTGAAGGACAATTTTGCTGGATACAGAATTCTTGGTTGGCAGTTTTTCTCTTTTAATAATTTAAATGTATCATCCCACTGTCTTCTCGCCTCCATGGTTTCTGCTGAGAATTCTACACATAGTCTTATTGGACTTCACTTGTATGTGATGGATTGCTTTTCTCTTGCTTGCTTTCAAGATTTTCTGTTTCTCTTTGACCTCCAACATTCTGATTAGTAAATGTCTTGGAGAACGTCTATTTGGATCTATTCTCTTTGGGGTATGCTGAACTTCTTGGATCTGTAATTTTAGGTCTTTCATAAAAGTTGGGACATTTTCAGTGATAATTTCCTCCATTAGTTTTTCTCCTCCTTTTCCCTTCTCTTCTCATTCAGCGATACCCACAACACGTACATTCATGCGCTTTGTATTGTCATTCAATTCCCTGAGTCCCTGCTCATATGTTTCCATTTTTTCCCTATAATTTCTTTTTCTCATCGGATTTCAGATGTTCCATCCTCCAGTTCACTAATCCTATGTTCTGCCTCTCAAAATCTACCATTGTAGGTTTCCATTGTTTTTTTCATCTCTTCTACTGTGCCTTTTGTTCCCATAAGTTCTGTGATTTGTTTTTTCAGACTTTTGATTTCTTGTTTTTGTTCATTCCTTGCCTTCTTTATATCATCCCTCAGTTCATTGATTTGGTTTTTGATGAGGTTTCCCATGTCTGTTCGTATATTCTGAATTGTTTCAGCTCCTGTAGCTCATTTGAATTGTTGGTTTGTTCCTTTGACTGGGCCATATCTTTGATTTTCCTAGTGTGATTTGTTATTTTTTGCTGGTATCTAGGCATTTAATTACCTTAATTAGTTTATTCTGGAGATTGCTTTCACTTCTTTTACCTAGGGTTTTCTTGCTGGATGAATTTGTTGTCTATCTGTTCTTTGACATCCAGTTCAGCTTTATCTGGACCTCTAGCTTAAGTTTTGTTTAACAGAGGAGAGTTTTTCAGTTCTTGTTTTCTTGTTTCTTGCCCTGCTTGTGTGATGCCTTCCCCCCCACCACCCTGAGGAGGGTCTACTTAGGTATTATAGGCCCCAGCCAGATATTCCCAGACCAAACTGGCCTCCTCTCAGGAGGAAAGAGTCACCTGTGTCGGTTTTCCTTGAGGGTGAGACTCAGCAGGTTGAAAGACTTTTCTGTGAAGTCTCTGGACTCTGTTTTTCTTATCATGCCCAGTATGTGGCACTTGTCTGCCTGCGGGTACCACCAGCAAAAGATGTTGTGGTACCTTTAACTTTGGCAGACTCTCCCTGCTGTGGACGTGGTGGAGACAGAGGAGAGGTTGTAGGATGGTTTTAATGGCTTCAAATTACCAAGCCCTAGTGTCTGAATTTCTTGAGGGAGGGATTCCACCTGAGTCGGACTTCACCCCTCCCCTGGGGAAGGCACAGGCTCGAGGCAAGCCCTGAAAGGAGGTTGTTTCTGCCTATGCCTGGGGCAGTTGCAGCCTGAGAAGTCCTGCCGCTGAATCCAGAGGCAGCCAAGCCTTTGTAGAAACACAGCCACAAAAACCTCTATTTCCTTTTTTTTTTTCCTTTTTCCATCAGCCCTGCCCCCTTGGTGCCAGGGAGAAATGAGCGACCTCCACTTTGACCAGGTTCACCAGTGCTGGGGGCCTATTTTTAGTAGTCAGAATCTGTTAATTCCACACTTGGCATTTGATTGTGCTTAGTCCCTGCTGCTGGTAAAGTCTCTTTCCTTTCCCCTCTGGGAGGCAGCCTGTGCGGTAGGGGCGCTGGCCTCCACGACTTGGGGAACTTACGGTTCTGTGGGGGCTTGCCGCTGGTCCAGCTGGTCCAGATTGGGGTACGCTGTGTGTCTGGTGACTGATGTGGCCCCAGGAGCTGTTCTGTGCTGTTTCTGCTTATTTAGTAGTTGTTCTGGAGGACGAACTAAAATGCACACATTGTTAAGCCGCCATCTTGACCCAGAAGAGTCTCTGAGAAGTTTTTATTTTGATGACTGTGATCTCCAGCTCAGTTTAGATTCTTTTCATGATTTTTATCTCTATATTGATATTTTTTTATATTCATCTATTGTTTTTCTGATTTCCTTTAGTTCCTTATCCATGTCTTCCTCTAGCTCTTTGAGCATATTTAGTACCATTTAAAAAAAGTCCTTGGAATTTCCTAGGTGTGATCCTCCTTTTTGAAGGTTTCTAATGCCTTGTCTTGCTCCTTTGCATGGGCCATTTTGAAAGTTTTTCAGTCTTGTTACACCCTGGACACTTGATATTTTAATATGTTGTGTCTGGACTTTAGACAACAAGATATCTGTTCCTTAAGCTCATTTCCAGCTAGTGTTATAACAGAGGTTTTCTTGAGTGCCAGTAGGTAAAAAACAAAAACAAAGTAAAACACTTTTCCCAGTCTGCAAATTGGCTTGTGCAGTTGCTCTCCTTCAGATCTTAGCTATCTTACTGATGAACTTAGAGAAGAGCCTGAGATAAAGTGTAAGGTCTTCTCTGGTCTTTTCTGCACTTGTGTCTTGTCTTGGGCCTGGGGGCATGGCCCTGAAAAAGTGTTACCGTGGGCCTGGTTCCCACACTGTATATCCCACAGCCAGCAGTCCTTTGCCTTAAGCATTTGCAATTTGACTGTTCTCCTACAGTGTTCTGTAGGAGAGCAGGGCACATTCTGGGATGGCGAGCCTACTACTTATGTCCTAGTTCAGTCTTTCAGAGTGCCACCAGCTTGAATGGTGCAGACGTACATGGATCCTCTCTGTGCACAAAAGCTACTCTGCTTTTTTGCAGAACCATATCAGGGTTCTGCACTGGGAGTCTCCCCAGCTCTAGGTCAAGCCAGTGTGGTGATGGGGAGAGGTCAGCATGGGGGCCACATGATCCTATCATTTTTAATCTTATCATTTTAAGTGGCCTTTTTCTGGATTCACCCTCATTCTGTAACTCAATCATTTCACTGTTTTCCAAAGCTTTGAAAAAGGTATTTCTTCCCCTTCTTGTTTCTTGCTGAAAGTTTCTGTGGTGGTGGAGGTTGGTGGGTATGGTAGGATGGGGCCCTGGAGCCTCTTACTGCCATCTTGATGGGTTGGGGTCGCTGTCCTTCACTTTTTAAAAATTTTCGTATTTATTTCGTGTTTTTAAAATTTCTTTTCCATACAGTATTTTTACTTAACATTGACCTACATATAGCCTATAGCCAAATATAGTTATATTTTTTATTAACCCAGTTTTTTTATTGTGAGATAATATATGTACAAAAAGCAATAAATTTCAAAGTACAATTTTAACAAATATAGAACAGATTGCAAAGTTTGTTATGGGTTACTGATCACAATTTCAGGTTTTTCCTTCTAACTGCTCGAGATACTGGAGACTAAAATGATGTATCAATATAATGGAATCACTGAATAACAGTCAAACTCAGTTGTTAAATTCTAACTTCTTTTTTATATCTATTTCTCCTTTGATCCTTCTCTCAATCTTTAGGGATATTTGGGCAATGACAATTCTAACTTTTTTCATGTTGAAAAAGGGTGTCAGCAATATGGAATAGGGGGATGGAACTGACTGATGTTCTCGGAGAGGCTGGCCCCTCAGGGTTTCAGTACTTACCTGGCCTAGAAACCATCAAAAGGTTTTAGGTTTCTGAAAAGTGAACTTAGTGCGTGTAACTTTTGTAGGATCTCAGATAAGAGCCCTCAGTATTCTTTAGGGTTAACAGGAATGGTAGCGATTGAGATTTGGGAGGCTTTGGCCAATATCTAGGTATCAGCAATACCAGCTGAAGCTTGCATAAGAGTAGCCTCTGAACTCTCATAGCCACTGCTACCTTATTTTTTCACATTTCTTCTCCCCCTTTTGGTCAGGAAGACATTGTTGATCCCACGGTTCCAGGGTCAGGTTCATCCCTGGGAGTCATGTCCCACGTTGCCAGGAGACTCACACCCCTGGGCATCATGTCCAATATAGAAGGGAGGGTAATGATTTTACTTATAGAATTAGGCTTAGGGAGAGAGAGGCCACATCGGAGCAACAAAAGAGGTTCTCCTAGAAGTAACCCTTAGGCCTCATTATAGTAGTAATAACTTATTAAAAATAAAGTTCATAAGGGAAAGCCTCAAAATCAAGGGCTTGGCCTATTTTCTTGGGAGTCCCCAGTATTTGAGAGGGTACTAGGGATTTCCTAAATGGGAAAGTTTAATAGTTCCATATTGTTTTCTTTGGTCCCTCAAGAGGCTGATACTTTTAAATTACCAGCCAACCATAGTCTGAGATGTATCCAGGTATTACATTAAGCTTGATAGAATCACAAGGCCTCATTCCTGTTCTGAGCTCTGAGTTTTGGGTTGTTTAAATAAATTATACAGATAGGTTGATTTAGATTGTATGTTACAGAAAATTTAGTTTCTACATGTAACAAATCTCTTTGCCCTTGGTCTCATATAGTAGGTAAAGCTCTAGAGTACATACAGTATCACCTTTGGCCCTGTATTCTGATTTACCTTAGTCCCAGCCAGATTGGCTTTGTTTTTATCTCTAATAGAAACCTGGTCTCTTTTTCAGTTACTTTATTATTGTATATAGCAATGCTAACTTTCAGGGCTGCAGAACTCCATTTCTGAGTCTTAGGTGTTTCAGAGATTCTCAAAGTTCCAGGGAAATACCAACTTATACACATATAGCTTAGTCTCTCAGAATCTAGAAATAACGTACAATTTCAGACTAAGTGTGGCTGCTATAAGAGCTTACAATCTAAGCTCTATATTTCTTCTGTTCCTTTCTCCTTCTTCTCCTTTTTATATTCCCATTATTTGGATGTTATATCTTTTGTAATTGTCCTATGATACTTGGCTACTCTGCTCCATTTAAAAAATATTTCTTAAAATTCTATTTTACTGTGGTAATACATTGTGTGTGTGTATATATGTGTGTAAGTATACCTATATGTACATATATATCACTAAATTTGCCATTTTAACCATCTTATTTTTACAGTATGCAATTCAGTAATATTTATTATATTCACAGTGTTGTGCACCATCACCACCTTCCATTACCAATTTTTTTTATCCCCTAAACAGAAATTCTGTATTCATTAATCAATAACTCCCATTTACCCCCTTTCCTGGTCCCTGGTAAACTTCAGTCTACTTTCTTTCTCGATAAATTTGCATATTTGAATTATTTCATGTGAGATCATACAATATTTGTCCTTTTGTGTCTGGTTTATTTCACTCAGCATTATGTCTTCAAGGTTCCTCCATGTTATACCATGTATCAGAACTTCACTCCTTTTTTTTTATAGCTGAGTAATATTCTGTTGGGTGTATTTACTACGTTTTGTTTAGCCATTTATCTGTTGATGGACACTTGGGTTGCTTCCACCTTTTGGCAATTATGAATAATGCTGCTACAAACGTTGTTGTGCAAATATCTGTTTAAGTCTCTGCTTTTAGGTGTTTAGGTATATACCAAGAAGTGGGATTGCCAGGTCATATAATTCTATATTCAACTTTGAGGAACCACAAAATGAGTTCTTCAGGGGCTGCACCATTTTAAAATGCTACCAACAATGTATAAGGGTTCCAATTTCTGCACTTCCTTACCAATACTTAAAATAAACCATCCTAGTGTGTGTGAAGTGTTATTTCATTGTGGTTTTTGATTTACATTTCCTGATGACCAGTGATGCTGAGCATCTTTTCATGTGCTTATTCACCATTTGCATGTCTTCTTTGGAAAAAATGTCTATTTACATCCTTTGCCCATTTTTAAATTGGGTTATTATCTTTTTTGCTGTTGAGTTGTAGTAGTTTTCTCTATATTCTGGATAGTGAAACCTTATCACATAAATGGTTAGCAATTATTTTCTCCCATTCTTTGTTTTCTTTTCACTTTCTTGATAGTGTCCTTTGTACAAAAGTTATAAAATTTTGATGAAATCCATTTTATCTTTTTTTTTCGTTTTTGCTTATGCTTTGGGTACCATATCAAAATAATCACTTCCAGGACTTCCGGAGAAGATGGCGGCTTAGTAAGATGCGTGGGTCTTAGTTCCTCCTCCAGAACAGCTACTAAAGAAATAGAAACGGTACAGAACAGCTCCCAGAGCCACGACAGAGACCAAAAAGACAGCGTACCCCATTCTGGAACGGCTGAACCGGCAGGGAGAATCCGCTGCGGTGAGATACCCGAGGGGCGTGTGCTTTCCCAGGCCGGGGCAGCCGGCGGCCGGAGTCCCTCCCTCCCTCCTTCCCGGGCCGGCTGGGAGAATTGGACAGACGGTCCCCTCAAGCTGCGGCGGCCAGTGCCCCACTCCACGCGCGGATTCCCGGGCGGCTAGGAGATTTGAATCGGCGCTTCTCCAAGCCGCGGAGGCTGGCGACCCTCCCCCACAGCGAGAGTTTTCCAAAGTTAAAGGAGCCACAGCATCTTTTACTGGTGGGACCCGCAGACAGACAAGCGCCACGAGCGCCACATACTGGGCAGGATAAGAAAAACAGAGCCCAGAGAATTAACAGGAAAATCTTTCAACCTGCTGGCATGAACAACCAACTTTGACTCAAGAAGAAATAGATGACCTCAACAAACCAGTCACAAGTAAAGAAATTGAATCAGTCATTCAAAAGCTTCCTAAAAAGAAAAGTCCAGGACCAGACGGCTTCACATGTGAATTCTATCAAACATTCCAGAAAGAATTAGTACCAACTCTCCTCAAACTCTTCAAAAAAATCAAAGTGGAGGGAAAGCTACCTAATTCATTCTATGAAGCCAACATCACCCTTATACCAAAACCAGGCATAGATATTACAAAAAAAGAAAACTACAGACCAATCTCTCTAATAAATATAGATGGAAAAATCCTCAACAAAATTCTAGCAAATCGAATCCAACAACACATCAAAAGAATTATACATCATGACCAAGTAGGATTCATCCCAGGTGTGCAAGGATGGTTCAACATAAGAAAATCAATTAATGTAATACACCATATCAACAAATCAAAGCAGAAAACTCACATGATCATCTCAATTGATGCAGAGAAGGCATTTGACAAGATTCAACATCCTTTCCTGTTGAAAACACTTCAAAAGATAGGAATACAAGGGAACTTCCTTAAAATGATAGAGGGAATATATGAAAAACCCACAGCTAATATCATCCTCAATGGGGAAAAATTGAAAAATTTCCCCCTAAGATCAGGAACAAGACAAGAATGTCCATTATCACCAGTATTATTCAACATTGTGTTGGAGGTTCTAGCCAGAGCAATTAGACAAGAAAAAGAAATACAAGGCATCAAAATTGGAAAGGAAGAAGTAAAACTATCACTGTTTGCAGATGATATGATACTATACGTCGAAAACCCGGAAAAATCCACAACAAAACTACTAGAGCTAATAAATGAGTATAGCAAAGTAGCAGGTTACAAGATCAACATTCAAAAATCTGTAGCATTTCTATACACCAGCAGTGAACAAGCTGAGGGGGAAATCAAGAAACGAATCCCATTTACAATTGCAACTAAAAGAATAAAATACCTAGGAATAAATTTAACTAAAGAGACAAAAAACCTATACAAAGAAAACTACAAAAAGCTGCTAAAAGAAATCACAGAAGACCTAAATAGATGGAAGGGCATACCGTGTTCATGGATTGGAAGACTAAATATAGTTAAGATGTCAATCCTACCTAAATTGATTTACAGATTCAATGCAATACCAATCAAAATCCCAACAACTTATTTTTGGGAAATAGAAAAACCAATAAGCAAATTTATCTGGAAGGGCAGGGTGCCCCGAATTGCTAAAAGTATCTTGAGGAAAAAAAACAAAGCTGGAGGTCTCATGCTGCTGGATTTTAAGGCATATTATGAAGCCACAGTGGTCAAAACAGCATGGTATTGGCATAAAGATAGATATATCGACCAATGGAATCGAATAGAGTGCTCAGATATAGACCGTCTCATCTATGGACATTTGATCTTTGATAAGGCAGTCAAGCCAACTCACCTGGGACAGAACAGTCTCTTCAATAAATGGTGCCTAGAGAACTGGATATCCATATGCAAAAGAATGAAAGAGGACCCGTATCTCACACCCTATATAAAAGTTAACTCAAAATGGATCAAAGATCTAAACATTAGGTCTAAGACCATAAAACAGTTAGAGGAAAATGTAGGGAGATATCTTATGAAACTTACAATTGGAGGTGGTTTTATGGACCTTAAACCTAAAGCAAGAGCACTGAAGAAGGAAATAAATAAATGGGAGCTCCTCAAAATTAAACACTTTTGTGCATCAAAGAACTTCATCAAGAAAGTAGAAAGACAGCCTACACAATGGGAGACAATATTTGGAAACAACATATCAGATAAAGGTCTAGTATCCAGAATTTATAAAGAGATTGTTCAACTCAACAACAAAAAGACAGCCAACCCAATTACAAAATGGGAAAAAGACTTGAACAGACACCTATCAGAAGAGGAAATACAAATGGCCAAAAGGCACATGAAGAGATGCTCAATGTCCCTGGCCATTAGAGAAATGCAAATCAAAACCACAGTGAGATATCATCTCACACCCACCAGAATGGCCATTATCAACAAAACAGAAAATGACAAGTGCTGGAGAGGATGCGGAGAAAGAGGCACACTTATCCACTGTTGGTGGGAATGTCAAATGGTGCAACCACTGTGGAAGGCAGTTTGGTGGTTCCTCAAAAAACTGAATATAGAATTGCCATACGACCCAGCAATACCATTGCTAGGTATCTACTCAAAGGACTTAAGGGCAAAGACACAAACGGACATTTGCACACCAATGTTTATAGCAGTGTTATTTACAATTGCAAAGAGATGGAAACAGCCAAGATGTCCATCAATAGACAAGTGGCTAAACAAACTGTGGTATATACATACGATGGAATATTATGCAGCTTTAAGACAGAATAAACTTATGAAGCATGTAATAACATGGATGGACCTAGAGAACATTATGCTGAGTGAGTCTAGCCAAAAACTAAAGGACAGATACTGTATGGTCCCACTGATGTGAACCGACATTCGAGAATAAACTTGGAATATGTCATTGGTAACAGAGTCCAGCAGGAGTTAGAAACAGGGTAAGATAATGGGTAATTGGAGCTGAAGGGATACAGACTGTGCAACAGGACTAGATACAAAAACTCAAAAATGGACAGCACAATACTACCTAATTGTAATGTAATTTTGTTAAAACAGTGAATAAAGCTGCATCTGAGCTATAAAAAATAATAATAAAATCACTTCCAAATCTGAGGTTATGAAGGTTTCTTCCATGTTTTCTTCTAATCTTTTTATAGTTTTGGTCTTATGTATGCTTAGGTCCTCGATCCATTGAGAGTTAATTTTTTATACGATGTGAGAGAGGGTTCTGATTTTTATTCTTTTGTGTGTGCACATATAGTTTTCCCAGCATTTTCTTTCCATAAGTAGTATAATTGACACCCTTGTCAATATAATTTGGCAATAGATGTATGCATTTTCATTTATTTTTCAAAGATCTCTTCTTGAATACAGAATTCTAGGTGGTGTTTTTTTTTCTCAGAACTTTAAAAGGTGTCAGATTTCATTTTCTTTTGGCCTCCATGGTTCCTAAGGAGATATCAGCCATTGTTTTTAATCATTGTGCCCCACTATGTAAAACTTTTTTACTTGATTTGATTTGATTTGAAGATTTTCTCTTTATCTTTGGATATCAGCATCTTAAAATTATGCGCCTACATCTGGGCTTTAAAAAATTTTTTTCTTAAACCTTTTTGGAGTTTATTGAATTTCCTAGACTTGCAACTTCCTGTTTTTAATAAATTTTGGAACACTTTGAGCCAATTTTTAATTAAGTATTTTTTCTGGCCCTATTCTGTTCTCTTTCTTATCTGGAACTTCAAGAATAAAATGTTAGACTGCTTAATACCGTCCCACAAGTCATTGAGTCTCCTTTTTATTTTTATTTTTTCATTTTTTCCTGTCTGCTTTAGTTCAATGATTTCTATCAGTAAATGTGGTAGTTAGGTTCAGGTGTCACCTTGGCTAGATGAAGGTGCCCAGTTCTATTGCTGTGGACATGAGCCAATGGCATGTGAAGCTCGTCTGTTGCTGATTACATCTGCAGTAGGCCAGGAGGTGTGCCTGCTGCAATGAATGATTGATTTAATTGGCTGGTGCTTAAATGAGAGAGCTCAACGTAGCACAGCCCAAGCACGCAGCATAACTCATCTCAGCACTCGCAGCTCAGCCCAGGCCTTTGGAGATGCAGAAAGGAATCACCCTGGGGAAAGTTATTCAAACCCAGAGAACTGGAGAGAAGGCCAACAGAGATTGCCCTGTGCCTTCCCATGTAAGAAAGAACCTCAGTTGAGAGTTAGCTGCCTTTCCTCTGAAGAACTATACGTTAACGAAATAAATCCCCTTTTATTGAAAGCCAGTCTGTCTCTGGTGTGTTACATTCTGGCAGCTAACAAACTAGAACATTGATAGAAATCTTTGAGTTTACTGACTTTTCTTTCCGTTGCATCTAGCCCACTATTAATCACTTCTAATGATTTTAGATTTCAGATATTACATTTATTGGTTATAGGATTTCGTTTTTCTTCACATCTCTCTTGAAATTCCCTGACTCTTAAGCTATTATGTTTATCTTTTTCTATACATTCTTTTATCTGACATGATTCTGTGGGTTTACTAGGGATGGTTGGAGTCAGTTCTTCTCTTGGGACTCACCTGTGTCAGAACATCCATGAGGCTACGCTTATTTCAGGTCCTGGTCATTCAGATGGCTAGAAGTCTGGATTCTTCTGGACCAGGAAGGCTGAAACTTTCTTCTTCAAACTAGTTTCAGGATCTTTCCCCCCTCTCAAGGCTTTCCCTTGTGATCTTTCCAGCAGTGGATAGAGTTCCTCTATGGCAGCTCAGGATTCCCCAATCTGCAAAAGCCTGAACTACCAGGTCTTCTTAGTTCTTAGTCCTGGAGCTGGTATGACATTAGTTCTGTTGCCTTCTGTGTTTCAAGTAGATTATAGGACCAGCTCAGTTACAGCATGGGAAGGGACACCACCAAGGTGAACACTAGAAGCCTGTCTCATTGGAGGCCATTTTTGAAGACTAGCCATCACAGTCCCCTAACTGGTCCCCAGTGCTCCTCTTACATGCAAAAGAAACTTCCCTCTCATCTCCCATTGCCAACAAGGTCTCATCCCATTATAATCTCAGGCTCAGGCTTGAAGTCTAGGTTCTCATTAACTAAATCTGTTGCAGTTGTTGATGAGGCACCTTGTGTGTGGTTCCTCCTCTAGATGTGAAGACTGAAGAGACAAGTTACCTTTGCCCACACACACCCAGCATGTGATGATGAGACAGGAACAGGAGCACCACTGTATACACTCATTCAACGGGGAGACGTATGGAGTCACAGGTCCATAGCTGTTCTGGATTCCAGCTGGGTACAGTTCTCCCTGCTCCACGCGCAGGAAATGTATGTTGATTAAGGCCCAGGCTTGCCCCATGGATATGGTTCTTTTGGGTTCTTGGTTCCACTTTGGGAAATCCTTCTTGTCCATGAGAAATGGCCCATGTTGGCCAACTTCCTGACCTTATGAAGTTGGGCCCATAAAGCCTGGGTTTTATTTTTAAATGCCTCTGTTTCTTTCAGTCTAAGTTGTACATTTTCTTTAGAAACCTTGTGAGGAGGTCCCCATCAAGGCCCTTTCGGGGCCTTCCTCTACCCTGGCCACCGGGCCATGTGGATGTGGAGGCACAGGGGCTAGCCAGGGCTTGCTGACGCTGCAGAGGGTGCGCGTGGGAGCACCAGCAGCACGCAGGGGGCGGCTGGCAGAGCCCACACGTGCTGCTTGCCGGGTTGCTGTGAGGGCATTGTGCCAGGTGTGAGCACCGAGAACTCCCAAAGGAAAACTTATTTGCTGAGGATGAAGCCCCTGAAGGAGCTCACTAACAACAAGTGTGTTCTTTGTGATCCACTGTCACCTAGGCAAGGGGAGCAAAACAATGTTTGCAGCAACTACAGTCTGGGAAAAGACGCCCAGGATGCTGAGGAAGTGGCGAGGCTGGTGGCCATGTGATCACGCCCCCTCGTCTTGGGCACCCATACCCCACCCATCCGGAGAAGAAGTAAGTTTGCCAACCTGGGGCGAATTTTCAAGCCTTGGAAATAGAGGAAGAAGAAAAGCGAAAAGTTCAAACATATCTCCAGCCCTGGAAAGGAAGATATCAATGAAGCAAAGCAGAGAGGAGCTAATAAAGCGTGGGGTCCTGAAGGAAACTTACGACAAAAATGGGGAACACTCCATCTCCAGTGAAGATGACTCCTTGGGAAATGGGCAGTCCCTGCCTCTGCCTGTACTGTCTGAAATGGAGCCCATCCCAGTGCCCAGGGATCCCTGCTCATAAGAGGTGCTCCAACCTTCAGACCTCATGGATGGGACAGTGTTCGAAGAGATCGCTCAGTCTGGAGTTGTTCTGTCCCAAATCCTTCTGCCAAACCAGTCCTGCTTCTGCCCCGCCCCCCAGCCCTCCGCAAAACAAACAAACAAAAAAAACCCTACTTACTGCTTTCTCTGGAGACCATGAGGAGACCCCAGTGAAGTAGCTGTCCATCCTTAAGCAACCCCTGACACTACCTCCCAACCCATTGCCAGGATTGCCAACCGCTTAACAAATCCTGGCGCCCTTATAAAATTGCCTTGTCTGCCAGTGAAAAGTGTCGTCTCCACTACCTCCAAAGAAATCATGCTCTGTATGCTCTGCAGACCTCTCCCTGGCATCTTACACCACCTAGAGGGAGGCCCACAGGGTGTGGCCCAGCACCGCCACATGGTCCTGCCATCCCAGATGCAGCACCGGCTGCAGTACGGAGGCCACGGCCACCACCTCCCCTCCAAAACTGGCTTCCTCCCCACGCTCGCTGCAGGATGATCCATATACTGAATCATCCCTGGCCATGAATAAACAAAGGCTGAAAAGGTCAAGGCATAGGGTTGTCCTGATAGCCCAGCTAGGATGCAGAAAATTAATACATACATTACTTTGACAAGACTGCCCTTCCACCCTGGAGGAAAAAATAAAGCCTTCTTCCCAAATAAAGACTGGAGATATTTTTCTATGCATCCCCATCATCTTCTAGGACTCCTGGGAAGATGTGAGTGAAGAACAAGATCACAGGCCATTTTTCAGCTTGATGTCTCAGGTGATGTTGTTCATCCTGTACTATGTAAGAAATTCTTCCTGTGGCCTGTCAGTGTTGCTGAAATAAAGGATTATTACTCTATTCCCCCAGCAATTTCTACTGACCCAAAAAAGCACTGCAACAAAGAAGAAACATTATCGAACACTCAGACCTACTGTCTCCAGAGATCCTTGGACCTGCCTTCTTCGTTTGGCCATCACTGCCCTCTGATTCCTCATAGAACATGGATTCTGGGGCCTCAGACCAGATCCTATAGTCTAATACTGATGAAAACTTTGTAGATAATGTAAAAGTTGAATGATGAACTAAACAGCATTAACATCTGGGGAAAGAAAACCTTGTGAGTTTCCTATGTATCAAATTATAATCCACTCAATTAGATGAAAGCCACACTTGCATTTCTTTCCAGAACAGGGCCTTTTCTACTTTGGTCCATATGTAGCCTGCTGAGAGACAAGGCCCTTAAGATTCTTAGAAGCCTTTTTGTCCAGCCAAGAGGCTCTACATGTCACACCTTTATCTACATCATTTTGACGTCTCAGTAAAGGGTCTTACAACTTTATCGTTGATGTGTTCTTGACCCTGTGGCCACATTTTACTAGCATCACTCTGGATTTGATCTTTGTCCCAGTTCCTTCCCTCCTCCCAGGTTTTCTTTGAGAATCTTTATTGTATTTACTGGGCTGTAGAGATTGGACTGTAGCGATAGATGAGAAACATTTTTATTTTCCAGCCCAGCAACTTTTGACTTAGAAATGTTTCCTTTTGATTCTACTTGAATGCCGAACAGTTCCTTGCTTAGTTCTTTAGTGCATCTGTATTAACACTCCCTGAAATATGCAGCTAAAGTGAACCAGTTCTTCCAGCGTTCTTTTTTTTTTTCTTGCCAAGTTCATTTAATCTGGGGTGGGGATGGGAGCAGGCAAGGTGATCAGTCCAGTGAAATAATGTCTGGTGTGATGCCGAAGGTGTATGCTGTGTCTGTGCTACTCCTGTCAGTGATGGCATGGCTGTGGCTCTCCTGGAGGCTGTCAGGGGACACGAGCCTGCTGTTACTGCCGTCGCTGCTCCCACTGGTGGCTGGCAGGGAAATACTGCCTCCTGCATGTGACCAAGCAGGAAACATCCACGAGGAGGTAGCAGAGACAAGTGTAAGAGATCTTGATCATCTGAAACAGCTGCTGCAGTGGCGGCAAGGAGGGAAGTGCTGTGATGCTGTCTCCTGATAAGAAAGGAAGGAAATCTAATCCTCGTGACTCATAAGGCACGGGTGTCCTGTGGAAAGGATGCCTGCGGTCTTGATGAAGGATGTGTTCTTGTGGCTCGTGTCTGCAGCAGGGCGGCCTGGGCTACGGGACACAGGAGGTGCTTCATGAGGAAGATTTAAAAGGCCTCCATTATTTAGTGGCAACGTGGGGGACAGGGAAGGGCAGGTTGTTCTTCATCCTCTTCATCAGGTGAGCTGTCTATGATTAGCGCAATCATCTCAACTTTCTTGTTTTCATTTGAGGACTGGTAGTGAGAAGCCACCTCATGCTCCAATGTGGAGCTCAAGCATCCATCAACTCCATTGTCAGAGGTAGAAACTTCCTTTTTTTTATCTCATAGGTGCCCAAGAGCCAGCTTCCTTAAACTGCATTTCATCACAATCTGTATAGTACTTCAGGATTTCTGTAAACAGGCCGTTAATAACAAGGTGTTCATATGGAGCCTTTTTATCACAGACAAGACAAACCCAGGTTGGTTTTTTCTCATTCATCTGAACATTCTTTTTTTTTTTCTTTCGATTTTTATTCCAGTGCATGCGTGCGCTCTCACTTGCTCGCTCTTTATTGCTTTCTCTGGCTCTCTCTCCCCCCAGCTCACAAAGTCACAAAATTTCCAATTTTAACCATTTTTAAGTGATCCATTCAGTGGTATTAATTATATTTACAATGTTGTGCTACCATCCTGTATCTTCTCTAACATATTTATCACATTTTTTCTTTTGTTTTGTTCTGAAAACTTAGCTTGCTGATTTTATTATTATAAAAACTTTGTATCCAGTATACTTTTATCTAATATACAGGTCTGTGGGTTTTAACACATGCGTGGTTTAGTGTAACCAGCATAACAACAGCATATAGAACAATTCATTCACTTCCCAAAATTTCCATCGTGCATTGTGCTGCTCTTTCTTTTTCTCATTGAGATGTCAAATGTGCTTTGTTTCTTCAGTGATGCCACATTTTAATGGGTGCAGAGCGCTTTTACTTGGCATCAGTTATGAGTTAGTGTTGAGACAATTCAGTATTATACTACCTGGGATGATTTCTGATCTCTCTTCTCTTGGGGTGACTCTGCCAACAGGGGATAGTTTCCATTATCTTACAATTTGTATTGCTGTATATGTCTATACAGTAACACAGAAAGTGGTTCCGCTAGTGTTCTAGTTTGCTAGCTGACAGAATGCAATATACCAGAAACAGAACAGCTTTCAAAAGGAGGAATTTATTGAGGTGCAAGCTTATAGTTCTGAGGCCGTGAAAATGTCCCAATTAAAGCAAGTCTATAAAAATGTCCAAATTAAGCCACCAACAAGAGATTAGCTTCCCTCAAGAAAGGCCAATGACATTCAGGGTTTCTCTCTCAACTGGAAAGACACATGGCAAACATGGCGACTTCTGCTAGCTTTCTCTCCAGGCTTCTTGTATTATGAAGCTCCCTTGGGGGTGTTTTCCTACTTCATCTCCAAAGGTTTCTAGCTGCATGGACTCTCATGGTTCTTGTGGCTCTCCCCCAAATGTTTCCTCTTTTAAAGGATTCCAGTAAACTAATCAAGACCCACCTGGAATAACTCCACATCTCCCTGGAAGTAATCTAATGAAGTTTCCAACCTACAGTACTAAATAGGAATTAAAAGATCCACAGATGGATTAGAATTAAAACATGGCTTTTCTAGCACAGCTAGCTAATACAGCATTACCATATTTGCAGTGGAAATCAGGTGTGTGTTGATGGTGGATCTGTCTTGCTATTGTTTGCCAAGTGCTTTGAACTCCAAGACAACTCAGTGTCTTGGCCAAGGGAAACATTGTAAAGTTGTAGATAGAATTGTGGCAACTACAGTTGCTGGATTGGTGTAATTTTGCGTCTGGTACCCTTGCAAAGAGACTTCATGCCACCCTTTTTTTAAAAAAACTTTTTATTGTATAATATTTATACAAAGAAAAAAGAAAGAAAACAGCAACAGACTTCAAAGCACTCTTCAACAAGTAGCCACAGGACAGATCCCAGAGTTTGTTATGGACTAACATACGATTCTCTCAGATTTTTCCTTCTAGCTGTCCCAGAATATAGGACATGCTATGCTTTTTATAAAAAAATATATTTTTACTGAGAAATACCCACACATGTACAGTCCAACCACATTATACAATCAGTGACTCACAATATTATCACGTAGTTGTGTATTCTTCACCATGATCATTTTTAGAACATTTACATCACTCCAGAAAAAGAAATAAAAAGAAAAAAAGTAAAAACTCATACATCCCATACTCCTTAGCCCTCCCTCTCATTGACCGGCAGTATTTCGATCTACCTATTTTTTACCCTTTATCTCCCCCTATTATTTATTTTTTTATCCTTATTTTTTTGCTCATCTGTCCATACCCTGGATAAAAGGAGCCTCAGACACAAGGTTTTCACAATCACACAGTCACATTGTACAAGCTATATAGTTATACAATCATCTTCAAGAATCAAAGCTACTGGAGCACAGTTCAACAGTTTCAGGTACTTCCCTCCAGCCACTCCAGTATACCATAAACTCAAAAGGGATATTTATATAATGCATAAGAATAATCTCCAGAATAACCTGTCAACTCTATTTGAAATCTCTCAGCCACTGAAATTTTATTTTGTCTCATATCTCTCTTCCCCCTTTGGTCAAGAAGGCTTTCTTAATCCCTTAATGCTGGATCCCTGCTCATTCCCAGGAGTTAGGTCCCATGTTGCCAGGGAGATTTACACCCCTGGAAATCATGTCCCACATAGGGGAAGGGCACTGATTTTGCCTGCCAAGTTGGCTTAGAGAGAGAAGCCACATCTGAGCAACAAAAAAGGTTCTCTGGGGATGACTGTTAGGCGAAACTATCAGTAGGCTTAGCTTCTTCTTTTCATGCCGTCCTTTTGTAGTCAGTCCTTCCATTCACCCCTAAACCCTGGCAGCCACAAATCTGTTCTCCATTTCCATAGTTTTTCTTTACTTGGATTTTTATAAATGGATTCGTATTGTGTGTAATCATTTGAGACTGCCTTCTTTCACTTAGCATAATGAATTTGAGATTTATTCAGGGTGTTGTGTTGTATCGGTAGTTCATTCCATTTTGTTGTTGTCTAGTGTTCCATTGTTTGGATCTAGCACAAGTTGTTTATCCCTTCACCAGTTGAAGGACACTTGGATTGTTTCGTGATTTTGGTGCATGAAACCCAGAGGGCCCAGCCTCTTCAAGAACATCAACTAGTTCCATCCCCCATCCCATATTATTGACAGCCCTTTCCAACATGAAAAAGTTAGAATGGGCATAGCCCAAATACCGCTAAATTTGAGGGAAGGATCAAAGGAGTAAGTGGAGTTATACAGAAAAGAGAGGATTTAGCAAATGAGTATGACTGCTGAGTTATTTTATTGAAATTTCTTTTAGTCTCCAGTGTCTTAGAGCAGCCAGAAGGAAAACCTAAAATTGTAGAACTGAAACCCATACTGTTCTAGTTTGCTAGCTGCCAGAATATAATATACCAGAAACGGAATGGCTTTTAAAAAGGGGAATTATTTAATAAGTTGCTAGTTTACAGTTCTAAGGCTGAGAAAATGTCCCAATTAAAGCAAGTCTATAGAAAGGTCCCATCAAAGGCATCCAGGGAAAGATACCTCGGTCCAAAAAGGCCGATGAAGTTCAGGGTCTCTCTCTCTCAAGTGAGAAGGCACATGGCGAACACAGTCAGGATTTCTCTCTCAGCTGGAAAGGCACAGGACAAACATGGCGTCATCCGCTAGCTTTCTCTCCTGGCTTCCTGTTTCATGAAGCTCCCCGGGAGGCATTTTCCTTCTTCATCTCCAAAGGTCGCTGGCTGGTGGACTCTGCTTCATGGTGCTGCAGCATTCTCTGCTCTCTCTGAATCTCTCATTCTCTAAAATGTTTCCTCTTTTATAGGACTTCAGAAACTAATCAAGACCACCCAAATGGGTGGCGACACACCTCTACCTAATCCAGCTTAACAACCACTCTTGATTAAATCACATCTCCAGGGAGATGACCTAATTACAATTTCAAACATACAATACTGAATAGGGATTAGAAGAAATGGCTGCCTTTACAAAACGGGATTAGGATTAAAACATGGCTTTTCTAGGGGACATACATCCTTTCAAACCAGCACACATATCAAACTCAGAATTCTGTTCTATAACTAATTGTTGTGGTGTACTTTGAAATGTATTGCTTTTTTGTATGTATGTTCTATTTCACAATAAAAAAAGTTAAAAAATAAAAATAATTCTGCTACAAATACTTCAAACATTCATGTACATATTTTTGCATTAATATAAGCTTTTATTACTCTAGGGTAAATGCCTAGAAGTAAGATTGCTGGGTATGAAGGTAATCGTATGTTTAAGAAACTGCTAAACTGTTTTCCAGACAGATTGTACCATTTTACATTCTCACCCCTGATGTATGAGAGTTCCAAGTGCTCCATCTCCTCACCAACACTTGATTTTACCAGTTTTGTCTGTTTGTCTTTTTGCCATTCTATAAGGTGTGTAGTAATAACTCATTGTTTTAATTTGTATTTTCCTAATGTGTCATGATGAGAAACCTTTTTTCCTGTGCTTATTTGCTAACTGTATATTTCTTTGGTGCATGATCTGCTCATGTCTTTTGCGTGTTTAAAAAAAAATCGAGTTGTTTTGTTATTGCTGAGTTTTGAGATACAAATTCCTTATAGATTCTGGATACAAGTCCTTTGTTGTATGTGTGATTTGAAGATAATTTTCTCCAGTCCATGGCTTGTGTTTTCATTCTCTTAACAGTGCTTTTACAAAGCAAAGGTGTTTAATCTTGATAAAGTCCAATTTATCTTTTTTTTTCTTTTATGGATCATGCTAATGGAGTCATGTCTAAAAATTCTTTGTCTGGCTCAGAGTCATGAAGATTTTCCCTATGTTTTCTTCCATGAGTTTTATAGCTTTACAGTTGAGTCTATGATCCTTCTTGAGTTAATTTTTACATAAAATATGAGGAATAGGTTAAGGTAAAAAAAATGCATAAGTATGTCCAGAAGTTTCAGCACCATTTCCCTAAAAACCTGTTCTTTTCCCATTGAATGACCCTTTCATCATTATGAAAAACAGACCATATTTGTGGGTCTAAGTCTGGTTCTGGACTTTCTGTTCTGTCCCCTAATCTATGTATCTGTTGTTTCCTCAATATCACACTGTCGTGATTGCTGTAGCTTTATAGTGACTCTTAAAATCTGGTAGCATGAGTCTTCCAATTTTATTCTTCTATTTCAAAACCATTTTTGGCTATTGTAGTTCTTTGCTTTTCTACATAAATTTTAGAATCTGCTTGTCTTATATCTACAGAAAATCCTGCTGGGATTTTGATTAGGACTGCATCAAATCTATAGATTAGTTTGGGGAGAATTAACATTCTGGGTACACTGAGTCTTTGAATCCATGAACGTGACATGCTTTCCATTTATTTAAGCCTCCTCCGATTTCTTTCATTAGTGTTTTTTACTTTGCAGTATGCAGAGCCTACAAACATTTTGTTGGATTTATTCCTAGATATTCCTTTTTATTCCCCCAGGGATATCATAAAAGATACATTAAATGGTATCATAGTTATTTCAAAACATTTGATTGTGAATTCCAACATTGGACAACACATAGTATGAGTGTCTATTTCTGTTGACTGAAATTCTTTGGGCAATGGATTGCATTTTCCTGTTTCTTCGTAGAATTCTCCCCTGCCCTGTTTCTAGCCACTGGTGGCCCCAGTATTTGGCCCTGACTGCTTTCAGCCTGTACTGGGGAAAGCCACACAAATAGGGATTTCTGCCAGTAGCCCCCTATATATATTTTGTTTGTTTGTTTTGGTTTTTACATGGGCAGGTACCTGGAAATGAACCCGGGTCTCCGGCATGGCAGGTGAGAATTCAGCTACTGAGCCACCATCGCCCTGCCCGCCCCCCTTTTTTTGTAAGTTTTTTGTCCTTATTCACTGCCTTCAGACAGTTTTTTTTTTTAATTTTGTTCAAATTTGTCATTATTGGCAGGAGGCTTAGTCTAATACAAGGTACTCTGCTATTACTAGAAACTTTGGATCCTTACTCATTTTTAATCTTATAATTGTGAATATAAAGTATCTCATATCTTTTGGGGGCTGCAGTACTGTAGAAATAAAAATAAACATATTAATGGAACACTGGCATCGCACCCCAGGTATTCTCACGGAGGGGCCGTGCATGTATGCGCTTGTCTTGTTCACTGTTCTGATTCCAGCCCCGGAACTTGCGGGCTCTCATCCATTGGTGCTACTCTCCCTCACAGTCACCTTTCGTTCCCCTGTTACTTTAGTTTCTCAGTACTCGGGGGGTGATGTGAGTTGATATTGTTGAGCTGATCTTCTCCCCAAGAGAACATTAATGATCTACTTGTTCATTTTATAACTTTGCCTATAGAGACACAGAGCAAACTGCACCCCAGACTAGATCCAAGAGGGGTATGTGCCTTCAGACTCCCTAATTACATGCCCTGTGCCATCCTGGCTTTTGTAAAAATCTCATGCCAGTGAAGAGACGCCCTGGCCCTACACAGGGTAGACACATGCACCAGCAGCCACACAGCCCAGAGAGCCCTGCTGTCCTGCTGAGCCTGGAGAGAGCCTGCCTGGACATTTCATTATGCGCCATCTCCTGAGAGGTGAGGACACATTAGCATGGAGGGCCTTGTTCCATCACTCTTTAGCTGTGTAACCCTGGGCTAGCTCCCCATGCGCCAGTTCTTTCATGTGTAGAGCTCGATATTAGAGCTCACCTCACTGGGTTTTGTGAGTATTGGATGAGCAGTGCATGTGCAGAGCTCAGCGGTGGCTAGCAGGCAGCACGTGCCCTAGGAATGTTAGCCATTAGCTGCTATTGATCAAAGTCACACAGCTAGTGGGTGGTGGAACCAGTATCTAAGCCCAGTTCTGAAGGCCCCCCAAACCCTTGCTTTTTCCACTCTGTCCCACGACCCTGACAAGTTCACAGATACAGATTTGATTAGGATTAACTATCTCTGTCTTGGGAAAACAACAAAAACACTCACTGTTCTCCCTTGCTTCCTGAGTGGAATGGTTACGAGAGCATTACTATTTTTCTTAGCCCTTCTCTGAGCTACAATGCCAGATGGTTTCCTGCACAAGGAAATTTGTGTCCCCTTAGCCAGACTGGCATGGTTGAGGGGATCCTAATGGCACTGGGCCTTGGATGCCGGTGGGATCCTCAGCTCTTGGAGGCTACCTGGGAGTCCTGGTCCAGTTCACTTGTCTCCTGTGGACCACGGTTTCCTCCTCCATGGGATAAGGGGTGGATTAGCATGGTTCCTCCCAGCTCCCACAGCCCAGATGCGGGCTCCAAGTCAGGGCTGGTACCATCTACTAACAACCTTCAGCTACTTCATCTCTTCCCTGAACCTAGCACAGTGCTGTACACAGTAGGTGCTCAAACAAACTAACCTGCTCTTACTTAGGAAATTCATTTCGGAGGTGGGTCAGGAGAGACCCCAGACTCACCCTGGCCTGGCCCTTTGTCCCAACAGGACAGCCCACTTCCCCGATCACTTGCCTTATGGACACATACTTGCCAAATGAATGCCCACCGTGCCTGCCTGTACCAGGCTCAGGACCAGCAGTGGGGGAACCAACAAGGCCTCCCCCTCTGGAGCTCACAGACAGTGAGGTTGGAAGAAAAAAATACACAGAAAAAATATCAGTTAGTGACAAGGGTATGGAGAAGAGTAAAGAGTGTTGTGTGATAGTGGGCAGAGGGTGGCTGCCTTAGACTGAGTTAGGGGTCTGCTTTGAGGAGGTGAGAGCTGTGTGACCAGAGGCAGTTAGTGGAGTGATGGGCGGAGCAGAACCCAGGCCCAGCAGGGAGGCCAGCATGGTGGGTGGGTGGTGGTGAGCAGGGAAGGGGAACGAAACGAGGTGGGGATGGCCTGTGACTGAGAGCCCCCAGGGCTGCTGGGGCAGATGCCAGGCATGGTCAAAATTGAAGGAGTCTTGTATGCTGGTGAGCGGGCCAGCTTCCCTGAGTTACTGCTGCAGTTCAGACTGAAAGGGGCCTTGCAGCAAAGCTGAGGAGTTCCCTGGGAAAAGCTAGCAGCCCCCTAACTGTTCTGCCAGGGGACACTCGCTACCTTAGCAAGTCAGCTGTCGTCCTTGTCTCAACTCAGCTTGCAGTCTCAGATATCCAGCTCAGCACAGCGAGAGTACTCTTATCCTCAGGACCCCTCACACAGAGGCTGATGGAGAAAATGACAGTTTTACAGTTTATGAGTTGATGTTGAAAAAAAGCACTCGATCAGCTTGTTCTCTCCTAGGAGGCAGCCGTGTGAGACATCTGGTTATCATGAGGCTGCTGTTGGGAGACAGGGAACTCGCCGCCATGGACTTGGTTGGCCAGCAGGTGCCTGCAAGCTCTGAGAGCCGGAAAACTCACCGCACATCTTGGCAGGGCCTTTGCTGGACTGGGATACATGTGCTTGAGCTGGCACTGTCTTCTCGTGATGGGGCAGGGGGACCTAACATCCTGTTTTCTCCATTTCCATTGTTGACCAGCCCTCCTTCTGCTTTGAGCATCAGGTCAGTTGTGAATGTGAAGTGCTATTTCTTTGTGGTGTATCTTTGAGCCGATCTGTTAGAGGACATTCAGCTCCCCCTATTTTTTTCCCTGAGGGGCTGGGAGAACCTTAATGTTTTCCCTATGTAACAAGATGATCAGCATTCCCTACAACCCTAGTGCTCAATTATAAAATGAGGCTTACCTTCCAGGCCAGAGTCTAGTGTGGTGCTGGCCAACGTGGAGCCATGTGTGACTGCTTAAATTTTAACTAATTAAAATTAAACAAACATTCAGTTCTCTGTCTGCATTAGCCTCTTTCCTGTGCTCAGGAGCCACACGTGGGTGGTGGCTGTGTATCATACTACACAGATTCAGAATATCCCCATTGTTACCGAAAGTTCCATTGCCCAGTGCTGGCCAGCAGAGTCAAATAAAGGATGGATATAAAGCACAGCCCCAGGCATAAAGGTGGATAAGCCTCACTGGGGTTGGGGTGGTAGAGGGAGGGATGGGAGGCTGGAGAAGACGCAACCTCTGGCCAGGAGATTGATACCTGATAAGCTCTTTTTTGGGGGAGTGGGAGGGTGCATGGTCATGGAAACGAACCCAGGCATAATAAACTCTTAGCAGACTTGAGGGGGCCGTGTGGGTTGAAAAATTCCTCCTGGCCTCACTGAAGCATGAGGACATGTGCTGGAGGGCGGGTGGGGGGAGGCTCCCTGGAGAGAGTACACTTTGAATCTTGAACCCTGAGCTGGGCCTTGCTTTAGTTCAAGAAGGAAATGATCCAGACTTCTCCTTGCCTCTACCTTTCTTCCTTTGTTGGTCCTTCTAACACCTTCAGGATTTTTCCTGTAATTCAGCGGTTGCAAGGGAAAATTAGGGCCCGCTGTTCTGAAACTCTTTGGCTGCTCTTGGAGACTTCTCTTCACTCCCACTAGGCAGGGGAGGAGAAAGAAACAGGGTGATCTAGAGCTGTTTGTGCAGTAATTCTCCTGTGTCCATGACAACTGCTTGACCAGGCTAATCCTTGGTGATGGTTCATGCAAGAATTTTCAGTTGATTATAAAATACAATAGGAAAGAAGTCACAGAAATAGTCAGTAGGAATCAATTGAAATTGGATGTATATGTGTGCATGTGGGCATGTAGTGTTATACAATAGAATCCATGGGGCCCCAGAGAATTTTTTCCCCTACTTTCCAACTTGCCTTCATCCATTTATTGAGCAGCTACTCTGTGCTTCAGGCTGCTGCGGAGAGGCAGAGATGAATGAGCCTTGGTCCCTGCTCTCTAGCAGTCACTGTGTAGGGGAGACAGGCCCGGATGTAGACATTTATAAAATAAAGTGTGGCATATGCCCACGTGCAGGATAGGAGTAGGCACCTGGTGCTCTAGGAGCACCAGGGACAGGCCAGGGAGGCTCAGGGAGCAGGTAGCATGGATCTGGTTCTTGAAGGATGAGGGGGAGTTGTTCACCAGGCCAGTAATGGCCAAGGGCACAGCAGACAAAGAGACCAACATGAGCCCAGGGAAGTGAAAACACATGCACAGCATTTTTTAATGAGAAATGGCACAAGGTGCTGTGGGTTGTGATTGTTGCAAGAAAGTGTTAAAGGAAGGAGGTGGGGATGGAGAAGGAAGCCAAGGCAGATGGTGAATATCCCTCAGTGTCATGCTGAGGAATCTTGAATCTAATTTTTAGGTACTGTCATAGTTTACCAGAACTGTTATCACAGGTACCACAGCTGGATTGGCTTAAACAATAAGCATTTATTGGCTTATGGTTTCAGAGGCCAAAAATGCAACTCAAGGTATTGGCAAGACCATGCTTTCTTCCAAGGAGTCGGCAGCATTCTGGCTGTTGACAGTCCTTGGGATTCCTTGACTTATGTTTCTGCCCTTAGTCACATGGGGATGTCCTCTTCTTTCTGGCATTTGTGGCTTCCAGGTCCTTTTTATAAAGCCTCCAGTAATTCAGATTAAGATTGAGAATGTGTTTTTTTTTTCCTTGGGATATGTAAACTACCATAGGTAAGCAGTGTCCTAGAAAGTTTTTAATCAAGAAAGCAACAAAGGTAGTCTGGCTGTGGTTAGGAGAGGACGTTGAGTGGAGAAAGGATGGATCCGGAGGCACATTCAGAAGCTATTACAATGGACTAGGAAAGATATGATATGAGATATAAATAGACATGCCAGTGGGATGGAGAGAAGGGATTAATTGATCAGTGACTTAGGAGATAGAACAGCCAGACTTAAATTGTACGTGGGAATGAAGAGGAGGGAGGAATGTAGAAAGACTCCTCAGTTTCTTACCTGAGCGGACTGAGAGGTCAAGTGGTGTCAATAAAGGGATCCCAAGAACAGTTTCGGGAACGCTGCTGAACTCAGTATAGGGATGTGGAGGTGGAGTTTTCTGTAGTATATTCCACATGGAGATGTTTCCCTTGCCTTCAGTAAGAGTGGACCTGGGGCTTGGGGAAAAGTTCTGGGCCTAAGTTAGAGGTTCATTAGGTTAAACTGTAGAAATGGAGGAGGTCAAGAGAGCAGCAGAAATCTAAGAAACACCAGTATTTGAGAGATTGGCCAAAATTAAGTGACACCTGCCTGGGAAAGAGATAAGGAGTGTGGTTGGAAAAAGAGAGGAAAATCAGAAGGGAGGGTAGCAGAGAAGTCAGAGAAAAAGAATGTTTTAGAAGAAAAGAGTAAGTACAGGCTTATATCTTACAGAAAGATCCAGGAACATAAAGAAGAAAAAAATCAATTAAATTTTTAAGTCAAGACAAGCCTTGATTAATCAAGACATGTCTATGGCTTGTCTTCTCATTTTCTTTCTTTCTTTTGAGAAGTTGAATGTTTTATTGTTATTGAAGGGTCTCTGTTATTGCCTCAAGGCTGTTGCTTCACTGTATGAAAATAGCATCAGCAGATATGGTATAAGACTGTTCCTCATCTGATAGTATATAACTAACAAAAACTTACTTCCACTCCCAATTACTTCCAATGAAAATATGAAAGTATTTTGACCCAAATCCAGGGATCGATGTAGACATCGGTCAAGTTCAAATATCAGGTAAGGCTTAAGATAACAACATTCCCCGTGAATCACATAATTTTTACAAGTGGTTTTTACCTCAGATAATTCCATGGATTCTGAATATAACAGCTAGATCCTGGTCTAAATCACTGGGTGGTGGGACAAAGATGCGGATCGTGTTTATCTGCTATCACTAGAAAGTTAAGGAGTATTTTCTTTCAATAGCATAGGTGGAATGAGGAGTTTCTGTTTTCCTATTGATACTTCTAAAAGTCATGATTATAAATTTCTACCCACCAGTAATTTAAAATATTGCTGGATAAGGGCAGTGAATGTGGCTCAGTGGCAGAGTTCTCGCCTGCCATGCCGGAAACCTGGGTTCGATTCCTGGTGCCTGCCCATGCAAATATATATATATATATATATATATATATATATATATATATATATATATATATATATTATATTGCTGGATAAGTTGTTTCACACTAGTTTATTTAGGGATTCCATTTTCACTCTTCAACAGATTTTATGTATTTCTCTCTCTTTTTTTTTTTTTGCATGGGCAGGCACCAGAAATCAAACCCGGGTCTCCCGCATGGCAGGCGAGAACTCTGCCTGCTGAGCCACCATGGCCCGCCCTCTCATATGTTTCTTCACTCATTAGTTCATCAAGTTCTGAAGGGTTACTCAGTGTCATCTTGATCAGCCAGCCATCTTCTTAACAAGATTTGTTGACAAGTCCTGGATTTTCTGCAAGAGCTTCATTCATTTCTGTTGCTTCACCTGATAGAGGAGAAGAAAGTTCACTAGCCGCTTTCACACTTTACAAAGCACGAAACTCCTCTTGTTTGTTCAGTTTTGTCCCAACCTCGGGAAGACTACAGTGAGCAACATCTCAAAGCTTCCTGTGTAAAACTGCTGATCCCCAATATTCCAGGACCATTCTCTGTTGTCATCCTTTCACATTTGTCTGTGTACTTCCGCCCCGAGAGCAGAGCAGGGCCAGGAACAGTGTGGGGGCGGCCGGTAGGCATGCAGAGGTCACCATGCCCCTTTTCGTTTTCTTAGTATGTCATTGAAAGATAATCTTAAATTGTATTTAGTCACATTTATCAAATTTTTCTTTTAATGATTTTTATATCATAAGAAATTTTTGCCTTGCCCAGGTTTGCAAAGATTTTCTACTACTTTTCAAGAAGTTTTATAGAACTTTTACTTTTAGCTCTATGAGTTAATTTTTGTGTATGGTGTAAGGTATGGACAGAAGTTCTTTTTTTTATTTTTCTAATTGTTCCACCCCAATTTATTAAAAAGAACATCTTTTCTGGGTGCATGGTGGTTCAGTGGTAGAAAGCTCGCCTTTTATGCCAGAGACCCAGGTTCAATTCCCGGACCATGCACTCCCCCACCAAAAAAGACGAACAAACATCTTTTCTGTATTTAATTACCTTATTATCTTTGATGGAAGCCAATTGTCCATGAATGTGGGGGCCTCTTCCTGTGCCCTCTGTGCTGTTCCCTTGAGAGGAAACTTAAGCCGTTTGTGTCCATGCTTCCATCAAAAGAAATATCATACTGTTTTTTATTTTATTTTTTAAATATCATACTGTTTTGATTGTTGCAACCTTATACTAAGTCAGGAAATCAGGTTGGGTAGGTCCTTGAACCTGGTTCTTCCTTTTCAAAGTGTTTTGGCTACTCTAGGTCCTTTTCACTTGTATGTAAATTTTACAATCAACTTGTCAATTTTCTAAAACAAAACAGCAACTACAACCAAAACCCTGAAGTTTCCATTGAGATTGTATTGAATCTATAGATCAGTTTGGGAAAAATCATACATTAACAATATCAAGTCTTCTATTCCATGAACGTGCTAAGTCTCTCCATTTACTTAGCCCTTCTATATTTCTCTCATTAAAGGTTTGTAGGTTTTCAGTGTATGGTCTTACACATATTTTGTTCATTTATTACTCTAAGTGTTCCATTTTTTTAATGCCATTGTGAATATTATTTTTAAAATTTCATTTCCTGAACTTACGCTTCTGGGAAGATGGAGCAGGCATACTTTTCCCTATGCCTTTTGCTAATTACAACTAAAAACCCTGGACACTATATATTAAATAAAAGTAAGACGATGCTGGAAGGTAGAGAGATTTTTGGATAAAGACACTGGCACCCAAGGAAAGACATGGTGGTGAATTCCTGGGTTTCCTTTTTGCCTCACATTATGATATAATAACATCAAATATAATGATTGAAAATAAATAAAGGAATAGAAATAAACCATGCTAACATTAATAAAATAAAAGCAGGAATAGCTATATTAGTATCACATAAATTAGAGTTCAGAACAAAGAACATTACCAGGAACACAGAGGGACATTATGGAATGATAAAAGGGTCAATCCATCAAGAAGGTATAGCAAGCCCAGATAGGCATAAATCAAACAACAGAATAGCACGTATGTAAAGCAAAAACTGTTGACTTGAAAGGAGAAATAAATATCTCCACAATTATAATTGGAGATTTCAACACCTAATGGATCTCAACAATTGAAAGGAGAAGACAAAAGCCCAGCAAGGATATAGAACTCAATAATGCCATCACTATCAGGCTATAATAGACATTTATAGAACATTCTGCCTAACAACAGCAAATTTATTTTTCAAGCTCCATGGAAGAATGCCAAATAGACCATATATCTTGGTCCATAAAATAAACAATAAATTAAAAAGAAACAAACTCATATACAGTATGTCCTCTGATCACAATAGGATCAAATTAGAAATGAGTAACAGAAGGATATGAGGAAAACATCCAACATTTGGAAACTAAACAACATACTTTTAAATAATCCTTGGGTTAAAGATAAAATCTTGAGGAAAACAAAAGCATGCCTTGAACTGAATGAAAATGAAAATACATTATATCAAAATGCATGGGTACTGGGGACCAGATAAGTCCTGAAATGCAGAGGGCCCAGCTTCTCCAGAACATCAGCTAGTTCCATCTCCCTACCTCATATTATTGCTAACCCCTTCCAACATTAAAAAGTTAGAATGGCCATGTATTAGTTAGGGTTTTCTAGAGAAACAGAACCAACAGGAAACACTCACAAATATAAAATTTATAAAAGTGTCTCATGTAACCATGGGAACACAGAGTCCAAAATCTGCAGGTAATTCCGATGGAGGATCTGGACAAACTCCACAGGAGAGGCTTGCTGGCCAAAGCAGAAAGAGAGTCTGTCACTTCTGAATCCTCCTTAAAAGGGTTCCAGTGATCAGATTAAACATTACTCATTGCAGAAGACACTCCTCTTTGGCTGACTACAAATGTAATCAGCTGTGGATGTAGCTGACGTGATCATGACTTAATTCTATGAAATGTCCGCATTGCAACAGACAGGCCAGCACTTGCCCAACCAGACAAACAGGTTTCACCACTTGGCTAGGTTGATGCACGAACCTGACCATGGCAGTCCACCCCTTGTCAGCTTGGCAGCTATACATGCCACGTTAAACCATACCTAATCTCTAAATAAAAAACAATAAAACACATTTTTTCTTTCACCTAACAATACTCAACTGTCCTGCATATAACTGGAAACACATTAAATCTCTCCAGAATAGGGTGCAAATCCTTAGGCAACATTCATTCTTAAACTTGATATCTTACAACTTAAATAGTATAACATGAACAAAACAGCATTACAGTCCTCGTTTCTGTAACTGATCACGTGGTCGAAGTTCATATTTATCACTACCTTCTTCCACTACCCATTCCATGTTCCCTTTACCCTCAGCAAGCACTTCAGCTGGCCGTGGTTCTTTGCCTGGTGGGGTGACCCAAACCTTCATTCCTGAAGTTTCAGAGCCATTGGTAGTCCTGCCTGGATTGGGTTGTTGCAGTTTTCCATTGATTTTAATCACAGGGCATGGTAGTACTAAAAGATGCCCTAGGGGATCTCCTATACTCCCAAGAAAACTCTTCTTTACCCCCATTATGTAGTTGCAGTCCTACTTCCCCCTGATAGTCAGGGTCAATCACTCCAGTCAATAATGTAATCCCCTTCTTGGCTTGTTGATCCAGTGGCATAAGTAGCCCAAAAAGACCAGGTGCCAGTCTTAACTTCCAGTTCAATGGAATCATTTTTGTTTCTCCTGGAGGAAGCACTCCTCGTTTTGGAACTAAAACCTGTAGACCAGCAGAGCTCAGAGTTGCAGGGACAGGAAACAAAAATTTTCCTAGTGGATCACTAGGGGTAATAGTGAGTGGTAACACTTGCATTTCTACCCCTTGGTTCCTGGACCCATGGATCCTGGCTATGGGAAAAACAGCACCATGCAGTGGATGCTGATTCAGAGCATATACAGCTTCCTGGAGAACATTACCCCAGCCTTTCAAGGTATTGCCACCTAGTTGGCACCGTAATTGAGTTTTCAAAAGGCCATTCCACCGTTCTATCAATCCAGCTGTTCTGGGAACACAGTAAGACCAGAGAATTCCATGAGCGTGTGCCCATTCCCGCACTTCATTTGCTGTGAAGTGTGTTCCTTGATCTGAAGCAATGCTATGTGGAATACCATGACGATGGATAAGGCATTCTGTAAGCCCACAGATGGTAGTTTTGGCAGGAGCATTGCGTGCAGGGAAAGCAAACCCATATCCAGAGTATGTGTCTATTCCAGTTAGAACAAATCGCCACCCCTTCCATGAAGGGAGTGGTCCAGTGTAATCAACCTGCCACCATGTAGCTGGCTGGCCACCTTGGGGAAAGGTGCCATATCGGGGGCTGAGTGTGGGTCTCTGCTGCTGGCAGATTGGGCACTCAGCAGTGGCTGTAGCCAAGTCTGCCTTGGTGAGTGGAAGTCCATGTTGCTGAGCCCATGCATAACCTCCATCCCTACCACCATGACCACTTTGTTCATGAGCCCAATGGGCAATGACAGGAGTTGCTGGGGAAAGAGGCTTACTGGTATCCACAGAACAGGTCATCTTATCCACTTGATTGTTAAAACCTTCCTCTGCTGAAGTCACCCTCTGGTGCACATTCACATGGGACACAAAGATCTTCATGTTTTTTGTCCACTCAGGTCTATCCATATACTTCTTCCCCAGACCTCTTTGTCACCAATTTTCCAATTATGGTCTTTCCAAGTCCCTGACCATCCAGCCAAACCATTAGCAGCAGCCCATGAGTCAGTATACAACTGCACCTCTGGCCAGTTCTCCTTCCAAGCAAAATGAACAACCAGGTGCCACTGCTCAAAGTTCTGCCCACTGGGAGGATTTCCCCTCACCACTGTCCTTCAAGGACAACCCAGAAAGGGGTTGTAATGCTGCAGCTGTCCACTTTCGGGTGGTACCTGCATATCGTGCTGAACCATCTGTAAACCAGGCCCGAGTTTTCTCTTCCTCAGTCAATTCACTGTAAGGAACACCCCAAGAGGCCATAGCTCTGGTGTGGGAAAGAGAAGGTAATGTGGCAGCAGGAGTGGAAACCATGGGCATTTGTGCCACTTCTTCATGTAACTTACTTGTGCCTTCAGGACCTGCTCTGGCTCTATCTCGTATATACCATTTCCACTTTACAATAGAGTGCTGCTGTGCACGCCCAACTTTATGGCTTGGTGGGTCAGACAACACCCAACTCATGATAGGCAACTCAGGTCTCATGGTAACTTGGTGGCCCATGGTTAAGTGTTCAGTCTCTACTAAGGCCCAGTAGCAGGCCAAAAGCTGTTTCTCAAAAGGAGAGTAGTTATCTGCAGCAGATGGTAAGGCTTTGCTCCAAAATCCTAAGGGTCTGCGTTGTGATTCTCCTATAGGGGCCTGCCAAAGGCTCCAGACAGCATCTCTATTTGCCACTGACACTTCCAGCACCATTGGATCGGCTGGATCATATGACCCAAGTGGCAGAGCAGCTTGCACAGCAGCCTGGACCTGTTGCAGAGCCTCCTCTTGTTCAGGTCCCCAGTCAAAATTAGCAGCTTTTCAGGTCACTCAATAAATGGGCCAGAGTAGCACACCCAAATGAGGAATATGTTATTGCCAAAATACAAAAAGACCAACTAGGCATTGTGCCTCTTTTTTGGTTGTAGGAGGGGCCAGATGCAGCAACTTATTCTTCACCTTAGGAGGGATATCTCGACAAGCCCCACACCAGTGGACACCTAGAAATTTCACTGAGGTGGAAGGCCCCTATATTTTTGTTGGATTTATCTCCCATCCTCTGACATGCAAATGCCTTACCAGTAAGTCTAGAGTAGTTGCTACTTCTTGCTCACTAGGTCCAATCAACATGCTATCATCAATATAATGGACCAGTGTGATGTCTTGTGGGAGGGAGAAATGATCAAGGTCCCTGTGGACAAGATTATGACATAGGGTTGGAGAGTTGATATACCCCTGAGGTAGGACAGTGAAAGTATATTGCTGACCTTGCCAGCTGAAAGCAAACTGTTTCTGGTGGTCCTTACTAATATCTATTGAGAAAAAAGCATTTGCCAGATCAATAGCCACATACCAGGTACCAGGGGATGTATTGATTTGCTCAAGCAATGATACCACATCTGAAACAGCAGCTGCAATTGGAGTTTCCACCTGGTTGAGCTTACAATAATCCACTGTCATCCTCCAAGACCCATCTGTTTTCTGCACAGGCCAAATAGGAGAGTTGAATGGGGATGTGGTGGGAATCACCACCCCTGCATCCTTCAAGTCCTTAAGAGTGGCAATAATCTCTGCAATCGCTCCAGGAATCCGGTATTACTTCTGATTTGCTATTTTGCTAGGTAGAGACAGTTCTAGTGGCTTCCACTTGGCCTTTCCCACCATGATAGCCCTCACTGCACGAGTTAGAGAGCCAATGTGGGAATTTTGCCAGTTTCTCAATATGTCTATTCCAATTATACATTGTAGAACTGAGGAAATAACTACAGAATGGGTCCAGGGGCTCACCGGACCCACCGTGAGATGGACCTGAGCTAAAACTCCATTGATCACCTGGCCTCCATAAGCCCCCACTCTGACTGGTGGACCAGAATGACGTTGTGGGTCCCCTGGAATTAATGTTACTTCTGAACCAGTGTCTAATAATCCCCAAAATATCTGATCATTTCCTTTTCCCCAGTGCAGTTACCTTGGTAAAAGGCCATCAGTCTCCTTGGGGAAGGCTTGGAGGAAGATTAACAGTATAAATTTGTGGCAATGTAACAGGGTTCTCCCACAAAGGGACCTGGCCTCCCCTTCATTCAAGGGGCTCAGGGTCTGTAAACTGTTTCAAGTCTGGAAATTGATTAAGGGGCCGTGACTCTGTGTTTTTGTAATTCAGGTTAGACTTCTGTTCCCTTGACCTAGAACTCTTTTGTTTATACAGCTCCAACAAGAATTTAGTAGACTGCCCTTCTATTGTATTTCTAGGTACCCCATGATTTACTAGCCAATGCCACAAATTTCTGCGAGTCATATAATTTTTACTCCTGCTTTGAGTTTGCTGTCTATTATAGTAGCCACGTCTACCCTGTCTTTGGTGATTAAATGCTGCCACTGGGCTTCTGCCAACTCAGGATCCAGTCATCCCCATTGTGTTTAAGGATATCAGCTCAGTGACAGCAGTTCCTACAGTAATATCTCACCTACAGAGAAGTGCAACTACAGAGCTCTTCATGGATGATGGCGCTAGTTTCACAAATTTATTTCTCATTGTTCTGGTGCATCCTCCGGACATTCCTGGGGTGTAAGGGAAGGCTTTGCATGATAAATCCACTCTAACATCCAATTTTTCTAAGCCTCTGGATCCCCTCATCTACATTATACCAGGGCAGTTCTGGCATTTCAACCTCAGGTAATGTCGGCCACCTTTTGATCCGTGTTTCAACCAACCATCCAAGCAAACTGTTAATGCCTTTCTAACCCCTCGAGCTATAACATTGAATGCAGAATCTCTGCTTAGTGGGCCCATATCAATAAATTCAGCTTGATCCAGCCTTATATCCATCCCACCATTATCCCACTCCCTTAAAATCCATTGCCACACATATTTCCCTGATTTCTGTCTATATAAATTGGAAAACTCACACAGTTCTTTTGGAGTATAATGTACCTCCTCATGTGTGATACTTTGTACCTCACCTTTAGGGGCCTGTTGGAACTTTAGTCTAGTTATAGATCTGGAAGAAACAAGGGGTGGTGGCGGTGAGTCATAAAAAGAATTAGAAATATCTTCCAAGCCATTTGGTTCAGGGCATTCATTTTCAGTGTCATCTGGTGAAACAGATTAATCACTCTAGGGTTAATCCCTTCAGGAGGAGGTTGGGTGGCCAACTCCTCAAGGCAGGCTAGAGGTGGAGCGGCTATGTCCTCATGGCAGACTATTTCAGGGTTATCTAGAAAAGACTCAGCATGACCTAGGGTTTCAATCTCACCCTATAATGACATCATTATCAATCCATATGTCACCATCCCATTTTTCAGGGTCCCACTCCTTTCCAATCAAAGCCCTCACTTTAACGGCAGACACCATGCAACATTGAGATTTCAGTGTATGTTGTAAAGTTGCTACTCCAACAATAAGATTCTGAGTCTGATTTTCAGAGATCTCAATTTTACGGCTACAGGAAATAAGATTTTCCTTCATGATACTCATAGAAACTTCTACGTCTGTCAGATGGCACTTAAGCGTCTCGTTTGAAGCCTTAAGCCCATCCCTTCCACTCCTTAATGTATCCAGTGTATCTGACAACAACCTGTCAACATCTCTATACCTCTTATTTCCACAAAACTCCATAAAGGTGCCAAAAACATTATTCCCCAGAGCCTGACTTCGTCCAAGCAAAGCATTAGGAGAATCAAATGGTGATATTTTGACTATCTCTTTTGCCAACTCACTCTTTGGATTGGGAGTGTTATTCTGATTATGGGAATCAGAGTCCTGAGTGCCTGTGAGTCCATCAGAGTAGACAACCATTCATAAAAACCCATTTTTAAGATTCTGTTTCTCAAGAGCCAAACTCCTGGTAACAAGTTGTATTAGTTAGGGTTCTCTAGAGAAACAGAATCAACAGGGAACACTCACAAATATAAAATTTCTAAAACTGTCTCATGTAACCATGGGAACGCAGAGTCCAAAATCCACAGGGCAGGCTGTGAAGCTGACGATTCTGATGGAGGGTCTGGACGAACTCCACAGGAGAGGCTCGCCGGCAGAAGCAGGAAGAGAGCCTGTCTCTTCCTAATCCTCCCTTAAAAGGCTTCCATTGATTAGATTAAGCACCATTCATTGCAGAAGACACTCCCCTTGGCTGATTACAAACGGAATCAGCTGTGGATGCAGCTGACATGATCATGATTTAATTCTATGAAATGTCCTCATTGCAACAGACAGGCCAGCCAGCCAAACAGGTACTACCAGTTAGCCAAGTTGACACATGAACCTGACCATGACAGGGCATAAACCAAATAACCCTAAAGAGTGAGAGAAAGACCAAAGGTGGTGGCGGAGTTATACAGAGAAGGTAGGGTTTAACAAACTAGTATGATTGCCGAATCACTACATTGATATTTCTTTTAGTCTCCAGTATCTTAGAGCAGCTAGAGGTAGAAACCTGAAATTGTGGATTTGTAACCCATGCCAAACTCTGAAATCTGTTCTACAACTAATTGTTGCAATGTGCTTTGAAATTTATTGCTTTTTGTATATGTGTTATTTTTCACCAAAAAGAAAAAAGAAATTTTCTAGGTTTCAGTGTTTTGGAGCAGCTGGAAGGAAAAGTCTGAAATAGTGGAATGGTAACCCTTAACAAACTCTGAAATCTGTTCTGAACTACTTGTTGAAGTGTACTTTGAAAATCATTGCTTTTTCTATCTTTTCTTTGTATATGTGTTGCATTTCACAATAAAAAAGGTGATGCTGTTGTTGTTGTTCTTAAAAAAAGCTTACAACAACAAAAAATTCATGGGATACAGCTCAAGGAATGCCGAGAAGGAAATTTGCAGCACTAGGTGCTTACATTGGAAAAGAGGAGCAGTCTCTATCATTTAAATTCCCACTTTAAGACACTAGAAAAAGAAAAACCCAAAGCAAATAGATGAAAATAATAAAAATAAGAACTGAAATCAATGAAATTGGAAACAAAACAGTAGAGAAAATCAGTGAAACAAAAAGCTGGTTCTTTGAAAAGATCAACAAAATTGACAAATATTAAGTTTGACAACTTAGGTGAAATTGACCAATTCCTAGAAAAGTATAAACTATCTCACCTTATCACATATGAAATAGATAATTTGAATAGCTCTATAACTATTAAGGAAATTGAATTTGTAATTTAAAATCTCCTGAAAAGGAAATTTCCAGGCCCTGATAGTTTCACTGAATAACTACTTGTTGAAGAGTGCTTTGAAAACTATTGCTTTTTGGGGTGGGCCATGGTGGCTCAGTAGGCAAGAATGCTTGCCTGCCATGCCAGAGGACCCAGGTTTGATTCCCGGTGCCTGCCCATGTTAAAAAAAAAAAACAAAAACTATTGCTTTTTTTCTTTCTTTGCTTTGTATATATGTTATATTATACAATAAAGTTTTTAAAAAGTATGATAGCATTAACAATTGTTCAAAAAAATAAAAAACAAGAAAGAAAGAAATACTTAGGCATAAATCTCACAAATCATGTACAGGACTTTTGTGCCCAAAATTACAAAACACTGATGAAAGAACTCAAAGAAGATCTAAATAAATGAGAAAGATTCTATGTTCATGAATTGGAGATTGAACATAGTCAAGATGTCAGTTCTCCAATTGATATATATGTTTAATACAATTCCTATCAAAATCCCACTAAAAATTTTTGCAAAAATAGGCAAGATTATTCTAAAATGTATATGGAAAGGCAAAGAAACTGGAATAGCTAAAATAATTCCAAAATTGAAAAATAAAATGGAATGTATCACTGTACCTGATATTAAGACATTATATAGTGACTAGTAATCAAGACTGTGAATGGTGGAAAGACAGACATATAGATTAATGGAACAGAATATAGCACCCAGAATTAGTACCAAACATGTTGTTCTAGTTTGCTAGCTGCCAGAATGCAATATACCAGAAACGGAACGGCTTTTAACAAGGGGAATTTATTAAGTTGCTAGTTTACAGTTCTAAGGCCAAGAAAATGTCCCAATTAAAGCAAGTCTATAGAAATGTCCAATCAAAGGCATCCAGGGAAAGATACCTTAGTTCAAGAAGGCCAATGAAGTTCAGGGTTTCTCTCTCAGTGGGAAGGCACATGGTGAACCCAGTCAGGGCTTCTCTCTTGGCTGGAAGGGCACATGGTGATTATGGCATCATCTGCTAGCTTCCTCTCCTGGCTTCCAGTTTCATGAAGCTCCCCGGGAGGTGTTTTCCTTCTTCATCTCCAAAGGTCACTGGCTGGTGGACTCTCTGCTTCGTAGTGTTGCAGCATTCTCTGCTCTCTCTGAATCTCTCATTCTCCAAAATATTTCCTCTTTTATAGGACTCCAATAAACCAATCAAGATCCACCCAAATGGGTGGAGACACGTCATCCCCTAATCCAGTTTAACAACCATTCTTGACTAAATCACATCAACCAGGGAGATGATCTCATTACAGTTTCAAATATACAGTATTGAATAGGGATTATTCTACCTTTAAGAAATGGGATTTATATTAAAACATGGCTTTTCTTAGGGGTCATACTTCCTTTCAAACCAGCACACATGTATAGCAAACATCTGGTTTTTTTAAAATTGTTTTATTATATAATATAACATATATACAAAGCAAAGGCAGATAAAAAACAATATTTTTTTCAAAACACCCTTCAACAATTAGTTACAGGACAGATTCCAGAGTTTGTCATGGGCTACCTTTCCATCATCTCAAATCTTTCCTTCTACTGCTCCAGAACATTGGAAGGTGGAAGGAATATATATTTTTTATCATCACAGTTGACTTTTTTCTTTTTTGTGAAAAATAACATATACAAAAAAAATACATTTCAAAGCACATCACAACAATTTGTTGTACAACAGATTTCAGAGTTTGGTATGGGTTATAATTCCACAATTTCATGTTTTTACTTCTAGCTGCTCTAAGATACTGGAGACTAAAAGAAATATCATTAAAATGATTCAACACTCATACTCATTTGTTAAACCTTACCTTCTCTATATTACTCCACCATCACCTTTGGTCTTTCTCCCACTCTTTAGGGGTATTTGGGCTATGCCCATTCTAACTTTTTCATGTTGGAAGGGATTGTCAATAATTTGGGGTAGGGAGATGGAACTAGCTGATGTTCTGGAGAGGCTGGCCCCTCTAGGTTTCAGGACTTACGTGGACCAGGGACCCATCTGGAGATTGTAGGTTTCTGAAAAACCTACCTGCAGATATTAATCCAAATCTATTCAGTTGCCCACTCTATCACTTCATTCTTTCAGTGTTTATCATAAACTGTAGGCCCTAACACTTCATAAATGGGAAATGAATCCTATGTAATGGCTAGGATTATGAGTTGGGAGATATTATCTGTTGCTTCTTTTTACTCCTGGATTACTTTCCAGATTGTGAGTAAGAAGGATGACCAGTTTCTCACTCAAAACTGGTAAGCCTAGGTGAGATCATTGTATCACTGTTGAGCATTCATTTATGAAAAAAAAGTTATCCAGTCAGTATTTGCCATTCAAAAGATTAATAGCGATCTCAAGGATCTCTGTTTTTTCCCACTCTTAGAAGAAAACTCCTAAAGAACTGCATCCCTGGAGTCCCTCAGAATCAAAAACACACTGGAAGAAGAGGGGCTGAGGACCTCATCTGCTACCCGTTTTCCCCTGTCCAGGCATTCTTCCCAGTTTAAGAGGAAGAGATGCCTAGATGAGTGAAGGGAGAAATTCAGACACCTGCCCAGGGCCTAGCATATTAATAAAGAGAAAGAGAACATCTGTCTTGTCAGCAGGCCTGGGGTCGTCTCCAGTGTCCAGGAGGGAGGTCATAATCAGAGTTTACACTCAGGCATGTGAGCTGAAGCAGGAGTTTTCAAGTCTGAGGCTTTGTGTAGGACTGATTCCAGATCCTGAGCTGGCTCCAAGTCCTCAGTGGTGCAGAGCTGCCATCAGCTGGTTTATGACTGTGCCAAGCATGGCAACCTCCACTGGCCATGACTAGCACTGAAGACTTCAGAGCCCCAGCCAGCTATGTAGGTGAAAAGCTGGGGGCCCAGGTCCCAGGCAGGGTTGGTTGGGAATCCACAGCTGGCACCCATGGATAGCCCGATGACCAGGGTCAGCAGCCCCACAGCCACAGGCTCCGGACCTGCAGGCATGCCTTTGTTCCATGTGTCCAGGATGGCCAAGATCCTGAGGCTGTTGCTCAGAAACAGCTAGGGGTCAGGGTGGGTTGCAAAGATGGAAGCTGAGTCCTTAAGACCACACACTGTCAGTTTCCCACCTGTACAGTTCTGTATGGCATTGGAATAGAAAGCGTAGGTGTCTCCTGAGGCACAGAAAGCAGACAACAGCTGCTCCAGTACGTAAATGGGGGGGGGGGGGGTGTTGGCCCAGGGGAGGTGTCCCAGGAGACACCTGGCCAGGGAGAAGGCTTGATTCAGGTGGGCCCCTGAGACGTTACCACCATGTATATGGTTACCGTAGTGGCCAGAGAGCCCACCATAAACTTGATGAAGAAGTTGCCTTCGTTTCCTCCACTGGTGACAGCCTGGGCCACAGACCCCTGAGCAAGGAGCATGAGCACGAAGTCACCTAGAACTCTGCCAGGCACTGTCGGGCCAGGAGACTGTGAATCTGGAACCAGTCCCTGACTGCAGCCATGGCAGAGTGTGGGCCACGGTGGGGACTCCCTGTTCTGTTCCCTGTTCACTGTTCCCTCAGTCTGTGCAGGCACTGCCAGCACAGCTAGGACTGCAATTTTGAGGCTGGGAAAATATTCAAATCAAGTTATCCCTCAGACTTCTCCCTGAAGACTAGCTGTTGGTAATCTTTGGTTTTCCCTCTTCTCCCGGCTTCCTTTGCTTGCAGTTTCTTGCTTGTATGGCTTCCATCTAGACCCATCCTTTATGACTGTCCAGGCTTCTCATCTGTAGGTTAAACATCTCTAGAACTTCAGGTGGGCTTTTGTGAGATGGCCTCCAAAATACAGCACTATACTTCTGGCTGGTCACCTGGCTAGTCTTTGTCTTCTTTTTTGTTTTGTTATTTTAGTTGAGATATTCTCATATTCACCTCTTTAAAATATACAATTCGTTGTTTTTTTTTAATGTAATCAGGGAGTTATGCAACCATCAACACTATCTATTTCCAGAACATTTTCATCACAGCAAAAAGAAACCCCATACCCAATAGCAGTCACTCCCCATTCCTCTCTTCCCCTTGCCTCTGGCAACCACTAATCTACTTTTTTTCTCTCCATATTTGCCTATTCAAGGCATTTCATTTAAATAGAATCACACAGTATTATGAACATTTGTGTCTTACTTCTTTCACTTAGCATAATGCTTTCAAGGTTCATCTATGTTTGCTCAATATTACATTGATTAGAAGCAAAAAGCTGAAAGCAGCAAAACCCAGAAGAGAAGGGAGAAATCAGTAGACACAGCTATGTGCCTTGCCATGTGCCTTGCCATGTGCCATAAGAGTCCAGGATTGCTGGCAGCCAGTCTTCAGGAAGAAATTATCATCTTGATGATACCTTGATTTGGACATTTTCATGGCCCCAGAACTATACTGTGCTTACCTGCAAGAATATAAAGGTAAAAAAGACTAGGCTTAGGCTTTAAGGAGCTCATGAAATGCAAAAACATGTGCTACCTAAACATATTTGTGGAATTACAAGCATATATTCAATTACTTGTGGGCACAAATAGCATGAATAAAGGTAAGAGTTTTATTCTTGACACAAAGTTGACAGGCCTTCAACACTGGATCTGAGACAAATGTCTTGGGCTATGAATTTTTCCTGCACGGAACAGTATTTGATACTTGAATTTTAGCTGCAAAATACTATATGGTCAGATGAACCCAGTGCAGACACAAATCACACTCTGACCAGCATTCAGCCGTGGATCACTTAGCTCGAAGGGTCAACCCAGGAGGTGCTTGCAGTCTTTAAGTATCTCCCAGTTGTTAAAGCAGATCCCTAGGGATACAAGTCAGCAGAGCCTAAATCCTCAAGGTTTAATCTCTGAGAAATCTTGCTAAGCATGACTTTAGATCTCAGAACCTCCTTTTAGCATGACCCACCCAGGAGTAATCCTGGGTCAGACATTCTAGAGTTTGAACCCACCCAAGAACCTGGTGTCTGGGAGGGAGAGAGAACCTCTAAGCTCCAGGGCCCTAAGTTTGGCTTATATTAAACCAACAATGGCTTATTTGCAAGGCTTAAAAGTTAACACATTCCATAAGATTTTTCACTTGTGGCTATAGCCTGAAAAACACAGTAAGGAAGAAATTATTTCTCATTTGTTTCTGGAACACTTTGTGATGAATGGACACTGAAGAAACAGGTCCACTTTGATAGAGAAATGGAACTCAAATGGATGAAACCGGGAGAAACTCATGGAAGATCTCACCAATGACTGCATGAGGTCACCTGGGCTTGTCCATGTCCACATGCAGCGACAGGAAGCCCCCTTCTCAGAGAATACGCCCTTAGGTGGAGTTGTTTTTCATCTCATGGAACAAATGCCAGCAGGAACCCCAAGAGGAGAGTGCATGAGGACCACCTTTGAGGGTCCCCAAGATATTTCTCTTCAAACAGGACAAGGAGATGAATATAAAAAAGTGGCAGCAACATTGCTGTGAAAACCAATCAATCATCAGACCTACATGTGCACCAGAATATTCATACAGCAGAAAAGCCCTGCATGTGCAGCAAATGTGAAAAATCCTTCAGCCACAAAACCAAACTGTAGGCTCATGAGAGGATCCACACTGGAGAAAAGCCCTATGTGTTCCCTTTGCCAGAGAAGCTACCGCCAGTCATCCACAAACCACCACTATGTGCGGACCAACCAGAAAATTAATCTCAAAGGTGATTTTTATTACACTAGAAGCTTCCCCAGCTATTGTCCCCACATAAGATACATTTTATAATTATCCAGTCCTAGTATTTCCTGCAAAATGGTAATTTTTGTTGGGTGATCAGATACAAATTGGTTGCTTCAGTAGAGTTATTATGTGCTCCACCCTCCTTTATTATGTGATACCCTTATTCAAAAATTAAATTTTCCTGAGGAAGATTTCATATAGAAAAAGAAAAAAAATATTACATTCATCGCATGCATGTCTGTTCATCAGTTGATGGACATTTCCACTTTTTTGCCTATTATGAATCACACGTCCATGAACATTCATGTCCAAAATTTTGTGTGGACATATGTTTTCAGTTCTCTTGGGTCTATACCAAGGAGTGATATAAATAATCACACTCTTTTCCAAAAGTGACCGCACCATTTTACATTCCCACAAGCAGTGTATGAGGGTTTCAGTTTCCCCACATCGTCACTACACTTACCTGACTTTTGATTATAGCTATCCTGGTGGATTTGAGGTGGTATCTCATTATTTGATTTGCATTTCCCGAATGACCAGTGATTTGAACATCTTTTCATAAGTTTTTTGTCCATTTGTGTATCTTCTTTGGAGAAATGTCTATTCAAATCCATTGTTTTTAAATTGTCTTGTCTTTTATTGTTGATTGTAAGAGTTCTTTACAAAGTCTGGATATGCAGACCCTTATCAGATATATAATTTGCAAATATTTTCTCCCTATCTATGGGTTGTCTTTACACCTTCTTTGATGCACAAGAATTTTTAATTTTGGTAAAGTCCAACTTATTTTTGCTTTGGTTGCTTGTGTTTTAGGTGTCATATTTAAGAAACTGCTGCCTAATCCAAGGTCATGGAGATCTATACCTAGGCTTTCTTTTATGAATTTTATAGGTTTAGCTCTTACATTTAGGTCATTGATCCATTTTGAGTTAATTTTTGTATATGGTGAAGTGAGATCCAACTTTGTTTTCCCAGCCCCATTTGTTGAAGAGAGAATTTTCCTCCATTTAATGGTCTTGTCATCCTTGTTGAAAAATCAGTTGACCACACATTTGGGTTTATTTTTCAGGCTCTCAATTCGATTCCATTGATCTATATGTCTATCTTTATACCAGTACCATATAGCCTTGATTGCTGTAGCTTCGTAAATTTTGAAATTGAAGTGTATGAGTCCTCTTTGTTCTTTTTCAAGAGTGTTTTAGCTCTTCTGAGTCCTTTACATTTTCATATGCATTTTTGGATCAGCTTTTTCAATTTCTGCAAGAAAGCCAGTAGGGACTGCAACAAATCTGTAGATTTCTGGAGGGGTCTTCATTGCTATCTTAACAATTTGGTTTTCTGATTCATGAACAAGAATCTCATTCCAAAAATTTATTTAGGTGTCCTTTAATTTATTTCAATAATGTTTTGGTGTTTTCAGTATACAAGACTCATACTTGTTCAATCTTTTTAGTGTTGGTCTATGTCTTCTTTAATCAGGGTGATCTCATGATGAATATGACACTCCAGGAAATCACGCCTGGGGATCAGTTTTCTTGTTTGTAAAATGAAAAGCTTGGGGAAGCTTATCTTTATGGTTCCCTTAGTTTTTTTTTCTTCCCATTTTTAGTCTGTAGTTTACTTGAAACAGGGCCCTTGTATAATATGTATTAATATGCAGTCACTACTAGGGTTTTTCTACAAGGGAGATAGAGAAGGATATGGAGAAAATCTTTGTCTGGTAAGCCTTTTACTGACTGTGATCCTGAGCAAAATATTTCCCTTGAGCCTGTTTTCTCACCTGTCAAAAGTGGACTGTTATAGAGGATTCCATAAATTAAGGAAATGAAAACACCTGGAATACTGCTAGCCCTCACTAGGGCCATTACCTTAACTTGTGGCTCCTTTTAGTTCTTCCCAACTTTTCATTGTGATTATTTTCAAATACACAGAAAAGTTTATCTTTCCCATCCCTAGCACCTAAATACACAGAAAAGTTTCTTTCCCATCCCTAGCACCTCTAGCCTGGGCATGGGGAGACAGAATTCTAAATATTTCCCTTTGGGGAACTTAGATCCCAGGCCCAGCAGTGCATCAGGTCAGGGAGGGGAGCCTTTCTGTAACAGGCATTCACCACTTCCTAAAATTTAGTCTCAGTTCAGTGGACCTGAAGCTGTTTCCCAACAGGATATGATCTTTCTCTTCTGGCGGGAGTTCCTCCCTACCCCTCCTTTTCCCATTCATCTCCTTTCCAAGATCCAGCTTATACAATGCTCTCCAGAAACTTTCCCAATTCCAGTTAGCCATTTTTTCCCTCATGCACCCTCTATCTGTTCCCTGTTTGTAATGCTTTCTACTTTTATCGTATTTAAGCAGCATGCCATTTTCTTTTCTAGAACTATCTAGAGCCTTAGAGTTGCATTGCATCCTATTCATGAATGCTGTCCAGCCTGGCAGAGAAAGTAGATGCTTCGTGAATATCTGCTGAACCACTGATCCAAGGCATGCAAATGCTTGATACACGTTGAGGCTTGCTCTGATTCATGTTGTGTGCAAGTTCATCTCAGATTAAGATAATGGTTCTTTTTTTGTGGCAATGCAACATAGATTAAATAGGAATTTAAATTAAGCTATTGAGAGGATCCTGGATCTTCTTTCTTTAGTCCTTAGCAGATTGTCATGTATGGCTGGTATAAAGTTCTCATAAAACCAAGACCTGCCAACTGATGCTAAAGCAGCTCAATAATAGCATTCTAATTTTCTAACTTGTTTGTAGCTTATGTAATATTCAGGTGGAGGGAGGACCTTATAATCTCTCCATTCTTTAAGCTCTAGCTCATTATGGGGCTAGTTATCTCTTAGCCTTCCAGGTTTTGCATTTTTCTTTCCTGCAACCTAATTCCTCCAGTTGACTTCTTGACTGGCAATTAGCAAAAACAAAAGTGTGAATAATAGAGATGTGGATGTCTTGTTATGCTAGCTTCAAGTCCTGCTTTTCCAAGGAACTACTTGTGTGAGGCAGACAGGATCCCTCTCAGGGTGACTGGAAGACCTGGAGTTCATCCTTAGACCATGAAAGGATAGCATCAATTCAACCTTGACAGGCTGTAGAACTTTGGACAAACACACCAAAATCTAAATTCATTTTATGCATCAGGCACTTAAGTTGATGCATTTTGACATGAGGGCAATAAGTGAAACAAAGTCAGGGTGTCTGTCTCACACAGTTTATTTAACAATAGGTAATAAGAAATCAAATTTAACAGTCTATACAGTGATTCAAAGTTCATATTTATAAGTAATCAACTTTAATTGCATGATTTACAACAGTTGAGGGTTTTTGCTTTCTATTTTCAAGTTTTACAGAAAATGTGTGTGTGTGTGTAGGGAGGGCAGGGTAAGACGGAAGAAAGCAAGCAAAGTAGAAACCCCAGGGACATTTTGTGTGTTAAAATCATCCCAGTGGAATCGTTTCTTACCCTCTTTTTAATTTTTTTCTTTGTTAGATGTAAAAATAACGAAAAAAATTCTTTCAAGAAACAGAAACCACAATATATAATACATCAATTTGGCAGCTGCCCCTGTATATTTTGAAAAAGTCATTTTCCTCTCTACATGTACAAATTATTTTAATACTTGAAGTTTTACGTTCAGACTTATGGAATAGAAAATTTTCTGGAGCACAAAAGTTGACTTGGAGGAAGGGAAAAGGATTTTTTATTTTTATTTTTTGTTTTTACATTTTTAAAAGAATGAACATCCTTGCACCCAGAGAAAAATTGGTATTTTAATATATATTTATATATATTTATATATATATATAGAATGTAATTTTAAAGTAACATTAACCCCTTTTGTCCTCTGGTTTTAGAAATGTTCTTTTTTTTTTTTTAACTTCCATAAAGTGAGGAAAATAGGGAAAAATGTCAACCATCTGCACCAGTAAATAATAACTATTAATATTACATATTTTCATTAATTTAAAAAAAAATAATAAAACCTATTGGAGGTGCAAGGCAGGAGCACGTGGTTGGCTTCACAGACCTCAGCCTCCTCCCAGTGCACACCTGAACCACACACACAAGGGGAAAAAAAAAGACCGGTGGTAGCCAGCCATAACAAAAATATATTCTTTGTTTTCTATCTTCCCTCAGGTTCATCTTGCATGTTTGCTTTAAATCACAAACAGTTACTGCACAGTTCTTATGTGTTCCAAGGAAAATTGTCTTTTAGGCTAAGAAAGATTCAAAAAAATTGTTTTCAGTACAAAAAGTCTTGTTAAGAGAAAATAATTTTTTGCTCCCAAAATACTACAAGGTGTCTCTAGTGTATGTCTAGTGTACTCTGTGAGAGGTTTGCATTCAAGTCTGAGTTGTCGGTGCTGAGTCCCAGGTCCGTGGCGCTTGCACCATGGAGGTTTGCCATGCCTGGATTGCTAGTGAGCTGAGAAAGCATCGAATTCTGGTCCGGGCTGGCAAAATGCCCTTGTTCCATGGGGTTTGCCTGGGCAGCTACCAGTCCGGGATGTGGGGAACTGGTCTGTGGGGAGACATGGTGTGGAGAAGGTTGAGGCTGCATCCTGGGGGAAGGACTGGAATGAGGGGGCTGGGATTGAGGCCGAGGAGAAGGGACAGGTTGGGGAGAGCGCACTTGATTGGAGAGAGAAGGGATCTGCTGGCCTTGTAGATGGGGGGACTGGGCCTGATTGGGGAGCATATGCTGCTGGGGGCTCATGGGGTTGGGCTGAGCAGGGGATCCCATCTGTTGCTGAAGGAGTCGCTGCTGATAGGCCTGCAGACTGGCTCCTGCCTCAGCACCCAAGGCCTGGGGGAGCTGGCCCATCTGTCCCATATTCCCTTGTTGTATCTGTTGCATGTGATGCTGCATCCGCTGCTGCTGAGGCTGTGGGGGGTAGCCAACTCCTTGGGGTTGCTGGAACTGGTTATGGTTGGCCATTCCAGGGCCTATTCCTGGCCCTGCTCCCTGTTGTTGCTGCTGTTGCATCATCTGCTGTCGTCTCAAGATGTCTCGGAACTGTGAAGGCATGGTGTTGTGATTCATGTTCATTGGCTGAGCCTGGGGACTCATCCCTCCCATGGGTGGCTGGAGTTGCTGCTGTGGCTGTTGCTGGGGCAAGCCAGCCCTCTGGACACCTGCCTGCATGGGATTCATGTTCTGCATGGCTGGATTGGAGTGGACACCCTGCTGACCTGGCATGGTAGGTGGCTGTAGTCCTGGCTGGCCCTGGGGCATGCCAGGCTGCCCAGGGAGGGGTTGTGGATTCGAGCTGGCATACTTGGCAGCCCGCTGCTTGATAAATGCAGCCAACAGCTGAGGGTTGGCATGAAGGATACTAAGCACCTGTTGCTGCTGTAGGGGAGAGCTGGGAGACCTGAGAGTCCGCAAAAGGTTTTGTAAGGCTTGTTGAGACACAGTGCCTGGTTTGAGTGGGCTCACACCTACCTGGCCCAGACCTGGTTGGGGAGCCATGTTCAAGGGCTGACCATGCTGGGCCACTGACATCATGGCTGGCCTGGGCATCCCAGGCTGTAGTTGCTGGGGCTGAGGCAATCCTCCTTGGGCCCAGGGGGGTTGCTGTTGGATCCCTGTGGGCCCCATTCCTGGCTCCAAATGCCCACTGGGACCTCTGGCCATGGGGGGTGGGTTCATCCCCATGGGGGACATTGGAGTCATCTGGTGCTGGATTGGCCTTTGAAAAATTTGCACATGAGCCATCTGGCGCTGCGTCTCTGCTGCCCTCTGAATCTGCATTGCCATCTCTACTGCTGCAGGTGGGGGACCTGGAAGTGGGGGCTGAGCAGTCTGAGGTGGGGTTGGAGGGGTCACCTGCCCTGCTGCCTTGCCCTGGGACACAGGGCCAGCAGCTTGAGTTCTAGGCAAGTAGGGGGGCATGCTGTTGGGAGGGGTGGGCTGGGGCTGAGAGGTGGGCTGGGGCTGGGGTGTCTGTGGGGTAGTTGGCTGTTGGCCAGTAGGTGTGGTTGGAGTGGCAGGAGTTGGAGAGGGCAGACCCTGCTGCTGCCCCACCACACCAGTCCGCTGCATGCTGGCCATCCTCCTGCGGAGCATCTGAGCCTGCTGTAGACGATGCTGCAGCTGCTGCTGCCGGAGCTTTTGCTTGATGTTGAGGCAGAACGGCACTGGGCACTTGTTCTCCTGGCAGTGCTTGGCGTGGTAGCAACAGAGGGCAATGAGCTGCTTGCAGATGGGACAACCACCATTGGTTTTTCGTTTGCAACCCTTAGTGTGCTGCACAACCCGCTTCATTTTCTGGCAGGAGGGCAGGGAGCAGTTGGCATTTCGGCACTGGCAGGCATGGACCAGAGACTGGATGCAACGCTGGATGCTCAGGCGGCGAGAGTCTCCAGGGCTCTGGGTGGCCGCAGCCTGCTGGTTGTTGCTCTCATCATCTAAGCCGAGACCTAGCTTCTCCATTTTGTGGTCATGGTTTTTAGTGTTATAGCAGGTGATACACAAATCGTAATCCTGGAAAAAACATAAGAGCTCAGATAAACCCCAAATCTAAACCATTCAAAAGCATTTTAGATATCTTGCTTGGGCTAAAAGACCCTTTAAAGAGTCAAAACTAGACTCTTCAGCTGTACTAATCAGACATAAGGCCAGGTGTTGTCCTTGTCTTATTACTCACCAGTAGCACTGGAGGGAGACCAGTTAGGTCTAATGGGCTTCTGTACAATCTGCTAGCATCACACCACAGGTGATCCCAGCCCTAAGCCCTTTCTTCCCCACAATGGATGCCTACCTCACAGACAGTGCAGTGCCATCGGGTTTCCACGTGGTGCTTGCACTCGTTGCAGGTGTAGACAAAGCGATCCTGGCTCTGGGTGTGCAGCTCCACCAGCATGCACATGGTTGACCACTGGGCTCTTCGGAGTGAAGAGAACTCCAGGTGCTTGTCCCTTGCAAGGGTAAGAAAAGCATCCCGACCATCCATTAGATCACAGGGGATGAGAGGGTCAGGATCAACGATGGGAGGCAGGGAGTTGGCTGCAGGGCCAGCGATAAGACGGATCACAAAAAAGACCTGAAAAAGACAATCTCATTCAGACTCTGGAACTAGAGAAGCAGATGCTGGTGGATCAATAGTGGGCAGCTGGATGGTTGGACACCACTCAAACCAGAGAATTGAGTTTGTTTTACAAGGTAACACCACAATGAGACTAGATGATATCAACGCCTACATCCCCTTCTGCTTCACACATCTCTGGTCTGTAGTTTGAGACCGACTAGGATAGACCTAAAATTCACAACTTACCTTTTCTATTTCATTAATTCCTTCAACTTAAGAATGGTTTAGAGTACAGGTACAGCACAGGCACCATGCACATTTTCCTCCAGGCTGTCTGTTTTAAGATGTAATCCATATATACAGACTTCATCACAAGGAAACAAATCAGACAATTCCAAACTGAGGGTCAGTCTGCAAAACAACTGGCCTGGACTCTTCAAGAAAATGCCCATGTCATGAAAGCAAAGGCTGGAAACTTTGGCAGCATGAGACTAGACAATAGATGCTGGCACTGTCCTGAGTTTATGTTTCCCCACTGTGAAAACTGTATAGTGATTGTGCAAAGAATACCCTCTTATTTTAAAAAGTTCCTACTTAAATAGGGATAGAGACAGAGATAAATAAAATACAGCAATGTTATCAATTGGTGAATCTAACCAAAGGGTACAGTGATACAACTTTTCTATAGGTTTGTAATTTCAAAATAAAAAGTTGGCAGTGTAAGGATAAAAACAGTTTCCCTAATCCCTGCTACTGATACCAAGGCAGCAAAATTCCTGTTCATAAAAGTTTGAAAACATAACCATTATTTCCCATAACCATTAGTGTAAAGACTGTAACAGGAAGACTGTATCATATATGTATTTGAGAATAATTTGCATACATCTATAAACTCCTTATTAAACTACTAAAATGCAGTACACCATCTTAAGAAACCAGGAACTGAGCAACTGCTGTGAATCAACTATATTCTAATATTTTTTCAGAGACAGAAACTGCATTAACTGGCAGCAACACTTGCATAAAAGATTTTAAAATAAGATACATTTCTAGAAAAACAAAATGCGGAGAGCACCACTGAGCAGATACACATATCAACTGATAGAATAAGTCAAAATCATGGGGTGGTAGGGGTTGTGTCATATGTGTCTGACCTTGTAATACTGGGGTTGCTTGTGGCTTAAAGCACTGAATCTAACTAGTGGGGAACGCCCATTCAAAATCAGGACTACAGGAAATCCTTATTGCATGGCTGAACCAGGAAAAGCTCTCCTTATCTACAGTACCTCTTCCAATGACAACTATCTTGGTCAATTACACCCTCTGCTGGTCACCATATAGCTAAGTCAGTACCTGAATTTATACCCTAAATCAACAACCTTAAATTCTGCCTCCTAACAAGTGAGCACTACTCACCCACTTCTCTTCAGATTGAACAGTCATAGAATGCATCCACTATTCAAAGTCAAATCTATTATAAGATACTCTAAGGGCCTTAGCCAATTGCCCCGCTGTGCTAGAATTTTTGGCTCTAAATATTGCTTAAAATAGATAATAACTACCAATTGTTAATAACTATTACCTGAGTATGGCACCTACTAGAACTCTGGAATCCTTCCATTTCAATAGTGATCGTGAAGTAACGGTATTAGGCGTCTATTATTTCAGGCTTCCCTGCTAGCGTTAATTTGCCAGATTAAAAAAAAAAGGGTGGGGGTGGGGGTAGGTAGGTAGGGTGGTATTGTGAAGTAAGGGAAATGATGCGTGGAAAATAGGTCAAGCACTATTATAATAAGTGCCTTTCTAAAGAAGGGTTCTGTATAACTATCTCTCTCCCAAAGAGACTGCTTAACTAATCTGGCTGTAATCCCATACCCAAAATCAAGCCTTCAGTTCCCTCTTCATATAACAGCCACTTCATATAAGAATTTAATTATGGTTATATCTGTACATAGATAAAGAACAGACAGAAAAACTGAGAAGAATTTAGTGTTCCACTTTTAATCCACTTTCAAGAAAGCTTATACATTTCATTTTCCAGTGTTATATGAGAGCCAAACTGGACTGGCCAATGGAGTATTAAGGACCTTGGTTTAACAACAAGCTAATCTCCTGAACAACAGGTTACAAACTATGATATTTATATTTTTAAATTATAAACCATAATCCAGCATATCTTGGCGATTTATATCACAGCTACATATCAAAGAGAGCTTAATTTTTCTTGTTTTTGCCATTCTCTTTTCTGCCTTCTTATCCTTCAAATGATTTCATCCTTCTGAATTTCAAATGGTCTGGTGCTTGCCTCATAAATGACAACCAGGATGGACAGAAATCTTGCTATTTCCCCCTTCCCCCACCTTCTTGGTGGCTGCATTGTACTTACCTCTTTATGTTTCTCCATGGTGGCATAGAGTTTCTGCGAGAGGTCGTTGGACACATTGGGCATGCCAGGCTTCTTTTTGTTGCCCCTGCTTAGGCTGCTCTTGTTTTTGCTGGTTTTCTTATTATTCTTCTTTTTGGCATTTTTGCTGTCTCCCTTTGTCACCTGCAGGATAGCACAAAGAAAAGGTTAAGTTTTCATTAAAAAACTATTTGGAAACAGTGCTGAAGGTGAAAAGACTTTTCTTTGAATCTAAACAATATGATCTTATACCTTTCACTAGCTGTTCTATTCACTTGCCTTCCTCTCCATTTTAAGATATTACTTCCAATAAGATCTCCACTGAGGGAATGACAGCCTTCCTTTGGTCTATTCTGATGATCAATCCAGATTTAGCGCTAAGGTCAAGGTGCTGGGTAGCAAAGAGGGGGGAGGAGCTGGGGAGCCAGGAGACCTTGAAATGTTTAAAGTACAAGGGGGGGGGGGGCAATAAATGACCAAGAGATCCTGTGCTTCAGATAGGGCAAAGTTTGGCTTATTTTTCACATGACTAACAGTTTTTACATTTATAAAGGGTGAAGACACACACGCACACACACACACACAAAAAAAGCAAACAAAACAGAAGGAATATGCCAGAGTAGTAAACTAGTTTGAGAAAGGTCATTTTTAACTGTTTTTCTACTGTTTCCTTCCTTCTTACATATCAACTTCTCTTTTATCAGTTTATATTATCAAAAGGGGTCTGAGGTTAAAAAGGCTTAAAACCACTGAAATAGAACTTAAAAATATATCTGAGCCAACATTCTAGCGCAATTTAAAGAGTTCTTTCAAGCCTGAAAGCTTTAAGCAAAGCTTAATTAATTAAGCTCACTTCAGGATCATTCCTGAGAATCTAGGTAGCATCTGAAAGGAAAACACAATGCCCTTACATCTGTGCTTTCATTGCTGGTGTTTTCTTCTCGCTTTCTCTCTTCCTCTTCCTGTTCCAGTTCTTTAATGCTCTCTTCCAGCACGTTGGGCCAGAAATCACCCTCAAAGTAAGGCAATTCCTTAGCACTTGTTAATCGATCTTCGGTAGCTTGTTTAAAAATATCCTATAAAAATATCCACATACAAATAGGAATTTCTATGCTCATACAGAAGCAGTCACAGCTAACTGAGCACACAAGAAACATAAAGGATCCATCCACCTTGCACCCATCCTTGGAATTTCAGCAGCACTGAGATTGGCTCAAAATAAGATTTAACAGTATGATCTGAAGGGAAAATATTTGGGAAAATTTCCACTGGATGGTTTCTTCCCCATGAATGAAAACAGATGAGAAATTTAGTAGTTTACACTCATATTTTAGTCTATTTTATGAATTTTAAGAATAACATGATTATGAATACACTTTTAATTCTCATCTTTAAAACATTTTTGTTGATCTACAACTCTCCAAAAGCCTAGTTTTTCTTACTTCCAAAGATTTCAAATATACAGAAAAGTAAAGAGAAGAGAATATTGAACACTGATAAATTGAATTGACTGATTTTGCCATATATACTATACCTTAAAAATAATTTGGGCAAAATAAAAATACGTTAACAATTAGCATAATTGTACAAATTAAAGTTATAACAAATAAGGACTTTTTTTTTTTTTTACAATTTTTATAAAATATAGAGCAGCAAGATTAGTAAATTTCCAATATTATCACTTTATTTTCACATTCCAACTGACCTTGTAGTCATGGACAATACGCTCTGACACAGCCTTGTCAAGCATCTTTTTGTACCACTCTTGTAGTCGCTTGGGTTTGGGTATCTTCTGGTCAGGAGGATGGCAATGGAAAATATAGTCATCTCCTTCACTTGGAGGACATGCCCAAATATGCCCTGTTGTATACCTAACAAGACAGAGAAAAAGAACATAACAAGGGAAAAAGATTATCCATTGTGAAAAGAATGCTATTACATTTTAAACCACAAGGTGGAGCCAATGTAGAAAACTATGATTTTTCCCAAGGTAACACAAAAGTGTGAAACCCAGTATTAGGTCAAAATTCTTATACCAGAACTAGGCATACTCTGTAGCACCAATAATAGATCTCACAGTGGCTATTTCTTTTGTGGTCCATCAGAGGATGTTATGAATTTCAGCTGTTAAGATGAGATGACTTAACTCTGGATCCCAAAATCCCAAATTTGCATCTTAAGACCAAATGAAAGCTACAATGGAAAGGAAAATGGATCCATTCCAACAAAACAGCTAAATGAAATGCAAATCCTTAAGAGGAATAACCTGCAAGGAAAACTGACAGATATTTTCAGGATACTACAAATCTGATCATATATACCTTAAAGGTAAGGAACCAACCTTAATATTTTTCCTATCTTGAAAGCTTGGTATGTTTTTGGGTCTCAGTATCAGTTGTAAAAAGATCAAATGCAGTTTTCTGAGAGCTTGATATGCTTTTGGGTCTCAATATGCCAGGTGTAAAAAGATTAAATGTAGTTTAAGGACCTGGCTTCAAATAAGTAACAAACCAGCTTACAAATCAAACTATACCCAGAGCTTAACTGAACAAATGAATGGCTTTTAAAAACAGCTTTCATTATCAATATTACTTACCCTAATTTCTTGACATATTCCAAATATCCAATTAGAATTTCATGATAGACTGCTGTCCTCAAACATTTAGGACGGAAGAAATGAACACTATCGAGATAAGATATATATACTCTCCTATACCAAATAGGGGAGAAAAAAACCAAGTCACATGAGTTCATTTTTATGTGGCTAAAAACAAAATCCCTTCTCTTCTGTGCTCTTTGGTCACCTTATTTGTAATAACACATGATACCATTAGCTGTAAAAGACTAGATTATGAACTCTAGAGAAGTTTAAGTCTATTCCTTTGTTACATTTTCAGCACCTGGAAATGCCAATACCTGGTAATGTCAGTACTGATTGATTCAAAGGTATTCTTCATTCTAGTCATATACTATTTTGGAGTCCAGGGATTCAAAACCATACCCTAGCTTATTTGTATGATATTCTTTTATACACCTCCCAAGAAGGTATTTAACACACATGGATTTAAGCTAATTTTCTGAAAAGCAGCATGTTATTTTCCCATTTCTAATTCCAGGCTGCTATTTATATTCCTTAGTACTACAACCACAAAAGAGCAATACCAAGCACCTTTTTTTTCTTCTGTTCAGACATCAATACTACTGATATATTTACCACATGGACAGTTGGCATTTTTTTTTTTTTTACATGGGCAGGCACCAGGAATCGAACCCGGGTCCTCTGGCACTGCAGAGGACCTGCCTGCTGAGCTACCGTGGCCCACCCGATAGTTGGCATTTTGTAGTTCCAAACAAAGCACACCAAACACTTCCTTGCCCATTATGTTTTCTCACGTATTACAACTTGATTAAATTCTAAATTTCAAGTCATACCTCTGATTGGGTGGAGGGCAGTCAGAACCATACTCTTGAACATGCATGCCAAAGAAGCATAAGTCTACACCGTCAATCTCTTCAAAGGCAAAGAGGGCTTTGGTTCGATATGGGAAGGATTCTGCCATTTCTCCACTATCTACAAACCTGGATGATTCAGATTGAAGGAAAAACCAAAATATACCTCATTTCAGACTGGAAATCATCAACTGTGTATGAGTGCATATACTCTCCTATACCAAATGGGGGAGGAGAAAGGGAAAATTACTAGATACCTTGCTTTCATGCCTGGTTTGACTTCCACAGTTTTATCAGAAGCATGAACTACTCGAACAGTGACCTCTCCTGATTCAGGGTGATTCTGTCGCCTCAGAAAGTCATTCACACGATTTTCCAGAAAGGTACCAAGCCTGGTAGATGGCAACCCTAGGAATGTAAAAATTTAGTTCAGCATTTACCAAGGTGCAGATTTAATACAGTCAGTTTTAAGGTTCAATCTCAAAACTCAGTTCTGCTTTTCTCAATAATAGGAAAACCTGTTGGATTTTAAGGCAGTGAATACTTTCTATCAAAAGATTAAAAAAAAAAAAGGTAGAAACATCCAAAACATAAGCACCTTGCATAGATTCTAATAATATTTGTAAACAACAAATGATGGTAATGTAGAAACATTACAGGAATCAGAGCAATCTATAAGTCAGCAAAATACTGCAAAAGCGTTTACAAAATGAATTAAACTAAATACTATAATGAAATTATTAATATCAATTACTTATATAGTAAAAGTTCTGCACACTCCCACCCCCAAATTTAAAAGATCACATAAGATTTTAAAGATAGCCTCTACTAATATAGGGAAAAAACTGAGGGGGGGTCACTCATGGAATGGCACTTCTGGACAAACCTTTTCACATCCAGCCCCACTAGGAAGTGCTCTAAATAAGAAAAAAATGTAGGAACAAGAAAAACATCTTTCAATCTTATAAATCTTATAGGATTTGGAAATTTTTCCTTTTCTTAGACCAAAAAATTTAAATTACAACAAACTAATTCATTTTGGGTGGTTTCTTCTTAGCCATGTCTCAGTGAAGTTTTACATATAAGAATGAAACTTACTTTTAGCAGAAAACTTATTTTCTTTCCTAGCACGTCCAGTTTTCTTTAAACAGCCATCACAGATAAATCTAAAATGTAAACCAAGAGTAAGGACTTTAATTGAGAGAAACATTTAAAGTAATGGATAAAACTAAAGCTATCTTCTGAATAAAGTTAAAATTCAAAAGATAACCTAGGAGAAATACTTCTAAAGATTTAACAAAGTGTTAATACAACCAATATACAAAGAGCTTTTAAAAATTAAAGGGGTCAGTGGCAGAATTCTTGCTTGCTGTGCTGCTGGAGACCCGGGTTTGATTCCCGGAGCCTGTCCATGCAAAAAAGAAAAAATTAAAGGGGAAAAAAGGACAGCCTAATTGAAAGACAGGCAAAGGACATGAAGAAACATGAAAAATAAATGGCTTACATGTGGAAAAATATTAAGAATCAAAAATCACAGCAGGATACTTTGGTTTCATTGAAAACACGTTGGAAAAGTTAAGTGCTGACACACTTGCACATTGGAGGGGAATTTAAATAACATTTTGAAAAAGCAGTACCTATAAATTTAAAATGTATATTCCCTTTGTTCCTGCATTACACAAGGATGTGTACATAAGTAGAATGTCTTGTAAAAACTTGAGAGACCACAAAATGTTCATCAACAAAGTGAATGATGGATTGTGGTACATTATAGAATACTATGTACCTATTAAGATAACAGTAGACATGGATGAATCATGATGTATGACAAGATGCAAAAGTAATTACTGTGGAAAGGTATCTTGGGTAGGTGGGTACAAGTGAGAGAGATGTTCACCCTTATAAACTTCCATATTGTTTACATTTTATAATCATAAATTACTTCTAAGAAAAAGCAAGCTTAATACAAGAATAAAGTAGATTATCTCCAGCCAGCTGAGCCCTCCAAAGTTGCCAGAAGTACCACAAATCTTTAAACATTTTTACCCATACTAACAAGGAGAGCTCTAAAAAAGTCACATTCAAAGAAAGCCATACTGAAAGAAATAGCTACTAAATGTTACCTATAGCAATTTTCCTTAAAAGTATTTTCTGAATACTTGTTAATTAGCCGCCCCCCCCGGGACCCCCCTCATCCCATGATCTCCGAACCAGCATCAATGGTGTGGCGATCCTACCCTACTGAGAGTCATTTGCTATTCCAGCTCCAACCTTCTTTTGGAATGGAGTTGGGATCAGCCCTACTCTTGGAGAGTGAGGAGCAGCCCACGGTAGTACGGTTAAGGGTAACAATGGAAAGAAAATTTACCCATTGCTATTAAAGTTACTGATATGTACACCTTGGGCAAGTATGCAGTAAAAATTCAGAAACAGAATTTGGGGCCTAAGAATCTAGTTCATTAAAGTCTGTATTTATTCATTTAATGTAACTCTGCCTCTCATTGGACGATTATGCTTTGTAACTTAAAGCACTCTCCTTGCCAAAAGGTATTAAAAATAAGACCTTTATCAGGGTAGTCATGGGTCACAGTGTGATGTTTTCTTGGTGTTAGGAATAGTGCCCCCCACCCCATATCTGTATTTTCTTTCCCTACTGCAGTATAAATAGCATTCAAAATAAGGCTAATTTAATTGCATCTAAGACTGTCATACTAGTTTCCAGGTACTAGGGATTTCTTAATGTAGCCAATGATAAATCTTTCAAAAGCATTTTATTTTTCACATATGACAAAAATAATAATAAAAAAATTAAAATGTCTATTTATTATTACATATCAGTCTGGTCATGTATTCATTAAGAAAACTTGTGGAAAAAAGCAAAATTATTTGCCATTAAGGAAAAAAAAGCATATATAATATGTGTACACAGATTAAAATAATGCATACAAAAAAGAAATCTATTTTTATTTTTGGATCCTAGATCATTTAATGTTTTAAAACTCGTTTTTAATTATCTTTTCCCAATCCACTGTTTTTAATAAAATATTACCTTTGAAAATATTAGTCATTTTGCAGAAGGAAAGAACAATATTTATGATACAATCCTACAGAAAATATTGGTATAATCCTCACCCAGAGGGCCAGATGATCTCATGATGAAGTACACAAATCTGATGCATCTTTCTTCCACATTCTGTACATTCAACAAACCTGGAAGTGCAGGAATAATTCTAATAAATAATTTCAAAACTTTAACCAAATCAAAACTTGTATTTTCCGATCTCTGACAATTCAAAAGATGGAGCCCAAGGTGACTCATGCCCAGGGATGTTTTTTATTTTTTAAAAGCTCGTTAGTGTTAGAAGTAGAGAGAATTTCAAAAGCAATTAAATTTGGCTATTAACTATGATAATTTTAAAGGTAATTGTGTAAAGGCAGTGTGAGAAGGAAAAGATCACTGTTGTGATCTTCCAAATGACTGTGACATCCCATCCATTCTCATCTTTAGCAACACCTAGAATATTAGAAAATTTCAGTGCCTCTTATTCTGAAAGGCCTCACTATAAGCTAAGGGATTATATAAACCTCACAGCAGGAGAATACAGGGATTGGTCTGTAAATGCTTATACTTCTATGAAAACACTGAGAATGACAGAGAGAGAGAGAATATATAATATAGCACTGAGTACAGGTAGCTAAGTATTTCACTTGGGTCTGATATATAAAACATCAATGAAATATGAACTAACTGTATGTACGCTATCAGCCCTAATACTTGAATATTCATTTTTTTTTGCACTTCTAGCTATGTAAGAGTCATGTAGATGTATCTTAAGAATATAGATTAGCCAACCCAAACCAAGAGGGAAAGGAAGAAGAAAAATTAAAGTTTACTGAATATTCAGGGAGACTCTAAAACCACTTACAGTTCAGGATCCAGTGTATCATTTTTTCTTTTGGAAAATTGTTCTTTATTTATTGTACTAAGGAGAGAAGAGAAAAACAGTGAGTAAAAGTAATACCAAAAGATTAAAATCTGATCACTCTTCTAACCAAAGGGAGCAAATCTTATGCTACAAATAGATTATTTAAATTCTCTAAGAATATACTAAACAAGTGAATTCTTGGCTCACACAAAATGCATGTTTATCTAAAGGAGTGCTTGTGTTTTTGGAAAGGACTTTATAGGCAATCTATTTCCCCTTATAGGAAACAGAACCTGGGAAGAACTAGAAACAGCTAATTAGCTCTTTTTTCCTTTCCTTTTCTAATCTTGTCGACTACTCCTAGTGTTAGGTATTTGTGCCTTTTTATAGTGTAATGTTCCTAGACTAAGCTACAAAAGATGGTCTTTTAGTGGGAGGTAAACCTTCATATTTAAATATAATAATCTTTTTCAAAAAAGTCTAGTCAAACAGCTTTTTACATCAATAAAACTTCTCAACAGTAAGAATACAAGTTTCAGGTTACTTATAGTTACAAGAAAAAAAAAAAGGTAATTTTGAAAGGCAAAAATTCTGTATTTTATAGCATATATTTAAAAAATTTCCCATGGCCTCCCATCCTGAAATCCAGCATAATATACTGCGTACAGCCTATGTACCAAAAACTAACAGAATCAATTTCATATGGAAGAACGTGACCTTGACAACTATAACTCTTTCTCACAAAAATGAAGCTGTCTCAACATTTTCCTACACAGTTATAGCCTAGAGCTTCATTTCTGGTAATGCCATTTTCTTGAATGGCCTAAGGCCTTGCTACTACTGAAAGTGTGGTCCAAAGACAACCCCAGTAACAAAAGGACCTGGGAGCTTGTTAGAACTTCAGAATCTTAGGCCCAGTGCAGATCTGCTGAATTAGGAGGGGATTTCTATGCTCTGCAAAGTCCGAGGTACACTGCCCTAAGGTTTAGGACACTTGACAGGCCACTCTACTTATGGTACTTTTAAAATAGTAAAAGGCCACTTTTCCAATGGCAAAGTTGACTTTTCTTTCTACATTAGGGAAACTCACACAAGAGCTGACATGCCCTTAGCCAAAGGTCAGAATGTCTCTTAAGGCGCAAGAGTTCCCAGTATCTATCTTCCTAGACCAACATCCAACCCCTACTATACTGTGTTTTACTGAAACAACTTCAAAATCTAATCTGGAAAAATAACCACCTTACCCTGCAGTATTTCCTGTTTTAACAGCAACATGACAATTCTACCATTCCACTTCTATTCTTATGGAACATTCTGAATAGCTCCTGTTTATTCTAGTTTAAACCAGAAAAATATGAACCTGAAGAATATTAGAACTCCAGTAAATAGTTCTTCCTTTCTAGCAAAACAAGCCAAGTTGAAAATATAGTCTTAGTGTTTAAATCTTTAGAAACCAATAGAAATACAATTAGGCAGTTAAACACCATTTGAAAATTTTTCTTGGCAGATTTACCAAATACGAATTTGTGAGATTATAAAAGCCCAACTGAGTCTCTTTCTATTAAGTCATTCTAATGAACTCCTAAACTTCTACAGGCTATTAAATTCAATTCACTATTATGATTTAGAAATTCTGTTAACCTACTTAAGAAAGCTGTGATGGGAGTATTAGTTCAATACTCCTCTTATGCAAAACAGGTAGTAAATGAAGTTCCCTTGCAGTAACCTTCCAATTTTCAGAAGACAAAGTGACTGCTTCCTTATAGAAAAAATCACTTTCATTATATCTAAGATTACTGCCAAATGCTGATGTATTCCCTAGATCTGTGCTGTCAAAAAGAACTTTCTTCAATGATGGAAATGTCATATTTTCTATGTGGCCAACAGCCTAAAATTGGTTGTGCAACTGGGAAAAATTATTATACTTAATTTTAATTAATCTATATTTATACAGCCATATATGGTTAATGGCTATTTTGTTGGAAAGTGAAGACCTCGACCAACTGATTTCTTTCTTAAATGCCTGAGCATGGTCACCTGAATCATCAAAATAACAAAGTTACTTACGTTTGAGGCTGGGAAGGGTCATCCCCCAAAGAAACGCTCTCCCCTTGGATTTCATTGAAACACTTCTCACAGAAATGATACCTGTCGGCAAGAAGGCCATACTGGGGTGAACTGTTCCGTTCACACAACACAGCCCAAGCCAAGCAACGAAGCCACCAATCACAGCAGGCCAAGGAGGGGGACGGGAGCAGAGAGCAGGTCATCAACGGCGACAAGGACATTCAATGATGCAGATTTATGGGCCCCACAGTTTGGGTTTTGATTTGTTTTTTGTTTGTTTTTTGTTTTTTGCAATCAAAGCCAAGTGCAGACAACGACAAGCATGAGGGAGAAAAAAAAAAACACAAAGCAAACGAAGAAATGAGGGATTGCAGGACAACAAAAACATAAAAGCAAGACAGGACAACACAAAGCAGAAAGCCAAGGCAAAGCACAGATTAGCATTAAATATCTCAAATGGGATCACAAGTAGCAAATGATTACAGCAAATAAAAGAGAAAGTTCTATTTAGACCCATACCCTTTTATTTCACTAATTAATGCTACTTGATGCAAATAATAAAAAGAAGAGAGATAAATATCCTAGGGAAGGAAGAATTGCTATTATGACCATTTTGTAACCATAGCAATCCAAACTTCTCCCCACTCAAAAAAAAAAAACAAAAAAAAACAAAAAAAAAAACACAACTCCACCATGGATACAGTAGTATAAAACAATCATTTAAAAACAATGGAGATTGAAAAACACAAAAACTTCCTTTTGATCCAAAGGAAGCCACATAAGTTAAAAAATACTTTTCACTGAAAAACCTACAGCAGCAGTTAATACTAATTGAAGTCACCAACTGACACAGTTTAAAAGGCAAAAGAACAGCAGTGGTGTGTGCAGGTACATGGTCACACGTACCTCATACAAAGATGAACACATGCTGTAGTCTTATGTTAAAATCCAAAACTGGTATAAATTTCAAGATTGTTAACATCAAGGAAAGTCCCATGGCAGTTTACTTGCTTTCTGAGAATAAGATGTTTCTAACAACTTGAGTCCTATTTTATTCTAGGTTTCATTCATTAAGTAAACTACAATATACTACAAAACATTAGGAGTGCACGTAAATTTGTTTAAATAAAACAAAAAGTTTAAGTGACTTTTTCAAAGCTAGAAAAGCACCTGTAGCACACAAGTTCAGCAAAAACATCACCTTAGGCTTGGCATCACAGAAGAAATAATGGGTATTAAGCAACCGGCCTTGCTACTAGTATATCAGAGCCCCAAATACACACTCCAATGCAAGCTATGTCATGGGCTGACTGCTGAAAACAGGAGACAAATCCTGGTTAATGCAGAACAGTGAATGTACTGATTGGCAGAAGAAAATTAGGCATAAATGCCTAGTTTATTAGAACTCTACCATCCACTGTCATAAGTCAGTTTTTGTAGGGAACATTCTGGTGCAGCAGAACTAATTTTGGAATTTCTTCTTTTTACTTGCCTACCAGAGGAATAGTAAACACTCTGGAATCCCTTGTTTTCATACACCTCCAGAAGAGCCACTTAACAAATGGCCATACACAGAGGAAACATTTCCAAAAATATATAAACTGGCTTACTAGTTTTAGTTAAAAGATGTCTAGGTAGTTTTTTCAGAAAAGAGATAGTCGCCAGCAATTTCATGGACAAGCAAAAAGACTAATTATAATCAATTTGACAATCTCAGTTTTGCCTGAGGCTGGCTGAGCTATAGTGTTGATGGAAAGAGAAATCGTACCTGGGATATAATCCCATCTCTGCTATCAATCAGAGTCACTTAACTTTCCAAGGCCTTGGGTTTCCAGAGTTCCTTCTTTATAAAAAAAACCTCAGACATCTGAAACAAGGCTATTTTCTGCTAGAATATTTTGTAATTCTGCAAACAAAGGCAGAAAGCAAAGAACAGAACTTGTGTTATACAGCTGTTTTCAAGCAAGTTGCACATGAACCATGGCTCTATGTGTGCTGGTCCACTCGTAAGTTCTCCCTAGAGATAGGGACACATGGACCACAGGCCACACATGGTCTAGCTTACCTGTTCTGGTAACTGTAGTAAGTGGCATCACGGGGGATTGTGCATAATTGTTTGCCATAGCAACAAAGTGTCTGTGGAGAGAACTCCAACTGCAAAAGAAACCATTTGTTAAATAGCACAGAGGCCTGAAGGGTAAGTTAGAATAGTCACACTGACAAATAAGAAATAGCAGTAAGTGATGTTCATGTTACTTATACTGGACTATTTCAGTTTCACAGAGAATTCACAGAACTGAAACCATCCAAGTTTACTACCACCATGAAGTGGGCTTAGCAGTCACAACCTTCCACACTTACCACAGAATCCAATAGGACAAGTGGAGCTTAATAATGTGAACTGACACGCCTGGAAAAACCCTTCCATGTCAGGCAATGTGCACAGGTTACTATGATAAAGGCCCCTACTCCAGATGAACTTACAATCTGAGGATTCAGTTTATTACACTGGTAGTCAATTCAATTCAGATCTGTGCAAATAACTGACTTTACAGAAAGCTCATGCATATAAACAGATATTACTGGGTCACATGCAAGAAAGCATAAACAATGCATTAAAGACCCTTTCACAGCTAGACAGCTAGAAACAGAACACTCTCTTACCCCAGTCACTATTACCTAGGTACCCTAAAAAAAGTTATAAAGGCAGGTCTGACAGCCATTTCTTACCTTTCTGCCACAACAATACCCAAGGCTTTGCATGACTGGGTCAATTTCTTGTTCAAAGACCTCAGACAGCTTGGAACAGTATTTGTACACTCGTGACGTCTTCCGATTATATAACCATGCATTGTTGAACATAAGCCAAATATCATCCACATATTGCCAGGGCTCCTGATACTGTCCAGTATCTAACTTTCTCTTGATGGTCGACAGATCCATGGGGCTTTTGACAATATCAAAGTAGTCCTAGAAGTACAAATAACACCAAACATTATCAAAGAGTCTTAGAATATTTACGGCAAAGGTCTTATCTTCCTCTTACCACTAATTTTCCGAATAATGTAGAGGCTATGACCTATCTCCACCCCCAAAGAGTTGATTGATGCCCATCACTTCTTTAAATCATTAGTCTACAAAGATAGTGAAGTTGCTCAGTGGGCAGAAAGTGTAAGAAGTGGCCACTGGAGCTACCAGACATTTTCCAAACAGTAGGCTAGTAGTCAGTGCAGCAACTTCATATATTCCACCACGTTACATGTGACATTAGCTTAAAAACCAAAATACAGATCCTCAAAGTTTTAGTAACAGAAGGAACATACTGATGATAAAACTAAGTACAGTGAACTTCAAAGACTTACATAGAAGTAATATAGGGGGAAAAGCTACTAAATGATTTTTGCTCCTGGAAATGTTCTTCTCTGAAGAGTTTTTGCTGCCTTATCCAATACCAACTTCTAAAAAGTCATGTTTAAATTAAACATGAAAGGAGCCTGGTGTGCAAAGATAACTTTTAAAGCATTCCTCTATCCTATCATGATGTACTGCTACTCAAATGATAAAAATAAATGAGGAGTAATATGATCCAGCACTTCTAATCTGAGTAAACTCACTCAAGAAAATTGAAAATACAAGTCCACATAAAACCTTGCACACAAATGTTCACCGCATACAATACATAACAGCCCCAAAACAGAAACAACCCAAAAGCCCAACAGCTAAGGAATGGATAAAAAAATGTGGTATATCCCTACAATGGAACATTTATTTGACCATAAAAACTACTGAAGTATTAATTCATGATACAACATGGATGAACCTCAAAAACATGCTAACTGAAAGAAGCTAGTCACAAAGAACCCCTTACTATATGATTCCATCTATATGAAATGTCCAAAATAAGCAAGACAGAGAGTAGAGACTGGTGGTTACCTAGGGCTAGGGGAGGGAGGAGGGCTGGGTAGGAAATGGGGAGTGACTGTTAATAGGTACAAGATTTCTTTTTAGATGAAGGTGATCTAAAATTGATATAGCTATGGTTACACAACTGTGAATACACTAAGAAACAATTAATTATATACTTTAAATTGTATGGCACGCGAACTTTATCTTAATAGGGTATGTGAAAAAGCAGAAGTCCAACACACGCTTACAGGGATTCCTAGAAGCTGAGGGTCCACAGGCTGACGAAAGGGAAGGGATTCTGGATCCTGACGGTAAAGTGCCTCCAACGTTGGCATCAGTGCCTGTCGTAATTCTTCTGGTTTGAAAACTTTTAAGAAGAGTACATTTGAAGTTAGTTTCAAATAAGGAAAAGAAAAAAAATGTTCAGGTTGAAACTCTTGTATCTCAAGAATCACAAAACACCAAATTGGCTACATTACCCCCATGGAAATATCATTAAAGGCTCAATTCCCATTTCTAACTCCTGGAAGGGAAATAGTGCTGTCTGCTTCAGGCAGTACCAACAATACTCCAAGTCCAGTCACCTTAAATGAAACCTCTTCATGACTCAGCTAATTTTTCAATCAGAAATTTAGTTAAAACTTTGCCAAATAACATCAAAATCCAAAAGCTTCCAATACTTAAAGAAACTTCTCAAGATAACATAATAAAAAACACTGGTAAAGGGGGAGAGGTGCTATCAAACAGGATTAGGAAGTTCTCATTCATGACATCAGTATTTAAGTCAGAAATCAGAGCTGGTCTTGTCTCATAACTAAAGGAGTCAGAACCACTGAAGGAAATAATCCCTTGAGAAAAATGATTGATATTTTAGAATTCATGAAGAAGAGACACTATTTTAATGATAAATGTTAGGTTTAATTTCAATTAAGGTAAGGGCCTTATTATTTCTTCTACTTGGAAATTACTTTTACCTTCAGAAGGACATATTTGGTAGCCTTAAGACTTTTTTTTAAAAAACCTCAAGTTAGTAACAGAGACCATCAGGAGATAGAAATAGGGTAAGATGTTGGGTAATTGGAGCTGAAGGGATACAGACTGTGCAACAGGAGTGGATACAAAAACTCAGAAATGGACAGCACAATACTACCTAACTGTAATGTAATTATGTTGAAACACTGAATGAAGCTGCATGTGAGAATGATAAAGGGAGGAGGGCTGAGGACATAAATGAAATCAGAAAGAAAGATAGATATTAAAGATTGAGATGGTATAATCTAGGAATGTCTAGAGTGTGTAATAATAGTGAAATGTACAAGGTACAATTTAAAAAATGTTTTTGCATAAGGAGGAACAGAGGAATGTCATTATTGTAGGGTACTGAAAATAGATGGTAATTAATATTTTAAAATGTCACCTTCTGTGTGAGACTAAAGCAAAAAATGTTTGTTAAAAGATTTGTATTTTGACTGGTGCATTTCCTAGCGTAACTTATGTAGATAGTTGGATTGAACGCCATAAGTACTTGGAATCTCAGGTTGGACATGAGACTTTGCTGGTTTGTCCAGAGTGATGCCCCGGTGACTCCCAGAGAGTGATTTCATCAGTGAGTGGAAAATTATCTGCAAAGCCCCCTTCAGGGAGTGGTGAGAATGGGGAGAAATTCAACTTCCCCAAGTTGAATTCTTGATATTCTCACAAGCAGTGTGGACAACCAAAGCTATAGGCTGAGCCCCCAGTCTTGTGGTTTGTTCATCCAAAGCTTAACCCCACAAAGGATAGGTCGAGCCTACTTAAAATTTAGGCCTAAAAGTCACCCCCAGGAGAGCCTCTTTTGTTGCTCAGGTGTGGCCTCTCTCCAGCCAACACAACGAGCAGTCTCAATACCCTATCCCTCTCTACGTGGGAGACATGGCTCCCAGGGGTGTGGACCTTCCTGGCAACGTGGGACAGAGATGTTAGAATGAACGGAGACTCGGCATCAGGGGATTGAGAAAGACCCTAGAGTGAGCTGAGGCTTAGCATCAAGGGATTGAGAGGACCTTCTCGACCAAAAGGGGGAGGAGGGAAATGAGACAGGGTGTCGATGGCTGGGAGATTCCAAACAGAGTTGAGAGGTTATCCTGGAGGTTATTCTTATGCATCAAGTAGATATCATCTTGTTATTCAAGATGTAATGGAGAGGCTGAAGGGAACTGCCTGAAAATGTAGAGCTGTGTTCCAGTAGCCATGTTTCTTGAGGATGATTGAATAATGATACAGCTATCACAATGTGACTGTGTGATTGTGAAAACCTTGTGTCTGATGCTCCTTTTATCTACCTTGTCAACAAAGTAGTAGAACATATGGAATAAAAATAAATAATAGGGGGAACAAATGCTAAAATAAATTTAGTTTGAAATGCTAGTGATCAATGAAAGCAAGGGGTAAGGGGTATGGGAGGTATAATCTTTTTTTTTTTTCTTTCCTGTGTTCGTTTTATTTCTTTTTCTATTGTCTTTTTTATTTCTTTTTGTGAAGTAATGCAAATGTTCTAAGAAATGATGAATACGCAACTGAGTGTTGATATTGTGAATTACTGATTATGTATGTTGTTTTGTTTATTTAATTAATAAATAAATTAAAAAAAAAACAAACCTCAAGTTAGCGGGGTGGGGGATGTCATGAAAAAAAAAAAAAAAACACGAAACAGATGAGAGAAGTTTCTCTGTTTCAAAGAGAGATTCCTAATAGTAGGACAAGGGTTTGCTGCTGTCTACATTAAAATAATGCCTCAATAAATACAAAACTTACTTACTTTCAAATGAAAATAATTTTTAAATTAAACATTTTGGTATTAATGTAATACTTGTATATACATCACCTCCAAGAGATAGCACACTCACTGGAGTTATCTTGCCTGTGCTACAGCCACACGAAGCTCTACTCTTAAGCTAGTTACTAAATTAATTTTCATGGAAATGGCTTAAAGTTTACCACTTTATGCCAATCTGTGCTGTTTGCTCAGCTTGACCCATTAATTTCCAGCAGAATTGTACAAAGCAGAGTCTCTGAATCAGCCTGCCTGGGTTCATATCCCAGCCCAGGTACTCACCAGCTAAGTAACCTAGGGCAAGTACTTAACTTTTCTATGCTTCAATTTTCCCACTTGGAAAGCAGGAAATAACTTCATAAAGAATAATCTCATGGAGAAAAAAAAAAAAAGATACAATGCAGGTACATGGCACAGTGCTGGCACATACTAAGTGAAGAATAAATATGACTGTTGTTACTATTTTTTCCAGTGTTCTAGTCGAGGCTATTATTTAACAATTTTTTCTCTTATGAAAAAAGAGATCATTTTTTAGAGTCTGATAACAACCTATACCCACCCAACCCTGAAGAAATGATGAGTAGACTGACCCAGTGGTTGCAGCAAGTCAATATATCTAAAGCAAAGAAAAATTATTTTCCAGCATTAATAATGAGGACACCAAGCATAGGGCTCCAAGCTTAGTTAAAATGTAATAATGTTAGTCAATTTCCAATAACCAAGCAGCCTGATCCAATTCTACTAGACTTTGGTTTCTTCCTGAGACTTACTCTTTTTCTTGGACTGTCCTGGAGCTGGAGATGACTGGGTGGCTGAAATACTTGGCTGGTCTTCTTCCTCTTTTGTTTCAGTTTTTAATTCAGTGCATCTCTCTTCTGTCTCTATAGGTTCCACAATACAGTCTTCTGCTTTACTCTAAAAAGCAAGGTAAGACTTTTAAAAAAGCATTCCAAAGATATTCACCTGGAAAGTAATAAGGTCATCGTTATTATGTTATTTACTCTCCTGAGAACATATCAGAAAACCTTTCTTACATGGAAATCATTTAAACGAGACCTAAGCATCAGAATACTTTCCTGTAACATCAATTTTTTTTTTCTTTTTGCATGGGCAGGCACCAGGAATCAAACCTGGGTCTCTGGCACTGCATGTGAGAACTCTGCCTGCTGAGCTGCAATGGCCCACCCTGATTTTTTTTTAAATTGGGTTTCTAGATCAAGATCCTAACCAAACCAAAGCAGTAACTGCCCTACTCTCACCTCTGGAATATCATCTGGCTGAGTATCTGCTGGTTCTGGTTGATCCACTTCCATTTTAGCCTCCATTTTCACTTCCTGTGAAGGTTGCTTCTCAGGAATGGTTTGAGAATTCACTTCTGTGCTACTAGTCGATGGAGGGTTTGATACCTGCCCTTCAATGCTTACAGCTGGTTGGGAAAGCTGGGCAGAAAAGGGGGGGGAAATACAAAAAATTCACCAATTATACAACCAGATTTTAAGCTAAAGAACAGAATGACTACCTATTTCTAGGCTAGTATCATTATTTCCATTAATAGTGCTTTTTTATTCAGCCTATTTCACCCCTTTAATAAAGTAAATTATGCTTAAGAACAGGAGATTGAGGACTTCCAAATACTGGTCATCTGGTTGTATGTAAGACAGCCAATGAATGTTTCTTTGGTAGTTATTATTCTATTCTGTGGCAGTGTGAGGGTAGACAATTCAAAGATGACTGTCTCATAGGAGCTCAAATTTATACAGAAATGGAAGGAAAGAAAATAAGAATGACTATATATTTTTTCTGTTTTAAAAACTTTTCATGAGGAAATTTCAAGTGTCCCCAAAACTAGAAAGCATAATATAATGGACTCTCATGTTGAGTGGTTGTTTTGAATCATGTTCTAATGGCCTATTCCTCAGCATGTACTGAAGATGCAGTACTAACTGGCAATCTTTATCTTTTTCCTAAGCCTTCCAATATGAAATCTCATAATGAAAGGTTAGTAATTTCAGGAAAACAACCCTACGCAGAATAAAATAAAGAAGATGAATAGAGTCCTTTCTACACCTGTCCTTCTCCTTGACTGTCAGAGGCCAGGATGAGACAGGTGATGAGAACAGCATTTTAGGAGGTGGCTATGACTCACAGAACTTCCCAACATAACAGAACTAAAATGTTAGAATTAAATAATAAATCATTTAAATAAATAAATAATTAAACAATACGTATAATTAAGTATATAGTTCTAAGCCACGATGCAAAGTTCTACTAGTATGGATTCAAATATCAGATGAGAATTTGTATTTGTATTATATATGTGACAGCCTCATCACACAGGGAAGCTAGCAACAAGTTCTTCCAAGCCCATAGTTAAGAGTATTTTAACACTGGTTAACACTAGGCCACAGGGCTTCACTTTTTTTCTTGCACTGTATCTTGAAGTACTACTCAAGCTCAGACTGTTTTGAAAAAGAGTCTTTAATACATGTAAACTTCACATGGTGCACTAACTGATAAACTCATTAAGCAGCAGTGGGATTCTCTCCCAGTACATGCCTTCAGGACTCAGAACATACACAGCATGAAGCATATCGTCAAAGCCAGACCTAAACAAGTTTCCTTGAGCTCCTTTTAAGTTAGGTACTACATAGGAAGGAAAAAAAATCACTAGCTAAAAGGAGATTCAAGCCTAACTGGTAAAGCATTAAGAGATGAAACAACAGCAAAAATAGAAATAGCACAAAAGTAATGTAATATATTATAGTACAGTTTAAACAACTCCATCTCAACCCAAATCTCTGCTTACTGGAGTTGCAGGCTGAGGAGGCAGCAGTGGTGCTGTCGGGGTGGGAACAGAGGCTGCTGTACTTTGCTGTGAGAGTGGCTGTTGCTGGGGCTGGTCAGCAGAAGGAGCAGCAGGAAGTGAAGGCTGCACTTGGGGAGGAACTTGAGTTGGTGGTGGTGTAGGCGTCTGCCTTGGAGCAGGATGTAGAGCCTGGGACTGTGGGCCTGATGGCATAGCTGGAGGTGTAGGAACAGGGGCTGGAATTGTTGCTGGTGGCTGCTGAGCCCCTATGCTTGGAGGGGTGTGGTGAGGAGTGGGGGTTCGACTAGGCACAGGAGAGGGTGAATTCTGATGCAGAGTTGGCTGAGGAAGAGGGGGACAGTGAATGTGGCTCCCCTGAGACCCGGGAGGCATTATAGGAGAGTTCACTGGGCAGGAAGAACCGGACATTTGTGCCTGTTAAAAATGAAAAACAAAGCAAGAAGTCAATTCACAAAAGAACCAAAGAAATTTTCACATAGGTAGGTTATGGGCATTTAGGACATAAAGTGATACAACAGAAACCAGCAATGCCTCTTCTTCAAAATGTGTCAAAAATCCTGTTACAGAGATCATTTTCTTTGGACAATAAAATATAGTACTTAATTAAATAGACCTAAAGCAATTCAGTAGAGTGGCCTCAGCTACTGAAGGGTATGGGAATGGGGCTAGGACTTTCCTATGCTCTATTCAGCCATTTTTCCTTTTACACTGCATTCTCACTAAGAATTCATTTTCAAAAAGGTGTCCATCATTAAAAAAAAAGTTAAAGCCAGTAATTCAGCAAATTTCCTAGTCTGTTAACAACACCACTGCTATGCCACAGAGTATGTCTCTAAATATTTTATTAAAATAAAAAAGAATCATATGTTTTCACCAGATATTTGTTGCTACCCTTCCCTGTAAAAACTTGATCAAGAGAACTTTAAAAAGTAACAAAAACAAGTCAAAAATCCACTTGTGAGACATACTTGAGACACGGATGCCTGACCGCCGGACTGAGCCAAAGGCATATTCGATACATTCATTCCCTGTGCTGAGAATTGAGTCTGGGGAAGGAACTGGCTCTGACTGGAAGGCTGTTGCATGCGAGGCCCGTAGCCCATTGGCTGCAAAAAAGCAAAAGAGCAAAGCTACTTCATTATACTGTTACTCTATAGTTAGAATCACCAACTGTTCTACCTTGGCCTGTTGTCACTCAGTAAGCAGAGAAGGATAAAGGAAGAGACAATAGGCGAAGAAGGGAGGAAAGACGTTGCAGAAAGAAAGAAGGAAAAGAAAATGGTGGAAGAGATTCTCTGGCCAAGATAAGGGGGAACAGCCTCACAGTTTACCTAAGCCTAAATAACAAGACGCTAAGCCAACTCAGCAGGTGGACTCCCTCCCTCTCCTCTACTTTTCTCAGAGGTATAAATCTCCTTGGTAACATGGGACATGACTCCTGGGGATGAGCTGGGACCTGGCATTATGGGATTGAGAAAGTCTTCTTGACCAAAATGTGGAAGATAAATGAAACAAGATAAAGTTTCAATGGCTGAGAGATGTCAAACAGAGTCGAAGAGTCTTTCTGGAGGTAATTCTTTTGCAGTTTGTAAACAGCTCTTTTCAGTTTTAAGTGTACTGGAGTAGGTAGAGGGAACTACCTGAAACTGCTGAACTGTAATCCAATAGCCATGATACTTGAAGATTACTGAATAACTATAGAGTTTATAAGATGTAACTGTGAGTGTGAAAACCTTTTGACTGACACTCCCTTCATCCAGTGTATGGGTAGATAAGGAAAAGAAAAAAGAGACAAAAATTTAAATAAACAACAGGGAGGTACGGGGGTTATGGGATGTTTTGGATGTTCTTTTTTACTTTTATTTCTATACTTATTGTTTTTGGAGTAATGAAATGTTAAAATAATCAACTGTAATGATGAATGCACAGCTTTATGATGGTACTGTTAACTGATTATACACTTTACATGATTATATCTCAATAAAAAAACCCAATGAAGAAAAAAAAAAGAAGTAACAAGAGAGACAACTGCAAATTCTTGGCAATATACAAATGAATCTGGACGAGGAACACAGGTAATTGTTTCTGGGCATATTGTGTTATGTGAGGAGAGAATCTTTGCTAATGTTGGTCTTGGTACAGCACCAACTGCAAGACTCCAAAATAGGTACAAACAAGTAAAATCTAATATGTGGCCAAGCATGGTAGAGTTTATAGTCTACACTAGGCTTGCTACATTTTATTTCTAAAAATCGCCCTACACAAATCCAGGCCTTTTTTTTTTTTTTGAGGGAGGAGGAGGAGAGTGGGGAGTGGGGTACATGGGCTGGGAATTGAATCCTGGTCTCCCACATACCAGGTGAGTATTCTACCTCTGAACCATCAATCTGTGCACAACAGCCCTTTTAATGAAGTACCAAAGGCCAAAAACCTCATAAGCTAAGAAAGGCATTTGTCTTATAGATTAACATGAAGACTAGGACTCTTCTTTGAACACAGCAGATTAGCAGCAAGAAGTAATGCTGGTGGAACCGCAAAAAAGCCTCAAATATTGGACATAACAGCTTGCTCTAAAGGACAAGGTGAGGGTTGAGAACATGGAAAATATGACTGACTGGCTAAGAGTTTGCATAAGCATTAGGAAAATGCTCAGAATCCTCCAAAACCAGGTCAACTGACACCACTGCCCTTGCAAAAGATGAATGGTTCCCTCTTTGGGGAACCAAGGTTCTGGGCTTGGGAAGAGAGGTGACTGGCATGAAAATCTGCAGGCTGTTAACAGTGAGACCCAGAGGCAGGGAAGGATACTTTCTGATAGATCCAACAATATTATAAAAATTATACTATTAACTATAGCCATAGTTTATATTAGGGTTCACTCTTTGTGTTAGTGTTATCGACTTTTTAAACTATGAACGTACTAGTAGTTTGGATATAAATCTTTCTTTTACTATTTAGTTTCTATAAATTAACAGGTATGTGTTATACTGGATCCTATAGTATACGTTTTTTTAGATAGCAGATTTTTCCAATTAAAGCTGTGAACAGCTTTCATTCCATTAAATTACTGCTTATAAATCATCTCAATTTCCAGATCTGCCATAATTTAATCATGATGAATCCTATAATGTACGCTCGGGATATGGCCATTTATTGATAATAGATTACACGTAGCACAACATCCTTAGCATGAATATTTTCTCAAACTATATCCTCGTAGTATTTTTGGGGGGGTGTGGGATGTGGGGTGTGCATGGGTCAAGAACTGAACCTGAGTCTTCCACATAGCAGGTGAAAATACTACTGAATTTACCCTTGTAGTATTTTAATGATAATTTCTGTAGGACAAATTTTTAAAAACAGAAGTCTAGGATAAAAAGGTAAGCAAAAAATTAAGGATTTTAATATTTACTGCCTAATTGTGGTATACGATTTAGTTTTCTCCACGCCACTTCCTTTAAATAACTGTTTATCTTCATCTCCTGAACACATATACAATCATTTGATTATGTCTATATTAAGGGCCACATACAACACAAATGCAGAAAAAAAAAAGCGGTAAAGGATTAATCACTTAAAATTTGATGTTTAAACAAGTGTGAGATTTTTTGTTTATGGTGTATAAGCAAAGAAAATGGATTTTTAAAAAAGCCAAGGAGAGTCCAAATGGATTGATCACCTAAAGAAATCAAACTGACCGGGTTGAGAGTGCCAGGCTGAGCCAACTGTCCATGGTGCTGAAGGGGAGAAGTTTGCCGGGGTCCAATCGGTGGCTGAGCCATATTCATCTGGGCAAATTGATTCAAACCTGTGAATATGTGCAAATTAACAGATCTTAATACCTTCATGGAATTAGAAAATAAAGAACAAGTTCTTTTTACTAATTCTAAGTCATTTTAGTATGACAAATAAAGGAACCTGCTTTCAATTTCCTTACTGTAAATCAATGTTTCATTCACAGTTGCCATTGAAGGTCACCGTAACATATGGTTTCTTAATCAAATTTTTAAATCTGAAGTAAATTCTATATAGGCCAGTAGTTTGTAAATGGATGCTCAATCATTTAAGAAATCATCTGTCTCTTGATCAGTCAGCCAACCTGCTTTTCACCCTCCCTCCCTCCTTGGGCTCCAATTCTAAGATGCCTTCTGGTTTCTTACCCATATGATTATGATACTTGCTGCTGGCCCAGCACACATACTGGGGTGGTAAATTTGAGTTTTAGTACACTAGGGACCCTGTTAAAAGGACCATGGTTAAATACATGGATTTCCTTCACAACTTGCCAGATTGTGGAGTTATCCTGGGCATCATCTGGTTTGGCACACTGCCCCGGATCATAGTTGGGTCAGGTAGAGGACCATCTACAGTGAAAAAGAGAATTAGAAAAGCATCTTTTGAGTCAGCTGCTACAACCTTTAAAAAAACAACCCACAAAGTATCTTTAATAATACCTGGGAGAATTTAGTCTGAATCTCCAAAGAATAAATCTCTGAACTTGTCAATGAATTAATAAGGCAGTGCATAATATTGGCTATTTACTAGTTAATTCGTTAGGTCAAGAAAGTGGCTATAACCAGAACACTTGAGGTAATTTAAAAATTATGCTTCTGAAAAAATGAATAGACCTCTATTTATTCTTGGGATATACAGTGTGAAGAAGAGTGACAATGACACATGATATTCTCTGCGTAAGAAGTACAAAAGCTCCTGTGAGGGCCACTGAATTTGGTTAGTCAACCAATGACTATTGGTGTCTTACTGCACTGAAAGTCAGCGAAATGTCAAAGAAAGTCAGGAATTCACAAGACAGTTAAAATCTGTGGGCCACCATTTTCTAGAAGAGATTTGGGATCTAAAAATGATGCCAAAATATCAAGAAATGTTAAGTAGCATGGCCAGAAAACTTAAATATACTGTTAAGCTAGTATTTTTATTAGTGGATGAGTTATTTTCCTTGTGAAGGCAAAGCATCATTCATAAACAGTAATTATACAAGCTTATGTAAATTAATGACTTGGTTTAGATATAAATTCCCACCCCCCCAACATAAATATAACAAAAAGCACTTACTTGAAGTCATTCCTGGTTGCGGCTGCCCCATGTTAGGCCCTGGATTCATGTTAACTGGTACCAAGCCTGCAGCATTTGGCAGCATGTTTTGCTTCTGCAATCTAGTCCTTCGTTTTTCTTCTAGTTCTTTCTGGATCTTATAGATCTTCTCAGCTAAGAGGTGGTAGTATTCCGCCTTTTTGTATTTGGGAAATAAAATAAGAGAAATGAGGGGGGGAAGGGGACCTACCTTAGGTAATAGAAAAATGAACTATGAACAGTTTATTAGCTTCATTGAGAGAGTAAGCAATAACTAAAAGTGTGAAGAACCTAACTTATTTTCTTAGATTATTCCAAACATGAGTTCATGTTGACAATCATGTAACCAGCAGGCTTTATTCTGAATCTACACAGTAAAATATGACCTCTCAAAGTAGATTTAATAAATGCACACAGGATATGGAAGGAGTATGCTACATTTTGAAGAGCAAATTTAGAAAAGTTCAACTAATGTAGAGAAACTGGAATGCACTTAACATGAGAATATACTAAACAGTTGATTCACCATATTCTGGTGAAAACAGCACAGAGCTAGTAACAGCTTAACAATTTTCTAAATTGACAGGACAACCCAGAAAACAAAGTGCCACATGAGTGCACTGTATTAAGAGGAAAAGTTTAAGATGCTTGATAAGACACACTTAAAGAAAATTGCTGTTATCTTAACTGTGCTCAATGATCCTGACTATATAGAGAAAAGCAGAAAACAGATGCTCACTCGATTATTTGCGGATTCATACATGTCCCCTTCCACTTTTCGGGCATATGCAACGAGGTTTTCCATCCGTCTGTCTTTTAAAGCAGCAGGATCCGGAGTAGGAAATATGGCTTGAACACTGGGAACAGAAAAAACTACCACTGTAATAGCATATCATTTTTCCATCCATATCATAGAAATGTACAATCCTTTAAATTTTTCCTGATTAGTATTTTCTCATTTTTATACAATGAACACACTGAGTAAAAGAAAAAATAACAGGGACTGTGGTACACTCAAATATAAAAAAAAAAAACAATGTAAGACCAAAATGATACTGTCCCTTGCAGTGAACAGAGGGTTTTGCTGCCTAAAAATACTCTCCGGTACTTGTCATGCTAAATGTAGAACAAAAAATTTGTCAGCATCAACTAGCAACACCTTCAATTTCTTTACTCGCCTAAATTTACTTAGCTTGGATCAAGAAAAGTGGAGGGGGCAGAAATGCAAAATTCTGCTATAGTCCAAGTTTTACATTCTCTAATAATTCTCTACATAATGCTGGACTAGTATTCCGTAACATGATAAATGTGATTGTTGTTTATTTTATCATTTGGACATTCTGTGTTCGGTTATATAGTACTTTAAGGGAACTAGAAGGGGAAGATATCAATGAAGGTTAGAAGAATAACTGAAGTGGTAGAAAACAGGTAAGCTTCTAATAAATTTTTAAAGTCAAGTCAGATAATTGATACCCAAATAATCTATCTTCTCTGGCCATTACATAAAATTTCCTAACCAATTTAATTGTCACAAAGTAATGGTATGTTTTTGTTATTCTTTATTAATATATTTCACTAAAATCTAAGTTTCAACCTTGTGAAATGTCATTTCTAGTATCTTTTTAGTATTTCTAAATGAAATCCAAGTATAATTAGTTAAGCTAAATTAAGAAGCTAAAAGCTAGGCCACATGGTTCCAAGCCAATTAACAAACGTGGACAGAACAAAGGAGAGCCCTCTAATTAAATGTAGGTGAAAAGATTGCTCTCTCCAAGTAAAAATGCTGCATGTTGTTAAGAAGCATAAGCTCTGTAAACAGTGAGATCCAAACTCTATCTTCATTATCTTGAGTGCATTAACACTTTACAACTCGATACACCTCCACTCTTCCATCTAACAAGATAAAGACAGTTTGTCTGGTGCATGGCATAGCTTCACCTTCACAACAACTGGTCCGAAGGTATTTCATAAACTGTTATCTGTACATATGGAGGATGAGGAAACCAGAGATCACCCTAACTGATTCAACTTGTCATCATTATAAAAGCTTGACCAGGAATAACAGAAAAGGATTTTGCCATTGCCAACCCTTAATGAGATGATACCTAGTTTAATTTTTTAAAATGAGTTTTATAAAGGCAATGACACTAAAATATCACCAATATACCAACTATTAATTATATGCCTGGACTAGGAAGAAATAATAATTCATATACTGTAAAAGGAATGAAGTTCTGATACATGTGACAACATGGATGAACCTTGAAGACATGGTGAAATAAGCCAGCAGACACAAAAGGATAAAACTGGATGATCTCAGTGATAGGAGATCATCAGAGTAAGCAAATCCACCGAGTCAGAAACTAAAATACAGATTACCAGGGGCCAGAGTGGGTGTAGGAATGGGGAGTTAATGTTTAATTGATATGTACTTTGTTTGGGGTAATGGAAAAGTTTTGTAATGGACAGTGGTGATGGTAGCACAACAGTGTGTAACATCACTGAACTGTATGTTTGAAAGTGGTTAAGAGGGGAAATTTTAGGTTGTATATATGTTGTTAGAATAAAAAATTTTTATAAGTCATAAGACTGTTAATAACAATGAACCCTAATGTAAACTATGGACTGTAGTTATAATAATATTCTTTCATCAACTGTAATGAAGGTACAATAATGAAAAGTGTTCTAACAGGGAAAACTTTGTGTGGGAGGTATACACGAAATGTATTTTCTGCATTTTTTTGTAAACCAAACCTTCTCTTAAAAAAATATATATATATTATCAAGGTGGGAAACCTAACACTACCTCATCAAGATTAACGCTGTAACATGGTAAATTATGTTGATAGTGTGTACTCATGATATGAAATGACAAAAAAGTTATTTCTAATCTATGGTCTTCCTTCCCAAAAGCCGTAGCCCCAGTTTAATCATGAGAAAAACATCAAATTTTAATTGAACAGATACGACACAAAATAACTGTTCAATATCTTCAAAACCAGTAAGGTCATCAAAAACAAGGCTGAGAAACTGTCACAGCCAAGAGGAGCTTATAATTATGATATCTAAACATAATGTGATATCCTAAATGGAATCCTAGAACAGAAAAAAGACATCAGATAAAAACTAAGGATATATGAATAAACTATAGGTTTTAGTAAAAAATAATGCATCAATATTGGCTCATTAATTGTGACAAATGTACCATACTAATTTAAAATGTTATTAACAGGGAAAACTGTGTATGGGGTATATGGGAACTCCCTGCATTATCTTCGGTTTTCTATAAATCTAAAAGTTTCTTTTTGATTGACTGCAAAGGGGCATGAGGAAACATTTTGGGATAATGGAAATGTTCTGCATGTGATGGTGGTGGTTATACATGTATCTATTTGCCAAAATTCATTCAATTCTACACTTAAAATTGGTGAATTTGTATTGTGTGTAAATTATACCTTAATAAAGATGAATAGAAAGGAAAAAAAGGTTTAAGAAAAAATAATTAAAATCATAGGAACAGACAAATTAGCAGCAACAGCTAAGCTATGGAAACACTAATAATACTCCTCTAGTGGGTAAATGCACCGCAGGATCAGAAGCATATTCACATAACTCTTTATGAGTAAGATATGCCCACAATCTTACAGTTTGTGAACAAGGTGATTTCGAAGATCCTGAGTAATATCTTCATGCCATGGTTTCCGAATTCCAGTACTTGATGGTTGAGCTGCTGTTGGCATAGGACCAAGGGAGGCCACACTGGCATTTTCACTCATCATTGGGCTTCAAAAAAAGGAGTCATAAAATAGTTTTAAAATAGTTACAAAATGAAGGGTAGGAGAAAGATCTAATTTAAATAGTTATGACAATGGTTATTGTGATGGATCCAATACACTATGGGGAAACTGTATCATAAAGAAGTCTAGCTAAAAAGGGGGTGTAACCAGGTATTTTGAAAATATGTGTACTTATGTGAGGGAAAGAGATAATATCTCTGGGTGGAGAGAAGGATGAAGTTTTGTGTATTATAAATTAGACAAACTGTAACTATGACACAGAGAACCCCTTTGGCAACGGATGAATTTGTAAAACTGGGATAGAGTCATTTTTTAAGCAGCTGCAAACTTGCAACTTCCTATTGTATTAGGAAAGTGTATTTACAACCCAGAAAACTGCCACATTTCAAGTAAGCCTATGGAGACTAAAAGATATCTTACTGTCTTCAGTCATCAAGGGTTCTTCTAACCAAGGAAACTAAATAAAAAACTCAAATCAGGAATTTAGTATTTGAAACATGACACGGCACAAACCAAGACAAAACTTACTTTTGAGAATTTATGGCTGAATGCAACATCGTGTCAGAAAGAAGACTGGGTGTTTGAACCCCTACACCTCCATTTACCCCCATAGGACTAGCACCTAAGTTAAAACAAAAAACACAACAAAAGAGGATATTTTAAATAGTAACAATAATTTAATTAAAAGAAAAAGAAGGAAAAGCTGTAAAATTATTAGAAGAAAAATCACAGGAAACTTTTATCCTTTCAAAGACCCAAAACTCAGAAGCCATAAAGGACAACATTTATACATTTCAGTTAATAAATACAAAACACCATAATTTGTGAAGAGACAAATGACAAATTAGAAAAAAAAAATTATCAACACATATATAAATGCTAATACATGAAGTGTGTTAAGAAATTGGTAAGAAAAACATAAATCATCCAATAGGAAAAGAACAGAAGTTCACAGAAAAATAACTTTAAAAATATATACTTAAATGCACTTAAAGTTAAAAATAAAACAATCTATTTTCCATGCATTTAATTGTCAAAGACTTTTTAAAAATTTTAGAATACCAACTGTTTTGAGAAGGGTATGGAGTAAGAAGCATTTTCAACCAAAATTCATATAGCTATGTAAACTGACAGAAAAACTCTTGGGAGGGTTACTTGTCAACTGTTAACAAATAAAAAAGAATTTGTAGACATATTCTCTGAGGAGTTCCACCTCTGATAATTTGTCTTACAATTACACAGGTAGAGACACTTATGTGATGATGCTAAAGGAACAAAAAGCTAGAACCAAAATGGTGTATTAATTTGAACTATATACATGCACGTTTTCATTACGCAGAAAATTTATTTAAAGCCATAGGAACCCAATGAAGACAGATGAGAGTTTGAGCAGAAAACATGTTTACTGACTACTCCACTCTTTTTAAATGGCTTGAATAGTTCTATGTGCATGTATTCCAAAAATTTTAATGAATGTCTTTAAAACTAAATACAACCGAGAACAATATTCACACTAACCAGGCTTTCCATGTGGTTAAAAAAAAAAACATTTTGTTTGATACAAAAGTCTATTAATATACACCTCAAATTATTTTAGCTAAAAGCAAAAAACTTCCCACTAAAATGCATATAATTTTCTAAATCTGTAATCACTGTTTAGTGAAGAAAAATACTGTTGCTTTCTTTCAGCTAAGCTTCCTAAATGCTTAGGCAGAACTTTCCTTCTAACAGCAACAGGCAAGCTCCTTGAAATGGAGTTGCTAGATGTCTTTTTGAAATGTCGTGTCATCCACAATTCTGCATCTGTCACTGTAAACACTCCATGTGTAGATATTCCTTTTTAGAAAAGTTATTTGTTTGATTGAAGGCAAAAATAATGGTACAATTGGTAAAAGAAAAAATTATTACACTGTTTTATGAAGCTGCTTATCTTACTGCTGCTTATCCATCGCATGGCACATGAAAACCCAGCAAAATATTCCAAAGTCTCCAGGTCCATTAATATGCAGCATATGACTGCAAGCATATTTATGGAATAAGGAGGAGTAACTTTACACAAGCTAGTTTTTAAGAGCACAAGAGTGAGCATTCACTTTAGAATTCAAGAATGTAGGAAGTCAGATATTACTGCCACTGACAGAGACTCAGTCAGAAAGAGGAAATGAACACAAAAAGAATTAACAGAACCTGAAAAATAGCAAGAGAGTTGTCCTTGTTTCCTAAGACCTAGGAGGGATCCTATACCAATAAAACCTTAATTGGAATACTTGAATTCAATAGGAATGAGAAGATTGAGAATATGGTCAAATGTGGTCACTGACAAACAAAAAGTTCTAATTTTGAAATAAGATCATTTGTTCAACTGCCATTGTCCATCACAGATTCCTAAAACTTATAACTGAGAAAATTCCACCATTACAGAAGACAGATCTGTAATCCCAAACAGGAATTGTTGCATTCCAGAGAACCACTGCTATAAATGTTTGCTTAGTCTCTACATCCTACCCAGTGCAACACACCTCAAGAAAAGATGGTATGATATAACCATGTTTTTTCTAAAGAAATGACAATCTGGAGACATACACTAGAGAGCACAGTGATTGAATAAGTGATATAAAACCTTTACAAGAGAGTACAAAATAAAACAGAGAAACAAGTTTCTGATAACAGTTCCAGAATTTTCCTAAGAAAGCTGAAAGATATTAAGTTAACCAATGATTTGACTAGCAATAAAAAGAGACAGCAAGGAAACTATAAAGGCTAAAGGCAAACAGGACTCCTAAGAAATATTTATGCTGAACTATTAAAACTTGATTTACATACAACCATTACCTATGACATATTTGTCCCAAATCTAATTATAAGGAAACAATCAGAAAAATCCGAATTACAGAATAATCCACTAGACAACTAACCTGGACATATCAGAAGTCAATGTATAATGAACATAAATAAAGGTGGAATGACTTTTAGATTAAAAGAGACAAAAGATATCTAACAACAAAATGAATGTAAAAACTTTAATTGACTTTGGGAGACAGAGGGAGAAATTTGTATATAGTTTATCATATGGCACTATTGAATTAATGCTAAATTTCTCAGATACATAATTAGTTTTCCATGGTCTTGGCAGGTACTTCAAGAACAACGTAGGGTTTAGATTTTATAGGTGGCAAGTATCTACGACTGTGAATCGGTAAATAAAGTGTGGTATACAGACTATTCAGTCATTGAAAGGAATGAGGTTCTCATAGATGCTACAGTATAGATGAACTTTGAAAACATTATGGTAAGAGAAATAAGTCAGACACAGGACAATCAGTGTATGATTCTACTTACATAAAATATCTAAAAGAGACGAAGAGACAGAAAGAAGAGTAGAGAGTACAGAGGCCAGGAGGAGGAGGGAAATGGGGAATTACTGCTTGGTTACAGAGTCTCTGATTGGGGTGATGTAAAAGTTTTGGTAATAGATGGTAATAATAGTTGTAAAACACATAATTTATGCCAGTAATTGATCTGTACACTTAAAAATGGTTAAAATAGCAACCTTTATGTTTTATATAAATATTATCAAAATAAAATAAAAAATGAATGATATGGTAAGACCTGAAATCTCTATAACCACTTGAAATAAATCTTGGAAAAACATCAAAGATATTTTGAGTTTGAGTAAATGGAAATGCATACAAATAAAGTACTTCTGTTATAAATGGGATAAAAACCTTATACTGTAGGGGGACAAACCACCATCTCATTCATGGAATTAGCCTTACAAACCTGAACTGAATTTGAAGTACCATCCTAAAAAAGACAGCCAGTAGGAAAAAAAAAAATGAAAATAGAATGGTCTAGTATTTCAAACTTACAAGAGACATGAAAAGGTTAAGAAAATAAATGCATCACTCCTAATTTGGTTATTTAACAACTGGGTACATTTCTTCATTATATGGTACTAGGCTAAGGACAAGTGGCAACAACAGGGCCATGCTTCTAATTATTAACTACTAGAGTACAAAATTATTATATTCCTAGAAAACGTCATTTAAGTTATCTGAAAAAACCACTTATACTTAAAAAGCCCTGGTCCAAACATCACCTAAAAGTAGAAAGTTTTGGTTAAAACTAATAAATTGCTTAAAGATTTTTAACTAAAATGAAAAAGAGGTAGCATGTTCACAATATGCAATAAATACTTTCTTATAGTAATTTAAAACTACCTTAAAGACTGTTGAAAAAATTCTATGACCCAGTCATGGTGACTCCATTTTGTTGTTCACTTCCTTTATTTGTTATATGGGCTTTAGAGAATTAATAAAATAAAAACAAAAGAGACACCCTTCACTGAACATAATAAAGACTAAAGATTATTTAAAAAGGGCTTTGGTATAAAAGGAAAAATATTTCGTAAGTGAAAGCCTTTTCCTATTTGGGTTGTGCCCAATGAACACAAACAATAAGGATGTTATAAGCTGAGAAACATAATATATATTTTCACACTAGTTTTCAAAACTGGAAAAAAAGATGGGCTTTAACAGCAAAAGAAATGAATCCTAGAGGTTATGGCTCACAATAATTACTACTGAAGAAAGAGAGACGAAAACCTGATTAATCTTAAATCTAATAATAAAATAAAAGATACTCAGGAGGGAAGAAAAATCCCCCAAAGCTAGTGTTCATATAAATTTGTGGATATATACAAATGTACACACATTTGATTATTTAAAAGGAGCAAAAAGAGCACAATTAGGAACAATACACAGAAGTTTTGAAAGACAAATACCCAATATAAAAATGAAAATCCAGGCTGGGGGTAGACATCTGTATTGGGTCAAGATCCTAAATGCAAGGAAAGAGGCAAGATGTATTTATTATGCATAACACAGAAAGGAAAAGCAAAAGTAATCTTAAATCTAAAATATAAGACACAAAACAAAAGAGAAAGGTTTGAAAAAAGGAAGAGGCCAGGTCCATTTTTCTGTTCCAAAACCCTTTCCACGTATTTTAATACAGGAGACCTGAAAATCAGCCTGTAAAGGCTGGATCTTTCTTCACAGCACTGCATGGTCCAGCTTTTCAAGGAAACTGGTCACTCAATGAGTTAAGAAGTTAGCATTGGTTGTCATGAAATAGCAAGAAAACTTAGAAAAGCTGCTATATTTATGGAAAAGAGGCACAGAAATTTATCTAAGAAAAAGTTCCTGACTAGGTAATATCAAGAAATAATTTATTTTTGAAGATACTTTCAGGGATTAAAACAAATTATGAACAACAATGACAAAAAGGCAGGAATGAAGAATGGTAGCCATATTAGAGTAGAAATAGCCTGGCAATGAGTATTAACTCTACTACTAAAATAGTCATAGCAGTGACTGAAAAATCTGACTTACAAACCTCAATTCAAGAATCAGAAGCTCCATTCACTACCTGACATTTTAGATTCAAATTATTAAAAGAAAAAATGAAAACTGGTGGTATTCAAAGGATTGATTTTTACTCTGTAAACTTTCAATCTGAGAGAACAGAACTGTTAAACACTGTTTATGAAATAGTATCATTCAATTTTTACATCACCTGGCTCAGAATGTGCTTTAAACAGTTCTGCTAGTAAAGAAGAACACGAAGAAGTAAAAGAAAAACGCCTGGATGGTCAATCCAACAAGTAAAAATGGGAAGAACAGAACATATACCAGTGGAAGAGTAGAAAGAAAATAAATCTGCTAAACTAAAAAAAGACTCTGAAAATCTAGATGAAATTATTTTTGTAAAAATTAAATTATGCAAAAACAAACTCAAGAACCAATAGAAAATCAATTATTAAATTACCAAGTATTGGGTAAACCATTAAAATCTTAAAAACAGTATCTGGGGTGCATGGGTAGTTCAGTCGTTTAGAATGCTTGCCTCTCATGCAGGAGACCAGGGTTCGATTGTCAGACCATGCACCCCCCCCCCCCCAAAAAAAACCACAAAAAACCATTATCTGCACACTGATGTTCAGAGGAGCATTGTTCACAACTGGAAGCAACTCAAGTGTCCATCAACAGATAAACGGATCAACATTATGGCATATAAATACAATGGAGCATTATCACCTATAAAAAGGAATAAAGTTCTGAGACATGTTGCAACATGCAACAGCCTCAAAAACATTATTCTAGGTGAAATGAGTTAAGACAAGTAAAGACAAAAATTGCATGATATTATTTTAGGAAATGACCAAAAATCACAAATTTGCAGAGCTAGAGCAGATTAGCGGTTACCAGGGGAAGGAAGAAGAGAGAGGGATAAAAAGGGAGTTTATTTAAAAATAAATAAATAAATAAATAAATAAATAAATAAAAAGACACTAAAGTAGATTTGATGCCATATTAAAGCAATACTCACAGGCTTTAAGGGGAAGGGGGCAAGAATGGTTTGCAATCAATTAAAACGATGTAGATTTTTTTTTGTTTGTTTTTGTTTTTTGTTTTTTTTATTAATTAAAAAAATTAACTAACACAACAATAGAAATCAATCCATTCTACATATGCAATCAGTAATTCTTAATATCATCACATAGGTGTATGGTCATCATTTCTCAGTACATATGCATCGATTTAGAGAAAGAAATAGCACTACAACAGAGAAAGAAATAAAGTGATAACACAGAGAGAAAACAAATAAAAATAAAAAGTACAAAAATATATAAGAGAAAAAAAAACAAAACAAACAAAAAAAATACTATAGATCAGATGCAGCTTCATTCAGCGTTCCAAGATAATTACATTACAATTAGGCAGTATTGTGCTGACCATTTTTTTTTTTTTTTTTTTTAGACGTCATACCATTCTACATATGCAATCAAAACGATGTAGATTTTGACAGAGAAGTAAAAATGCTCACACGATACTGTTAAAAAAGCAGACTGACATATCTCAAACAGAGGCCATAACTTAAAGGAAGCTATTACATTAAATACATTTATTTCTGGATTACAGAATGACTTTTCCATAACGAACATATGTACTTTTTGTCTTTTTTTTTTTGCATGGGCAGGTACGGGGAATCGAACCCGGATCTCCAGGACAGCAGGCGAGAACTCTACCTGCTGAGCTACTGTGGCCCGCCCTTTGTCTTTTTAAAAATTGCTTTCTAATTTTTTTATTTTTATTTTTTATTATATGTACATTTTAAAGCTTCAAAACAAAAATAAGTTAGACTACATTTTTGGAAGAAAAGTGTGCCCAATTTTGTTTCCTTGTTTAAAAACAATAACAGGTAAAATCTAAATCCTACTGTGAATATTAATAGCAGGATAAAAATGGATTTCACAGAAAAAAGCATGGTGAATTATTCGGAATCAGACTGCTTTCTACCTAAGGAAAAACTTCAACATCAAGAATATCAGAATAAAAGCCAAAGTACTAAAAGCCATGGACTTGCTGGATATCTAAATAAAATGGCTTAGGTATTCAACTGCCTGGCAGCAAAGGGATAATCACAGAGTAAGCTCTTTTATTTTATCATATTCCATTAAAGAAACAAATATACCCAAAATAGAAGATATTCAAACACCTCTCACTCTTCCTATTTCCTTAATCACATCACAGGAAGAGATTAAACAAATACATTTAAAAATCTATTTCATAGGACATATTATTCCTGCTGCCAGAAAAATGGAAATCTATATTAAAAATATTCCCATTCACATCTTTTCAAACCAAAACAATGCCAAGGGGCATTTCTTTGTGTGGTTTAAAAAGAGCAATACAATGAGAAAGGAAATGTCTATCTGCAAGAGATGATACATAAGGAATTACTACATACAGCCATAAAACAGATACACTAGATTTGAAAGGGAAAGATGTCCACATTGTGTTAAATAACATGTTGTAGAATACATGTGATCTCATTTCTGCAAATATAAACTCACATGTAAACATAAAAGGATTAAGAAATATATAAACCGGTAGCAGTGGTAGACAGATTATAAAAGGCCTTTTAACAGTGCAATTTTTTTTTAAAAACCTACTTTAAAAATTAATCATGTGGCAGAAAGAGAGCACACATTCACATGCCAACATCACATATGATACTAGGACATGAACTTACCCATGTTGCTCATGGTGCGCATGCCTTGGGGAGATTGCCCAGATTGCTGATTCGGCTGGTTTTTTGCTTGCACCTGTGGTTGTGCAGGCATCTGATTTACTTGATAGGGTAGTCCAAGAGCTGCATAGGCTCTTTCTATAGAGCTGGGATCAATCTGACTAACAGTACTTAAGCTGGGGGTGGACTGTTGACCCACCCCTAGAGAACCAGCATTTCCAAGTCCAACAGCTGCTCCAGTCAAAATTGCTAGAGAAGACAAAAGAAATAGTTATTATAATATTAAAAATGGCGGCAAAAATGACCGACATGCAACACAGCAAGCAAACTCACTGCCCTCCTCCTCTCTACCGTGGGACATGACTCCCAAGGGTATAAACCTCCCTGGCAACATGGAGAAGAAATCCTAGAATGAACTGGGACTCAGCATCAAGGGATTGAGAAAACCTTCTCGACTGAAAGGGGGAAGAGAGAAATGAGACAAAATAAAGTGTTGATTGGCTGAGAGATTTCAAATAGAGTCAAAAAGTTATCCTGGAGGTTATTCCAATGCATTACATAGATAACCCGTTTTTAGTTTAAGGTGTATTGAGAGGCTAGAGGGAAGTGCCTAAAACTGTAGAGCTGTGTTCCAGTAGCCATGTTTCTTTAAGATGACTGTATAATGATATAGCTTTCACAAATGACTGATTGTGAAAACTTGTTCTGATGCTCCTTTTATCTACGGTATGGACAGATAAGTAAAAAATATGGATTAGAAATAAATAATAGGGGGAACAAATGTTAAAATAAATTGGGTAGAGGGAAATAGTAGCAGTCACTGAGAGTGAGGGGTAAGGGGTATGGTGTGTGTGAATTTTTTCTTTTTTCTTTCGTTTTTTTCTGGAGTGATGTAAATGTTCTGAGAAATGATCATGGTGATGAATATACAACTATGTGATAATGCTGTGAGCCACTGAATGCACACCAAGTATGGAATGTTCATATGTTAAGAATGTTCATGTTGTCGTTGACTGATTTTATTAATTAAAAAAAAAAAAATGACCGGCATGCTTAAGTGACCTGTAAAAGCATGAAATGATTGTTCATGTGATAATGAAATATCCTTAGTACATTTATCTTTTCTCCCATTATTTCCTTGAAAATTTCTAGGTGCTGAACTGTCTGGTCAAAGGGGATCATTAGCACAAAAGATTTTGGATTCAAAACTTCAAACAGCACTTCCACAGCCAGTGAGATGGTCCCATCAACAGGGATTGAATGCCTATAAGCCATATCAATATGCCACTAACAGGTAGTGTCAAATCTGCCAACGTGACAGGAGAGAAATTCTTAATACAACAGAGAATTTTTGCTATTTTTACCCCTCTAGCGAACTATTTCCTACTCGCAAATTCCTACTGGCATGATTATATTTCTTTATTAATTTAAGGACATTAATTTTTTTCACACGCTATTCATATATTCCAAGCTCATCTTTCAATCTGCTTAATGTTCTGTTTCTAGAAAGAGGATCTGGTAGCTATACTTTTAAAATGCGATCTTTTTACTTATGATTTCTCTTTGGTGTTATCTCTAAGAAAACCTCTTCTTCATCCCAGTTAAATTACTCTCAAATTTTCTTTCTTTCCAATAATTTCTAAGCATTTAAATATTTAGAGCACAAGTATAAAATAGCAACTTGCTCAATACGAAAGCAATAATTTTTAAAATTTTCATGCATTTAAAATGGAACATACATTCTCCTAACATTGAAGGAAACTTACTGGAACTAGCTTATCTACCTGTTCCTGTAAAGCTTATATATAAATTCTATTTGCACGCACACATGGGGATGGATGCTTCCAGATTTTTCTATTCTTTTTTACTTACCTATCAACTCTGATGCAGATGTTGTCATTTTATAATTTTTACCACTTGATAATAAATTCAGTAAGGAATTTTTAAGTTAATGTATTCCTTATTCCAGGTTTTCCTGGCCATTCCCATAAATTTGCTTTTCCAGAAGAACTTTAGGATCACTTACTTTATTAATCTTCCTAACTAATCTCATTTGACAGTGAGTTTAAGTGTGTAGAATTGATTTTTTAAAACTGGTATCAAGCCTACTCATCTAGATAGCTGCCATTTACCTCATCACTGAATCGAGCTGCTTTTGTGGTCATTCAGTAATATATGTAGTTTCCTATAAAAACCATTAATAGCAATAGTTTCTCATGTACTATACATATATTTTTAATTTACTATATTTTGGGTTATTTTGAATGATTTTTAAAAAACTTTTAGCAATCTCATCATCTTGTCAATTACATTGGGTATAAATATTTAATTCTATATAAAACAGTGATTTATCTTCTTTTATCAATACTTCACAATAGTACAACCAAAGCACATTGCATAACCATCACTCTACTTTTTAATTAGAATAGTGGCACTTGCTGTAGATTTAAAAACTTTTTAATGTGACTAGATTGAAATAAAAGAACCTGAAAAATATTGTTTTTATAAAGAAGGAATACTAACTGTTTCTGGATCTTACTAACAAGCAATTCAAGTCTATACATTAATATGAAGTCTAACAGGAAGCAGAATAAATGGAAAAAAATTTCTTCAACATAGCATGACAGCGGTAGGTTACACAGGAACCTCACATAACCAAAGTACTCTGATTCTTAACAGATTGCACTGATGAGACTCCAAGAATAATTTTAGTGTAATACTTCAAAGTATTTAATTACTTACACTGTTGATTTCTCTTATCTCCAGCATTTTTGAGGGGGAGACACACAGGACAATCATGTCTTGTACAATTCTTCCAGTGTGAAATGATTTGTCGAGACGATGCACAGTGTGCCACTAAAGAGAAGAAAAATTCTTTTAAGTACAGATTATATTTTTATATTAAATAAACAACAATTATTGATAAAGAACTTAGGGCCTACAAATTTATTAATTCGTTTCATTTTCATAACAACTCCATAGCAGAGCTCTAATTAATGCCCCCATTTTACATCTGAGAAGCAAGCAAAACAGCTATTTATTTGCACCAAATCACAAAGGCATTAAGTACTAAAACTGAGATACAAACCCAAGTAATCTGGTTCCATAATCCATATTGTTTTTTGGGGGTGGGGGTGTGCATGCGCCAGGCTGGGCTCCCACCATGGCAGGCAAGCATTTTACCACTGAACCACCCATGCACCCAGAACCCATATTTTCTACAGCCTACTTTATTCTAAGAAAAGATAATATAAACGAGCATTATGTCTACACATAACTTATAAAAAAAGATTTTTAATGACTCCATAAATATACTTTTAAATGTGTATGAAATTTGGTCATATTGTTTATATTTACTTACATGACAGCAAAGCCTCAATATTTATGCTATGCTGAGGCAAATCAAAGTCAATTAGGATTATCACAAAAGGAAAGCTCTTAAAATTTCTTCTCCTACCATATCACTAGATACTTGCTTGCAAAATGATACTGAATTTTATCATGTCCTAATAAAGAGTAAAGACACTATCAATAAGATACGCGATCATACTCCCTTCTCTACTTCCTGACTACATTCATATCTGTTAATATTAATCACAGAGTGCACTAACCCTATAACCCACTCACCTTGGCAGGATTTGCCTGACTGACAGTGCGTCATGTGGTTTAAGACATTCTTCATTGTGCGACAGTGGGGAAGATTGCACTGCCTTACTTCCCCATTAGCCTGCTCTCGGCGCTGGCACTTGTGGGCATGTAAAAGGAGTACAAGCTGCTGCTGGATGAGTTTGCGCTTCTCTGGATCAGCTGTGTGTGCCCCAGAACCCATCCCCTGGGCTACTGGAGTCACCAGGCCTGGCTGCTGGACCTGTGGGGCCTGCTGTTGGCCCTTAGGGATATAACAATAAATAGACATTTAATGTTAGGTGTCATAATGTGCTCTCTTCTTTAATAAACAGAGACTTCTATATTTTCAATTAAAACCTTTAAAGATGATCTACTGTATGCCAGGCTCCATTTCTCAGTATGGGGGTTTTAAAGATAAAGTAGAGCTCCCACCATCAAGACACTCAGTTTAGTGAGGAAACAACAAATTACTGCATTACCAAGTTATATAATCCAAGTACGCATAAGGTAGCGAGAGCCAAGATATGGACTGAGTAAACTCCAGCGGGGAAGGGAAGAGCACATCCAAGTTAAGTGTTAAAAGAACAAATAGGAGCCCTAGCAGGGGGTTTTCGGGTGAATAATGAGTAAATCTTTGGTAAAGTCTGGAAGAAATGTAATTTTCCCAATAAAAAAGTAAACATTTAGAAGTTATTTCCTGATGACAGAAATAACATGTTTTATTTATCTTTATATCTCCAGTATGTTTAGCAGAGTAACTGCAATATATGCATCAATGAACATATGACAAAACAAATAAAAACATCTGAGACAAGAGGTAAATAAAATCACTATAAGACGATGTTTTCCAAAGTTAAATACAGACAAGTTGACATGCTTATAACCAAAAACATTCTTTTACTTTAGAAAAAAGAAGCAAAATTAGGAGTTTCTGAAATTCTTCTCTAAAAAAATCACTATTTAAAACAACAGGTAACTTTTTGAGAGAGAAGTTACTTCTGTATCAGATATAAATCAGTAGGTAAGATCACTGAGAGTTGGGATTCTCTACCAGATCCTTACTTCAAGAGGTAAACGGCTCTTCCTATGCTACAGGAGCACTCAGAAGCAGAAGCTGCTGGGTGGCAGGCCCCTAAAATGTTATTTTAGTAGCCCCAATTGCTCCTATTTGCATTAGCATCCTTACAAGAAAGGAGTTACCATGTGAAATGGAATAAAGGCATAAGCCTGCTCACTTTTGGGGTCATCCACTGAATATCTATTTAAGCTCTATGTATAAATCCTAGTATACATAGTAGAAGGCATGAAAGTTTAATATAATTATTTTTAATAATAATTTAAGAAGTCAGTTTGAAAAGAAGTCTGTAATATATTACTACCTACCATGTTGGGCATTCCTCCACCAGGAACAGCCTTTTTGTCCATTGCAAATGGAGATAAGCTATTTGGTAGTACAGGCTTCGTCTGAATCTGGAGACCAATGCCACTGGGTCCAATCTGCTGTCCAGAATTCTGGGTATATGGTGAACTGTATGGATTAGGGTTGTTCATCATTCCCATCTAAGAGTAAGAAATGGAAAAGAAATTTATTTCTTAATGAGGTATTACTATTCCTTTTCCTATTTACTACTTAATTTACAAAGATAATTTTCAAGGAACTTCTCTGCTTATTAGAAAATAGACTGTGGTCACATGTTTAAGATCAAAACTTATGGATTTCAGGTATACTAAATTTACAAAGCTATTTTCTGTAAATATGAGATAAAGTTGTTTTAGAAAAACTTGTAAACATCTTCATTTAACTAAATGTGCTAAATAAGGTTTGTCACTCATCTCCACTAAGGGTCACACATTACACTGTTATGTGTGTTCATTTAATGACCAAACTAAGTATGGCTTAATAAATTCAATTCAACCTAACAAAATAGCTAGCCCCTAAATATATTATAATTTGACAATACATTTGGATATTTGTGTTCAATTGAATCTGTATTCATTCGATCAACTGAATCTTATCCTGGCATTCTGTTTATATAAGAATGGTAAAACTGATAATTTGGGGGCTATATCCCTTTTCATGTAGGCACAAGTGACATAATTCTAAAATCTTTTGAATCAAAATCATTTAGACAGACGGAGCATGCAACCTCCATAGTTCTACACCTTTTCTTATTGTCTTAAAACTTAGTTGCTTTACTCATTAAGTTACTTTCTTGGTCTTATTATAATGTCATTTGAATACGCAAACCATAGTACTTTAAAAAGTTTCTTTTCTGCTTTAACTATGTAATCCATCTAGAGCTATTATACCGTATAATTTTTAACTGAAAGAAAGGATACTAGTTATTTAAAAGCCAAATGTTTTACTGAAATGAAACACACTGTTATTTTCAAAGAGCATTTTCAATACTCTCTCTCAAGATGAACATTTAAATAATTCAAGCTGGGATCAACTTTATACCCTAATTATAAAATCAGATGTCCCCATCCCCCAATTCTCTTCTCCCACATTAAATCCGAACTGTAAGTCAAACACACCTACTATAAACACACACAGCAAGAACTTAGAAAAGAAACTAAGGAGCTACAGCTACTGTCCATTTAAAAGGAGCCATAATAGAATTCTATCCCTCTCTGCCAGACAGATCCAATCCTGTCAGACAGATTCTATCCTACCCCTAAAATGCTTCCTATATATCCATGTTCATTTTCAGTGTCTTAATTTAAGGCCATCATCAATGCTTGGACAGACTACACCCAACAGGTTTTCTTGCCTTCTGTCTTCTTTCTATTCTTAAGAGGAAAAACATTGTCTACTAAAGTCTTAATTAGAAATTAATTAAGGTGTGACTTTAGGCCTTCATAAGGCCAGACTGCCTCTTCCTGGTCCCATACTACCTCCCCATACACATTACTTGCAAATCTGAGAGTAGCATGCTTTTTGAGCCTCCAGCATCTGCAGTAAGCTTCTCCTTTTCCCTAAAACTAAGAATGCTACATTTTCTTCCCTATATGACTCCTTGTTGCTAACATGTGAAGGAAATAATACACTAAATTCTGAGAGGCAACAAATTTTCATTTTTTGTTGCTTAGGTAGCTGGTATACCCTCTAAATTAAGAAGCAGCTGCAGATTCTACTCATCCTTTAAGATACATTTCAAATGTTACCACCTCTGTAAAGAATCTTTCTATTCTGCTAGACAGTTAAAAGAGCTGTTTTTCCACCCTGCCACAAGAGTCCAAGCCTTTATTTTTAATACACTATAGGGTAAACAAAATAACCTGTTTAAACATGTGCCTCTTCTATTCCCAGACCATGCATAAAAGCAAACACCATAGTTCATTTATCTCTGTAACCCCATCATCTAGATTTCCTAAACCTCATCAATATCACAGCTCGGTGACTCAGGAAAATGAACTATAAAAGCCATAGAATAAAAGCTGTCAATAAAATCCAGTTTTGGGTTTTTTTGTTGTTTTTTTCTTTAATTGCATGGGCAGGCACCAGAAATCAAACCCAAGTCTCCAGCATGGAAGGCAAGAACTCCACCTGCTGAGCCACTGTGGCCTGCCGCCCAAAATCCAGTTTTTAAAACTGTGTAGTATCTATACTCTCCAAATCTATATGAATACAACATCTTTATTCACTTCAAAGATTTGCCTCTGGTGGAAAGGCAAAAAAAGAAAAAGTAACAGTTAAAGAACATTTACACTTCCCAGGTGAGATCAGACACTAAGAGGAGTTAAGTAACTGGCCTAAATGCTCCAATCCTGATGGGGGAGTGAAACTGAGGTAAGTGGTATCAATTGGATGAAAGCATTAAAAAAGGTGACAATCTGAATGGGAAGCAATCAGAGTAAAAAACTACTGATTTGGTCTCCAATAACAGGAATTTGATATGTGAATCTCATCAGTAAGATTGTAGGGACAATGAAATACAGATAAAAGGTTTCATCTGAGTTCAGGCTGCTTCGGGTAATTTCAAAAGTGTGGCTACAAGTACCGCTGCTATATACACTTTTTTTTTTAATTAGAAAAGTTGTAGGTTTTCAGAAAAGTCACACAGAAAACACAGAGTTCCTATATTATCTTATTAACACCGTGCATTAATATACATGTTACAATTGATAAAAGCACATTTTTATAATTGTAACATTAACTATAGTTCATAGTTTATATTAGGGGTCATTGTGTTGTACAATCCTATGTAGTTTTTAAAATTTCTTTTCTAGTAACATAAGCTACAACCTAAAATTCTCCCCTTTAACTACATTCAAATATGTAATTCAGTGCTGTTAATTATGTTCACAAATGTACTACCATCACCATATATATGCTTTTAAAGTACTATAATATTTATACTAATACAGTTCCAAAAATAAGTGCATGCGCGCACACACACATGTAAGAATATGCACAGCCTACATTTGGGGGTGTTATTCCTATTAGCATGAGATGGAAATTCATGATAGAATATGAAAGCCATCTATCACTGAAGCTGCATGACAGACAAAGATCAACACACAACAAAATTATCTGAGTAAACAAAAGGCTGGAATTTGCAAGCTTCCTTGATGTCTCTTTATAGTAAGCATAATGTCATTATTCAAATATACCCAGTAGGATGTTATTTCAGATTTATTCACATGGATACTGCCTTGCCTAGACTAAATTTCAACTAGTTCCTATCCTTGCTCCCTCAATCATGATGCATTATCTAGAAACTCCAAATCTACTCTACAGCAGTCTCAAATACACAAAAACTGCACTAACTGCTGGTCACTGGCCAATAAAGACTCTCTGGCTTTTGTTTTTCCATCTCCCTCAGCTTCCTGCTACCAGATTTTGACACTAAAATACAACCAATCTCCCCTTCTCTAAACCTCTTCCACATCCTAGACCCCCTCTTTACCTCCACCAGATATAATAGGAAAAGAATATACTGTACTTAATTTCTGCTAGACTGTGATTAGTTATTTGATCTTGTTCCCTGCTCCATGGCTAATGTACTCCAGATGTCCAACTACCTACCACCTACCTGAAACACAATGATACAGATAACCACCTAAACTGAAAAGGCAGAGGACCAGGAGGCCACGAACAGTTCTAAGTAGCTAAAAGAAAAATTAAATACCAAGGACATCACTGGCTCTCAAAGAGGGCCTACAAGGAACTATTTTTCCTTACATTTTTTTAAAAAACATGACTCTACAGGTTGCTCTTAAACTCCCAATATATTAAAAACCAGAAACTTAGTGAACCACATGAACTAGTAACAACTGCTGACAAATAAATAGGAAAAATAAAAAGTAGAGCCCAAAATACAGGTTTAGGAATAGCTGATACAGGGACAAAAACTGCTACAAGCTTTACAAGCTTCTGGGCAGCACCGTAATACAAACCAATACTACACATATGACTCCAAGTTTCACCAAAGAATAAAAACAAATCACATTCAGACATATCCTACTGCCTACTGAATTTGCTTAATGGCCAACATTATGTACTCATATCCACATTATACGAAGGCACTATGGTAAGCACGGTGAAAGCAGGCAAAGGACCCTCAGAAACAAAATCAAATCTTAAGCATATTTTTCATTCATTGCTTTTAATCTACTCCTTTATTACTACCTTAGTTTAGGGCCTGTTCCTCTTATATTGATACTCCATACCTAAAACCATGTCCACCTAAATTATAAATATGAGCATACAGCCCTCCTATTAAAAACTCAACAGAATATGGCATTCTAGACATAACTCCCCCCGCATGAATTCCTCCTCCCTACCTTACATTTAACAGTCCCCTGCCACGGTCTTTTCTAACTGCTACACTCCTTGCCTCTCCAAGGCACCCAAGTTCTTCTGACATGGAGACGCGACAGATCAATCATCACTTTCTTACTTTAACATGTCATAGGGTACTCTTTCATAACACATGGCAATAAAAGCCATCATCACAAACTGATGGTATTAATGTAAAAAGAAAAGTTCCAAATTGTTATAGCACTCCTACCTCCAGAAGCAGGGTGGGGTGGATTATTCCTAAGGCTAATAATAATATCGGTTTAAGTGAGTCGAGGTCGGGGTTTGTTAATTTTTATTTTTTTTAACACCAACTTCATCATCATAAAGTTTACAATATATGAATCTATCTTGACACTGGTTAGCACACACCTCTTCATAGCCTGTGAGGTAACCAGAGTCAAGGGAGAGAGGGTTAAGATTTGTTTTCTTTTCACCAGATCTAGTACTACAGAGTAAAACCAGACAAAGAATACATAAAACTACTCGAGGGCTATGTTTGTGAAGGGTCCCGGGATCACTTAGGAAGGATTCTGGGACCATTACAAAGAACTGGCATGCCTCCTGCTCTTAGATCTCAGTGTAGCAATGATAACCCATATTATAAGGTGACAGGTGATAATATGCTGCTACAACAAGTATCAAAATCTTGCATTTGTCTTTAGTTGTTTCCTTATCAATGTATGAACCATCATAGTGCAATGGTATTATACTAGTGATTAACAACTACACCTTTTAGGCAACTGGATATGTCTGAATGTAATTTGCTTTTATTTTTTGGTGAAATTTGGAATCACTTGGTTAGCACTGGTTTATATTACTGTGTGTGCTCACAATTGTGTAGGGCTTGTAGTGATTTTTGCTCTAGTATCAAATATTCATAAACTTATATTTTTATATTTGGGGCTCTAATTTTTATTTTTCCTATTTGTCAATGATTGTCACTGTCTGGTGTTTTGTGTTCCTGTGGTTCACTAAGCTTCTGTTTTTTAAAAGAATTCCAACATCAACTCCACTGAAAATCTCTTTGTATCCACCCCCACCCCAACCTCTGTTCCTCACCTGTATAATGGGAATAGACTATCTATTCATAGGTTGGCTATTAGGATTAATGGCCCTGGCACACATTAAATACCTATTAATAGTTAGGAGGGCTTCTTAGCATTTAGAGGATAACAGTAATTCTGGCACAATTATAATGTTTGACACTGTTATGTAATAATACACTGGATCTTTATGATTATTTTCCTAAAAGAAAACAAAGCAGCAAAACAAAACAAAATGAAAAACATTAAACACTCCAGAATATAACACTTTTTAAATAAAAATGCTCTGGTTTCAAAGGTAAAACCTTCCATCACATTTGTATATTAATCCAACTGAATAAAGTCTATTAGTAGCATCCCCATAGCCTCTGGCCAGCTGATGGTCATGGGGTTTACTGATCTTCTCCATTACAGTCAAGAGCTATGCCTCCAGAAGATGCCAACTTAACTACGTGATGTAGGTTTGCTCTTCCCTTCCTATAAAAATGTATAAGGAATCACAAAATGGGAACTCTAATAATACAACCATTATATACTACTACTATTCTAATAAAAACAGGGATACCTCATTTTATTGCACTTCACTCTATTGCGCTTCTCAGATAATAATCCATGTTTTAAAAACTGAAGGTTTTTGGCAACCCCGTGTCGATCAAGTCTATTGGTGCCATTTCCCCAACAGCATGTGCTCACTTCATGTCTTTGTGTTAACATTTTGGTAATTCTTACACTATATCAAACTTTTCATTATTATACATCTGTTATAGTGATTTGTGATCAGTGATTTTTTTTAACTTTTTTTATTAATTAAAAAAATTAACAAACAAAACATTAAGATATCATTCCATTCTACATATACAATCAGTAATTCTTAATATCATCACATAGTTGCATATTCATCATTTCTTAGAACATTTGCATTGATTTAGAAAAAGAAATAAAAAGACAACAGAAAAAGAAATAAAATGATAACAGAAAAAAAAGATTATACATACCATACCCCTTACCCCTCGCTTTCATTTACCACTAGCATTTCAAACTAAATTTATTTTAACATTTGTTCCCCCCTATTATTTTTATTCCATATGTTTTACTTTTCTGTTGATATAGTAGCTAAAAGGAGCATCAGACACAAGGTTTTCACATTCACAGAGTCTCACTGTGAAAGCTATATCATTGTTCAATCATCATCAAGAAAAATGGCTACTGGAACACAGCTCCACATTTTCAGGCAGTTCCCTCCAGCCTCTCTGCTACATCTTGAACAAGGTGATATCTACTTAATGCATAAGAATAACCTCCAGGATAACCTCTCAACTCTGTTTGGAATCTCTCAGCCATTGACACTTAGTCACATTTCACTCTGCCCCCTTTGGTAGAGAAGGTTCTCTCAATCCCTTGATGTTAATTCTCAGCTCATTCTAGGTTTTTTCTCAGTCCCTTGATGCTGAGTCTCAGCTCATTCCAGGATCTCTGTCCCACGTTGCCAGGAAGGTCCACATCCCTGGGAGTCATGTCCCACGCACAGAAGGGGAGGGTGGTGAGACTGCTCGTCATGTTGGCTGGAGAGAGAGGCCACATCTGAGCAACAAAAGAGGCTCTCTTAGGGGTGACTCTTAGGCCTAAATTTTAAGTAGACTTGACATATCCTTTGTGGGGTTAAGTTTCATATGAACAAACCCCAAGACTGGGGGCTCAGCCTATAGCTTTGGTTGTCCACACTGCTTGTGAGAATATCAGGAATTCAACTTGGGGAAGTTGAATTTCTCCCCACTCTCACCATTCCCTGAAAGGGGCTTGCAAATACTTTTCCAGTCACTTGTGATCAGTGATTTTTGATGCACTACAGTAACTGTTTAATGGTGTCACAAACTGGGCCTATAAAACAGTGAACTTCATCAACAAACGTGGTTCCTCTGATGGATCTGGGCAAAGCTAATTGAAAACCTTCTGGAAAGAATTCACCATTTTAGTTGTCATGAAGAACATTCATAGGAGGAGGTCAAAATATCAACATTTACAGGAGTTGGAAAAAGGTGATTCCAACCCTCATGGATGACTGAAGGGTTCATGACTTCAGTGGAGAAAGTAACTGCAGATGTGGTGGGAATACAAGAGATCTGGAATTACAAGTAGAGTCTGAAAACATGACTGAATTGCTGCAATCAAACTTGAATGGATGAAGAATTGGTTCTTATGGATAAGCAAAGAAAAGCAGTTTCTTGAGATGGAATGTACTTCTGGGTGAAGATGCTGTGAACATTGTTGAAATGACACAAAGGATTTAGCATATTACATAAAGCATTTGAGAGCACTGACTACAATTCTGAAAAGCCTACTGTGGGTAAATGCTATCAAACAGCGTCATATGCTACAGAGAAATCTTTCGTGAAAGGAAGAGTCATGCCAAGCAGTAAACTTTATTGCTGCCTTATTTTAAGAAATTGCCATAGGCACCCTAACCATCAGTCACCACTGCCGTGTTCAGTCAGCAGCCATCAAGACCCAGCAAAAAGATGACAATTCACTGAAGGCTCAGATGATGGGTTAACCATTTTTTAGCAAAAAAGGGTTTTGAAGTAAGATATGTATGTCTATAAACACACAATGATATTGCACACTTAATAAACTACAGGTACAGTATTTTCATCAGAAAGGCAGGAACTTTACCTCTTCATAGCTATGTGCCTAGAAGCTAGAAGAAAATCTACAGAGCAGAGATACCAAATAAAATTCTTTCCTAAGTTAAGATGCCAATATTCTTTACTATATAGTAAAAAAAAAAACCAACAGTTAAGGGTTTTCATATATCACCATGTGATCTCAGTTCTCCTACTCGTTCCTGGTTGGTTGCCCCTATCTTATGAGAACTCTCTCACCATCAAGATTCTCAGGAACAAAGAATTTCTAATGCCTGCTCAATTTATTCCTCTTAGAAATAAACCCTGCTCCCTGAGTCCCTGTGAAAATCCTCCCCATTGGCCAATCTCCAATGAAGCCATTTTCTTTCATTCACCAATCTTTACTAAGTAATTAAGTAACTACATACCAGGCACTGGCAACTACAGCATGATCCCATTTTAGGAAAAAGGCATAAAATATGTAGCAAAAATACATAGGAATAAGGGCGGGCAATGGTAGCACAGTGACAGAGTTCTCGCCTGCCATGCCAAAGACCCGGGTTCGATTCTCGATGCCTGCCCATGTAAAAAAAAAAAAAGTACTGAAGTATTATGTATACAGAGCAAATCTTTAAAAGATTTAAAATTTTTAAAAATATTTAGTATTCTCTACTTAATAAAGCTAAGAACAACTTTCTTTTATAAAGAAAAGTCTTTCAAACAACGGCCACACTGGTTAATTAGAAAACATGGAATGTTAGTTGTGAAGTTTCATAGTAAATGAATGCACCTTAATTTCCATCAAAAATAGTAAAAATAACATTTACAAATCTCTTAGAATGTAATTCTCTTAAAATGTAGTGACCTTCCAAGCACAGTGGGAATGTATGAAGTCTTTCCAAAAATTGTGTAATGCCAGATATCTCAAAATTGTATTTTTATAAATAGACTACAAAGGCTAAAGTGGACCTGGAAATGAGGGGAATATTCCAATACTTCCTGTCAGTGAGAACAGGAATTAGCTGCCAATCATTCAGAACAAACTGTGAAAGGACTGGGTAGTTGATCAGTTGTATAATAAATATTTTACTTAAATTCACATAAGGGCTTCTTAAAATCTGTGACCATGCAGTAGATGCTTGGCATATATATATGTAGGAATTTATACACAAGGTGAGAAGATTAAACATGAATGATAAAGAACAAATTAATAACTGACATCAATCCCACCCCATCCCCAAATCACTGGAAAACTCAAAAGCTTACTGATGGTATAGAAAACTCAAATTGCACTTACCTTAAGAGGCTGGGGCCCTCTCAATCCTGTCTGTCCTCCCATCTGGGGAGAGCCCTGCTGCAGTGGCTCAGTCAGCAAGTTGCCAGCATTTCCCATTCCTGGGTTTGGGTACTGCATATTAGGTCGCCCACGGCCTGCTCCAATTGAACCGTTCATGACTTGATTAGGCATCATCCCCTGTCCATTGCCTGTAGCCAACATTCCAGGATTCATGCCAGCATTCATCCCCGTGTTCATTCCCATGGCAGGCTGATTTACTGGACTGTTCATCATACCTGTTGCAGACTGTGTGGAACCCTGATTTGGCCCACTAGTACCCATCCCCATGTTGGGAGAAGTCAAGCCTGCCTGTGCCATTGGGCTTTTGACCATGCTATTTATCAAACCTAATCCAGGACTGTTCTGTTGGGCCTGGTTGGCCATGCCTTGGCCTGGGCCACCAACCCCCATATTGAGGTTAGGGGAACTACCAGACCGTAGCAATTCTGACAGCTGTTTATGTTTAGAGGCTGCATCTTGTACTATGCCAAGACTTGTCTGAAGCTGAGTAATATCACCACCATTGGTTAGTCCCAATTCTGTAGAGTTGATTAATTCATCTGGTAAGTCGTGCTCCAAGTCAAAGAGAGAACCAAAATCTAAAAGTAAAGAGAAAAGATAAAGGTTAAAGTTTGACAGAACCAAAATTAGAAACTGCTCTATACTTTGTTATTCAAAAGCATTTAAATATCATTTCCAAACCTCACTCCATGGATAAATACTTATTTGTTGCTTACTGTCATATAAAAATGCATATTGGGAAATAGTGATTTATATCAATAGTTTAAAACACTTAAGAACTGCACCTCAAATAAAACCAAGGAAAAAAATTATCAAATATTAGTACAACAGCCATTACATCAATTGCTAGAAGCTTATATTGACAGTCTTTGAAAGTATATAAAATTAAGTTATATTAAAAAAATTAAATTATATAATAAGGCCAGAAACCCTTAGAAGAGGTTAAAATGATTTACCCAATACATGAAATTCAAAATGGTAACAAAAGATTTACATTATACTACATAAAGAAAGACAACTGAAACAAATGACCCATTTACAGAACAGTCAATAGAAGCTCCATGAGGACTGAGGCTGTCCACTATTCTGTCCTCAATTCCTACTACAGGGACCACAACAAAACAGGCCCTAGATTTACTATATCAGTTTGGTTTCACATGACCCACAGCCTACAGAATAGTTTTCTTTAACCAAAACCTAGCCAGAACAGGGTATAAAGCCATGATTTTGGCTCCTTCAACAACATAAAATCCATTTCCACTCATCAACCTCCAAATCAACACCCCTGCCAAAAAGGGATGCCCTTCTTGCCGGTACATAAAATTACATACAAAATACAGATTCAGTGAGGGTTTCCCTACCTTAGCACTACTGACATTTGGGGCAGACAACTGTGTTTAGAATCCAGGGGTGGGGGAGAGACTGTCCTGTACACAAGATGCTTACTAGATCCCTGGTCTCTACACTTGATGCTAGTAGCATCTCTATCCCAATTGTGACAACAAAAAAACATCTCCAGACATTGTCAAAACAAGCTTGCCCCAAGTTGAGAACCACTGTATTAAACCATTACACAGATTGTGGTGTATAATGTTTTCTCTTCTTTGAATGCCCTTCCTGTGTTCTGGTAGCATTCTACCATGGAACTGAAATCACCTAAATTTCTATCTTCCCCCTCTCCCCACTACCATCTCATTCCCACCTCCACCACCATACCACCCGTGTACCCAAATTGTAGTTATCTAGGAAGGAATTTCTTACCACTATACACACCAGCTCTTTCTAACGCCAACATATTAAGCACCTGCTCATGTTTGAATTGAGCTGAACTGCATCCCATGATCTCAAAACATAATTTAAAATCCAGACGTTTATAGAATTACTTTCTCTTTTCTTTTGAAAAATCATTACAGGTTCATCATTTAAAAAAAAAAGATATTATGAATAGTTTTGGAATATAAAAAAATTTCTCAAATAAAAAACTTCCCTGTAACAACACTATTCAAAGACAACAGCTTAATGTATTGATATAATTTCTTTCAGTATTTATTTACAAAATTGGGACCATACTTTATATGTAATCTTATATCCACTCTCTTCCTGGAGCACCCAAGAAAATACTCCATCATCAACATAGCCTTATTAATAAATATACAGAAAAAAAGAAATTTAAAAACAAAAATGCACATAAGTGATAAAGAGGAAAAAGAAGAAATCATAAAAAGAAACTGAGTAATAATAAAAACACTACACTTTAAAACTTAAGTCCTTTTCTGGCCATGCATCCCTCCCCCAAACAACAAAGAAAAAAGCCCATAAGGCTTTTATTAGAAAATAAGGCTAAAAAAATAAATGAGCTAAGCATTCAAATTAATGTTAGGAAAACAACAGTAGGAAGATAATCAAAGACAAAAGAAATTATCAATGAAACAGAAAACAGAAACACATTAGAGGACATCTACAAAATCAGAAGTTGATTCTCTGGAACACATAAATTTCTGGAAGAGTTAAAGAAAAAAGTAAAAGAAAAAAATACGGCAATACTAAAATCAACATTTTGACAAAAATTTGAAAATAGACAAAAATGGATAAATTCCTGGGAAAATACACAATAAACCTCAAACAGAAAGAAACTGTATAATTATCCAACAACAGCCACAAAGCTGAAGCAACTCATTTACATCGGAAGATGAATGGATAAATAAAATGTGATATATCCATGCACTGAAATGAAGTTCTGATACATACGAACTTTAAAGACATCGTGTTGAGTGAAATAAACCTGGCACAAAAGGAGACAAAGGATAAGTATTGTATGATCTCATTCATATGAAATAATTAGAATAAATTTATAGACTCCAAAATTAGAAGACAGGTTACCAGGGGGCAGGACTGGGATGGGGAATGGGAAGTTAATGCTTAATTGGTACAGATTTTCTGCTTAGAGTGACAGAAGTTTTGGTAATAGATGGTGGTAATGGTAGCACAACATTGTAAATGTAATTGATGCCAATGAATTGCATATTTGAAAGTGGGTAAAATGGGAAATTTTATGTTGCATACACAAAATTTTTAAAAACGTATAGAACTCTACAAAAGAGTGAACTTTAATGGACTTTGGTTAATACAGGTTCATCAATTGTAACAAACGTACCACACTAATGCAAAACACAAATAATGGGGAAAAAACTGTGTGAGAGAGTATATGGGAACTCTACTTTCTGCATGATTTTTCTGTAAACTTACAACTGCTCTAGAAAATAAATTTTTTCAAAAAGTGTAGCTAATACGTCCACTTGTTTTATTATTATTATTTTTTTTTTTTTACAAAATATACATATACAGATATGCTTGTAATGTTGGGAGACAATCTCTTGGAAACAATAAACAAGCAAACTATGAACAGCAACTGTCTATAGGAGGAAAACTGAAGGACCTGGGCAAAGAAATGGAAAATAAACTTAATTTTCACTTTATATACTCTTTTGCCCCTTTCAATTTTTATGCCTATATGAAATAAATAAGTCTATAATTAAAGGGAAAATGTTTATAGGATGGATAAATGTCCTAGACTCTACCAAAAAAAAATCAATGGCAAAAAAGGAAAAAAAACATGAGAGAGAAGGTGTTATCAAATAAGAGATTCAACAAGATGTGCTGTATTGATTTTTGGATCCTGATTTGAACAATCCAATTGCAGAAACACATTTTTAGAAAGAGAATGGCAGCAAAATACTGGAAACTTGAAGCTGGGCAACAGATACATGGCAGTTCTTTATACTATCCAAGTAAACTGAAAATTTCCACTTAAAGTTTAAAAGGAGACACAGAAAGCCTGAATAATCCTATTTACTATTAAAGAAAACAAATCACTGGTTAATCTTCCCATTAACAGAGCATAAGATCTAGATAGTTTTACAGGCATATCCTACTAAACTTTCAAGAAAGAGACAATTCAACCTTACAAAACCACTTCTAGAAGAATGAAAAAAATCAGACTCTAAAAATCACACATGGCCAATACAAGAAAAGAAAATCACAGCTCAATCTCCTTCATGGAGCAAGAATTCTTAAAATAGACTAAACCAAATCCTGAGTCTTAAAAATGTATCATGATCAAGTTGGGATAATCTCAGGAATCCAAGGAGAGTTTTCAACATTAGAACATTAGATGTCATTTACCATTCAAAAAAGGAGAAAGAAAAAAATAAGATTTAACCCAACAGGCACAAGATAATATTTGGTAAAATTCAATATCTAATTAAAAAAAAATAGCAAAAATACAACAGGACAAGGAGAAACTGAAGGACGCTTCCTTAAATTGATAGGTTTCCTATGGGATCTGTCCTGTAATTACCTGTTGAAGAGTGCTTTGAAAACTATGGCTTTTTTCTTTCTTTGCTTTGTATCTATTACCCAATTAAAAAAAAAAAAAAAGAGAGGAAGCATTTTGAAAAGCTAGAGCCAGAAAAGTCAGTCATAATAGCCCAGGCAGCCAGAGACCTTTGAGGTGAAGAAGGTAAACACCCCTGGGGGAGTTTAATGAAACAAGAAGCCTGGAGAGAAAGCAAGCAGATGTTGCCATCTTCATGAGATGCCTTACCAGTTGAGAGAGAAACCCTGAACTTCATCTGCCTTCTTGAAACAAGGTATCTTTCTCTAATGCCTTAGATTGGACATTTCTATAGCCTTGTTTTAATTTGGACACTTTAATAGCCTTAGAACTATAAACTTACAACTTATTAAATTCCCCTTTTTAAGAGCCAAAAAAAAAAAATTGATAGATTTCTTCCAAAACTAAAATTGACAATATGCATAATTGCCCAATATTAAAAGTAGTCTCTTTTGTATGAGAACAGGACAAAGATACCCACAATAACCGTATCTATTCTGCATTGGATATCTAGCCAGAGCAATATTACAAGGAAAAGTACAAGACAAATGGAAAGGAAGAAACAACTTATTGTCTATAGGTGATAAAACTGTCAACACAAAATCCAAAGCAAGTTACTAGAAATAGTATGAGTTTAGCAAAGCGACTGGATATGACAAACAAAAAATTAAACTGCATGCCTTTATACCAGCCACAAATGGTTAGAAATAATCTTTTTAAAAACAATTTATGATATGGGGAAAAACCCAAGAAAAAATCTGGCAATGTGTAATTATAAAATACGTGCATATTATAAGATTCAAAGACTATCTTAATATATATATAGTATATACATATAAAAATAATATAATACCTGGATACAAATCCTCAATATATATAAAGACATCAATTCGACTTCCAATATTGATTTACAGAATTCAAAATCCAGATTTTTTTCTGAAAACCAAGATGATGCTAAGTATACACAATACTAACTAGCTTCCTACCACTGAGTAATAGGAAAGAATCTACTTCATAGGTTATATGTAGATTAAATGAGCTAATTACATAAAATGCCTAGAACAGTGCATGGCACATATTAAACACTATAAACACCTTATTCTTATTCAGTGGAATCATTACCCTAATTAGTAGACAGGCTAACATTTACCAGGCACTTTCACTGTATCAGGCATTGTTCCAGGCACCTCATATATATTATTCTCATTAACCTTCTCAATCTCAGAAAATGATAGTAGTCACACATACAGAGTTTTTTTTAGGCTCTAGAGTCTGGTGATTTTAATTGAACCAGTACTAGAGTCAAATCTGCTGCACCTGATTGCTGTCTCATGTTTATTCGACACATCTAACATCACATTACAGGCTCCACAGTTGAAAATGGGGGTTAAGGGGTCTTGTCTTAATGGCAATCCTGAACTGAATTTCAACAGACTTAAATGTCTTTACCATTACAAGAGATCCACTCAGGTTTCAACTCAAAGAATGAACACAACACTCCTGTTTCTCAAGATAGCTCACTTTGTTACAATCTCAACTACGTACTTTTTATCAACTACCTTCTGTTATAGCTAAATGTTTGTATGTATCTTAATTATTTGCCAAAGTATAAGCATCTTGAGGATAAAGGTCTCATTTAATAGATTCCCAATAGTATTTTCAATAGCTACTAGCATAGAGCCTTATATCTCATATACACTAAAAAAAATCCTCACAGATGGAATTAGATAATAGTGAAATTAATATTTCTAGCAAATCTATAACTATATACTATAATTATTTATATGACTGGGTAGTTGTACATTTACAAAAAGTTATCCTACCTTTACTTAGAAACATCTTATTTTCAACCACTATATAGGTTATATTAAAAAGTAATACATACTTTGTCAAACAGACAATCATTTCATCTTAAATAAACAATTGGTAAACTGCCAAAAGCCAAGATTCCTACTTTTATTTCTCCTAAGCTATTCTGCCTGTGCCTCAAAGTTCTGGATGGTTATGATCCCCAAATGCTATCAGCTATCACTGATCTCTTCAGCATTACTTATTAAGTTTAAAGATGTCAATTTAAACAAAATTCTACTAGCCACATGACCCCACTGGAACTGTCACTTTCAACTGTGAATTTAAGTTCCTCTTCTATCAAAAAGTAGTCAATATTGATTGGAGTGGCTGGAGGGAAGTACCTGAAACTGCTGAGCTGTGTTCCAGTAGCCCTGATTCTTGAAGATGACTGTACAGAGATCTAACTTTTACAATGTGACTGCAAGATAGTGAAAACCTTGTGTCTGACACTCCTTTTATCCAAGGTATGGAGAGATGAGTTAAAAATATGGATAAAAATTAAATAAATAACGGGGGGTAAGGGACAAAATTGGGTAGATGGAAATATTAGTGGTCAATGAGAGGAAGGAGTAAGGGATATGGGATGCATGAGTTTTTCTTTTTACATTTCCTTTTCTGGAGTGATACAAATGTTCTAAGAAATGACCATGGTATGAATATACAACTATATGATGATACTGTGAGTCACTGATTGCACACCATACATGAATGTATACATGTAAAGATGTGTCAATAAAAAATATTTTTTAAAAAAAGGGGTGGTAAACCACTCTTAGATTTCTATCACAGAGTTGTTTCTAGAATTGAAAAGGCTGTAAAAACTTTAGTGGATTTATTATTAACCCTCTTTTTAAGTTATACACCTAATAGGGCAGATTCCCAAGATTACGTGAAAGCAGAGACAAGTAAAATAGAAAGCAGAATAGTGTTAGCTGAAGAGGAATTAGGAGAAAGAGGATCCATCTATCCTCCTCAGTCATCCTGGCATCCTGGACTCTCCCAGGGAGGGCCTGTGTTTGAAAATTACCTGAATTCTCTTATTTTACAAATGTGGTAACTGAAGTTAACTCTGGTTTTCCTAAGATTCTGTAACAACTTTATTATTGGATAAGAAACCTACTAAAGCTGCTTGGATCCCAAGCCATGTAGGAAACCAAACAGACTTCATTTTCTTAAGTTGTTTAAAATTAAACATTATAAGAATTACAACTTTTCTGAACAAATGGTTTACAGTTTTTTTAAGCAAAATGCAAATATTTCCAGACTAAGAAAAAATACCCAAATTCTAGATACAGTCAATTTATATGGTAGAGTTAAGAGCCCTAAAGCTCAAAAATCTAGCATGTAGATTTCATTTCAGCCAACTTTCAAATCTTTCACCATTATATCTTTCTACAAGGGCTTCCCAGGAAAAAAAAAAAAAACACACCCTGAAACCAGCAAGGTCACAAGGAGTGAACTAACAGAATACTGCAAAAGATTGCTAACATATGAGATGTCTTCAGCCAAATTTTGTCATAAATGGCAATCAAAACCCATTGGTCTAAAAAGTACTTTTCTAGTAGTAGAAAAAAGCAGGCTGCAATCCCAAAGCAATGTGTATGAAGATGCAAGCGAATCAATAACATGTAAGTGCCATAATTTAAGCAAATCCTTGTTTGAGCAGTGGGTTTTAGTACTGATTGGCTTCAATTTCATGCCTTTATCACTAAAGCTCCTCAGGTTCTTCCTTATCAATAAGGAAAGGCGGGAAAAAAATGTTCAAATCATGTTCTCAAATCCCGTCTCAATCTGCCCTTCCCAAGAATTAGTTCAGTTCAGCTGAATGAAGTTTAGATGTTGAACAAATACAAGAAGCAAACTAGAGAGACTTGTAATAGTTTTGCAATTTTTATTCTAAGGGAAAATGGATCTACTGAAGGATTTTAAGCAGAACTGCTATGGCAAACCTGCATTTATTACAGACCACTCAGGCAAACAAGATGAAAATAAAATGGATAGGGTTATGTATAGAGTTAGGGAGAGTGGTTAGGAGCCTGCTGCTGGAGAAACAAAGAAAACTAGAGCTTGCACCTGGAGCACTAAAGGGGCAAATTAAAAGAATGATATCTCAGACTGTATGCAGATGGGGGAGGATAGGGTAAGAAAAAAAGAAGACAAGGACTCCTAGATTCCTAGCCTGAACAATCTAAGAGTAGAGTGGTACAGTTATCTATCCAGGCAACTGGAAGAAAACATGGGGATATGAGACAAAAGTGGACTGAAGTGTCACGTGACATCTACATGGAGATGTCAGTTTTGGAGCACCAAGAGAAGGTCTATTTAAGCCCTGGATGGAATAAGATTGACCAGATACATACTAGAAGCTCTGCTATGCAGCTACTGAACTTTTCCCTGAGATTTTTTTCTTCCCCTCTCAAACTCTGCTTCTTTGGACAGATTTGGCAACAGGTTTCTAAGTGATGTGGACCTTATCACCTATGGTAATGAAAATCTACAGGATTTTTAATATTTTTTCATTTTCCCTTCAGGTATATTTAGGCTTTTTTCCCCTAGGCAGATCATTCTAGTGTGTGAATGTGTGTGCACATATTAAAAACACAACTACGGGACAGGCCACGGTGGCTCAGCAGGCAGAGTTCTCGCCTGCCATGCTGGAGACTGGGGCTCGCTTTACGGTGCCTGCCTATGCAAAAAACAAAAAACAAAAACACTAGTACCATGTTAATAAAATATTCAATTTGAAAAAAAAAAGATTGACCAGATAGTATTTATGGGGCAAAAGAGTAAAAGGCCCACTGAGGAGACTGTAGGTAACACCAGTATTAAAGGAACAATGATCTCTAAGGATTTTAACCAGCAAAGGATTTAAAACCCAACACTACCCAAATCCATCCGGAATACTGTCCTGAAAACTAAGATGTTTCAAGAAGGAAATGGTCAATGGTGTCTCACTGCTCCAGAGACAATCCATTGAATGTAGATAATAAAACATAATTAATAATCTGGGTACGAGCAGTTTCAGTAGCACTGTTAAGGCAAAAGCAGTGGACTGAGAAGTAGGAGGAGGTAAGAAAGGAAAAGACAGCAAGTATTTTTTCTAGATAATGAGGTGATCTCTTAGAAAAGTTTGTATTTGCAAACTTTCTCCCCTCCTCTTTGAATAGAAAATTCATTAAATTTGAAATAAATTTCACTACCTTTTAAGTATTCAATGACAAATGCTACTGACTGCTGAAAGAAATGAACTCATACTATCTCCGGTAAGACATTTCCTGATTTGTCTATAAACATCAACCTATCAACATTTCTAAACATCACCTGTTTACTGACAAGTTCCAATATACCTTTAATCATGGTCAAATACAAAATGACTTAGTAAATTGTTTCTCCCTATAAGTATACATACAGTCCAAACAAAGGGATGCAAAATGTGACTGACAGGACAGATTTAAATCTGACTTGAAAATTCTAACCTAATATATGAGGTTTATCCAATGGCCTGTGTGCTAGGCCACTGACGATATGTGATAATTCAAACAAGCACAAGTTTGGATTAAACTTGTGGAAAACTAGTGTTAAGTCAAAACATCCTTTCATTATTACATACTGATAGTACAGGTCACCCTTGGTGTCTTCTATATTGTTTGTAGTCCTCAGCAGATTTAACCATATAATCACTGGTAAAGTACCTATCTTTCCAAATTTCAAAGATCAAGACAATTTCATGACATATGAGAAATTAGGCACCATGAATTTCATAATTTAAGTATACTGCTCAAAATCAGGATCATTAACATTTTAATTTCCAATACTACATTTTCTGTGAGTATAAATAACAAAGGATTTAAGTTAGGATGTAAAATTCAACTTAAAACTGAAAATGACTTTGACTCAAAATATAGTACTGCACAATAGCACCTCTTGCAGTTACACTACCCACCCCCTGTCCCCATAGGTTCAAACGTTATTTATTTTTGTACTCTAGGTTCTGAAGTCAAAATAAATTCAGTTCTCCTCTTAGACTGTGAACATTAAGCCAAATACCCACACTAATTCTAAAAGTAGTCATTCTCAAGTATCCACTTAGAAGACAACCCTTCCAATGCTTCTCCCTTTGGCTAGCTTTCTCTGAAACATTAAAATATTTTTAAAAAGAATGTACATTCCCAGATCTTAAAATCTTTATTTCTTTCATCTAACCTAGTGGGTGAGGCCAGAGAATGAGCAGGAGCTAGGAAAGTGAAGAGTGAAGAGAACAGGATGTGGAGCAACATGAAGAGGGGGGGAACAGTTCAGCCAGTTTAGTATATGAAACTCAAAGCAAGTGGAGCAAAGTGAGTAAAGGCTGAGGTTGATAAGGTGGCCAGAGATCAGAACACTCAGAACCCTAATCCATTTTAGGGATTTGGGATTTTTTTTTTAAAAAAAAGGGAGAACAAAGTGAAACCTACATTACTTTAATAATTCTGGTAACAGTCTGACTAAACATTGAAACAACCAATCTCACCAAAAAGATCTCTTGTTCTTATTGGTTTCAGAAACTCCTTCCATTAACTCAGCTGTTTCGGGTGCATAAAAAGCATGAAATGTTAAAGCACTGCAGCTTTTAAAATGAGGCAATTTTGCAAACGTCACTAAATTATCAGATTAAAACAATTTTCTTAACCCTCATTTACTTTTATTTTTTATTAATTAAAAAAATTAACAAACAAAACATTAAGATATCATTCCATTCTACATATACAATCAGTAATTCTTAATATCATCATAGTTGCATATTCATCATTTCTTAGAACATTTGCATCGATTTAGAAAAAGAAATAAAAAGACAACAGAAAAAGAAATAAAACGATAACAGAGAAGAAAAAAGATTATACATACCATACCCCTTACCCCTTGCTTTCACTTACCACTAGCATTTCAAACTAAATTTATTTTAACATTTGTTCCCCCTATTATTTATTTTTATTCCATATGTTCTACTCTTCTGTTGATATAGTAGCTAAAAGGAGCATTAGATACAAGGTTTTCACATTCACAGAGTCTCATTGTGAAAGCTATATCATTGTTCAATCATCATCAAGAAACATGGTTACTGGAACACAGCTCCACATTTTCAGGCAGTTCCCTCCAGCCTCTCTGCTACACCTTGAACAACAAGGTGATATCTACTTAATGCATAAGAATAACCTCTCAACTCTGTTTGGAATCTCTCAGCCATTGACACTTAGTCTCATTTCACTCTTCTAGACTTTTATTTTTAAAAAATACTTTTAAACTCTGAAGAGGAAGCAGAAATAATCTAATCACACGAACAACTTGCCTATCACAAGAATGATACAGAAACGCTTCAGACTACAGAATCTGAAGGAACACTAAGAAAATTAAATGAAATACCCATGCTGGAAAGAGAGGTAAGAGTTCTAATACTTTCTAAAACAACTGGAAATAACCTGTGAGGTTTTTTTTTTTTACAAATTTGGATCAAAGATGACAATCTATTAAACTTGGTAGGATCACATAGCTATGCATGCTGACAGCTGTTGAATGCTAAAATCCAAAAGATTCAAAGGGCAAAAAGTACAAGTAAATTTCAAAATATGCACTCTTCACATTGTCTTGCAACTTTAACATCAAAAGGTATACCTATACTTTAAGAACAGATTGCCCAGAAGTTTATTCTTAAGCTCCAACACATTTTAGTTAAGGTCTCAATATTTAAACAGAAAAAAAAAATTTTTTTAAACAGATATGGCATGCCAGAACTATTTAGGAATGTGTCCTGCAGCTCACTTTTAGAAATTTGCTCTTTATCAACGTATTAATATAGTGACACTTCTGGAGTGAAATTAACTACAAGATGAAGACATTACTATTTCTTAAAATCACACCTTGAGAATCAACTCAGTGACATAATATACCTGAACTGCATGCCAAAATCAGCAACCACTAAATGTTTCTTGATTTTGAGCAATAGTTACAATCCTCGGAGATCCTAAAGTTTTGAGGGCAGAAATCTCATCTTGATGCATCTTTACATTCCAAGTGCCTAACACAATGTTTGCTGGCTGAGATTTCATGCCAAATGAAAACATGAAATTGAGTGACTACTCAATTCAGAAGAACCATACAACTTCAAAATGTCTAAAATTTAACTCATCAACTCCTATCCCAGTCCCCCCACCCCACCCCCCACAAAAACACTTCTCTTCCTATTTTCTCTATCTCAGAAAAGGCATTTGTCACCCACCCAGCTGGTCAAACTTGAATGTGAAGCATTATCCTTGATTATTCCATTTCACTAACCAACCTCTATAATCAATCACCAAGTTCTATCCACCACCAAGTTCTGTCACCCATTCACCTACCCTCAGATCTTTCCAATTCTTTCCCTCTTCTAATCTGAGGCTACCTTCATCTCGGCTGGAATCCTAAAACAGCCCCTCACAAGTCTCCCTGTCTCCACATTTTTCTCTGCCCCCCTTCCTAACAATTCTTTCCTTTAGCCAATTATCTAAGGTATAATTCGGCCCCATCTATTTAAAACAGATAAAATGAAAAGTCTAAACTTCAGTAAGGATTATAGAATGAATGTAATCATCCTTTATGATTGGTACCACTGGACCCTTGCTCATCTCCTAGTCATTACTTGTCATCCCCCAGCCAAATGGAACTTAAAGGTTCCTTCTATTAGCCATACATTTTGGCCTCGCATTGTCTGTTTCAGCCCACACTTCTACTAATCCTATCTATCCCTCAGATTGCAGGCTCTGAAGGACATAATTTCTCAAAGACAATTTCCAGAGCCTGTGACTACTAGGTTAGGGCTCCCAGTTACCTCCACCGGACAAGTACAAACTGCTTCCAATGACAATGCTGGTTATAGTGGAACTTGTTGAATGTCCATCTTCTCCCCTTATCTATAAAACTCCAGAAAGGAAGGGCCTATGTCTGTTTGGATTACCAGAACATTCCCTATCCTGAGGATAAATGCTTAGCATACAGGTAAAGTTGGCCCAACACAGCATTCACTGCCAGCCTGTCAACTCTCTTCTCTAAATCAGTGTTTTTCAAACACTGGTGAAAAACACTGGGTCACAAGCCAGTAGTTGAGTCATGAAACCAATACAGTGGGATGTAACAAAGCACTTTTAAAAAAATGAAATGCAATATAAAATAGAGTACAAGTAAACTATAGCTCTTACCAGATAGAATAAAAAATTTTCAAAGTTACTGATTCTTTTACTTCTCTTCTTCCTCCTTTATAAAGTCTTCTTTTATGACCCCAGTGAGTAGGATATGCTTTCTGATTTCTCATCATGTGTAAATATTTGATTTTAATTTCAATTACTTACAATCACTTAAGGAACCCTATTCAATTCATATCATTTTACTCTCTGCTCCCACATTCTCCCCCCCCAGTTAAAAAAAATTTATTAGGTAAGAAGACAAATTTTTCTTTTTTTTTTTTGCAAAACAGTCTCATTTAGCAAAAATACCAATCTTTGGATCTGAAGACAAAACTCATAACACGATGCTCTTTGTCAAAGGTATTCAATTCACATACAGATGGGACCAGAGCCTGTAACAAATCATGAGAGGTATGAAGATCCATAGTCAACAAACCTTTGTATCAGAACTCTATTTCAGTCAATTTTCAAATTTTCACCTGAATGAAGTGTTGGAGGAGTATATCATCTGATCAGCAAAGGTGGTCAGTAATACCACCCTCCTCAAACATATTCCAGGTGACTGAATACAGTGAGGCATTTTCAACCTAACAATATGGAAAAACTTCATCAAACACATCACCTTGTGCCTAAAACCATCTTGTTAAAACCACTTGTTGAGGTTCTTCATCCTAGATTTGTTTGGTACTGCTGTTGCAGTTAAGCTTTGTTTTCCAGGTGAAATGCAAATGCAACCATCGTGCACCCTGGATGCTACAATCAGCTTGCACTACTAAATATATCTATTTCTTCAACTTGACTCAGTGGTTTCTCAAGATCTCTTCTGTTCTTTTCTAGGCATTTTCTTCCTTTCTCTCGATATTCAGTGTACAGCCTTCTTAATAATCTACTGGCCTTCAGGTAAACATTCTTCATAGTCTTGGACGTGCACTCCCCCTTCTGGGAATTTCCTTAATCTAACAACATTCCAGGTCATCTCTGGCCCCACTGCTTCTGCAGGCCATGCTAGGCCCTGCCCACGGCTGCCTGTGAGCACCAGCCATTCTCTGTTCCCATATTCTTTTAATCTTTGGGTGGCTGATGATGCACAGGCTAACTCTGCAAATTAGCCTTACTTCCTAGGATTTTATTCTCTGAACGTCATCCCTTTGGTTTTCTCTTTATTCATTTTAGCTAAATAGACATTTTTTAAAAACCTTCAACTGCTTTCCTTCCAGTATATTTATCAATAATGTTAAATAACATACTGTGCAGTAGCAAGCAAGATGCTAAGCATCTTATGAAGAATTCCTCAATACAACCCTATAAAGTGAGTACTACAGGTGAGGAAACTAAGACAGCGTTTAGGTAATGGCCATGGTACAAAGTTAATAAAAGGAAGTCTGAGATCTGAACTCTGGTGGTCCAAAGCCCATCTCTTAACCATTCATTTTTTTTCAATAGTTTTCATTTTGCCTTCTCTCTCTCCCTCAGTAACTGCCTCCCTCTCCTCACCTCCCACAACCCACATTTAAACAAAAGGGTCTACAACTAAAAACAAATTATATCCAAAATGCTTAGAAGATGGTTAACGCTTCAATTGTTACTTACTCTCTTAAAGCTTTCTTGACATTGACTAGAACTGAGAAATAAACAATCTCCCATTAAAATTTCAAAAAGATGAAATTATCATCCATCACATAAAAAAAAATCACCCGCGAAATAACATGTAAAATTTTAATATCTGATATATTTTAAATTTCACTTGCCCATTAACTTCACTGTTGCCACTCAAAAATTTCAACTCTCGAAATCCTAAAAGGAGGAAACACCAAAATACAATAGACAAACACACAAAACAAGCATGCCTTATTTCCCCACTAATTGTCAGGCGTATGAATTGCTAGAATAACTCCTGAATTGTTTTTTTGTAAATATACCAAGAAGAAGTATACCACACTTCCACTGCAGTATTCTTCCCACTCTTTTTTCCTCTTCTATTTACCTCTTAATGTCCTAAAAACACCACTAAACACTACTTTCAACTTCTTGTTTCATTCTTAATTTTTTTCCTTTTTAATCATATAGACTAAAGAGGAAGAAAGCAAAGTAAAACCGGAGAAATAATGCCAAAAATCAAACAAGCAAGGAATCCTTCCCCACATCATCCATTCAATGGACATGCCATCCTTCACCTTCCATACCTCTGGCAACAGCATTAAGCTGGAAAAGGGCATCCGTATTGTACCAAGTATAAGGTTTAAAACTTAACAAAAAGTCACTTTATCTCATCATCAACCACAAATAATCTTCTTGAAGCCCTATAAATTAACTTACAAGGCTTCCAAGAATAAGCAATTGCAAGAAGTTCAAGGCACTCCATAAAAACTCTACAACTCAAACTCAATTTAACACTGAGGTCAGCAATACCTCCCTGGACCAAAGACCATATCTGAAAGACTCCAGAAGCAGAACTCCAATATAAACATTCATGTCTAAACAACAAAATTAAAATGGTAATATTACATAAATTCAAGAGGTAAAAAAGGCGTGGCCTGCAACAAAATATTCTAGGGATTAGGTTGCTAAACCACAAATATCCAACAGTATTTTTACAAAGCAAATTTAACATTAAAAAAAAAAGATACTTGCCACTTCTCTACTGTTTACATTAATCTAGCTGTCAATGTGCCACACAAAATGCAGGTATATTCTAAACATTATTTGCCCTGTGCCACTGAAATGAAAAAAACAAAACCCAAGCCCATCCTTACACAAAAGTACAGTGTAGAGTCACAAAATTAAGAGCAGAAGGTAAAAATACCCTATTTAACAAGCCAGGTCTAACAGTCACCCACCTTGGCAGAATCTAATATTTAAGTTCATTCAGAATTAAGTATTTACAAACGAGTGGCAGACCATTTTCAATGAGCAATTAAGGCAAACATTATCATCCACATCATTTCTATCCCTCAGATTATTATCAGAAATAGGCTCAAAAAATATTTCCAGGACTTACTATTATTAATGTTTCTGCTCAATAATCTTTAAAAAACCATGGCTTTTATGATCTTTTAAGTTGGGGAGCGGTTAGGACAAAATCATTTAATTTACCATTTGTTCTAACCAAGCCAAATTAAGTAAGATTTATGATGGCTCAAATGCAAATATTGCAAGAGGAACATAAGACACAAAAGCTAAAAAATAAATCTCTTTTCCTCCCCATTCCACATAAAACTTGAACGCAATTGAAGTTATTTGAATTAAACCGGAAATTTCTTAGGAGAACCTATGCATTTATTCTGCATCAGTACCACACGAAGAGCCTGGAAATTTAGAAACCGAGAACACTAATTTGTTTTATAACCCTCTAGCATATCAGCCCAAATGGATTCCAGTTTTCTTTCCTATAAAATTGGCTAACTCAACACACTAGATAGATACATTTACACTAGGAAAAGTGTAAGCCTTAATCACAAAAAAGTTTCTGGGGAACAACTTTCTTTCAGTTTATGAAAAATCCAAGTGACAACTTAAAAGTCAAAATGTAAAAGTTTGAAATTTAACTCAAAAGGTGAAAAAGGTTTATTAAAACTTGTCTATAAATTTTTATTACACATTGCTTGATGTAAAAATAAATATATCAAAATGTAATGGTGCCCAACTTGAATTAAGTTCACAGAGGAATAATATTTTAATACCCACCTCTCACTGAACAAAAAACTCAGACTGGATAGGATTAAAAATTGTACTCAAAATAATTCCTGAAGTATAATTATCACAATGGGTGGGTGGGGAGTTAATTATTTCTAGTAAAACAGTTTTTGTATATTAGACAGGAGAGAGATTACCAAGATGAGTTCAACATCACCAACTACACAGTTTAGATATAAAGGATGCACTAGTGCATCTGAAAAAAAGTATCTGGAACAACAGAACATATCCTACCTTTCAGGTCTTGCATTACTCCAAGACTCAGTTGTTCAAACAAGGACTGATCAAAGTAAAGGACATTAAAAAGTTTCCTCTACAATATTCCAAGTCACAAGCTAACTCAAAAGTAAAATCTACCACCACATTAGAAAAAACTAAAAAACAAAGTCACTCGGAGAGACAGCGCAAAACCCTACTGGCAAAAGTATGTCTAAAGGTAACTAAAAATTCTTCTGAATGACACTTTAGTAAACAAAAAAAGACAACTAAAAATATATCTGAAGACCACAGAAACTTCAAGGAATGAAGACAGACCAAAGTTCAGGCACAGGCAATGTTAACAAGCCTTAGGCTTGTTACACGGAGGAACTGCATAATTATTCTTAATTTTTGCAGATTATCTTAAACTGCAAGACGATACATCTTTCTTACAAGTGCAAAGAAATTCAAAAGATTTCCCACATCCTCACATTTTAACCCTTTGAAATGAAGCCCCCTAAGAGAAACATGTTCTAGAAGTTCTCTACAAACTCAAAGGGTACATTTAACTCCATTATACACTCTCACTGGCAGATGGGGGATGACGTTGAGCCTGTTTTCAGTGAGTAAAAGAGATGCTCGGTAGTAAGGGGGAACATCTTGAAGACTGTCAGATGGCCAGCCATTCTTCCTCTTCATTATCCTGCATCTCAAACTACAACAGTTACTTAGGAGGTCGGTGGCCATCAGGATAGCACCATTAAACTAACTGTAAGAAGGGAAAGAAAGGAAAGATGTAAGAAGTCTCCCTACATTTCTCCTGACAAAAGGGCCAGTCCACAACTGAGTCAAGTAAAGAAATTTGTAGAGCTTTTTAACTGAAAATCCAAACATTTAAAGCACAAAAACGAAAAACAAAACAGAACAAAAGCACAACCAAGAAACCAAACGAAAATTTTTAACTTTTGCACATCAGTTCAGTTTACTAGAGACTGGGACTCTTTCAACTTCTATCCTTAATTTCCAGGTACATAACTCCACAAAATCGCTTATTTATTTCTTCTTTCCCCCCCAACGAGAAAGTAAATACAAAGTGCAAAGAAAATGCTTCTGCCTCTCTCCCATCCTGAAAACCCAGAGTTTCAGACATTTTGGTCTCGCAGCAAAGAAATGGAAGATGTACAATGCAATGCGCTCCATATTGATTCTTAAAGCAAGTAATAAAAATAATAAAAGAACGGCAAGAAAATAATTTTGACAAACCTCACGTCAAACCTGATATCCTGGATTCACACAAACAAAACGAAAAATACAAAAATGTTAATGCTCTAACCCTCAACAGGAAATCTTGAAAAGAAAGAGTGGAAAGTAGAGGAGACGGAATGAGTGCAATCGAGGAGAAAGGATTCGCAATTCCTCGTTCACCACCACCAACAAAAAGATAAAACTAAAATCCATAAAAAGCTCTTACACACAAATGCACTAGCATTTCCAAAATAAAACTGCATGGGAGCAACAATAAAAGCTACACTTCTGAGCTCTAATTCCAGGACACACATCGATATGTCAGTGTTGCAACGAATGTACTAGGAGGCAAAGAAAATGGTTGGGCTGCTGGACGTCTTCGACCAGCTCATTCAAACACCTTTAAAAGGAATTTGAGTTAAGACATAGGCAACCAGAAAGAAGAGAAAAAGAGAAAAAAAGAAAAGCTGGCATAATAAAGATGCAAACAGCAGAAAAGACTAAGGGGAATGTGGGAGGCCGGGACTCCCCGAGACTAACCTGTGCCATCGCTGGCCGAAGCCGAGAGGGCCGGAGATGAGAGTTTAGGCCGCTTGGCTGAAGGCGGCCCCGGTTCCACCACATTCTCGGCCATTTTTAATTCTTTCGGAGATACAGGCGAGGAAAACGACATTCCTCGGGAAATCTCTTCTTCGGCCCGGGGCCCCCTCCCCACTCCCTGGGGTGGGCTTCGGGGGCTCCGCCGGCACCCGAAAGGGGGTGGGAGAAGTTCCTTTTTCTCTTCGCCGGGTCGCGGTAGCTGAAGAGGGATGCGGACTCGATAGAAAAGGTAGGGGCAAAAGCGAGGGGCCGAGCCAGAGCCCAGGCCCGGATGAGGGCACAGGAACACAAATCCGCCGAGCGCGTCCCCGCGGTAAATTCCCGAGAACTCGCGGCTCTAGAGGCGCAGTCCTCGGCCCGCCACGGCCAGCCCCTGCCCTGCCGAGGTCTCTCGGAGCTCCGCCGCCGCCGCCATCAGCCTCTTCCTCCTCTGCGCTGTCCTCCTCCTTCTCATCGCCACAAGGAGGCGGGGGCGAAAAGGGGGGAGAGGAGGAGGCGACGAGAGACTCTCACCTCCTCCCGGTGCCCCCTCCCGGGCCTGCGCCCCCACCCTCCGAGCCCTCCTCCTGCCGCCGCACTCCGCGCCGCCGCCGCCGCACCGGCCCCTAATGGCCGCACGGAGCCCGCCCGAGCCGAAAAGTCAGGCTGGCGCCGCCGCCTCACATCGCGCGGCGAGCGCCCGCGGCCCGGGGCAGCAGAGGCGCGGCGAGAACGCGGGGCACCGAGCTCGCCGGCTCCGAGGCCGAGGGGGCCGGGCCGAGCAGCGCCGCCCGCCCGCGCCGACGCCGAGCCCACCGACGAGGCCCCGCTCCGGCGGGCGGCGCAGGCGGCCTCTCCTCGCGCCGCGCTCTTCTCTTCGCCCTCCCCTCCCGCGGAAGATAAATAAATACGGCCGCCGCTACGGCTCCCACCCCCGGCGGCCAGGGGCCGGGAGCTCCCGCCCCCCGGGGCTCCGCTCGGGGCCGCCCTCGACGGCGGGTAAAGGCGCCGCGGGGCGCGGGGTTATGTAATGGTACCCCCTAGGCGTCGACGCCGGCCAGGCTCCCGGGCTCGGTGGGGGTGTGTGCGGACGGGAGAGAGCTGGGGGTCGCCTCAGCCCGTGCGCCCCAGGCCCCCTGCCTCTGTCTCGGCCCCAGGCGCCTCTCTCCAGCCCGGCTCCCCTCCGCACTCTCTTTCTCCCGCAACTCGCACTCAGCCCGGCGTCCCGCTTGCCCACTCTAGCCCGCTCCCTCTCGCCCTCTCTCCCCCCCAGCCTAACACACAAACAAGATGGCGGCTGTTGTTTCTTCCCTCTGCCGAATCCTCCTTACAGGCTAGCGGTAGCAGCGGCGGCCGGAAATGAGCCAAGGGGGGGGGTGAAAAAAAGGGGAGGGGCTGGGCCCAGGGAGGGAGGTGGCGAGGGGGCGGGGCATGGGCCCGAGCCGCTCACACAATGGGGGAACAGGGGCCGAGGGCGGGGCGGGTTCCAATCACGGGACCCGCCCAGGGCCCCAACGCGCTGGGCGCTTCCGCAAACTCCCCAGGCGTCACCCGGTGGCTCCCTTTAAAGGGGAGGATTTTAAGGGAGGGGAGGATTTTAAGGGGGAGGGAGGGTGTGGGCTTGGGATCTGTTTTCAGTCGGTGGACACTTACGGGGGAAGTTGCCTGGGTTGGGTCTGTGCGTAGGGAACCGGTGGGAAGCGAGGCTGACGGAATTCCGAGCTGCGCCGGGGAAGGCGCCAAGTCTCCGCGCAGGTTCCCGAGTGGGAGCGCTCGTGGGGATGACCCTGCATCCCCGGCCCTTAGCGGCCAGCCCTCCGAAACCCTGCTGAACCCACATCTGCCGCCGGGCATTCGGGGCCAGAGACCCAGTGCGTCCTGACCCTTCTCTAAGGCAGCGGAGTGGTTCACTTCCCTAAATCACACTAGTACCGAGTTGTTTCCATTTGTTCGGTAGTCCCAATTTTTTTGACAGGATGTATTATTTCGATAGTCAGAAAACAAAAATCACAGCAGTGGAAGGTTATTTTAGGACTAGATCCAAATACATTTCTTGCCCACCACGTGTCCACACGCCCCTTACGAGGTGGCACTCTGGCTAAGGGAGGCTTGACTTATTTTCCTAAACGCGCGTGGGACCTGAAAGCATTTTAGGGAATTTATTAAAACCCACCTCCTAGGCTGGCTTAATAAAAGACCAAATCCGACTTAGGCAGTGCCTTAAAGAAAATATAATTATAGAAAAGGAGCAAAAACGTCACGATGTGCTGAAGATAATGTAAGGACGAAAGAAAGTAAAAATGTAACGATGGGGGAAAATGGCTTCATAGGTGTAAAGAAAAGTGCAAGTGTGTGTGACTGAATGCTTATATTCGAAGGAAAGCTGCGAGAACTGTTTCACCTGCCTACCGGTTGCAGGATTCCCCTGTATTTGCCCTTGATACTGGAGGTAGCCAGGTGGTAAGAGGCCTCCCAAACACCCCCAAACCAGTACCAGTCGCCTAAAAAGCATTTCCACATCGCACATCATGCTCCTCAGTTGGGGTGTGTTTGTTGTTAGCTTTACTTTATGTTTTGTTTTTGTCTTTTTTTTCAATGAATGATGGGGAGAATAAATAGCCTAGGACAGAAAACTCAAAGGAAGCAGCTCCTGTTGCCAACAAGGGTGAACTATGTGGTGTGATCTTCAAGCACACATCACCCAAACTGCAGCGGGAAAGCAGGCCAATTGAAAAGGACAGGAGCCTCCTTGTCTTAAAAGTTGTTACAGGAAGGATTCAAGGTGTAAGGCTAAGGTCGAGATTGGCCTTCCAGAATGATTGGGTTATTCTACATGGTTTATGCCCACATTAATAGCGGAGAGGAGACAGGAAAGAAATGTGAACACTTAAGAAACCTGGGCTGTGATTTCCTTATGGAAGGTTTCCGTGCCTTTTTTTTTTTTGAAGAATTTCTAACCTTAGGAAAGCAATTTGCCTAGTTTGCAGAGGATCCAGCTTGATGTATGTATAAGCAGCATTCAAACACACTCGGCCCTCCTGGCCAGTCATGGGATTCGATACCATAAACCCATTGAAGGAGATCTGAGGAATATCCAGAGAGAAAATTCTGCAAAAAGAAGGGGTCAGGGGCGATGGACCTGCCCAGAAGGGAATGTTCTGTTGTAAACGGGGTCTTCAGGTGCAGGATGCCTCTTCCTGGGATTTGCTTCTCTGACCCTTGCCCCAGGACCAAGCTGAAGTGGTTGAGGAAATAAGGATCACACAAATGCAATCAAGGGTAGACTTGATGGTTTCAACAAAGCAGAATTAAACCATCAGCTTGGATTATTTGTAATCTAATCTAATTAAAATCCAAACAATCGTGGAGTCCCATGAGTGGATTAAGAATGGCTTCAGGATTAACCTTGGGTTAGTGGAAGAAGCAGGGAAGTTTAGAGCCTACACAGCCAGAGATCTTTGGAGATGAAGAAGGAAAACGCCCCCGAGGGAGCTTCATGAAACAAAAAGCCTGGAGAGAAATTTTACAGACATCACCATGTTTGCCACATGCCTTTCCAGTTGAGAGAGAAACCGTGAACTTCGTTGGCCTTTCTTGAGTGAAGGTAGTCTCTTGTTGCCTTAATTTGGACATATTTATAGACTTGGTTTAATTGGGACATTTTCATAGCCTTAGAACTGTAAACTAGCAACTTATTAAATTCCCCTTTTTAAAAAGCCAAGAAAAAAAAAAGAAGAAGAAGAATGGCTTCAGGAAGGAATTGTCTTCCCTGTAACTAACCCAAAAAGTTCAAATGAATCCAGTAGCTGGGGGACACACGAGACAGCAGCAGCTGGCAGGTAAGAGCAGGGGCACAGAAGTCGAATGGGACCTGGGCAGGCTCATCATCTGTAAAATGAGTTTCATGATTAGACCTACTTTATTGTTGTGAAGAGTAAACACAGTCATTTAGAAATAATGCTGATCACAAGGTCTGGCACAAAGTAAGCACGCAATACGTTAGGTGTTACTAGTCATTCAATCTAAAATGGAAAGGATCGTACCTAACCCAAAGAGTTACTAGGAGAATTAAAATGAGGTGAATACATGTGAGATGTTTGTGCATGGAACCTGGCAGATGCTTATTGGGCTGTCATACTTGGCCTCTCACCAATCAGGATATTGAAATTTCTCCTGGGTCCATCCAACTCCCTTTAAGAAATTCTCTGTTCACCGTTCAACCTTCTGTTGACTCATCCAGCTTCCACGGTGCCCTGATTACCAGAGAGGAGACCTGGATAGGGGGCACAAGAATTGCAGTGGAAAGAAGCTGCCCTCGTGGTCTCAGGTCACTTCTGCAAACGTGAATGCAAACAGGATTGTTGAAGTGGCTACACATACACCACAAGGAAATACTGATTTATTTTGATCTATACCAAAATGTTGTTGGTGTTTGCAGAACCATAGTTACATTTTTATTTATATCTTACGTTTACTAAAATGTGTCCTTGAAGAAAAAATTTTAATAGCCAATATTGGCAAAATAAAATTGGTGCTTTCATACATGGTATGAATAAAACATGATACCAACTTCTAAGTTCATACCAAAATTGATAGCCTTTAAAAACCCCAGAATCTCTAGGATACATCCGAACAGTGCACAGAGAGGTACATGAGAATGTTCCCTACAGCACTGGGATAGCTTTCCTCCTCAAGGCACACAGACACACACACAAAAAGAAAACAAACCAAGAGTTCACCTGTAGGAAATGGTTAAAAGAACTTTGGAGTAGCCTTGATTCTGGAAGACTATTGTTTAAAAACAGAACTTTTACAATGTGACTGTGAGCTTGTAGAAACCTTGTGGCTGATGCTCCTTTTTATCCAGGGTATGGACAGATGAGTAAAAAAAATATGGATAAAAAATAAATAATGGGGGCTAAAATAAATTGGGTAGATGGAAATACTAGCGGTCAATGAGAGGGGGCTAATGGGGTATGGTATTTTTTTCTTTTTATTTCTTTTTCTGGAGTGATGCAAATGATCATGGTGATGAATAGACAACTATGTGATGATATTGTAAGCCACTGGTTGTACACCATGTATGGACTGTATGTATACAAAGATGTGTCAATAAAAATTAAAATTAAAAAAGGACCTTGTGAGTTCTTGTTGACAGATTTTAAGAGCTGTTGTCAAAATGAACCAAAAGTGGTACTTGCTCACAAGGCTGCTTTAGAATCGCTACATTGGAGCAGCCTATGGGGAAATCTGGTTAGAGTGGAAGCTAGACTCATCTGGACTCTTTGTTCATGCAGCAAGAACAGAGTTTTCACTTAGATTCTTTTTTTTTAATGCATAGGGAAAACTGTATGACCCCCAACATTCCAGCACACTCTGTGGGGAGAGGCAAACGCTGCCCCCCAAGTTCCCTAACAATTCTGGTTAGTGAAGGTCAAGCCAGATTTGACTTGATTTAGAAAAATAATGTATTCTCGTTGCACTGGAGAATTGGGAAGAACTTCCATACCTGTTTCATATGTTTAAACCTTTATGTTCTCCTTTAACAGCTACGGAAATGAAACACTGGCCCACCAAGAAAAAAGAAGGGACTACCTCTGCCCTCCTCCCAAATTTAGTTAGTATGCACTGGGATTTATGTCTCCATACAGTTATATGATTATTATTTTCATATTGTATACCTTTTCTTTCAATAAATATGACTTCACATTCTGTAAAAAAAAAAGACAACTTTGGGACAGTGTAATGATGATGGAATATTCTGCGGTTGTTTAAAAATGAGTAGCTAGATAGGTATTAGCATAGAAAGATATTCTTGTAAAGGGAAAAAGAAAATTGTGGGATAATAGATTTAGAATGATTCCATTTTAATAAATGTAATTAATAGTAATAATGAGTTAGAAACTGTTAACAGTATGGGGTGAGAGGGGGTGTCACAGGGAGCGTTCATTTTACATTCTGTAATTGTGGTGTTTGAAATCAGAACCAAAAAGGAATGTTTGGGTTTTATTAACTTTCAGTGGTCCCTCTTTGCTGTTAGCGTAAAGTTCTATGTGCAAAAAACGGCCTCCTGACCAGCCATCTCATTTCTCTCCATTTCCCTCCTTGCAGCCAAGCAGAATTGTCTCTATTCTGCTTGTGCCATATTCCCTCTATCCTTAGGACAGTCCTTCTGCCTTCCTTCACCCCTTCAGGCCTCAGCCTACCAGTTTCTGTTTCGGTAAAAGGGAATACAGGGGGCCAAAACCACAAAGGTGGCCACAGGCTTGTGACTTTTCCATATCAGGAGGCGTGGTGGTGCCCGCCATCAGGACCGACAGGCGCCAGCAGAGCTTAAGGTAACCAGGGATCTTGTCCTCTTTCTACACTGAACCAACCTTTATTGAACATCTCCTGTAATTCCACTGTGCTGGGAGCTGTGGGTTCAAAGATGGAAAAGACACTGTGTCCCCTTGGCACACCACCTAGTTGGGGAGAAACTCGTAGAGACAAATGGTTACCAGGCAGAGAGATCGAGAGTCCCTCAGGGCAGACCAGGTTGGGGGATTCGTGAGCAGAAATCCCTGCTGCGCTGGTACCTGGGGCACACACTGGTGAGGGTGCCCAGAAGGAGAGGATGCCGGGAAAGTGGGCCCTGGCCAGACCACAAAGGTCCATCTGTGTGCCAAGCTGGGAAGTTTGGGCTGAGATCTAGGTCCTGTTTTTTCAGTTTATTTGTTTTGAAAATTTACATGGTCATCTTAGACATAAATGAGCACATCTGTTCAGTAATTTGGTGGCATATTAAGATATGTTAGCAGGATTGCAAACAAAAGTCTGATTGACTTCAAAATAAGAAAAACCATGACCTAAAATTTGGTCCTTTGTATTCAAAAAGAGTAATACAAAGGATGGCAAAAGAGACAGATATGCAAATAGGATGTTTATTTTCAATGCCTGTACCCCCAAAGCTGATATGGTGTGGGGAGCTATAGCCACAGTGTGTGAACCTATCAGACTGTGACTCTACCTAAAGAATCTCAAAATAGCTCTGCTCTGCTCTCTGCAGCAGGCAAGCATGTGCTCTATTCGGCAATAGCTCATTCTTTGCTATTGTTGCTATGTGACAACTATTGGCTGAGAGAAGGAGGGCAGGCAGAGGGCTTTGGGAGAAGCATCTTTCCTAGAACCAGATGTAACAAACATGTCCTGAGCATTTCCTAGGTGTCCCCCACCCCCACCCCCTCGGTACCTGGCCCTGATGCTCAATTCAACATTTGTTTATTGAAGAACTCCCACGTGGCAGGCTCTGGGCTGGGCACTAGGGATACAAAGATAAATAAAACTCACATGGTTTCTGCCGTCAGTTGCTCACTATCTAGAAGGGGTCCCAGACTTGGAAACAGGAAACTACCATTTTACGTAGTGGATGCAGTAATAGAGGTTTGGGTGCCGTGTGGACATTCAGAGGGAGTCCTTCAGATGAGTTCAGCTTTGGACAGGGTGTTGTGCCATATGGAGGTGTCCCCCAGGCAGTGAGAGAAGTGTAAATACAAATAGATAAATCACAACCGTGATGACTGCTAATGCAGAGGTTCACACAAAGATGATGGTAAAACTACCTCGGCCTGGAATTTTCTTTCTAAAAGACAGCCTAGGAGTTGAGTCTTGAATAGTTCAGAGAGTCATGCTGGTAAACAAGGAGAAGCCTAAGAAAACATAAATGGACAACTCATTGTTCTGCAGTCCAGGAACAGGGAAGGAGAGAGTGCCCAGGGCTGCCACAGCCGGTGCCACAAGGCCCAGACCTGGCCAGTGGACACCCATGATGGGATGTACTGGGAAGCTGAATATAGGTCATCACCTGGTGATATAAGTTGTTTTGGGGCACTGAGGTCACGAGAGGCATATAAGGTAGTAAATCCACAGTTCCATCCTCCCCCAACCTGACCAACATCCCACTCCACGTGGGCTGCCAACCCACAGAATTCAAGTGCACCTTCAGGAGACAAAGGAGGAGTAAGGGCATTTTGTTCTCCTACCTGCAGCCTCATTGCAGGTTGATCGTTTGCACTACTTCTTTGGCTCCTCTTAGCATAAATCAAAGTAAGAGCGATTTCAAATAAAGTCCAAATCAATATTCTCATCCATCTTCAAACCTCAATTAAATTCTGTGCTTTGACCCAACTCTGCTTTCCAGGGAAGGGAAACACTCTACCAATGCCTGATGAAGTCGCTATCATTGCAGCTAAAGTGCTTAAAACAACGGGTAGGAGATTCATTAGGTCATTTATTCATTTATCAAATGCCTATTGAATCGGCACCTCAGGTGGCAAACAAAGGATTAATTTATTTAATCCACAAGAGCTCTTACAAATGGGTAAGGGAAAAATAGAAAAGAGGGGGCAGAACCCCTGAAAAACAATGGACATTTGTGACAGACAAACCATATGGTGATCTGCAATGATCCCCATCTCTTGGTATCCACAGTTTTGTGCACTCCCCTCTCGTTGAGGGCAGGCGGAACTTGTGACTTGCTTCTAACCAGTGGAATATGGCAAAGGTGATGGAATGTCACTCCCTTGATTAGGTTGCATTATTTGTTATTTAAGCAGTTTGGATCAAGAGACTCTCATTGCTGGTTTGACGAAGGCAGCATGTATGTTATGGCGGTGGCCTCTAGGAACTATGAGAAGCCTTCAGCCAACAGCAGCCAGAAGCTGGGGTCATGGCCATAGGAAGTGAATCTACCAACAACCTGAATGAGCCTGGAAGCAGATTCCCTTGGAGCCTCCAGATTTAAAGGCGGCCTGGCTTGCCCTTCATTGCAGCCCTGGAAGACCATGACCAGAGGGCCTCCGTCTTCTGAGAATCAGATTCCTGATTCATGGAAACTGAGGGGGCCAGTTTATGTACTGTTGCCCTGGTGGTCATAAGTTTATGTCTTGTTTTAAGGATTGTTTATGAATTTATGGATTGTTGATGGATTGTTTTAAGCCACTAAATGTGCGGTGATTTGTTGTGTAGTATTAGAAAACAAATACAACAGTTCACGGGAAAGGAAATACCGATGGATCTTCTTTTTTTTAAATGAATACGAACTTTTAAGTGGGTGGTATATTAACATAGCTTAACATGGTAAAAGGTCTAGCTTTCCTTCCATCCCTGTCCCTCAGCCAACCAGGGCCATGCCCCAGTGACCCTTTTTTAGATATGCTTCCAGAGCTAATCCATGTACAGATAAGCAGACAAGTTTGTATCTCTTTGTATCTTCTTTCACGTTTTCCTTTTTATTTATATGGTATTATATATACTGTTTTGTATTCCTTTTTTTTTAATTGTGAAACACATCATATACACAAATGAATATATGAAACATATATATGCAATTTAAAAGACAGTGCCAGCCCTTGTGGATCCATCAGCACAGTCATGAAATAAAACATATCCAGTATTTTAGTGTTATCCCCACTCACCTGCCCCACTTGCTCCTTTCCTATCACGTGCCCCTTGCTCCCCTGCAGATGCGACCCCAACCCAACTCCACTCACTGTTATTATTCCCTTGCCTTCTTCAGATAGTTTTTCCTCCTATCTGTGCATCCTCAGACACTGTAGAGCAGTGTAGCTTCACCTAATTTTGACCTTTCCATAAAGGGAATCATACTCTTCTTTTGTGACTGATTTATTTAGTGCAACTTTATCTTTATGCAGCCCAGCAGGGCTGATGCATGAAGCTGTGGCAGTTCATCTTATTGCTGTCTGGTTTCCACTCTAGTGATGGGCCACCACATGCCATCCATTCTACAACGGATGCACATCTGAGGTTTTCCAGTTCTTGTTCTATTAGGAACAGTTCTGCTCTGAACAGTCATTTCCATATCTCCCGGTGCACACGGGCCAGGCTTCCTCTAAGACTCTGTAAAGTCAGAGTGGAATTGCTGGGATTTAGTTTATGCAGATGTTTAGTTCTTGTAGATAATGCCAAACTGTTGTTCTGATCAGCTTTACTAATTCACTCTCTGTCAACGGTATGTGAGAGTTTCTGTGGCTTGGCTCCTCAACAACAGTAAGTATTATCAGATGCTTAATTTTAGACACTGATGGGTATGCAACAGTGTCTTATTGTGATTTTAATTTGTATTGCCCTGATCGCCCGCTTGGATTTTTTCTTTTGTAAAGTGGCAGTTCAAGGTTTTGTTCAATTTCCTATTGGTTTCTCTTTGTCTGACACAAACAATTTGTCATTTCCCACTTTGTCATTTGTTCTTTAACTTTGCATGTGGATCTTAAGATGCTCACCTTTAATTTATAAAAAAAGAAGGTATGCCCAAGCTGCAATGGCATTCCTGTTGTCACCACAGATTGGCCAAAGACCACAGGAGGTTTAATTCTGTATCGGCAAGCATGTGAAGAATGGATAGTTGCACAGTACAGATGACAGTGGAAACTGGTGGATTTCTATGGAGCCATTTCATTTCTACAAATCTATAGATACCATGACTATACTCACTTATGCGTTAAATGACATGTTCAAGGATATTCAAGGGAACATTAGCCATGATGGCAAAAGATGGAAAACAGCTTAAATGCCCAGTAGATGAGAACTGGTTAAATAATTTATGCTACATCTTTACAGAGGAACACTCTGCAGAGTCTGTTAAAAAAAAAGTTTTATATAGGCTGAAAAGAAATATCTTTCAAGATACCTAAGTGAGAAAATAGCCAGGTGCAGAACATTGTGTATAATATGCTACCATACCCACAGTTTATATGCATATATGCCTTAATTTTCTTAAGATATCTTAGAAGGATACTTAAGAAAATAGTGTAGTGGGTGGCTGGAGGAGCAGGGTGAAGAGACTTATTTTTTACTGTATGCCCCATTTACACTGTTTGGGTTTTCTACTATATGCACATATTACTTATTAAGAGTAAATTAAATAATTTAAAAATGCATTGCACTCCTGCTGTGGGTCAGGCCTGTGCAACATTCTGGGGGTATGGTGGTGAGCAAAACAGAGAGCAACCTTGCACTGATAGAGCTCCAGTCTGAGTGGGGTGGAGGGAGAGGGCACTGAAGCCAGCCTCCCAGTGCTGTGTGTTGAGTGTTATGACAGGAGCCCTGTGAGGCACTTTGGAGGAAAGTGACACAGGGCAGGGATACCTAACAGGGTCATGGAGGGGGCAGGCAGCCTGACATGTCCATGGGGAGCAGAAAGAAGAGGGAGCCAGCCTGTGAAGGTAGCTTCAGGGCCGGGAGGTTCTACCAGAGGAAATAGCCTCTGTGAAGGGAGAGCAGGGCTCTGTCCATTTGAGGAACTGAAAGAAGTTCAGCTCAGCCGGAAGCTGACGGAGCTGAGTTGGGTTTCAGAAAAGCCACACTAGAAATGTGGAGAAAGGATTGGAAGGGGGCAAGAATGGAGTCAAGAAGATCAGTTAGGAAACTTGTGCAGTCAACAGGCAAAAGGCCATCAGAGGTGGGGACAACCAATTCAGTAGGCTGAGTCCTCAGTCTTGGGGCTCGCCCCTATGAAGCTTATTCCTGCAAAGGAGAAGCTGAGCCTACTGATAATTATGCCTAAGAGTCACCCCCAGAGAACCTCTTTTGTTGCTCAGATGTGACCTCTGTCTCTCAGTCAACTTGGCAGGTAAACTCATTGTCCTACCTCCCACTACATGGAACATGACTCCCAGGGGTGTAAATCTCCCTGACAACACAGGACAGGACTCCCAGGCATGAGCCTTTAGCCCTGGCATTGTGGTATTGATAATGATTTCTTAAGCAAAATGTGGAAAAGAAAGGGAACAAAAGTAAGTGTCAGTAGCTGAGAGGTTTCAAACAGAGTTGAAAATTATTCTTGTGCATTATATAGGTATCCCCTTTTAGTTTATGGTGTATTGGCTAGAGGAAAGTACCTTAAACTGTTGAGGTGTTTTGCAGTAGCCTTGATTTTTTATTTTTTTATGGGCAGGCACCAGGAGTCAAACCCAGGTCTCCAGCATGGCAGGTGAGAACTCTGCCTGCTCAGCCACCATGGCCCACCCTAGCCTTGATTCTTGAAGACTGTATAAATATATAGCTTTCACAGTGTGACTGTGTGATTGTGAAAACCTTGTGACTGATGCTCCTTTTGTCCAGAGTATGGACAGATAAGTAAAAAAAAAAATAAAATAAGGATGATAAATAAATAAATAATAGAGGAAGATAAAGAGTAAAAATTGGGTAGATTGAAATACTGCGGGTCAATGAGAGGGACATATGAATTCTTTTTTTTTTCTTTTTATTTCTTTTTCTGGTGTGATGCAAATGTCCTAAAAATGATCATGGTGAAGAATACACAACTATGTGATAATACTGTGAGCCATTGATTGTGTAATATGGTTGGACTGTACATGTGTGGATATTTCTCAATTAAAAAAATTTATATATATATATGCAAAACGGCATGGGAAGCTGGATTAGGAAGGTGGCACTGGGAATGTAAAGTATAGGGCAGATTCAAGAGATATTAAAAAAAAACATAGAATCAACAGACTTGGTGAATGGATGACAGCATGAGGTAGAGAGAGGCATCATCATAATAAAAGCTATTATTTTGAAAGGATTTATGATGTGGCAGTATCTGCCCAGGACATGGCATGTACCCTATCATTGAAGCCTTACAGCAATCCAGGGAGTGAGTGCCTGGATAAGGATCTACAGATTTTAAAAAGTCTTAGGAGGTCAAAGAACTTGCTTCAGGTCATATAGCTCATAAGTGGCAGAACCAGCACTTGAAGCCATTCGCCTGATTGTCAAGTGCATGCTCTTAAATCAACACTTAAAGGTGACTTCCAGATTTCAGCTATGGGCAACTCAGTAATTAATGCTTTTTTTTTTTTTATTTCAGAGGAAACAAGAAAGGAAGAAGGTTTGAGAAGGAAAACAGCACTTGAGTATTTGAGTTTGAGGTCCCTGCAAAGATCTGCAAGTAGGTAAGCACAACAGGCAATTATAAATATGTAACAGGAGAAAGTTATGGGCAGGAAACTGTCATTTGGGCATTACCAGCATATAAATAGAACCCGAGGTCAAAGGAGTGGATGAAACCAGATTACAAAGGTAATCATCATTATTTGGGGATTCCATACTTCCAAATTTTCCTACTCACCAAACGTTATTTGTAACCCCCAAATCAATCCTTGCGGTACCTTTATCGTTATTTGAGGAAATGCACAGAGTGGGGGAAAATTTGAGTCGCTTTTTAAATACATTTCCAGCTGAGGTCAAAAAAGGCAACACTCTGCCTTCTTTTTTCAGCTCTCACACCATCACCATAAAGCAGTGTCCCTTTCTAGGTAGATTTAGTGCCATATTTTCAGAATTTTTGTGCATTTTGCTGGTGATTTCACTGTTTAAAAAGCCCCCCAAGCATAATGCTGAAGTGCTGGCTAGTGTTTATAAGTGTAAAACGGCTGTGATCTACCTTATGGAAAATTACATGTGATAGATAAGCTTCCTTCAGCCATGAGTTATAGTGCTGATAGCTGTAATTTCAATGTTAATGAATCATCAGTACACATTAAACAAGCTGTCTTTAGACAGAAATACACATAAGACAAGGTTATGTATTGAACAGCTAAGGAAAATTTTGCTACTAGAGGCTCTCAGGAAACTAACCCTGAATTCCCCTGGGAACAATACTTCAGAATTTACTAGTTCACTCTTTGTGGCAAATTGATAGAACATAACTAATGCAAATAATGAGAGTTGACTGTGACAAAATAAGTAGGAGCCAATAGAGGTTAATTAGCAGGGAAGTCATGTAATAAAATCTCATTTATAAGAAGATAACTCTGGTAGCAATATGGAAAATGGACTGATTTGGAGAAACAGTTGGCAAAGCATTCAATATACATATTCTTACTTTCATTCAGTCATCCTCCAAGCATCACCAAACTCTTTGTGCCAGGAATCACCAAGCCCAGGGAACACACAGACAAACTAGACCCTGCCCTTGACCTCATGGAACTTCAGGACCAGGAATAGAATGGGATTGGAGAAACATGCTATGGAGGAATGGGGCACACAGAGGAAGGAGAAGAGATCTAAATCTAACAATGGTAATAGTGGCTGAAGATAAGTCTAGAAGAAAGAGTAAGTGACATCCAGCCTAGTAAAGGGCAAAGCACTGAAGGCAGAGGGAGCATGTGTGAAGGCATCATGAACTTAAAATGACATATTTAGTAACTGCAGGAGGCTCGGTGAGACTGGGGCAATGGGTGCATGTGTGGGGAAGGGAAAAAGATGAAGCTGGAGATGTGGATAAGAGCCTGAAAGGCTGGTGTAATAAAACAAAGAGTTTGAATTTTATCCTGAAAATAGTAGTGAGATTTTGGAAGTAAAGAGGGAAGTAATATGATCTGATTTTCCCATTGAAAGACCCCTAGGCTACAGTGTAGAAGATGGGCAGAAGGGAGCCAGATCGTAAGCAAAGAGAATAACTAAACAACATGCAGTGATCCAGGTAGGAAAGATAACGATGTAAAATAAGGTGTGTACGCTACTCAGCTTTCTCTATGTTATGCTATGTAACAAACAACCTCAAAGCCAGTTTTAATTTTCTAGCTGTTAAAACCAATACCATACAATGGGTTGGCTTGAACAATGTGAATTTAATAGCTCACGGTTTTGAGGTTAAGAGAAGTCCAAAATTGAGTCATCGCCAAGGTGATGCTTTCTTTCAGAAGACTGTGAAGTTTTGGGTTGGTTGCTGGCAGTCCTTGGTTCTTGGTTTTTCTGTCACATAGCAATGCATGACAGTCTCTACTGGATTTAATTCTGGCTTCTATTGAATTCCAGCTTCTGGCTGCTGCCAGGGCTTCTCTCTCCATCTCACATTCCCTCTGCTTATAAAGGACTCCAGTAATCAGATTAAAGACACACCCTAATTGAAGTAACACCTTGAAGAGATCTTATTTATACCAACCAGAATGCAGACCAAGAACATGTTCAAACTGGGGTACACAAGTGTTCTAGTTTGCTAGCTGCTGGAATGCAATATACCAGAAATGGAATGGCTTTTAAAAAGGGGAATTTAATGAGTTGCTAGTTTACAGTTCTAAAGCCAAGAAAATGTCCCAGTTAAAACAAGTCTAAAGAAATGTCCAATCAAAGGCATCTAGGGAAAGATACCTTGGTTCAAGAAGGCCAATGAAGTTCAGGGTTTCTCTCTCAAGTGAGAAGGAACATGGCGAACACAGTCAGGGCTTCTCTCTCAGCTGGAAGGGCACATGGTGAACACGGCATCATCTGCTAGCTTTCTCTCCTTGCTTCCTATTTCATGAAGCTCCCCGGGAGGCATCTTCCTTCTTCATCTCCAACGGTCACTGGTTGGTAGACTCTCTGTTTCGTGGTGCTGCAGCATTCTCTGCTCTCTCTGAATCTCTCTGAATCTCCAAAATGTTTCCTCTTTTATAGGACTCCAATAAACCAATCAAAACCCACTCAAATAGGTGGAGACATGTCGTCCCCTAATCCAGTTAAACAACCATTCTTGACTAAATCACATCACCTAAGGAGATGATCTCATTACAGTTTCAAATATACAGTATTGAATAGGGAGTATTCTACCTTTAAGAAATGGGATTTATATCAAAACATGGCTTTTCTTAGGGGGCATACTTCCTTTCAAACCAGCACAACAAGTCAATCCACCACGACCAACCCTCTGGAACCCCCAAAAAACATGTTCTTCCTACATGCAAAATACATTCATTCTGTCACAACATCTCAAAATGTTAATCACTTCAGCAACAATGCTAAGTACAAAGTCTCATCAAAATCAGTATGGGTGCAGTCTGTCCTGGGGCACCATTCCCCTCTGTCTGTGGACATGTGAAACCTAGAAAACAAGTTACCTGCTTCCAATATACAGTGGAGGGACAGGCAAAGAATAGACATTCCCATTCTAGAAGGATGAAATTGGAAGAAAAACAAGGGTCATGGGTCCCAAACAATTCCAAAACCCAGTAGGGAAAACTCCATTAGATTTCAAGGTCCGAGGGTAATATATGGATCCATGTTTTGTCCCCCAGGCCTGATGGCAATTCCACCCCTTCTAAGTACTTGGGAAGTAGCCATGCTCTCCCCCCAAACTCTGTGATGCAGGCCCTATCTTCTCTGAGCATCCAGACGGCAACCCCAGGCATTGGAGTGGTGGCACTGTCCCTGAATAATGGGGCACAAGGCCCACCCCTTCCAAATGAAGGGATGAACCTGCCCTTTCCACACATGAGGGTGGTTCTACTCTCTTGTCCAAGGAGATCTTTTCAGTGTAGACTTTAGTTTCTATGGTTCTGCCCTTGAAGTTATTCTTTGTTCAGTATCTCCCTTCTCTGTCCCCTTTAGGTCAGGCTGTCAGTGGTTCTGCTCATACAAATTCTGCAAAAACTTTGTCAGCTTTCCATGCAGTTCCCATGGGTCCAAACCATCAGATAGAAGGTTTTTCCAAAGATCCTTCCTGTGCGTCCAATCCTGACTTCCACCGAAATGGTTGACTGGGTCCCTGTTCAGCCACACCCTCATTAGCACTAAACTCTACATGGACCCCTGTTCTCTTCAGACTCACTTCCCCAAAGCTCAAGGAGGTCCCTGATAAAGCCACTTCTTGCCCTTGTCTCAGAACATACTATGTGGATAGGCTCAGAATTTTCCAAACAATCAATTTCTAGTTTCTTTGTGCTTAAGAGTTCAGTTCTCAACTTATCCCTTTCTTCTTGCATTTTACTCTAAGCACCAAGGAGAACCCAGGCTGCACTTTCCATACTTAGATTTGAAATCTCCTCAGCTATATACCCAGGTTCATCACTTAAAAGCTCCAACTTTCAGTACAACATCAGAACATAATGTTATGAAATTCTCTGCCACTTTATAGCAAGCATCACGTTTCTTCCAGTTTCCAATAACACATTCATCATTTCTTTCTAAGGCCTCATTGGAAGAAACTTTAACATCCATATTTCCACCAACAGTCTCTTCAAAGCAATGTAGCTTTTTTCATGAGCAACTCAAAATTGTTCTAGTCTCTACCTACTACCCAATTCCAAAATTATTTCTACATTTGTAGACATTTGTAATAGCAGCACCCCACTTTCTGGTACTGAACACTGTTTTAGTTTCTTAATGACCCCCCTTCCTGCCTGAGCCTCAGTTTTGTTCAGGATTTGCTCCTTCACTGGGCAACCCACAGGAATCTTGGGAATCTGTGTCCATCCCCAGCTCCAGTTTAGCTTAAATCAATATGATAAACTCATTCCTTTTGCCAGTGATGAGTTCCAGAACTCAGGCCAAAGCTAATTATCCCAAGCCATTCCTCTGGTCACTGTTATTAGTCTGGTTGTCCCCAATCCCCCTTTCCCCTGTATAACACTCAATTTTCAGTTGGTCATTTATGCCCCCTGCACCTACATAAAAGGAATCCCAGAATCACTTACAACTGGTTGTAACCATGGACTAAGTTTTAACCAATCAGAGGTAGGTGTGCTTTGTGAAGGGGTGGTCAAGGAAATATCCTTAAAGAAGAGTGTTTTTGTTATCTATTGCTGCATTAAAAATCACCCAAAACTCAGTGGCTGTGAAACGACAAATGCTCGTTTCTCCCAGTTTCTTTTGGTTAGGAACCCTGGAGCAACTTAGCTGAGTGGCTCTTCCCCATGAGGATGCCATCAAGGCATCAGCGAGGGCTGCAGTTATCTGAGACTCCACTGGGAGAGGGTCTGCTTCTGGGCTCAGTCACATGGCTATTGGCAGGTCTCAAAAGACCCATTCTCAAGCTCATTCACACAGGCCTCTGCAGAGGGCTGCCTCACACCATGGCAGCCAGACTCCTCCATTGCAGGCAGTTCAAAAGAAAGTGAGGGGAAGCACCCCAGACAAAAACCAGAGTCTTTAAGAAATAATCTTGAAGTCACAGCCTATCAGTTCTGTATTATTCATTAGAAGCTAATCAGTAAGTCCAGGCAACACTTGGAAAGGGGTTACACAAGCATGTAAATATGAGGAGGTGGTGCTCACTGGGGGCCATCATGGAAGCTGCCTACCATAGGGGACTCTGCCCACCACTTTACCTCTCCCTTCTGCCTGTTGGCTAGAAAACAGAAGTGATGGCTGGAATTCAAGCAGCCATCTTGTACCAGGAAGTGATCATGAAAATGGAGGGTACAAATAATGTCAAAGCAAAAAGGGATAAAAGAAGTTAGGGTCTCTGATGTTGTAGATGGCCATTCTCCCCAAAGACTATGTATCCCTGGACTTTTATTTAGAGGAAGAAAAACTGTCTACTAGCTACTGTTGTTTTTGGATTTTCCATTTTGGTCAAACTTAATCCTTAATGGTCCAGGTACTCTTAGCATGTCCTAGAAATTATTTCAATTGGGAAAAGAACTGGTTTCTTATTATTTTAATGCTTTAGATATGACAATTTTAAGTATCCACCCTTGATGTATGTTCATGTAATCTATTCTAGTCTCCTGCCCTCTACTTTAAATTCAATACTGTTCTGTGTTTTCTCACCATTGACTCATCCTCTCTCCCGTTTCAGCTGTTTTCCCACTAAAGGGCAAAAACTTGGAAGTAATTGTATAATGCAGACAAAATATTGACATAGAGGAAGAAATAAAAAATCCAGGAGGACCCTTGGAGGGGCTTGGAGCTCAATGCCCTAGAGCAGGAGTTGGCAAAAAGTGTGCCACATCTGGCCAGCTGCTCAGTTTTGTAAATAAAATTTTATTGGAACATAACCACACCCATTGGTTTACCTATGGCTGCTTTCTCTCTACAAGGAAAGAAAGGCCAGCAAAACTGAAAATATTTACTGCCTTGCCCTTTACAGAAATGGTTTGCTAATACCTGCCCCAGCGGAGGCAGGAAGGATGGGACTGGGAGCACAGAAGGGGTCCAAGATGCTGATGATGCTGATAAGATAAAAAAATAGTTCAAGAGATTGAACTTGGTGTCCAAGCCTCATAGGAAAGATAGCATTATTAAAGTGGGGCAGAGAGAAAGTTTCAGGGTAAAGGAATATCGAGGCTGAATCCTTCTGCAAGGCAGAGGAGTGGGAAAACCACAGGGGGTGTGATAGTTCGATTCAGTTGTCAGCTTGGTCAGGTGAAGGTACCTAGTTCTGTTGCTGTGGCCATAAGCCAATGGTACGTGAACCTCATCTGTTGCTCATTACATCTGCATTTGGCTAAGTGGTGTGCCTGCTGTAATGAATGATGTTTGATTTAATTGGCTGGTGCTTAAATGAGAGAGCTCAACGTAGCACATCCCAAGCAGCTCAGCATACCTCATCTCAGCACTCACAGCTCAGCCCAGGACTTTGGAGATGCAGAAAGAAATCACCCCAGGGAAAGTTGTTGGAACCCAGGGGCCTGGAGAGAAGGCCAGCAGAGATCACCCTGTGCCTTCCCGTGTAAGAAAGAACCTCAGTTGAAAGTTAGCTGCCTTTCCTCTGAAGATCTAATGAAATAAATTCCCTTTTATTAAAAGTCAAGCCACACAACAAGCAAACTCACCACGCTCCCCCTGTCTACATGGGACATGACTCCCAGGGGTGTGGACTTTCCTCACAACGTGGGACAGATCCTGCAATGAGCTGAGACTCAGCATCAAGGGATTGAGAAAACCTTCTCCACCAAAAGGGGGAAGAGTGAAATGAGAGAAAGTGTCAATGGCTGAGAGATTCCAAACAGAGTCAAGAGGTTATCCCGGAAGTTATTCTTATGCTTTAAGTAGGTATCACCGTGTTATCTAAGAGGAAATAGAGAGCCTGGAGGGAACTGCCTGAAAATGTAGAGCTGTGTTCCAGTAGCCGTGTTTCTTCATGATGATTGTATAATGATATAGCTTTCACAATGTGACTGTGTGATTGTGAAAACCTTGTGTCTGATGCTCCTTTTATCTACCTTGTCAACAGATGAGTAGAACATATGGAATAAAAATAAATAATAGGGGGAACAAATGTTAAAATAAATTTAGTTTGAAATGCTAGTGATCAATGAAAGGGAGGAGTAAGGGGTATGGTGTGTATGGTTTTTTCTTCTGTTTTCGTTTTATTTTTCTGTTGTCTTTTTGTTTCTTTTTCTGAATTGATACAAATGTTCTAAGAAATGATCATGATGTTCTAAGAAAGGATGATGAATCTGCAGCTATGTGATGATATTGTGAATTACTGGTTATATATGTAGAATGGAATGATCACATATTGGGAATGTTTGTGTTTCTTTCTGTAATTTTTTTTTTAATTAAGAAAAAAAAAGCCAATCCATCTCTGGTGTGTTGCATTCTGGCAGCTAGCAAACTAGAACAGGGGGTATTAGAGATGAAGGTTTCAAAGGTGCTGAGATTCTCAGGAAGATGATGAGAGTTCAGACTGGTCCCCATGGTCAGTCAGTAACACCATCAGCTCTCTGGCCCGCGGGCTGGCACTGCCTGTCCTGCATGGAGCCAGCTGTCCAAGTTCTCAATGGGTGTGACAGAGAGACTGGAGATGGCACGAGGAAGAGAGCCTGGGTCTCGGAAAAGGAGACTGAATAAATAATGGTGAAGAAGTAGTAGGAAGAGGCAGCAGAGTGAGAGCCCAAGGCCCTGGAGGTGGGAGGGAACCAGGAGCCTATGCTTCCCTGGCTGTCATGGCACAGGAGCTCCCACAGAACAACCCTAAAAACAAGGGTGTGGAGAAAGTCAGCCTGAGTATTAATGACCAAGACAACCAGTAAGAATTAGGACTACCAAACCCTAAAAGAAATGAACCAAGAATTTATTTCTTCCTCAAGTTAAAAGTGTTCCAGGGCTGGTATCCGGGACTCCAGCAGATATCAAAAGGACCCTAGCTCCTTCTGTCTCTTTGTTTGGCCTCGCACATCTTCCTTTCCCAAGTTACCTTATGCTCCAAGATCTAGCAGCCATCACATTTCAGCCAGCAGGAGGAGAAAAGAAGAGAAGGAGGCATGCCCCTCCCTGTAAAAATCCTTTCCAGAAGCAGCTTGGACCATTTTATTCCGTTGGCCAGAATTTAGCTACGTGGTGACACCTTGCTGCAAGGCAGCCTGGGAAAATCTGGGTTTTATTCTGAGTGGTCATGTGAACAGAAGTGGAGAACGTATATTGGGAAATAACTTATTTTCTCTGCCACATCTCACCATTATATCTATGTATACAAAAGATGGCCTCACATTCCAGTTTGTCTGAGATAGTTGCAGTTTGCACTTAGTCTACATACTTACTAACAGCATGATTTTTCTCTCTCAGAAGTGAAGAAAAAAGTTTGAGGTACTTACCTAAGAGAAAGGGAAGCATAGGGCCTTACAAATACTGAAGGTTCGTAGCTGCTCTGTGTGTAATAGCCAAAAATTGGGGGGAAAAAAACGAAATGCACATCAACAGATAAATGGACAAATGGAGGCACATTCATATGATGGCAAACTATTTGACAATAAAAAAGAATTATCTGTTAGTCCCGTAAAACTTAGATGAATCTCGAAATAATTATGTCGAGTGCAAGAAGCTAGACAAAAGAGTATATAGACTGTATGATTCCATTCGTATAAAATTCTGGAGATAGAGTTAGAGCAGCGGTTGCCTGGGAAGGGGGGTACAAGAAGAAGAGGCGGATTACAAAGGAACATGGGACACTATGGTGAGCATTAATGGATATGTTCATTCTGTTGATTGCGGTGATGGTTTCATGGATAAGTATATATGCCAAAGGACAATCAAAGGACAAGCACAGAGACTCAGCATCAAGGAATTGAGAAAAACCCTAGAATGAGCTGAGACTCAGCATCAAGGGATTGAGAAAACCTTCTGGACCAGGAGGGGGAAGAGTGACATGAGACAAAATAAAGTGTCAATGACTGAGAGATTCCAAACAGAGTCGAGAGGTTATCCTGGAGGTTATTCTTACGCATTGAATAGATATTACCTTGTTGGTCAAAGTGTAATGGAGAGGCTGGAGGGAACTGCCTGAAAATGTGGAGCTGTGTTCCAGTAGCCATGTTTCTTGAAGATGATTGTATAATGATATAGCTTTCACAGTGAGATGTGTGATTGTGAAAACCTTGTGTCTGATGCTCCTTTTATCTACCTTGTCAACAGATGAGTAAAACATATGGAATAAAAATAAATAATGGGGGAACAAACGTTAAAATAAATTTAGATTGAAATGCTAGTGATCAATGAAGGGGAGGGGCAAGGGGGATGGTATGTATGAATTTTTTTCTGTTGTCTTTTTATTTCTTTTTCTGAATTGATCCAAATGTTCCAAGAAATTATCATGATGATTAATATGCAACTATGTGATAAAAAAAGGACAAGCACAACAACAAAAATAGATAAATGGACCTTACAAAAGTTTAAAACTTTGTGCCTCAAAGGACTTTATCATGAAAGTAAAATGATATCCTACACAACGGTGAGAAAATATTTGGAAACCACATATCCAATAAGGGTTTAATATCAGAATACAAAAAGCAATCCTTCAACTCGACAACAAAAAGACAAACAAACCAATTTTAAATGGACAAAAGACTTGAATAGACATTTCTCTGATGAAGATATATAAATATCCTAAAAAGCACGTGACAAGATGCTATTAGAGAAATGCAAAACAAAATCACTATGAGATATCATTTCACACCTATAGAATGATTACTATTAAAAAAAATTACAAGTGTGGGAGAGGATGTAGAGAAATAGGAAGACTCATTCATTGCTAGTTGGAATGTAAAATGATGCAGCACTGTGGAAGACAGCTTGGCAGTTCCTTAGAAAGCTAAGTACAGAATTATCATATGACCCAGGAATCCTACTAGTAGGTATATACCCAAAAGAATTGAAAGCAGGGACTCAAATGGATATTTGCACATCAATGTTCATAGCAGCATTATTCACAATTGCCAAAAAATGGGAGCAACCCAAGTGTCCATAAACCAATGAATAGATAAACAAAATGTGTTATGTACATGTGATGGAATGTATATCAGAAAAAGGAATGAAAGGAATAAAAAGGAATGAAGTCCTGAGGTAACATGGCTGAACCTGGAGAATGTGAAATAAACAAGGCACAAAAGGACAAATATTGTATGATCTCACTGATATGAATTAATTATAATAAGCAAACTCATCAAGTTAAAATCTAGAATATAAGTTACTGGGGCATAGATTCGGGGTAGAGAATGAGAAGCTGATGCTTTATTTGTACAGAATTTCTATTTAGGTTGATTGTAAAGGTTTGGAAATGGATGGTGGTGATAATAGCACATTATTGTGAGTGTAATTAACAGCCCTGAATTATGTACATCAATGTGGTTGAAAGGGGAAGTTTGGGATCGTAGATGTTACTAGATTGAAAGTTAGGAGATGAAACATGTGACTGTGCATTACAGTAAGCCTGTCGTTGACATGCACTGGGGTTATAGTACAAGTATAAGAATGTTCTTTCATGAATTATAACAGATGTACAACACTTATGCAAGGTGTTAATAATAGGATGGTATGTGGGAAAAATATACCTAATGTAAACTATGGACAATGGTTAATAGTACTATTTTAATATTCTTTCATCAGTTGTAACAAAGGTACCACACTAATACAAAGTGTCAACAATAGGGGGGAACATTGTGTTTTTTACATGCCTTTCCTGTAAACCTACAACTTCTCTCATTAAAAAAATAATAATGGGTGGGCCATGGTGGCTCAGCAGGCAAGGATGCTCGCCTGCCATGCCACAGGACCCGGGTTCGATTCCTGGTGCCTGCCCATGTTAATAATAATAATAATAATAATTTTAAAAACCATTATTCTAAGTGAAAGAAACCAGACACAAAGTACTACATATTGTATGATTACATTTATGAAATGTAAATGTAGATAAATCTATAGAGACAGAAATAGATTAATAGTTATGCAGGGCTGGGAAAAGATAGAGATTGAGACATGACTGATAAGGAGAAGGGTTTTTTTTCTTTTTAGAGTAATGAAAATGTTCTAAAATTGATCATGGTGATGAATGCACAACTCTGGGATAAACTAAAAGCCATTGATTGTACACTTTGGCTGAATTGTATATGTGTGAATATATCTCAGAAAAACTGCTTTATTTAAAAAAACCACAATGAGATACCATTTCACAACCATTGGAATGGCTGCTATTAAAAAACGGAAAATTATAAGCTTTGGGAGGGATATAGAGAAATAGGAATACTCATTCCTTTTTTGTGGAAATGTAAAATGGTGCAGCCACTGTGGAGGATAGTTTGGTGGTTTCTTGGAAAGTTAAGTATGGAATTACATATAACCTGGCAATTCTACTTCTAAGCATATACCCAAAAGATTTGAAAGGAGAAATTCAAAGACATATATGTACACCAATGTTCATATTAGCATTATTCACAATTTCCAAAATATGGATTCAACCCAAGTGTACATCCACCGATTGTTGATAAATAAAATGTGGCATTTGCATACAGTGGAATATCATTCAGCCATAAAATGGAATGTTCTGAAACATGTGACAGTGTGGATGAAACTTGGAAACATCATGCTGAGTGAAAGAAGCCAGATGCAAAGGGACAAATAGAGAATGATCTCACTGATAGGAAATAACTAAAATATGCAAAATTATGGAGTCAGAATTTAAAATATAGGTTATCTGGGTCCGAGGTGGGTATAGAGAATAGGGAGTTAATGTGTGAAATGTACAGCGTCTATATTTGGGTTGATCATAATCTTTTAGTAATGGGTGGTGGTGATGGTGGCACAACATTGTGAATGTAATTAACAGCACTGAATTATATATTTGAATGTGTTTGAAAGGGGAAATTTTAGGTTTTAGTATGTTGCTAAAAAAAAAAAACCCATAGCTCTGTACAACACAAATAGTGAAACCTATTGTAAATGATGGGCCATAGTTAATAATACAATTATAAAAATGTTCTTTCATGAATTGTAGCAAATGTACCACACCAATGCAATGTGCTAATCATAGGGTTGTGTATGGGAACTCTATTTTATGCATGGTTTTTGTATAAACCTGAAAGTTCTCAAATAAAATATAAATAAATAATATTTGTAAAGGTATCAATTTGCATACTTTAAATATGTGCAATTTATTAAGTGTCAATTTTACCCAAATAATGTGTTCTAGTTTGCTAGCTGCCGGAATGCAATATACCAGGAATGGAATGGCTTTTTAAAAGGGAAATTTAATAAGTTGCTAGTTTATAGTTCTAAGGCCGAGAAAATGTCCCAATTAAAACAAGTCTATAGAAATGTCCAATCAAAGTCATACAGAGAAAGATACCTTCGTTCAAGAAGGCCAATGACGTTCAGGGTTTCTCTCTCAAGTGAGAAGGCACATGGCGAACAGGTTCAGGGTTCCTCTCTCATCTGGAAGAGCACATGGCAAACAGGGTGTCATCCGCTAGCTTTCTCTCCTGGCTTCCTGTTTCATGAAGTTCCCCAGGAGGCATTTTCCTTCTTCATCCCCAAAGTTCGCTGGCTGGTAGACTTTGCTTCTCGCGGCTATGTCATTCTCTGTTCTCTCCGAATCTCTCATTCTCCAAAATGTTTCCTCTTTTATAGGAATCCAGTAAACTAATCAAGACCCACCCAAATGGGTGGAGACACATCTCCCCTAATCCAGTTTAACAAACCACTCTTGATTAGGTTACATCTCCAGGGAGATGATCTAAATACAGATTCAAACATACAGTATTGAATAGGGATTATTCTGCCTTTACAAAATGGTATTTTGATTAACACATGGCTTTTCTAGGGGACACACATCCTTTCAAACCAGCATATAATGCTATAAAAAAATAAATACACCGGGCAGGCCTCGGTGGCTCAGTAGGCAGAGTTCTTACCTGCCATGCCAGAGATCTGGGTTCGATTCCCGGTGCCTGCCCATGCAAAAAATAAATAAATACACATGCATACTTATATTAACACATGAATAAAGAATATTAAAAGTAAAATATTTTAAAGTGTCCTAGTTTGGATGATAAACTATATAGTCGCACTTCTTTCCACACATGAAGCACACTCAGATGCTCCCCAGCAGACAAACCTCAAGGTCCCCCTGTGTCCAGCTCCAAGTCCACACCTTCAAAATCCACAATTATGCATTAGGTTCAGATGTAGGTGCAATGTAGAAACCAAAAGACAAACTGTCTCCTCTCTTATGTACGCATATTAAATATACAATGGTGGAACAGGAGCAAGACCATCACAATAAATATATCCATACTGAAAACAAAAGGATAGTAATCAAGCAGCAGATGCTGGTCCAAAGCAATTAATAGAGTCCTCTGTGCAGGAATAGGGAAGAGTCCCTTCTCTGGCAGTAGAATTAGTTCTTGGGTGTCCCTACCTGTCAGTCCCAAGCTCTGCCCTCTGTGGGGTTGTTCCTTTTCCGTTGTCCCCTAAGGTCACAGGAGAGGTAGGCATTGGAGACATGGCCTTTTGGAGCTGCCGGTTTTCATAGCCTGCTTCCTGCTGGTACGGATTTGCGAGCCCAGGCATGGTTCAGGGTTAACCAGTCACAGATATTTTCAGACCAGGCTTCTGATGTTTTTGGTAATATAATTCCTTCAAATGCTTGCCAGACTTCCATTCTATTTGCTTCATATGCAGATGACCGTAGCAAAAGATCACATTGAAATAACTTTTTTTTAATAAAAGGGACATTATGAACTCATTTAACCTCCTTATTTTGGGTGGATGTGAGAGAAGCGGGGTAACATTTTAATTTATTTTTATGTGCTGATTTGTCTTTAAGTTAATTTTATTTTTAAAATCCTAAAATTCTCTCTACGTGAGACATGACTCCCAGGGGTATGGACCTTCCTGGCAACATGGAACAGAAATCCTAGAATGAGCTGAGACTCCGCATCAAGGGATTGAGAAAACCTTCTCGACCGAAAGGGGGAAGAGTGAAATGAGACAAAATGAAGTGTCAATGGCTGAGAGATTCCAAACAGAGTCGAAAGGTTATCCTGGAGATTATTCTTATGCATCAAATAGATATCACCTGTTTAGTTAAGGTGTAATGGAGAAGCTGGAGGGAACTGCCTGAAAATGTAGAGCTGTGTTCCAGTAGCCATGTTTCTTGAAGATGATTGTATAATGATACAGCTTTCGCAATGTGACTGCGTGATTGTGAAAACCTTGTGTCTGATGCTCCTTTTATCTACCTTATTGACAGACGAGTAAAACCCATGGATTAAAAATAAATGAATAGTAGAGGGAACAAACGTTAAAATAAATTAAATAGATTGAAATGCTAGTGATTAATGAGAGGGAGGGGTAAGGGGTATGGTATGTATGAATTTTTTTCTGTTTTCTTTTTATTTCTTTTTCTGAATTGATGCAAATGTTCTAAGAAGTGATCATGATGATGAATATACAACTATGTGATAATATTGTGAGTTATTGATTATATAACAAGAATGGAATGATCATATGGTAAGAATGTTTATGTCTGTATGTGGTATGTTTCATAAATAAATAAAATACATATATATAAATTAAAAATCCTGAAATTTGCACTCTATATCCATCAAGCCACAGCTCTCCCTTCTGCCCTCCCTCCAGCCCCTGGTTACCTCTAGCCTACTTTCTTTCCCTATGAATTTGCTCTGTCTAGGTATTTCATATAATTGAATCATACAGTATCTGCCCTTATGTGCCCTGCTTATTTCACTCGGCGTAGTGTTTTCAAAGTTTGCTGTGATGCACCATGTTTCAGGACTTCATTTCTGCTTATGACCAATAAATAACCTCAATTTTTAAGCCGGATACTTTGGTCTTTTACAGATGGGTTCTACATTCAGCCACCTTGAGTCCCTCTGAAATAGGTTCTTAGCCTTAGGCGGAAAGTTAGTCTTATCTCTTGCTAAGGTTTCTGCTCTCAAGCCACTGCTTTTTAACTGCTTAAAAGACTGTTTGCAACCCTGAAATTATCTACATTATGGAACTCTTGGACAATTAGGAATGTAGACCCTTGGCAGAGTATATTCTTTTCTATGCCTGCCACAGACTGGGGTTCATCAGCCAGAGTCCCACTCTGTCACAGGACTTTCTTGAAAGCAGCACAAAACAGCCAATACACACCAAGACTGAACTTTCCCTACCATTTCCCCAATACTTGGCCCTGCTTGGAGCTTGCCTTCCAAAGCCTGCTGGTGGCTGTTGTCAAATTATGCTCATGATTCCTAGTGTATCGTGCAGTCCCATGGGCCACAATCCATAGATTTTTTTTTTTTTTTTAGAAAAAAGATGAAACAGGATAGAAAATATGAGAGGACCTCACATATACTAAGTTTTATGAAATTTTTAATTCAGTTGTATACATAGCTGTGTGTGAACTGAGTAACAATGAGAACCATTTCTTACTGTCAGCAGTCAAAAAAAAATCTTGCAAGCGGTGGGTTTGCTTCTGCAAACAAAGACTAACAGCGTTCCAGCCTGCGGTATCTGTGTTGTAATCACCTGCTGCCTGAGCTCCTGCACTAAACCCATGTTAGATATCGTAGCTTTGGGACTTGCAACACTCCACTTTTCATGTGTCAAATTCTGTATCAGTTTAGTTATGCTCATCTGAGAACAGAAAGCACACAAACACACACACACACAAGCCCAGTGCCTTTAACAAGGTAGCAATTTATTTCTCCTGTGCTCTGAGGCATGCTGGAGCTCTGGGCAAGGCTGGAAGCTCTGTTCCACAAACTTCGTGGCCCAGGCTATTCCAAATTTCCTGGTGCATCCTCCGTTGCCAGTGACTGGCTCTCATGCTCAGGCGCCAAGGCAGTATCTGCAGTCCAGGCAGAAGTTTGAGGAAAGAGATGAGAAAGACACATGCAAAGCATCTACCAATTGTCTTTTTTGTTTTCTGTTCCTGGCAGTTGCTGCTGGTCAAGGAGGTGATGTAGGTAATCTAAGGTGTAAGAGTATCCATCCCTGCTTCACCAAGTGGTGTAGTGAAGCCATTATCATATTTTTAAAACCTGATCATGATGATTTCTAATGAATTGATTTTTTTGTTTTGTCTACAAGCAATACTCCCCCTTCACCACTTGCCTATCCTCCCTTCCCCTGGAACCTTTATCTCTGTGAATTTGCAATTTCTAGTCATCTCTTATAAATGATAGCACAATTTTTGACCTTATGTGTCTTGCTTTTTCACTGAATATAATGTTTTCCAGTTTCCTCCACCCTGCATCATGTCCCATAACCTCACTTTTTCTCACGGCCAAATATTCCATCATGGGAGGGTACCAGTCTGTTCATCCACTCACTTGTGTCACCCCTGGCTCCTGGCTACCATGAACAATGCTGCCATAAACATTGGTACACAAGTGTCTGTTTGTCTGTCACCCTGTTTTCTCTCTTTGGGTATATACCTAGAAGTAGAATTGCAATGTCAAATAGTAATCCTATATTTAACTTCTTCAAGAGCTACCATATTGCTTTCTATGTGGCTGCACTATTTTACATTCCCATGAACAATGCACCAGTGTTCCAAATTCTCTGCATCTTCTCCCACACTAGTTATTTTCCTTTTTAAAATTTTATTTTATGTTTTAAATACCAAAAAAACACCAAATAAACGCAAACATTCCTATTTTGATCATTCCGTTCTACATATATAATCAGTAATTCACAATATCATCACATAGTTGCATATTCATCACCATGATCATTTCTTGGAACATTTGCTTCAATTCAGAAAAAGAAATAAAATGAAAACAGAAAAAAAATTTATTTTCCTCTCTTTTTAAGTATGAAAAGAGACTCTTGAATCAAAAGGAAGGAGGGAAAAGGCAGGGAGGACCTGGTGGCAGAGATGGACCTGTGGGTTCTTAATAGGCATTAAAAAGATCTTTAATAACATATTTCCAATTAAAAAGTAATGTAGCCAAAGTCCCCTTCGGGGAATGGTGAGAACGGGGAGAAATTCAACTTCTCCCAGTTGAATTCTTGATATTCTCACAAGCAGTGTGGACAACCAAAGCTATAGACTGAGCCCCCAGTCTTGGGGTTTGTTCATATGAAACTTAACTCCACAAATGATGGGTCAAGTCTACTTAAAATTTAGGCCTAAGAGTCACCCCCAAGAGAACCTCTTTTGTTGCTCAGATGTGGCCTATCTCTCCAGCCAACACAACAAGCAAACTCACCACCCTCCCCCTGTCTACGTGGGACATGACTCCCAGGGGTGTGGACCTTCCTGGCAACGTGGGACAGAGATCCTGGAATGAGCTGAGACTCAGCATCAAAGGATTGAGAAAACTTTCTCCACCAAAAGGGGGAAGAGTGAAATGAGACAAAGTGTCAATGGCTGAGAGATTCCAAACAGAGTGGAGAGGTTATCCTGGAGGTTATTCTTATGCATTAAGTAGATATTATATTATCTTGTTATTCAAGATGTAATGGAGAGGCTAGAGGGAACTGCCTGAAAATATCGAGCTGTGTTCCAATAGCCATGTTTCTTGATGATGATTGAACAATGATATAGCTTTCACAATGTGACGGTGTGATTGTGAAAACCTTGTGTCTGATGCTCCTTTTATCTACCTTGTCAACAGATGACTAGAACATATGGAGTAAAAATAAATAATAGGGGGAACAAATGTTAAAATAAATTTAGTTTGAAATGCTAGTGATCAGTGAAAGGGAGGGGTAAGCAGTATGGTGTGTATACATTTTTTTTCTGTTTTCATTTTATTTCTTTTTCTGAATAGATGCAAATGTTCCAAGAAATGATCATGATGATGAATATGCAACTATGTGATCATACTGAGAATTACTGATTATATATGCAGAATGGAATGATCAAAACAGGAATGTTTGCGTTTGTTTTTTGGTATTTAAAAAAAATAATAAAATAATTTTTAAAAAACCTGTAAAAAGATGAATTTATTAAGTTGCTAGTTTATGGTTCTAAGGCCGAGAAAATGTCCCAGTTAAAACAAGTCTATAGAAATGTCCAATCAAAGTCATCCAGAGAAAGATACGTTGGTTCAAGAAGGTCGATGAAGTTCAGGGTTTCTCTCTTAAGTGAGAAGGCACATGGCAAACACAGTCAGGACTTCTATCTCAGCTGGAAGGACACATGGCGAACACGGCATCATCCATTAGCTTTCTCTCCTGGCTCCCCATTTCATGAAGCTCCCCAGGAGGCAGTTTCTTCTTCATCTCCAAAGGTTGCTGGCTGGTGGACTCTGCTTCTTGTGGTTATATCATTCTGTTCTGCGCTCTCTGAATCTCTCATTCTCCAAAATGTCCCGTCTTTTGTAGGATTCTAGTAAACTAATCAAAACCCATCCAAATGGATGGAGACATGCCTCCACTTAACCCAGCTTAACAACCACTCTTGATTAAATCACATCTCCAGGGAGATGATCTGATTACAGTTTCAAACATACAGAACTGAATAGGGATTAGAAGAAAACAGTTGCCTTTACAAAATGGCTTTTCTAGGGTACATACATCATTTCAAACCAGCACACCAGAGGTCCCCAAAAGTGGGGAGATTTGTTCAGAGTTAGAATTAGAAATGAGGCTTCCAGAGGAAGGTTCCAGGACTATTCCCACCTGCCATGCTCCCTGGTCATTTGCAACATCATTCATTCATTCATTCATTTACCATCAGTCCAAAAGAATTCATGTCCACATGCCAGGCATATGTGAGGTGCTCAACTCACATCACCTGGGTTTCTGTCCCCACCACTCAACCAAAACTGCAGTTTAGATCACTGTACTGGTTTGAAATGATGTATGTATCCTAGAAAAGCCATGTTTTAATTCTAATCCCATTTTGTAAAGGCAGCCATTTCTTCTAATCCTTATTCAGTATTGTATGTTTGAAACTGTAATTAGATCATCTCCTTGGAGATGTGATTTAATCAAGAGTGGTTGTTAAACTGGATTAGGTAGAGGCATGTCTCCACTCATTTGGGTGGGTCTTGATTAGTTTCTGGAGTCCTATAAAAGAGGAAACATTTTGAAGAAAGAACGAGATTCAGAGAGAGCAGAGCAGAATGACACAGCCGCAAGAAGCAGAGTCCACCAGCCAGCAAACTTTGGAGATGAAGAAGGAAAACGCCTCCCGGGGAGCTTCATGAAACAGCCAGCCAGGAAAAGCTAGCAGATTATGCCATGTTCGCCATGTGCTCTTTCAGCTGACAGAGGAACCCTAACCGTATTCACCATGTGCCCTTCCAGCCAAGAGAGAAACTGTGACTGTGTTCGCCATGTGCCTTCTCACTAGAGAGAAACCCCAAACTTCATTGCCCTTCTTGAACCAAGATATCTTTTTTTGTAATTGGGACATTTTCTTGGTCTTTGAACTGTAAACTAGCAACTTATTAAATTCCCCTTTTTAAAAGCCATTCTGTTTCTGGTGTATTGCATTCCGGCAGCTAGCAAACTAGAACAATCACGGATGCCCTTCAGGCTGCCATGGGGAACGCCGACTTCTCAACAGCAGTCAGCTCAGTTACCATACTTACAACTGCTTAAAACACTTTCCCCTCCTGGCTCTTTTTTTTCTCTCACCCTCCTTGCAACCCCTTACTCCCACCATCTCAGGACCTCTCCTTCCCACTCTCCTTGGCTGGGTCCTCTCCTGACCGGCTCCTCCTCCTCTGCTCAAGTCTAAACACTGGCCTCATCCAAGACCAGGGTATTAAATCCAACAACTCCAGCATTTAACTCTCAAACCCTCAGCTCTTGGTGGACTCCAGATGGGTGCATCCAATTGCCTTCCTGACATTTCCTCTTGAATATCCAACAGACATCCCAAAGTTTGGAAGGCCAAAATATAAATAATCTCCACGACCTCCAACTCCCACCTTCCCCCCACCCCCTTAGCTTGCCACAGCTAAGTCAATGGCAGCACCACTTACCCAGGTGCTCAAGGCAGAAGTCTAGGATTTATCATTGGTTCATTTCTACTCCTCCTCAAATGCACACAGGTTCATCCCTTAGTCCTCTCGCCTTTACCTCCAGAACATACACCAATTCTAACCACTTTCCCTCATCTCCACCTCTGCCACCCTCATTCAAATCCCTAACACCTCTCACAATAGGACCATTGCCAAGGCCCGCTGGCTGGGCCCACTGCTTCTCCTCCTGTTCCATCATCAAATATTCTCTACTCATGCCTCAAGGTAATCTTTTAAAAAATGTTACTCCTCTGCTCAAAACACTTCAATGAAGGGGAAAAGGTAGCCGATGCAATGGGAGACAATATTTGGAAACCACATATCAGATAAGGGTTTAATATCCAGAATATATAAAGAGATTCAACAACTCAACAAAAAAAAGACAAATAACCCAATTTAAAAATGGGCAAAAGACATAAATAGACAATTTTTAAAAGAAGAAATAGAAATAGCTAAAAAGCACATGAAAATATACTCAACTCACCGGCTATTAGGGAAATGCGAATTAAAACCACAGTAAGATATCATCTCACATGCACTAGAATGGCCATTATAAAAAAAAGAGAAAAATAGAAAACGACAAGTGCTAGAGAGGATGTGGAGAAAGAGGCACACTTATCCACTATTTGTGGGAAAGTAAAATGATACAACCACTCTGAAAGGCAGTTTGATGGTTCCTTAGGAAGCTAAGTATAGAATTGCCATATGATCCAGCAAATCCATTGCTAGGTATATATTCAGAGGAACCAAAAGCAAAGACACAAATGGAATTTTCATACTGATGTTTATAACAGTTTTATTTATGATTGCCAAGAGATAGAAACAGCCCAAGTGTCCATCAATGGACTAGTGGCTAAACAAGCTGTGGCATATACAACAATGGACTATTATGCAGCTGTAAGACAGAATAAAATCATGAAGCATAGAACAACATGGATGAACCTTGAGGACAATATGCTGAGTGAAATTAGCCAGAAACAAAAGGACAAATACTGTATGTCCTCATCAATACAAACTAGCATCAATGAGTGAACTTTGAGAGTTAAAGTTAAGGATACAGGTTATCAGGAGATAGGACGAGGGTAGAGATTGGGCATTTGATGCTAGAGGAGTATAGAATGTGCAACAGAACTGATTGTATAAATTCAGAAATGGATAGCACAATACTATCCGACTGTAGCACAATAATATAAGTACACTGAATGAAGCTGAATGTGAGTATGATTGAGGGAGAAGGGCTAGAGGCACATATGAAACCAGAAGGAAAGATAGAGGGTAAAGACAGACAGTATAATTTAGGAATACCTAGAGTGGACAATAATGGTAATTAAATGTACAAACATTAAAAGTTTTTGCATAAGAGAGAACAAATGAATGTCAACATTAAAGGTGTTGAAAATGGGGTGTTATACAGAAAAAAATACAATCAATGCAAGCTAGGGTCTATAGTCAATAGTAACACTGTAATATGCTTCCACTGAATGTAACAAAGGCATTATGCCAAAACTAAATGTCAACAAGCAGGGGATACAGGGGAGTGGTATGGGATTTTTTGAGGAAGAAAAGGAAATGTCTTCATACTGATTGTGATGACAAACTCATGGTTATGTGAATATACTAGAAACCAAAACTGATTTTTTACTTAGGTTGGACTGTATAATGTGTGAATAAAGCTACTTAAGAATGAACAGAGAGAAACAAGTGCTGGAGAAAATGTGGAGAGATGTACCTATTCACTGTCAGTAGAGACACTGAGAGGTGCAGCCCTTGGAGGGTTGTGCAGTGGTTCCACAGGAGGCTGGGGTAGGGTTGCCATATGATTCTGCAACCCTGTTGCTAGGTATATACCTGGAGAATCTGAGGGTGGGGACACAAATGAATATTTGCACACTGGTGTTCGGGGTTGGCAATGGATGGAGGTGGCCTAAGGGTACAATGACTGAGGAATGGAAGGGGGATCTATGGTGTATACATACAACGGACTACTGAGTGGCTGCAAGAAGGAATGAAATTGTGAGGCATGCAACTAGGTGAATGAAACTTGAGGACAGTATGTTGAATGAAATGTCAGAAATGAAAAGACAAATGTTATCACGCTTCACGCATATGGATTAACTATAATATACAAACTCAGAGAACTGAAGTCGAGAGCATGGGTTACAGACTGGGGCTTATGTAAAAAGTCCTAGATTGGAAACTCTTACAACAGTCTCATCTATTCTGGAGTTGTAATTATTTCTAAATTCTGAGATACTGAGCTATTTTGTGTATAACCTTGTTGTTCCCTGAAACTTCGGGTATTATGTGATACGTAGGACTCAGAGTTAGAGCTCTGAAGCTATGAAAGTCAGCATTACCCCATTCAGGAACTGTTAAAGTGATCAGACTTCTACTAGAGATATGAATGAAGCTGATCTGGATAGGACTAAGGTAAATCAGAATATAGGGGAAAGGATGATATGATCCATATTTTAAAACTTCAGCTTCTGTGGGAAACCAAAGAAAGAGATGTTTATTTGGTGCAAAATTTATATTTTGGGTAGTGCTTCATCAAATGTAATTTGTATGGTCAGTTTGTTCAAACACCATAAATACATGGAATCTTGAATAGGGCGTGAGATCTTGTTGGTTTGTACAGATTAGTGTGATGGATGCCCCAATAGAGCCCAGAGTAATTTGGGCAGAGAGTAAAAAAGTATTTGCAAAGTCAAAGGGGAGAAAAACAAACAAACAAAAACATCCCAATGGTTTCCCCTGACACTTAGAATAACATTTAAGTTCCCACCTGACTTACAAAGTGCTTTTGATCTGCCCCGCCTTCCCTCTGACTTTCCCATATATCAGCCTCCCCTTGTTACTGTCTCCAGCCATACCAGCCTTTCTGAAGAGTCTCAAGGCTTATTTTTGCCTTGGAACCTCTGCATGAGCTTTTTCCCTCAGCTTGCTGGGCTCTGTTCCTGACAGATGCTTAAATATGGCCTTCCCTGTCCGCCCCCCAACCTAAAGAATCCCCTCAGCTCAATCTCTGGCGCATCACCCTATTTTAATTCTCAGTAGAGTACTTTTCCCTATCTTTTTTTTTCAATTGGGACATAAGTTCCAGGAGGGCAGTATTCTACCCTTATTTACATTCTGTCTCCACAATGCCTAAAACAGAACCTGTGACAAATTAGGGAGTCAATAAATATTCACTGAATAAATAATATTAACTAAATTTATTGAGTGCTTACTATATATATATATATATATATATATATATGATCATGAGAACAATTCATGAGATATTTATTATTATTATTATCATATCCACTTTGCAAATGAAAAAATTGAAGGATAGAAGTTAAGTCATTTAACTAAGTCCGCATAGCTAACAAGTGGCAAAGCTGAATTCCAACCCAGGTAGTGTGAGTTTCGGGGTTGATAAACTTAATTCCTATGCAACATTGCCTCTCAAATGTCAAGGACCAAAATTTATGGGATGTAGCTATTGCAGTGCTCAGAGGGAAATTTATTTCTGTAAATGCTTATACTTAAAAAGATTTCAAATCCATAACCTAACCTTCCAATTTAAGAAATAAGAAAAAGAAGAGCAAACTCAACTTAAAGCAAGAAGAAGTAATGAAATAATAAATTTCCAATAGAATGGAAATAAATTAAATAGAGAACAGAAAAACAATAGAGAAAAGTGAAAAAACCAAAGGGTGGTTATTTGAAAAGATCAACAAAATTGACAAACGTTTAGCTAAACTAGCTGAGAAAAAGAGAGAAGACTCAAATTACTAAATTCAGGAATAAAAGAAAGGATATTATTGACCAAGCTTATAGAAATAAAAATGATTATAAAGTTCTTACATTTAGGTCTTTAATCCATTTTGAATTAATTTTTGCATAAGATGTAAGGTAGAAGTCCTCTCTTGTTTTTTGGCTATTGAAATCCAGTTCTCCTGTGCCCGTTTATCAAAAACACTATTCTGACCCAATTCCAGTGGATTAGGGGACCTTATCGAAGATCAAATGTCCATAAATTTTGTGGTCAATCTCTGCACTCTCAGCTCTATTTTATTCGTCAATCCTTCTATCTTTGTGCCAGTACCATAAAACTTGTAGAAGAAAATGCAGGGAAACATTTTCAAGATCTTGTAATAGGAGGTAGCATCTTAAACTTTACACCTAAAGCACAAGTAGTGAAAGAAAAACTAGACAAATGGGAACGCCTCAGGATCAAGAGCTTTTGTGCTTCAAAAGAGTTTGTTTAAAAGGTGAAGAGGCACCCAACTCAATGGGAGAAAATATTTGGAAACCACATATCAGATAAAGGCTTGATATCCTGTGCACATAAAGGAATTATACAGCTCAACAACAAAAGAATAACCCAATTATAAAATGGGCAGAGAATATGAATAGACACTTTTCTGAAGAGCAAATACAGGTGGCTAAAAAGCACATGAAGAGCTGCTCATCTTCATTGGTTAAAAGAGAAATGCAAATTAAGACAACAATGAGATATCATCTCACACCTATACGAGTGGCTGCTATTAGGCACCGTGGAATCAACAATGCCATCCTGACCAAAAGGAGGAAAAGAAGTGTAAAAATAAGGTATCAGTGGCTGGCAGAGTTCAAATAGAGTGAAATGGAGGTCATTCTTTCACAAGCTTCAGTTAGACACTGCTACCTATCATAACTTGCCAAACCCCAAACAAAACTATTCCAGCCAATCCTGAAGAACACCTAGGGCAATATATAAGATTCCACAAAGTTTCCATGCACTAGAGTAACTTTCTAGAAACCTAAAACCTCCAGATGGGTCCCTGGGCCAGAAAAGTCCTGAAACCCAGAGGGGCCAGTCTCTCCAGAACATCAACTAATTCCATCTCCCTACCCCATATTATTGACAGTCTCTTCCAACATGAAAAAATTAGAATAGGCATAGTCCAAATACCCCTAAAGAGTGGGAAGAAGATCAAAGGTGATAGCAGAGTTATACAAAGAAGCTAACAAACCAATATGATTGCTGAATCATTATACTGATATTCCTTTTAGTCTCCAGTATCATAGAGCAGCTAGAAGTAAAAACTTTAAATTGTGGAATTGTAACCCAAACCAAACTCTGACATCTGCTGTATAACTAATTGTTTTACTGTGCTTTGAAATGTATTGCTTTCTTGTATCTATATTATTTTTCACAGAAAAGAAAAAAAAGTCAATTGTGATGATAAAAAAAAAAACAAAAACATTTGCTTGTTCTAGTCTCCAGTGTTCTCTGGCAGCTAGAAGAAAAAATCTGGGATGATGGTATGGTAGCTCATGATGAATTCTGGGATCTGTCCTGTAACTACTTGTTGAACAGTCCTTTGAAAACTGCTGTTTTTCTTTCTTTGCTTTGTATATATATGTCATATTATACAATTAAAAAGTTGGAAAAAAAAAGAAGAAAAATGGCTGTTATTCAACAAACAGGAAACAGCAAATGTTGGAGAGGATATAGAGAAATTGGAAAGTCAGCTTGGCAATTCCTCAGAAAACTAAATATTGAGTTGTCCTATGATCTGGCAATACCACTACTCCGTATATACCCAGAAGAGTTGAGGACAATAACATGAACACACATTTTCACACTGATATTCATAGAGGCACTAGTCACAATTGCCAAGAGATGGAAACAATCCAGGTGCCCATCAACAAACGGATCAACAAAATGTGGTATATATAAAATAAAAACCTAAAACTGTCAAATTGTAATCCATGCCAAACTCTGAAATCTGTTTTACAACTAATTGTTGTGATGTACTTTGAAATTTCTTGCTTTTATGTATACATGTTATTTAAAGAGAAGGAGTGTAACAGAGAAGATAGGATTTAACAAATGAATATGACTGCTGAATCATTATACTGATATTTCTGTTGATCTCCAGTGTCTTGAAGCAGCTAGAGAAAAAATGAAAAATCATGCTCTATAACTTTAAAATCTGCTCTATAACTACTTGTTAAAATGTACTTGGAAATTTATTGCTTTTTTCATATATTTTGCCATAAAAAAACATTAAAAACTTGTGGTATATACATACCATGGAATATTATGCAGCAGTTGGATGAAATGATGTCCCAAAACATATGACAATATGGATAAACCTAGAGGACATAATGCTGAGTGAAATAAGTGAAATACAAAAGGACAGACACTGTATGATTTCATTACTAAGACTCTGGTAAGGCCTCCACTGTTTTGGAGCAGAAAGAAGGAAAAATATGAGGTGAGGGAATGGTAAACTTCCCTGGGACCTGTTTTGTAGCTGCTTGTTGAAATGTGCTTTGAAAACTATTGCTTTTTTCTTTCTCTGCTTTGTATATATATGTTATATTTTATAACAACAACAACAACAAAATGGTGAAAACAAAAACAAAACTATAGGCAGCTATAGTAATATTAGGTAAAATAAATTCCTGAGATAAAAATTTGAAAATGTTTAGTAACATAGGTCACTACTATAGCAAAGTTGATATTTGGAATAACTTTCTACTTCATATTTTGAGAGCATAAAGTTTTGATAGTTAATAAAATGGTATTTAAGATAGTGTTTAATATTTAGAATTTAGGAAACTGATAGCTTTATCTGTAGATTTTCTCCTACCTTGTTTTGATTTTAAATTGGTTTAGGAAACATATTGTACAAACAGCCTTTACAATTATTATTTAGATATATTATTTAAATATGCCTATGGGTAAGCTAACTAAGATATCCATTTTAGGTGGTTAAGATTTTCAATATGTTAATTGTAAAATATTTGTAGCTTTATATTTTCCTGAAATCAGGAAAATGTTTAGTAACATAGGTCATTACTATAGCAACATTGATATCTGTAATAATTTTCTACTTGATACTTTGAGAATATTCACAGTTTTGACAGCTGATCAAATGGTATTTAAGTTAGCATTTAATATTTAGCATTTAAAAACTGTTGTCTGAATTTGTAGATTTTTTTATTGTTGCCTTAATTTTAAACTGGCTTATGAAACTTACTGTGCAAACACAGGTTTTATAATGATTATTTGGATAGTTTATTTAAATATTCCTATGGATAAGCTAACTAAGATATCCATTTTTGGTGGTTCTAAGTATATGTTTGCTTTTATAAATAAAAATATTTTTAAAAATTGTTATAAGGGAATACTATGAACAATCATATGCCAACAAATTAGTTAACTTAGATGAAATGGACAAATTCCTAGAAAAACACAAATTACAAAAACTGACTCAAAAAGAAATTGAAAATCTGCATAGACCTACAACAAGTAAAGGGATCAAATTAGTAACTAAAAAATTTCCCACAAAGGAAAGCTATGGTTCAGATTATTTCACCAAAATCTGAGAAGAATTAATACTAAACATTTGAGAAGAATTAATATCAATCTTTCACAAATTCTTCCAAAGAATAGAAGAGGAGTGAACAACTCATTCTGTGAGGTATTATCCTGATACCAAAGCCAGGCAAAGACATCGGAGGAAAAGATAACTATGGACCAATATCCTTCTTCTGGTCTGAAGCTGTCATGTGCCCCAGAAAAGCCATGTTCTTCTAATCCAATTTTGTGGGAGCAGACCTATTATTGGGTGGGACTTTTGATTAAATTGTTTCCATGGAGATGTGACCTATCAAATTCAAGGTGGGTCTTAATCCTTTTACTAGAGCCCAGGATGAAGAGAATAAAAGGCAGAAAACGTAGAGTGAGCTCAGAGCCAACAAAGAGAGCAGAAAGATGAAACCAGGATAAAGACATTTGGAAATACTAAACTAAGAGATGAAGTCAGAGTTTTCCCTGGAGAAGCTAAGTGAGGATCTACAGACTCTGAGAGAGAAAGCCCTGGAATCAGAGGCTGAAACCAAGGAACTGGAATAAGGACCAGTAGATGCCAGCCAAGTGCCTTGTCAGCTGACAGAAATGTTCCAGATCCTGCTGGCCTTTCTTCAGAGTCAAGGTATTTTTCCCTGGATGCCTTAATTTGGACATTTTTATGGCCTAGGAACTGTAAATTTGTAACCTAATAAATCCCCCTTGTAAAAGTCAATCCATTTCTGTTAGACTGCATTCTGGCAGCATAAGCAAATTGAAGCAATCCCTTATTAATCTAGATGCAAAAATCTTCAACAAAATACAAGGAAATGGAATCCAGTAATTTATAAAAGGAATAATACACCATGACCAAATGGAATTTATCCACAGAATGCAAAGATGGTTTAACATCTGAAAATGAATTAAGGTAATACAATATAATGATAGAATAAAGGACAAAAAAACACATAATCATCTCAAAAGATGTAGAAAAAAGCATGAGACAAAACCCTATCCACTTTCATGACAAAAAAAAAAAAAAAAACAACAAAACACTCAACAAACTAGGAGTAGAAGGTATGATAGTTAAGTTTATTTGTCAACTTGCACAAATTATGGTGTCCAGTTGTTTAGTCAAGCAAGCACTGGTCTGATTGTTACTGATAGGATAATTCATGGATTTAAATCATTAGCCAATTGATTACATCTGTGAATGATTGCATCCACAATCAAAGGAGATTGCCTTCAGCAATGACAGAAGGCTCATCCAATCAGCTGAAAGTCTTAAATGGAGAACTGATGATTTTAGCAGTCAGAAAGAAGAATTTCTATATCTTTGTTAGTCACCCAGCATGTCCTGGGGAATTCATCAAAATCTTCATCAGAGTTCCCAATGAATTCCTTATAGAATGCTGACTTGCCAATTCCTATAATAAATCCCATAACATTATATATATATGTATATATATATATATATATACATTTGTAAATATATCAATTCTGTCAGTTGTTTCCCTGGAGAGCACTGACTAATAAAGAATTTGCAACCAAGAATGGTTCTTGGAAAATAGAATCTTACAGGTGAAATTTCAGAGTTGCTTCTGGCATTTGGGAATTGGTTCCCTAATCTGGTTAGTTTAAAAGCCACTAATGACTATTTCCAATGATCAAGATGGCACTGATAGTTGATGGCATAAATTGTCATTAGAGATATACAAAACATCACCATTGGACACTGCTACGCAAAATGGTTATAAAAGGCAAGGCTCTCTCTGATAGTATGCAGGCATACATTTTTCATTGCACTTTGCTGTATTGTGTTTCTTGGATACAGTGTTTCTTTGTTTGTTTTTACAAATTGAAGGTTTGTGGCAATGCTCCATGGATCAAATCTATCAGTGCCATTTTTATATCATGTGCTTACTTTGTGTCTCTGTGTCACATTTGGCAATTCTTGCAATACATCAAACTTTTTCATTATTATATCTGTTATGATGATCTGTGATCTTTAATGTTACTATTGTAATTGTTTTGAGGAACAAAACAATGAACCGTATACGTGTAAGATGGTGAGTTAAATTGAGAAATGTGTGTTCTCACTGCTCTACCAACTGGTCATTCCCTATCTCTCTCCCTCTCCTTGGGGCCTTCCTATCTCCTGAAACACAACAATATTGAAATTAGGCCAGGTAATAACCCTACAGTGTCCTCTAAGTATTTTTGAGGAAGGCATAGCAAAAGCTGAAGTAGGCCAAAAGCAAGGCCTCTTGCACCAGACAACTGGCCAAGTTGTGACTGCAAAGGAAAAGTTCTTGAAGGAAATTAGAAGTGCTTCTTCAATGAACACAAGAAAGCAAAAAAGACTTATTGCTAATATGGGGGAAGTTTTAGTGGTCTGGATAGAGGATCAAACCAGACACAATATTCTCTTAAGCCAAAACCTAACTCCCTGCAATTATCTGAACGCTGAGAGAGGTGAGGAAATTGCAGAAGGAAAGTTTGAAGCTAGCAGAGGTTGATTCATTTAAGTCTAAGGAAAGAAGCCATCTCCATAACATAAAAGTGCAAGGTGAAACAGCAAGTGCTGATGTAGACACTGCAACAAGTTATCCAGAAGATCTAGTTTAAGATGATTGTGAAGGTGGCTACACTAAACAACAGATTTTCAGTGTAGATTAAACAGCTTTATATTGGAAAAAGATGCCATCTAGGGCTTTCATAGCTAGAGAGGAGAAGTCAATGCCTGGCTTCAAAGGACAGGTGAATTCTCTTGTTAGAGGCTAATGCAGCTGGTCACTTTAAGTTTAAACCAGTGCTCATTTAATATTCTGAAAACCCTAGGGCCCTTGAGAATTACGATAAGTCTACTCCCCCCATGCTCAATAAATGGAACAACAAAGCCTGGATGAAAGCACATCTGTTTATAACATGGTTTGCTGAATATTTTAAGCCCACTATTGAGACCTTCTACTGCTTAGAAAAAAAGATGCCTGTCAAAATATTACAGCTCATTGACAACGCAACTGGTCACACAAGACCACCGATGGAGATGTACAAGTTTAATGTTGTTTTCATGTCTGCTAACACAACATCCATTCTGCAGTCCATAGATCAAGGAGTAATTTCAACTTTCAAGCCTTATTATTTAAGAAAAACATTTTATAAAACTATAGCTGGCATAGATAGTGATTCCTCTAGTGGATCTGGACAGAGTTAATTGAAAACCTTCCAGAAAATATTCACCATTCTAGATACCATGAAGAGCATTCATGATTCATGGGAGTAGTTCAAAATATCAACATTTATAGGAGTTTGGAAGAAGTTGATTCCGACCCTCATGGATGACTTTGAAGGATTCCTGACTTCAGGGGAGGAAGCAACTGAAATGTGGTGGAAATAGCAAGAATTACAAGTGAAACCTAAAGATGTGACTGAATTGCTGCAATCTCATGATAAAACTTTAATGGATGAGGAGTTGCTTCTTATAGATGAGCAAAGAAAAGTGATTTCTTGAGATGGAATCTACTCTTGGTGAAGATGTTGTAAACTTTGTAGAAATGACAGCAAAATAATTAGCATATTACATAAACTTAGTTGATCAAGCAGCGATACGGTTTTAGAGGATTGACTCCAATTTCAAAAGATGTTCTACTGTCAGGAAGAGTCCATTGAAAGGAAGAGTCAATTGAAGTGGCAAATTTTATTGTTATTTTATTTTAAGAAATTGCCACAGGCACCACCACCATCAACAATCACCACCTTGATCAGTCAGCAGTCATCAGCATTGGGGCAAGACCCTCTGTCAGCAAAAAGACTGCTGAAACAAGGCCCAGAGTCTCACTGTGTGAGTGGCTGAATTACAATATAAATTGAATTCCTAAACTTGCAGGGTGTTAGCTGTTAAAGTGAGGTAGGTCATTGATGGGGAAAGAACGGGCTCCTAAAAATTGGAATGGGACATATGGGTTGGTAATGATGATGGGAACATTGAAACCCTAGATTCTGCTGAGTCTTTGCCAGATAAACCTAAAATAGTCTGCTCTAAGGAATCTGCCATCCAACATCCACCTAAAGAGATTAACCATACTGTGCCTGATTAACCTCTCCTTCCCCTGAGGAAACAGCCCTCACATCTCCCTTTGAAGAGATTAACCCTGTTTCACCAGACCAAACTCTAATGGAATGCCCTGAGGTAGTTGGCTTGTAAGACACTGCCAATTCCTCTCATGACCCAACACCACCACCCTTCTTCTCTTCCCAACCTATAACTAACTTCCTGTTAGAAGTCCTAACAGTCCCCAAAAGGTGAGGTACAGAGTGTAACCCATAAGGAGGTGCTCTGCACTCTGAAAGAACTGCGTGATTTTTCCTACTTATAAAGACAGAAATCAAATGACTATATGTGGGAATGGATAGTAAGGGTATGGGGTAATGGTGGAAAGACCATAAAGTTGTTGTTGGCTAGTTGATCATGGGGTATAAAACATAAGATATTGTTATCCCTCCACCCATTGTGGTTTTGAGGTATAGCAGGTCAGCATAAGAAATTAAGAATTGGGGGGGGAGGAGTTTTGTGGAAGCCACCATTATTGCATTAATGAGCCGAACATAAGGCTTCTTCAAAGCCATTGCCACAGCTGCACCAACAATTGAAAATTATTTGCACAAACCACTTGATCTGCATCTTGTAGAAAATGAAACATTCTTTTGGGTGCAGGATTTTTATTAAAAAGTCATTGTGGTAGACTCTGGCATCATATGAGAAAACTAAAGGAAAATGAAGGTGGAAGGTCTACCTTATGGATATTTCAGGCCAGCAAAGCCTGGTTTAGAAATTAAAACAAACAAACAAACAAAAACAGTTAGCCTATACAATGTAAAAGTAATGGGAGAGGCAGCATCTGCCAAACAAGAGGCAACTAGGGAGTTTCCTGAAACCCTGAAAACAAATTTTATACAAATTTTCCAGATCATGGGGGTGCCATACACTAAACCCTCATGATGTGGCAGGATAACTATAGATGGTCAGTCTACTAAATACTTGCTTGATTTGTGTAAGCACAAGAATTCTAGGTTCAGTGAACAAACTTCTAACTTGAATCACAAAAAGAGAGTCACAGTCCCTCAATCAATTCTCAGATTCAAGACAGTTACAGACCTAGAACCCCCAGAATGAAGGGAAGGTTGGGTCCACTTGTGGAAGGACCTTGCTACACTGCCAAAAATTTATGCTATTAATCTTTCTCCCAGTCTTCTCCATGAAGACCTATGGCCTTTTACCAGGGTGGCTGTAAATTGAGAAAAGGAATAATTAGCCATTTAGGGGATTGTTAGACCCTTCTCTGAACTGACAGTTATTCCAGAAGACCCAAAATATCAATATAGTCCACCAGTCAGAGTAGGGGCTTCTGGAGGTCAGGTGACCAAAGGAGTTTTAGCTCAGGTCTGTCTCACAGTGGGCCCAATGAGTCTCCAGACCCATTCTGTGATTGTTTCCCCATTTCTAGAATGCATAATTGGAATAAATACACTCAGCAACTGGAAAAATCCTCACACTGGTTCCCTGACTTGTGGAGTGAGCATTATTATGGAAGAAAAGGCCAAGTGAAAGCCACTACAAGTGTCTCTACCTAGCAAAATAGTAAATCAAAATACTGCTTTCCTGGAGAGATAACAGAAATTAATGCCACATCAATTACTTAAAGGATGTAGGGGTGGTGAGTCCCACCACATGTACATTCAACTCTCTTATTTGGCCTGTGCAGAAAAGAGATGGATCTTGGAAGATGACAGTAGATTATTGTACACTTAACCAGATGGTAACTTCAATTGTAGCTGCTGTTCCAAATATGATATCATTGCTTGAGCAAATCAGTATATCCCAGGCACCTGTTATGCAGCTACTGATCTGGAAAAATGCTTTTTTTTCAATAACTGTCAGTAAGGACCACCAGAAACAGTTTGCTGTTAGCTGGCAAGGCCAGCAATATACTTTCACTGTCCTACCTCAAGAGTATATCAACACTCTAGCCCTAAGTCATAATCTAGTCTGAAGGGAACTTGGTCACCTTTCCCTTCCACAAGACATCACATTTGTACATTATATTGATGGCATTATGCTGACTGGACCTAATAAGCAAGAAGTATCAACTACTCTAGACTTACTGATAAGGCTTTTGCATGTGAGGATGAGTGATAAACCCAATAAGAATTCAGGGGCCTTCCACCTCAGTGAAATCTCTAGGCATTTCTCTAGTGGTTGTGGGGCATGCCACAATATCCCTTCAAAGTGAAGGATAAACTTCTACATGTAGCCCCTCTTATAACCAAAAACGAGGCACAATACCTAGTTGACCTCTTTGGATTTTGGAGGCAACATGTTCCTCATTTGGGTGTGCTACTGCAGCCCATTTACCAGGTGGCTTTAAAATTTTCAGTTTTGAGGAGGGACCAGAAGAGGAGGCTCTACAAAAGGTCCAGGCTGCTATGCAAGCTGCTCTGCCCCTTGGGCCTTATGACTAAGCAGATCCAAAGGTGCTGGAAGTTTTAGTGTCAAGTAGAGATGTTGTTTGGGGCTTTGGGTGGGTCCTATAGGTTGATCATAGCATAGACCCCTAGGATTTGAGCAAAGCCCTGCTATCCTCTGCAGTTAATTACCTCTCCTTTCGAGAAACAGCTTTTGGTCTGCTAGTGAACCTTACTAGAGACTGAAAGCTTCACCATGGGCCACTAAATTTCCATGAGCCTGAGTTTCCTACCCCAAACTGGGTGTTGTTTGACCCACCGTGCCATAAAGTTGGGTATGCACAGCAGCACTCCATCATCAAATGGAAACAGTATATTAGAGATAGGACTCAAGCAGGACCTGAAAGCACAAGTAAATTATATGAAGAAGTGGCCCAAATGCCCATGGCCTCCACTCTTGCCACATTACCTTCTCTTTCCTAGCTCCCAGCTTTAACTTTTTGGGGAGTCCTCTATGATCAGTTAACTGAGGAAGAGAAAACTTTGGCCTGGTTTATAGATGGTTCTTTATAATATACAGGTACCACCTAAAAGAAGACAGCTGGCAGCACTACTGTCACTTTCTGGAATATCCCTGAAGGACAGTGATGAAGGGAAATCCTCTTAGTGGACAGAACTTCAAACGATATACCTGGTTATTCATTTTTCTTGGAAAGAGAACTGGCTAGAGGTGCCTTTGTCTACTGATTCATGGATTGTGGCCAATGGTTTGGATGGATGGTCAGGGACTTGGAAGAAACATGATTGGAAAATTGGTGACAAAGAGATCAGGGAAAAGGTATGTGGATAGATCTTTCTGAATGCGCAAAAATGATGAAGACATTTGTTTCTATTGTGAATGTTCACAAGAGGGTGACTTCAGCAGAGGAGGATTGTGGTGGTTTGGTGCTATGCAGCACCCAAAAGCATGTTTTTAAATTTTAATCCATTCCTGTATGAACTGTTATAACACTTTTTGTGTGGACCAGCCAAATCAGGAAAGGTCTTAATCTATCACGCAAAGCCTTATAGGGAAGGTCACAGAAAGGGAGAAAGCCACAAGAAACAGCCAAAAGCTGGAAGTCAATGGAATTGAGAAGCCAGGAGAGGCTACCATGTGCATTGCCATGTGACAGAAAAGCCAAGGAGAAAGGATCATTGGCAGTCAGTCCTAGAACACTACAGTCTTCTAGGAGAAAGCATTGCCTTGGTGATGCCTTGACTTTGGACTTCTCCTAGCCTCAAAACTGTGAGCCAATAAATCCCCATTGTTTAAACCAACCCACTGTAAGGTATTTGCTTTAGCAGCCAGGAAACTAAAACAAGATTTTAATAATGGGTAAGATGACCCATTCTGTGGATAGCAGTTGGCTTCTTTCCACAGCCACTGTTGTCATTGTCCAGTGGGCTCATGGACAATGGTATGGCAGTAGAGATAGAGGTTATACATGGGCTCAACAACATGTACTTCCAAGGTTGATCTGGCTACAGCCACTGCTGAGTGCCCACTCTGCCAGCAACAGAGACCAACACTCAGTCCCTAATATGGCACAATTCCCTGAGGTGATTAGCTTGCTCCCTGGTGTCAGGTTGATTACATTGGACTACTTTCATCATGGAAAGAACAGTGTTTTGTTCTTACTGGAATAAACATTTTCCAGATATGGATTTGCCTTCCCTGCAAGCAATGTTTCTGCTAAAACTGCCATCCATGTACTTACAGAATGCCTTACCCACCATGATAGAATTCCACACAGCATTGCTTCTAATCAAGGAACCTACTTTACAGCAAATGAAGTGCAGGAATGGGCACATGCTCACATTTTAACTTCTGTTATCATCATTCTGAAGCAGCTGGATTGATAGAATGGTAAATGGCTTTTTGGAGATTCAATTCTGGTGCCAACTGGGTGATAATATTTTGCAGGACTGGGACAATGTTCTCCAGGAGGCTGCATATGCTCTAAATCAGAATCCTCTGTGGTACTGTTTCTCCCATAATGAGGATTCATGGGCCCAAGAATCAATAGGGTAAAAATGAGAGTGGCACCATTCACTATTAATCTTAGTGATCCAATAGAAAAAAATTTTTTCCTGTCCAGCAACTTGTATCCCTGCTGGTCTACAGGTCTTAGTACTAAGAGGAAGGTGATTCCACCAGGAGACATAACAATGATTCCATTGAACAGGAAGTTAAAACTGCCACTTGGCTACTTTGGGCTCCTCATGGCTCTGAATCAACAGGCAAAGAAGGGAGTTGTTTTACTAGCTGGGGTGATTGATCCTAATTATCCAGGGGAAATAGGACTGCTACCACACAATGGAGGTAAAGAAGATTTTGATTGGAATACAGGAGATCTCCTAGGGTGTCTTTTAGTACTACCATGCCCTGTGATTAAAGTCACTGGAAAACTGCAACAACCCACTCCAGTTAAGACTATTAATGGCCTAGAATCTTCAGGAATGAAGGTGCAGGTCACCCCACCAGGTGAAGAACCATGATCAGCTGAGGGTAAATGAAATATGGAATGGGTAGTGCAAGAAGGTAGTTGTAAATATGAGCTACAACCACATGACCAATTACAGAAACAAGGACTGTAAATTGAGTATTTCTTCCTTGTTTTATTATGTTTGCATATATTCATAAAGCAAATATCTTTGTTTTCTTCCCTATCTTATCCCCTTATAATATAATAAATTGCATTAACAATGTCATTACATTTAAGTTACTGGATATCAAGTTCAGAAGTAAATATTACCCAAAGATTTGCATTCTCTTCTAGAAAAAGTGTTAGTGTGTTTCCTATTGGATGCAGGACAGAATTATGTTAAGTGAAAGTCTGACTGTTACATTTTTTTTTTCAGATATTAGGTAAAGTTTAAGGAAAAGTACATAAGTGCCAAGTTTTTAAGGGGTAGACTGTGATTGTTAAGTTCATGTGTCAATTTGGCTAGGTTATTGTGTCCAGTTGTTTGACTGAGCAAGTACCGGCCTGATTGTTGCTGTGAAGATATTTCATGGATTTAAATCATTCGCCAGTTGATTGCATCTATGGCTGATTACATCTAGAATTAAGGAGAGTATTTTCATCAATGAGAGAAGTCTGAACCAACCATTTGAAGACCTGACCAGAGAACTGATGATTTCAGCAGTCCGAAAGAAGAATTTCTTTATCTATTTCAGTCAGTCAGCTTTTCCTGGAGAAGTCATAAAACCTTCATCAGAGTTCCCATTTTGTGGCCAGCCCTATGAAATTCTCACTTGCCAATTCCCATGGTCGTGTGAGTCAATTCCTATAATAAATCTCATAATATTTACATATATCTCCTGTTGGTTTTGTTTCCATGGAGAACCTGACTAATACAGAAAAGAACTTGCACAACCTGATAAAAGGAGCCTATGAAATAGCCACACTGAACATCACATTTAATGGTGAAAAAGACTGAATGCTGTCCCCCTAATATCAGGAACAAGATAAGGATGTCTGTTCTTGTCACTTCTATTTAGCATTCTACTGGAGATTCTAACTAAGGGTATTTAGGCCCAAAAAGTAGTGCACAAATCCTGTTCTGCTTAAAATGGTGGTAACACATACTGGTGAATAAAAAGAAAAGTTGTTAAAAAAAAAAAAAGGGCATCCAGATTAAAAGACAGAAGTAAAACTATATCTGCAAATGACATGGTCATGTACAAGAATTAAAGAATCCACTTAAAAAACTATTAGAAATTATAAATTAGTTCAACAAGGTTGCAGGATACAAGATCAATATATAAAAATCAATTGTATTTCTATATGCTAGCAATGAACATTCTGAAAAAGAAACTATGAAAGCAAAACCACTTATAGTAGTATAAAAAGTACTTAGGTATAACTTAATGAAAGATATATAAAATTTGTACACCTATGGGAGATAATATTTGGAAATGACATATCAGATAAAGGTCTAGTATCCAGAATTTATAAAGAGTTTGTTCAACTCAACAACAAAAAGACAGCCAACCCAATTACAAAATGGGAAAAAGACTTGAACAGACACCTACCAGAAGAGGAAATACAAATGGTCAAAAGGCACATGAAGAGATGCTCAATGTCCCTGGCCATTAGAGAAATGCAAATCAAAACCACAATGAGATATCATCTCACACCCACCAGAATGGCCATTATCAACAAAACAGAAAATGACAAGTGCTGGAGAGGATGCGGAGAAAAAGGCACACTTATCCACTGTTGGTGGGAATGTCAAATGGTGCAACCACTGTGGAAGGCAGTTTGGCGGTTCCTCAAAAAGTTGAATATAGAATTGCCATACGACCCAGCAATACCATTGCTGGGTATCTACTCAAAGGACTTAAGGGCAAAGACACAAACAGACATTTGCACACCAATGTTTATAGCAGCGTTATTTACAATTGCAAAGAGATGGAAACAGCCAAAATGTCCATCAACAGAAGAGTGGCTAAACAAACTGTGGTATATACATGCGATGGAATATTATGCAGCTTTAAGACAGAATAAACTTATGAAGCATGTAATAGCATGGATGGACCTAGAGAACATTATGCTGAGTGAGTCTAGCCAAAAACTAAAGGACAAATACTGTATGGTCCCACTGATGTGAACAGACATTCGAGAATAAACTTGGAATATGTCATTGGTAACAGAGTCCAGCAGGAGTTAGAAACAGGGTAAGATAATGGGTAATTGGAGCTGAAGGGATACAGACTGTGCAACAGGACTAGATACAAAAACTCAAAAATGGACATCACAATAATACCTAATTGTAAAGTAATCATGTTAAAACACTGAATGAAGCTGCATCTGAGCTATAGGTTTTGTTTGTTTGTTTGTTTTTGTTTTTCTTTTTTTGTTTGTTTGTTTGTTTTTTAATTATTATTATTACTTTTATTTCTTTTCTCTATATTAACATTCTATATCTTTGTCTGGTGTGTCGCTAGTTCTTCTAAACCGATGCAAATGTACTAAGAAACGATGATCATGCAACTATGTGATGATGTTAAGAATTACTGATTGCATATGTGGTATGATTTCTAAATGTTGGGTTAATTTCTTTTTTTTTTCCGTTAATTAATAAAAAAAAAATTTGTACACCTAATTACAAAACATTATTAAAAATTAAAGAACTAAATTAAATGTGAAGATAGCCCATGTTAATAGATCCAAAGCGTTAATACTGTTAAAATGGCACTATTCCCCAAATGGACCTGCAGAATTAACATAACCCTAATTAAAATCCCAGCAACATTTTTTTTGCAGAAATTGCCAAACTGACCTTAAAATTTAAGTGGAAATACAAGCGTTTTAGTTTGATAGGCTGCTCAGAGCAGATAGCATGAAAAAGCATTGGCGTTTAACAATGGGAGTGTATAGTTACAGTTTGAGGCTGTGAGAACATCCAAACCAAGGCATCATAAAGGCAATACTTTCTTACCAAAGACAGCTGCCGGTGATCCTTGGGTCCTCTGTCACATAGCAAGGCACATGGCATCTACTGAGCTCTCCCTTCTCTTCTAGGTTTTGTTGCTTTCAGCTTCTTGCCTCCATGGTGCTCTCTCTATCTCTCCTCCTTCCCTTCCCCCCACTCTTCCCTCCCTCCCTCCCTTTCTCTCTCCCTCTCCTTCTCTCTTTCCCTCTCCCTCTCTCTGGATTCATCCCATTTATAAAGGTCTCCAGTGAAAGGATTAAGTCCCATCCTGAATGAGGTGGGTCACACCTTTACTGAAGTAGACTCATAAAAAATCCTACTTACAATGGGTTCACACCCACAAGAATGGGTTAAATTTAAGAACATGCCTTTCCGGGGGACATACAGCTTCAGCAAGAACCCGGAAGAGTTCCCAAATCTTGAAAAATAACAAAGTTGGGGACTCATACTTCCCAATTTCCAAACTTACTACAAAGGTACAGCTATCAAGAGGGTGGTACTGGTATAAGGAAAGTTGAAGGGAATAGAAATGAGAGTCCAGAAATTAACAACTAATTTTTAACAAGTATGTCAAGACCATTAAATGAGGGAAGTTTAATTTAACTGAGGGAAAGAATAGTCTTTCTTTCCAGGTGCTGGGACAATTGGACATCTGCATGGAGAAAAAAAATGGAGTTAGACCCCTACCTCACACCATACACAAAGGGGAGTTACTGCTAAGGGTAAGGATTTTTGGAGGGGTGGGGGATGAAATGTTCTAAAATCAAATAGCATTGATGGCTACACAAACCTGTGAATCTATTTAGAAACCTTGGATTAAACACATTAAATGGGTGTAGCATGTGCATTTTAGCTCAATAAAATTGTCTTTTGAATGTGAATGTTTTTTGAGGAAAGGCTGGGGTGGGAGAAATAATTTGAAAATTATTGGGTCATAGAGCTCACTCTAGAAAGGGTGCTTAGCCCTTGGAATAAGAGGGTCCAGGATAAAGTCATAAGGCCCTCTCACACTGGGGGGAGAAAAAGTGGGACATGGAGACTGAATCCGAGCAGTCGACAGGGCAAGCAAAGCCAGGAAAGTGGTCTGTTCAGTGTTTTCAAGGAGGAGGCGGGGACAATTGTGTCCAACGCAGCTGAGAGGACTGGGAGGTACCGGCAGGGGCAGGAAGGTGCGGGCAGGAAGCAGGGCCAATCTCAGGCTCTCCGGCACCTTTGGCAAAGAATGAACAATGGGCCCTGCTAACGCCTCCCAGCAGAGGGTGTAATTAGGCTGAACGAGTAGGAAAAAAGATTGCTGTTTAGAAAACCAAGGCAATCCTAACTGACCTTAGGAAAGTCAGGGAGTTTGCTTCCTGAATTCCCAAATGGTGCCACTTTCGCTAACCTTTTAGGATTTGGGGGAACATTTTATACTATAGCCTATGCAAACTGCCAGGCATGCAGTAAGCACTTCAGTTGTTAAGCATTCCGGCTCCAGAAAGAGGCAGCTAGCTGTATGTTCTTGGTCACTTTTTGTAATCTCTGTGAAGCTCAGTTTTCTCGCCTGTAAAAGGGGAACACTGGCTTGTCATGGGAGTTAGACGAGAAAATGCAGGTGAAGCATTGGGTACAGAACCTGGCACACGATAAGGGTTTCATAAAGATCTTGATGTCCCCTTCCTCTCTTAGCGCTTGCACTGAAGCATGACCCCGTTTATGTGACAATTAGTGGTACCAGGGGCAATGGGAAAAAGCTCAGGTCTGGGCTCAGGACTGGGCTTCTGCAGGGTGGGGACTTGTCAACAGCCCCTCAGTTCAGGCTGGCCTGGCAGCCCCTTCCACCCAGAGAATTCACACTGACAGCCGAGCTTTGGGCCTTGGCTGGAGCGGGGTGTGTGTGTATGCTGGCAACGCGATCACCCCTGGGCCCAGGCAGGGAACAACTGTACCAGGGCCATCCCCTGACTTTGAGTCCCTCACACAGGATCCGCTTAACCTTGAGCAGCTGCAGGGTTCACGGCCACCAGCTGGATCATAAATCACTGGCGGTCAGCATGGCCAGCGGCTGCCCCTAGCAGCCCGGGGTGGGGGTGGGGGTAGGGCGCTCAGGACCACCCCTACCCCGTTCTATTTCAGCCTTGGGGTGCCTCTGTGCATGCGTCTGCATACTTGCTGGGCAAACACATCCTTAAATAACCAGAGGCCTTTAGATGCTGCACTACGGAAGAAATAAGAATTGGACACCGGGACGTACAGGCCACGTTGGAAACTGCGAGCGAGAGAGTGTGAAATAAAAGTCACTAGTTGGTGTGTGATGATATTGTGAATTACTGATTATATCTGTAGAACAGAATGATCATATGATAAGAATGTTTGTGTTTGAACGTTGGTACATTTACTAAATAAAATAAATTTAAAAAAAACTCACTAGTTGGCACACAGGGGGCCGCCCCGCGCCGGCCTCGCCTGCAGCCTCTCGCATCCATCTTGGCTCTGCCTGGCGGCGAGCAGGAAGCCTGCTAATCCCGCAGATCCCACTAGAGCTCGGAGCCCAGGCTGGGCGCCCGCGCCCGCCCCCTGGCCAGCGACATCCAACAGGCTTCCAGGCACCACGCAAAGGCGAGGGGGAGCGCAGCCGAGAGGAATCGGAAACAGGCCCGCGGGCTGCGCTAGCTGCAGAAACACCGGGAGACAGCGCTGGATTTTTCTCTTATCTGATGAGCGTGGATTCCAGGCAGTTCGTCGGTAGGTTAGTCTGTGCTCCTGTGCGATGTGTCTAGAAATGCCTGTGATGGCATTTTCCCTTTAACATCATAAGAGGCAGTGGGAAGGAAAACAATGTTGATGACGGTTGTGCCATTAGATGTATAACTGCCAAAAATCGACAGGGGGTGGAGACACTCAGGAATGTAAACTGTATGTTTGCAACGCCAACCTCCCCACAAAGACTGGGGAGAAAACAGCGGTCATTAAAACGGTTTTAGGGCGATCTGTTTTTTAATTGTCTTTGGCAAAACTCATCCATGGGGTCCTGAAAATAATGGTTGCCCTGGGGCTGGGGCGTGGAAGGTGCTGGCCGGGCTGGGGGCGGTGGGTTACCTCCCATCTAAGCCTGGTTTACATAGGTGTGTTCGCTTCTTTCACCAAGTTAGGATTTTTGGACTTTGCTGTGTGTTAAACTTCGAGAAAAAAAAGTTTACTTTAAAAAATGTTTGCGCAAGATTTTTTTTTTTGTAAACAATTTAGAATATTTTCAAAGGAATTTACAGGTGAAAGTGACTTTAAAGATAACCTAGTCCAATCCCACTGCTTTTATTGCTGAAGAAATGAAGACTCAGACAAAGAAACTGGCCAGGGTCACCCATGAGTCAGAGGCTGAACCAGGCTTGACATTCCAACTCTCCGGGCTTCCATTCCACCTGACCAGGTGACATCCACATGGCTCAGTTAAGAAATCTTTTACAGGATCATGGTTTCACTTAATTTTTTTTAAATGGTGATCACATTTTTCCAGCTCTTTAGGTTGTGATTTTATTTAGTTGGTTTTTAAAATAAGTAATAGGTTCAAAAAATACAAAATTCAAGAGGTACGAGGAAGGCATATAGGATACCTCCTTCCCTTGCTCCTGAACTACTCCTTCCCCCACCCCCCTTCCAGCCCCTCCTGGGCCCCAGGTGCCGCCTTAGAGCTTCTGTAAATCCTTGCAGAGAAATTCTATACAGAATAAACATATTTTCTTAGTAGCACAAAGGAGAACATACTGTACACACTCTTCTCCACCTTGTTCCTATTATTTTATAACACACATGGAAGACCTCAATTTAATACACGTAGTCCCTGCCCCTCCCTTTTTGAAGGCTACAGAATTTTCCTTTGTAAGGACTAAACAAATCTACTAGTAGACATTTAAATTCTCTACAATCATTTGCTCTTACATCACTGCTGCAGTATAGATACCTTTTCTTTTCATTTTTTTTTTTAACAGAAGCGTAAGTAGTTCATTGGATAAATTTCTAGAAACAGAATTAGAGTCTGTGACCCATTCATTTTAAATATTAGTAAATGTTGCCAAATTGCTAGCTACAGATTGTACCATGTTACCCTCTCATAAGCAATGTACGAGACTGCCTGCTTCCTAGATATTGCAACGCAGAGTGTTATCAAAATCTTTGGATTTTACCAAATTCATAGACTTAAAATGATATAGCAGGGTAATAACTTTCCTTTCTCTTATGATGACTGATACTGATATTTTTTCTAATTTATTTTACTCATTTGTATATTCACTTATAAGAACTGTCTGCTCATAGTTTTTTCCATTTTTCTATTCCATTTTTGTATTAGGTTGTTGGTTTTGCATCATCAAATTTTAATTTTAAAAATATAACAACAACAACAACAAAAAATATATATATAACCAAAAAGGGTGATGCAATTGTGGCTCAGTGGCAGAATTCTCACCTGCCATACCGGAGACCCCTATTTGATTCCCGGAGCCTGCCCATGCTAATATATATATATATATAACAAAAATATATATATATGTAACCGAAAATCATATCCCAGTAGCACAAAAACCACAGTAATTTTTGGGCAATCTTAATTTCTGTGTGGTCCTTTGATGGTCTTTTCCATAGGCACACATATTTTTACATTGCTGCAACTAATGAATTATAGTATCTACCATTTATTGAGTAGTTCCTGGGTGCTGGGCATTGTGCTAAACAATTGTGGGGTACATGAAATTTCTAGTTCTGCTTTTTCACATAACATGGCAGGAGTGTTTTTTCATGTTACAACGTGGTCTTCTTGATTCTCATTTGTAATGGCTGCTTAGCATTCTGTCAAGATAGTGTATATACTTTCATGTAATTAGCTGTTCTCTAATTGTTAGCTTTCAGTTGCTTCTATTGCCTTATAATTTCTGATTAGCAAAACCCTTCAAATCCCTTCTATTTAAAAAATTAAATTCTTACATTGATGTTGTAAATTGCACCTTATTTTGATGTCAAATAAATATCCTTAAATATTTATAAATATTCAATCATCATAATTAAAATGTTTGCAGTGGGAAATAGGAGGAAATGAAATGGCAAAGGTAATAGTGACTAGAAAGGGTACAAACAGACATACACAAATATTATATGCACTGTACTTTACAACCTACTAAATTCATCTCCATTCGGTGGAATTTTCCCCCATGATTTAAAATTATTGATGGAAAATTATAATCACCATACTTGCTGAAAAGGGGTTTCATTTAATACAGACTTTATTGGTAAGCACTTTCAAAACTAAATCAACAGCCTCCTATATTCTGGAGCAGCTAGACGGAAAAATATGACAGGATTGTATGGTAGCCCATGACAAACTCTGGGATCTATCCTCTAATCACTTTTTGAGGAGTGCTTTGAAAACTATTGCTTTTTTATTGCTTTGTTTTGTATATATGTTATACTATACAATAAAAAAAAGGTTAAAAAATAAAATGAAGACCAAAAAAACAAAACTGAATCAATGGAGCTTCTGTTTAGGGTGATGAAAAGTTTTGGTAATTGGGGAGGGTGATGGTAGCACAACATTGCAAGTGGAATGAATGCCACTGAATTGTACACTTAAAATGATTAAAATGGCAATGTTATGTTATATATGTTACATATATATGTACATATGTTATATATACAACAAAATTTTTTTTAAAGACTAAAAGTTAAGAATACATTTTTCTTAAAGTATTTCTTTTTAATTGTGGTAAAATATACCTAACATAAAGATAATTTTAACCATTTTAAGGGGACAGGTCTTTGACATTACATATATTGACAATACAGTGTAACTTTCACCACTTTCTATTTCCAGGCTGTTTTCAGCATCCTGAACCAAAACTCATACTCACTAAGCAACAGCCCTCCATTCCCCTCTCCCACCACCCCCAGTAACCATGATTCTGCTTTCTGTCCCCATGAACTTGCTTATTCTAAGTATTTCATGTAAGAGAAATTATACAATATTTGTCCTTTTGTGTCTGGCTTATCCCATCAGTATGATGTCTTCAAGGTACATCCATGTTGTAGCATGTCCCAGCAAATCCTTTCTTTTTACAGCCAAGTAATATCTATTGTATGGCTATATCTCATTGTGTTTATCCATTCCTGTGTTGATGGACACTTAGGTTGCTTCCACTTTTGGGCTATTGTAAATAATGCTACTGAGAACCTTGGTGTATAAATATCTGCATTCCTGCTTCAAGCTTTTTGGAATAGTACCTAGAAGTAGAATTGCTGGATCATATGGTAATTCTATGTTTAACTTTCTGAGGCACTGCCAAAATGTTTTCTACAGTGCCCTTATTACTCTTATTTAGAGAGCTTTTAATTCAGTGATTCTCAATTTGCAAGACGAAGGAAAGATAACCTCTTAGGGATTTTTCAAACTGCTCTTCTATGCTGGAAAGAGTCTAACACTCCCTCCTCCTCTCCTCACGCAGTCCTTGCTCCCCCTACACAATGAAATCACTGTCAGAAAGCAGAGAGCTCACCCCCACCACACACATAGTCAGTACCGAAGTGTGCAGCTTCCACCCACAAATATTCCCTGATTCTGCAGTAAAATGTGTAGCTGCTTACTCTCAGCTCACACAACAGTAGTCCACCCCCTCCTCTCCATCACTAGTTTGTAACCTAGCAACACAGCATCCATCCAGGGTACCATCCTCTTCAATTCATCCAATTCCTTCAACAGACAGAGTCGCTCCCACGCCTGAGACAGGCAGGCACTCAAAAAAAGATTTGTTGAATGACTGAATGAAAGTACAGAGATGAATGAGACCCCAAAGGAGGTCACACATCAGATAGAGAAACACAGATGAAAATAAGAGTTGTAATATAGGCCATAATAGATGTATGCATGCTTATGTGGATTCATTCCAAAGCAGCAGCCACCATCCTGCTTAGGGAAGTCAGGGAAAGACGAGATCCATTCATCCAGGTCTTGAGAGAAGATCAGGAGTTTGTTATGACAGGAGGAAGCATCAGGAGGAACAGTATTCCCAGCAAAGGAATCTCACATGCAAAGGCCCAGAGGTATGTCTGAGGTCACAAGACAGCTTATGGAACAGAGAGTACAGCAAGATTCTTAAAATCTATACCCACAAAGGTTTAAGCCAGTCCCAAAGTTCACAGAAGGATGCAAGTTATCTAGAGACGGAGGACAGATGCATCCCTGCATGGCCCATTCTAAGCCCAGGGACTGGACTTCACCCTTCAGTATAATGTTTGCTGAATGGAGTTGAAGATGGAGCAGAGAAAGGACGAGAAGGGAACCTGCATCAGCAGGAGGCTGCCAGGCACAGCCAAGGACTGGCTTTGGTGTTTCCCAAATATTTTCTCATTTATTTCTCAAGGTTGGTGTGGCCCTGCCTACCTTCTCTTTTTGTGCTCTTCCCCTTTTTACTCATACTGACCTGCTTCTCCATTCATGAATTTCTTTATTCATTTTCAGGCAGGAAACCAAAACTCAATTAGTGTTTTTAACAGGCAGAAATTAATGGTGAAAATTGATTAAACAGGTACTGGAGGACTAAAAAGGTAAAACTGGAACAATGAGTTAACAGAGATAGTAAGTGCAGGAAGCAGCCTCCACTCCTAGGACTGGGAGAACGAAAGAAAGAGACTGGGCTACAGCACTTGGAGCTTGGAGGAGGGGCCAAGCTTGGAGGACTTCATAGGAAGCGCTTGTGACAAACCCCGTCGTCACCCCTCTCATTTCCTAGCAGCATTCACGGTTCCTGTACTCACCAAGAGTTTCTACCAAAAGCACCGAATTCTGCCGAAAGGACGTCCTCTGGCCACAGGAACATGCTCAGCCTGAATATGGGACAGTACGGATGTGCCACACGCTAACGGCCCCCGATGATGGGAGGTGGGAATTAGTGAATAAGTATCCAAGCTTTAATAGGCTCACCAGCCAACTATCAACAAAGAGCATCATACAAACGCTATAAAGTGGGTGCATGAGCAGTGTAGTGGTAGAATGCTTGCCTTTCTTGCGGGAGACCCAGGATTGATTCCTGGACTTTACACCCCTCCGCCCCCTAAAGCCAGAAAGCCCCCAGGGAGCATTTAAAAAGACCCTCAGCTCCTGCAGCCAGAGCACAGACAGTGCTGAAACCAGTGCTGAGGATGGTATTATAAGAGTGGAATGGTTGTTACAAGGGAGGCTGAATTCACAATCCTACAACGCCTCTTAGGGAATGAATGGAACTCTGAGACCCAGATGGGACATTTGAATAGATGCAGCTGGGGACCTTGAATTCCCAGATTCACCTCAACCTCCTGGGAGAAGGTTGAGAACTTGTCCCCTCCCCTTCTGTAGAGGAAAGCAGCCTCCCATTACCTGGAGACCATGCGCAGACCTCATCAGAGGCAGATGTCTTCGATGATGATGCTTGTCCTCTTTGAGATTGGCCCTTGCCTGCCCTCAAGACTTCTAGACCGGGCGGGCCGCGGTGGCTTGGTGGCAGCTGGCAGCATTCTCGCCTGCCATGCCGGAGACCCGGGTTCGATTCCTGGTGCCTGCCCATGCCCCCCCCCCCCAAAAAAAAGAGCCTCCTAGACCAAAAACTAGGGTCAAGTCTCACCAAAAGCACTTCAGGACTTTGTGAATATGTACCACTGGGAAGAAGAATCAGGGAGGGTGGATTATAAAGTTTGAATGAGGAGACTTTATGATATGGGGGACCTCTCTCACAACTCAGGATGAAACAAACTGGCAAGCGCTCCTGGAGCTAGTTTTAATACCCCCCTGGGATAGTCCCTGGAGGGTTGAAAACAATGAGAGCCTACAGTAAATTAAGTGGATCTACTAGACTTGCTTTGGCAGAGTACTGAGGAAGAGGTCAAAAAGCTAAGATCGGTGAGCATGTTAGAACAGATTTATTATGTAAAACCAGAGAACCTACCAGCTGACTATGACCCCTGGAGAATCCTGCCTACACTAAAGCAATACAAAATAAACCAACAAAGGGTCAACACTGTTGAGAAACTCAGCAATAGCTCTCTTCTGTGGGCCAGGGTTTACATAAAATATGCAACCTGGACTCTATAGCTCTGTGGAAGGTAGGATTCTGAGAGAGCAGAGGCCAGGCGGTGGGGTGCATAATCATCAGAGGGAAGGCAGACATAACTACTGGCTGGGGACAAAACTGGAATGGCAGGCAGTGGCCTGTAATATAGAGATCTGCAGCAGATGCCTTATGACAGCCATTGAATTGGAAAACCTCAATCTCTCATCTACTTGGCAGACATGAGCTGGTTCTTACACCAGAACCCACCCAATGAAGGCAAGGCCAATTCTTCTTGAGGAAGGACTCTGCAATGCCACAGCAGGTACAGACAGTAGCGTTCCCAACTTTTTGCTTTTTACTGGAGTAATTATACACTGCAGAAGAAAGGAATACTCAAATCTTTTGAGGGCTGTTGGATACAGGTCTGAAGTGACATTTGCTTGAATGAGGACATATGAAAGCTGGTGAGAAATGAAGGCCTGACCCAAGTTTGGTGATAATATCCTGGTCCTATGGTCATTTCTGAATGCCCAATCAGAATGGATATACTCTTCAGCCAGCAGAACCCACAAATTCCCTGACTTAGAGAGTAAGAATCACTATGATAGGAAAGGCTATGATAGGAAGCTGTTTGAGCTCTTTCCCTGCAGATATATTAATCAGAAGCAATCCTGCAGTCACATGGAATGGTAGAGGTTAGTATCCTATTTAATTTATGAGTACAACACTTGTGATCATGGCAGATGACAGTGTTTTATCATAACTCAACCAAGTGGTAGCTCTAATCACAGCTACTGTGCCAGATGTAGTATCGTTACTTGTATAGAACAACACAACCTCTGGCACTTGGGATGCAGCTATATATCTGGCAAAACCATTTTTTTCAATCCCTACCAAGAAAGAGGCTCCAAGCAGATTGCATTCACCTGTGATGAACAGCCCACCACATTCACCATCTTATCCCAGGGCTGAATTAACTCTTCTGCTTCCTATCACAGTATAATCCTAAAGAGCTTTGATGAACTTGACACCGATTCTACCATATCACCTTGAAACTGGTGTACTGATAGATGTTAGAATGATCTCTAAAAGCCACAGCTGAGCTGCGTAATTGCTCCAACCCTCTGTATCTGGTCTAACTACTCACAGGGCCATGGTTAATATATTAATATTTATAAATTCCTTCTTCTGCTACTGACTCTATATTTCCTTTTCCTTCAGCCAGGACTTCTGCAGGAAAGGGTTCTTTACCTGGTAGAGTGACTCAAAACTTTGTTTCTCAAGAGTCTGAATGCTTAGTGATCCTGCCTTTGGGGGGGTGGTGGTGGTGTGGTGTGCTGCTTTGATTTTCCATTAACTTTTACCATTGGGCTCGGAAATACTAAGAGGTACCACACAGAATCCCCTGGATACCAGACAGCCTTTGCCACACCCATTTTAGAGCAACAGTCCAATCTGGTAATTTAGATCAATCATCCCAGCCAATAGAGTAACCTCTTTCTTTACTAATTCAGAAACACCAAATGTCCAGTGGAGCTGAGGATGTGTCCCCTCGTGGAAATATTCCTCCTTCGGGAACCAAAGCCCTCCCAGCAGAGCTCAAAGTTATGAAAATGAATTAAAGAGTTAGTAAGTGTAGTAGTGTGAGAGGAGCTACTCCTATTTTCAGTCCTTCAAAAACAGCTTTTACACTAACCACTGGTTCAAATCATACTGTCGAGTAAGAAAGACTCCGTCTTTCCAAGGTGTATTTTCCCAACTGGCATCATAAGAGACTCTATTTTGGCCAGCTGCTTTTGGGTAATGGGGTACATGTCAATAGTAGTGAATTCTAGGTATTCATGCTCCTTGCGGCAGTTCTTTTGCTATGAAATTACTTCCATGACCAAAAGCACTGTTTTGTGTGGAATGCGGTGAAAATGTCTAAGACAGTCCAGAAGTCCATGGGTGGTGACACTGGCAGGGAAGGCAAATCCTATCCAAAAATGCATATTCATTCTAGTGAGGACAAATTTCTGCCCCTTCCTTGATGGAAGAAATCCAGGACAACCTATGACCAGATGGGTTGGCTGGTCCCCCTGGGGGTATGGAGTCTGAGTTGGCACGTTAGACACTCAGGAATGGCAGTAGCCAGGTCAGTCTTGGCGAGGGGAAGGCCTCGTTGTTTGGTCCATGCAAAGGTCCATACCAGCCACACAGAGTCACTGAACTAGCACCAGCATGGGCTGGGCAAAGAGACAGACTGACATCCACAGAATATGCCATTTTGTCCACTCGATTATTGCAAGCCTCCTCTGCAGTAAATGACCTTTGGAGGGCATTCATATGGAACACAAATGTCCTCACACTCTGTGCCTATTCTGAGAGGTCCATCTACACACCTTTTCCCCTCTTTCAGTCCCATTCTTTGGAGTCTTTTAGCTACTGTCCAAAGTCCAATTGCAGGCCATCTCTAAGTCTAGGTTATGTGGACAATTACTCTGCTCCAAGTTCCGCCTCTTGGGATGATTCCTCTTCAGCATTGTTTTTCAAGAGAACTCTTGACTGAGGTTGAAATGCTGATGGGGAACTTTCTAATGTTAGAATCAGGATGGCCACACCTGAACCCACTGATCGGCCCCAAAGCGAGAAAACCAGAGGCTGTGTGATGCAACAGGAGGGTCACAGTAACATCACAAGGCTGCCACCTGTGAAATCTAGAATGCAGGGAATTCTTAAGGACAAATTATCTGGCTTCAAAAAAAAAAAAAATTTAAAAGAGGAAGAGGAAATATTATAGATTAAAAGGGGTTTCAGAGACATATCAACCAAAAGCAATAGATGGGCCTGATTGTAACAAACAAATTTTAAAAGGACATTTATGGCACAATAAGGAAAAGATGAACACAGGTGACTGAGTATTAAATGATATTAAAGAATTATTGTTAATTATTATAGGTGTGATGTTGTATCATGGTTATATTAAAAAACAACAACAACAAAATCTGTGACTATTAAAGATTGAATCCTTAGCTCAAAGATCCATATTGAAGTATATTATTATGGAAATAGAATGAATTCTGGAATTTGCTTTAAAATAACGAGGCAGGCATTTGGTTGATATTGGCAGTATGTTGATAATCATTGAAGCTGGGTGACGGGTGTAGGTTTATTACATTGCTGTGTCCACTTTTCCATAAGCTTTAAATTTTCTGCATTTTAAGTTGTATTTGTTTGTTTCTTTTAATTTGCCTCTATCTCACGCCCTCTTTGGCCTCACCTCTCTGGTTTCCCTTCACATCAAAATTTCTTGAGAGACTCATCTATCAGCCCCTCATCCCCATTCATTCCTTCAGCCTTGTTCTGTAGCTTTCTCTGGTTTGGCTTCCAGCTCCTTCACTCCTTCAAAACTGCTCTTGTCAAAGTCACCAAGGGCATCCATGTTACTAAATCCAGTGGTCACTTTTCTGCCCTCTTCTTCCTTGACCTTTCAGTGACATTTCACACAGTGGGTCCCTCCTTCTTTCCTGGAACACTTTCTTCCCTGGACTTCTGGGAGACCACACTCTCTTGGTTTCCCTCCAGTTTCACTGGCCACTATCTATACCAACTCCAGCCCCATGAGTTTCCTTTTAGATATCCACCTGGAGATGCCCAATCTCAGATTCAACATGGCAGATCCTTTTTGGATTCCCCCTTTCTCCCATGTCTGCTCCTTTCCAGGGCTTCCCCAATGCAGTTGAGAGCACCACCATCCACCCAGTTGTCAAATAGTGACCTACCAGTCAACGTTGCTGTCTGTCTCTCCCTCGAGACCCCTGTTCAATCCATCAGCAAGTTCTGTCACTTCTATCTCCAACTCCCTGAATCACCCCTCTTTCCACCATTTCCGCCGCCTCCATCCTGCTGCAGGTAACCATCAGCTCTCACCTGGGCCACCTGGTATCTCCTGGCCACAGTTTTCAGAGATCCCTTCAGTCATTCCACTTCTTTCATCCCCCTTAAGTTAACATTTTTATCTATCCAGCTTTAAAAAGAAAAGTTTTCTAAACAAACAACTTTGGCTTTCATCAAAACCCAGTGATGGTTTCCCGGGCACATGCTGAAATATAACCTCATGCCTGGGAGCTGCTTCAAAATTATACTGGAGAAGTGGGTTCGGGTAGACAAAACACGATGGTCACTGAAGCCGATGACGCGCGCACATGGGGGTTTCATGATACCACCACGACTTTTTTGTTTAGGTTTCAAATGTAAAAGAAAACCTGAGATTTGCGACTCCTCTGTCACCGGTTGTATGAACCGAAACTGTTACGCGCTTAAGATCAGACCTAGTGCCTTGGTCTGCAGCAGTGACAGTTTAGAGAGGGCTCGCTGTTATTAACATCTACTAGTGCGGCCCTGAGAGCCATAAATTCCTGAGCTCGGCGAGGGCAACAACCGCGTGGTTTTTCTAGCCTCTGCTCCCTGCTTGGCTGCGGCTCCGGCTGAGCGCCTGGAGCGCGGCGGGCACCCAATCCCGGCTCCGGGAAACGGCGAGGGAGCGCAGGCGGGCCCCCGCCCCCGCCCCCCACGTGATCCGCCGCCCGCGGGGGGTGTGATGGGGTGCGGTGGGGAGGGGGCAGGGCAGGACGGCGACCGCCGGGGCCGCGAAGGTCCTAGGTGGGCCCCAGGCGCAGGCCTCGGGTGGGTCGCCCACCTGCCCCAGGGCTGGGAGGCCGAGCCATTGTCGGGGAAGCGCGTCCGGGACCCCGAGGGGATGCGCGGGGCGGGGCGGGGCGGGGCGGGGCGGGGCGGGGCGGGGCGGCCTTTCCCACTCCGCGGAAGTTGTCTGGGCGCTGGCGGGGCCCGAGCCGGGTGCGAGAGCTGCGGGGTCTCGGGACATTCCCCACCCACGCACCCCACCTCCACTTCCCCGCCCCGGCCCCGGGGCCCGGTGACCTTGGTGGCCCTCGATCTGGGGGGAACGAAAACCACTTCGGTTTTATTTTCCCTTTCCACTTCCCTGTTCAGGGCCCCGCTCCAGCCCCGGATCCTCGGCGGACTGAAACCCCAGTATCCCTAGGAAAAGGCTTTTCTTCATGTAAAAACCATCGCGTCCCGAGGCGGGCTGTGGCAGCGTCCCTTTCCGCGCCGCGACTCGGCTGGGGCCTTGGGCACCGCCTCCAGAAATGGCGCTGGTGTCCGGACTCCGGCCAGGTCACCGTCTGGAGACAGGTGTGACCGTCGGGGCCTGCCTGGATGGCAAAGGGGACAGAAGTGAGTGGTGGGTGAGTGCGGGGAGCCTGCGACCCTGCCCCATCCCTTCGGCTGGGTGCTGGGCGCCCCGGCTTGAAAGTGGCTGTGAGGAATCTCCGCAAAGCAGGAGACTGGATGCTGGAGACCCAGGCGGGTCGGTTAAGTCATTTATTCCTTCCAACCACTTTGTGTTATGGGGGTGCTTAGCAAAAGAAAGTGCAGGTCCCTCGGCCTGAGGAGGCACTTGTGGGGGAAATGGACACACAAAGCTAGCAAATGCGCCACAATGCACTTCAACGTGGGATCAACCCAGTCACACTGGTTTTCATTCCTTCCTCGGGTCTGGAGTTTGACGCTCTGGCACCAGGCCTGGTGGGTGGAGGCTGCAGAAATGAGGGCAGCAGCCCCCACCTGGAGAAGCCAACAAAGGAGCCAACACCTTCCTTCTGGCCAGGTGCGTCAGTCAGTGGGCCCTGGAAGATGCTGGAAGGCAGCCTGCCCAGGGCCCTGTCCTGCTCCAGGTCATGTATCTCGCCCTGACTTAGGTTATAAAAGGCCGGGTGGCCTGAACACATTGGTGCTCCTCCAAAATGAGCTACTCAGTGTCACTGAGAAGCCAGACCCTGACCTTCCAATGTACTGAAAGAGCCTTTTTTTTCTTTTTCCCCATGAAACCTCTGAATTATGTGTAGCTCCCAAGGAAATGCCCTGTCTCCCCAAATTTCCTACAACCTGTAGTGCTTGGTGCCTGCCACCCTTAACCATCCCTCGATCAATTTCAACACCAAGCTGAGTTGGTCCTTTCGGGGCCCTGTCCCCCAGCTGTGGGGAAGCAACAAGGCTGTACATTGAGTGAAAGGATAAAACCTATTCTCTCCCCTTTCTCTGCTCCTGAGAAAGCCATATCGAACTAATAAATATTCCCAGCTACCATCTACTGAGAGTCTGTGCTGGGCTGGGTACTGAATTCACACGCCTCATCTACAGAGGGACCAGCGAGGTAAAAGGGACGCTCAGGAAGTTAAGGCTGAACCCCCACATCGGTCTTATTCCAGAGGCTACCGGTTTCCCGCCCCACCCTGCTAGGTACACACGACCCCACTAGCAGCTGGGGTGCCCAGCTTCCCCACCCCCACCCCACCCGCATCCAGGGGCTGTGGAGTCAGCACCTGGGGCCTAAGCTGCTATTGAGGCAGCTTGCAACTTTCCCTTTCAAGTGTCCCTACTCCGCATCTTCCTCAAGAAAGCAAATCTCATCAAGTCTCCTCCCTCTTTAAGCTCCCTGAGGGGTTTTCACCCTTGCCCTCTGAATGAAATCCACACTCCTTCCAGAGGCTTACAAAGCCTGGAGCCTTATTTTAGCCTCTTTTTTTCCAGCCACACCCTGACGGCGACTTTAAGATGCAACATCTAACAGTTCTCACGTCCTTGCCTTGCCACAGCTGTGCCTTCCTCATGGGGTGCCCACTGCCCACACCTGCCACCCCTTTCCTCCTGGAGCGCTTGTCACAGCTGGAACTGTTTGTTCTTTTGGGTCCTCTACAAGGGCTCTGAGCTCGAGGGCAGGACCGGCTTATTGTGCTCTGGCTTTCTAACATCCAGTACAGCCTATGTTGAATGAGGAAGTGAGTGAATGAAAGAATAAGTGGAAGAGGGGAGTGCAGGTTGGGCCAGCTTATCCCTTGGAGTGCCATGAGTTTCTAAGATAAATCTCAAGCAGATAATCAGAATCTGGCTGTAAGCCCACCCAACATCAGAGAAGACCAGGGGTGGGGGGTGGAGGTAGGTTCAGGGTGGAAACTCACTGCATCAGGGTCCAGGAAGCCCCTGGTCTTGCCAGATGGGGCCACTTGAAGCCCTTGTTCCCGCCATCCTTTCAGGCAGGTCTTTTTGACTGTCCCAGAAAACCCTAAGGCCCACACCTCACTGTGGATTTACTGCATGCAGATGCCTCTGGATTTCCCTCCAAACTTTTCTGCACAGGACAAAGGGAAGACCAAGGTGATTTAATATTAACTAGCATTTACCACGTGCCAGGCGTGTGCTGAGGGTTTTCTTCGTATAATCTCATCAAATCCTCACATACCCATTTTACAAGGAATATGCAGCACTGAGAAATTCAGTTAACTTGTGAAGTCAGAAAGCTCTTAAGTGTCAGAGCAGGAATTTGACCAAAAGGGCATCTGACTCCACTATGGTTGGCATTTAGGATACACGGGCAGGCCCTTTTCTAGGGTCCCTGGCCTAGAGGGCCCACGGGCCACCCTATGGTCAGCTGGCCTTCTCCTCCCAGCTTTATTTAGAAGCAGAGCCTGAGTGAACTTGAGAGAGCAACCTTGTTACCATGGCAACAACCCTATCCCTGCAACTGTAATTTTTGTCAGCAGAATATCTGCCCTGCTTGTGAGGGCGTAAGAGGTTCAGACATCACCAAAGTGGCTGCCCCTGCTGGGCTTCCAAGGAGCTGAACAGAGGGCCAGGCAAAGCGGGAGGACACAAGAGTGAGAGTCCCTCCAGACTCACCCCTCTCCAGGCCAGACTTAGGCCCCTCTTTCCTTCAGGCTGAAGCAATTTCCTAAATTCCCCGTGCTCAGAAGCTTACCCAAAAGCATAATTCCTCTCCCATGCAGAAACCTTTAGTGCCTCCAGAAACACCATGCCACTGCTGGTGACCACTTTGGGACAAATAGAATGTGGACCAGCCATCGCGTATTTTTCCGCCCATTAAAAACATCTAAATTCTACTTCTGTAAATCCTCTTCCGTCTGGCCTTGTTTCTACCACCACCCGCCACCACCACCACTGACCCAGCATTCACAGAACTCTTTTGTTTTCCCCTTGACAACTGCAATAGCTTCCCCACTCTTCTCCCTCTACCAGCATCCGTCTCCTAGACAAGTACCTCTTCAATCTTTGTTGCTAGTTGGAGGCTGTGCTAGGAGCTGGGGACTCAACGAGAAGCAAAACAAACCTGACCCCAAACCCAGTAGTACTGAGTAGAAAGATGTGGAGAGTTCAGGTGACTCTGAAATGCTAACAAGGACTAGGGTCACTGGGGAAAGATCGCGTCAGGTGATGGAGACATGAGAGAAGAGGCTCAAGGGCTCATCAGCAGGGCGCCACAGTCCTGTCGCATGCATCGGCTTAGAGGTGATGAGTGCGGAATCTTCGTGTGCAGTGGAGAGAGCAGTGAAGAACCAAGTCTCCAGAAAAACCTGTTCGTGTTCTAACCTGGCTACCCCATCACGGCGTAGCCCTTTGACCTGATGGCATGCTCCAGCCTTGTCCTCCTTCCTAAAAAGAAAGGGCTCTGTGAGATGGTCTTTTAATCATTTGAACACTTTTAAACCCAAGAGAAAGGTCAGATTTGCAATATGGGAAGTTTTCTTTGGCTGCTGAAGGAATTGGAGAAGGCTCCCTCATATCTCCTTTGCCCCTTCTCCCCAATCCATTTGGGGGTACCTGAGGTTACACTAAAGGACCCCCAGTCCCTCCCCAGAAACTTGGAAAGAAGGACAGTTGTTTTTACAAAGTAAATTGGAAGATTAATATATAATGGAATAAAGCTTAAGAATGTCAAGTAACTACACTAGGGATAATTGAAAGGTAGAGGTAAAAAGCTTAACAAAAGTCTGGTACTCCCTTGGAATCTTACAATCACAGTGAAAAGCGAACTATGTCTAGAGAGACCTACCAGAAGGGATTTCTAAAACTAATTGAATAGGAAAAGTTTGCAAGATAGCCTATGGATTATGAGCCCATACTAAATAAAGGTCTCAGGTTTTTCACTCATAAAATGGGGATTAAAAAAAAACGAACAAGGTAGTTGTGAGGCTTAAATGAGTTTTAAAGTATTCAGAACAAAGCTCATCACATAGTAATTGCTCAGTAATGTTAGGTATCATTACCGTTCTCATGGGAAACTATTTTGGAAAGGAATGGAAGGAATGGAAATAAATAATCCACATACATAGCAGGCATTACAAGCAAGTAAATACCCACATAATTATAAATTACAAGTGCAAAGAAGGAGACATGGACCTGGAGGAAGGGTGAGAGATGGAATGCATCGGAAAGGTTGTGAGCTTTGGGGTCCCCCTATCCATGCCAGGTTAATCGATAACCAAGAATTAGAGAAAATGTAACTTGCCTAAGGAAAAGAGATCATTGAAAAGAAGCTCAGAACTAGACACTGTTGGGTGGAGTCTCGGCTTCTTCAGAAAAGAGATGGGATCCCATTGTGTCATATCTAGGTTTAAAACCCTTCAACGTCTATGTATTAAAACAAACAAAAACCCTTCAATGACTCCTTATCTTGGAGATAAAGACCAAATTCCAAGTTCGTCAGCAAAATCTGATCCTCTTTCCTTTCTCTTTCTGGCTTTTGGTGCCTCACTTTTCTCACCTGAAGGCCAGTGTGAGAGTATTCCTTTGGCCCAGATAGCTTATTCCCAAGCCACACTCTCCTTCCTTCCCCCCATTTGCCTTCAAGGTTATTGCCATCCGAGCGGCCTTCCCTGACCCCTCACCTCTTGTAGTGTTCTTCTCTGTCTCTCTCTATTACCACCGGGTGGAATTAGACATTCACTCCTTTGACTGGTCCATCATCTCCTCAGTGAGTGCAAGGGATGGTAGTTCTGTTTGTCACCTCCTTGCGAGCATCTCCAGAGTTTGCACATAGACTGTGGTTAAGGGATTGAGTTAGTTCATATTCCAGCTGTCAGCAATCACCCTTGAGTGTCCTGTTTCCTTAAAGACCCCACTCGCCCTGATACAGACTTCCATGCTAACACCCAGGCAACATTTAGTCCTGGACCCAGAGGCTGTCTCCTCTGAGCAGGCCTCTTTGCCCACCTGCTCTGGGTTTTCACACTGTTGTAATAATCTCCCTCCACACACTGTTCTAGAGGAGCCTCTCTTTCTGGAGCTTCATTCCAGTGGAAGAAGACAGAAAGTGATAAACAAATTGGAAAAAATAAGAAAAAATATATATAATGCCCTGGAGAGAAGGGGATGGTCAGGGTGGTAGGACAGGTGGCCATTCTGGGCAGGGAGGTCGAGGAAGTTGTCACTGAGAAGGGTGACATTTAAGACCTGAAGGAGGAGAGGGCCTGGGGAGCCATGGAAATATCTAGGTGAAGGACAGTCTAGGCCGGTGCAAAAACTCTGCGTCAGGACAGAGTGGAGCCAGTGTGAGCAGAGCTGAGTGAGAGAGGAGCAGAAAGGGCACAGGGAGGCCAGAAGGGGGCCTCAGAGTATGTAGGTCCTGAAATCACTGCGAAGACTTTGGCTTTGAGTGAGTTGGGGACACTTGGTTGGGTTTTAGGGTCAGGAGGGACAGGATCTGACTTAAAGGAACGAGCAATCCCTGAGCCTACCCTGGCCAGATGGAGCCTGAGGACAGAGACAGCCCATGGGGGTCTCCCAGGACAATGGGGTGCCCTCCAACCCAATCAGACTTACAACATGGTAAGGTCACTCCCACCAGCACGTGTATGGGCCTGGACACCGGGCCTGACCTTAACAGGGCATTCTGATAACGATTTATTAAATCTAAATGAAAATGAGAGATGAGTGCCACTTCCAATCGTCTCTCTTCTTTCTCCTTCCCTGCTTGCCTTCCTTTCTTCCAGAAACATTTATTAAAGCCTAGTTTACTAGCAACAGCGCAGGGTAACAACTCTATAGGATAAAATAAATATCCATGAGTTCATACTGAAATAAATGAGTGACTGATTAAATAAATAAATGGGTTGGGGGGAAGAGCCAGCTCTTTCTTGCAGAAGAGTTCCAATGAATAAATGCTAAAGGCATACGGGAAATAGAAGATCACCTTTAGAACACACAGTAATAACTATCGTATGTGAGGTCTACCAATAGATGATAAAATTAGAGGGCCAAAATTTGAGGAGAAACAAGATATTTGCATAGTCTCAAAATATCTCCCCACAGATATTTATTACCTACAAAGGGAGAAATAACTTTGAAGTTATTTCTGTTATTTCTGCCAGTGAAGAAATCTGGCAGACACTATCTTAACCAAGTGATTTAACACCAGGAATAAGACATATCAATGTCACACACACACACACACACACACACACACACACACACACACCCAGAGTATACTGAGATGAGAGGGTCATCATCATTGTGTTTCTCTTCCCCAAAAGAAATAACCTCAATCTAGTCATGAGGAAACATCATGCAAACCTATGTTGAAGGACGTGCTACGAAACAGCTGACCGGGATTCTTCAAATGCATCAAGGTTATGAAAGATAAGGAAAGACTAAGGAACTGAGTCTCAGAAGAGACTGAGGAGACATGACAACCAAATTCGATCTGAGATCTTGGATTGGATCCTAAAACAGGAAAAAAAATACATGGCAATGGAAAAACCGGTGAAATTCGAATTAAGTCTGTGGTTTAATCAAGACTATTTTATAAATGATGCTGTCTTTGTTTTGATAATGGTACAGTGGTTATGACAACAGTAGGGGAAGGTGAGTGAAAGAACATAAGGGAACTCTCTGAACTATTTTTGCAACTTTTCCCACGAAAGGGAACCAGGATTCTTAAAGAAATAGCCGATTCCAGGTCTGGGTAATCTGGAACATCTTGAAAGATCAGTTAGCAAAGAAGCTATCAAAGGATCTTAGGGTTGTGTCCAAAGGACTCAGGAGTCAATTGCAAGAGACTTCCACAGACCAAAATCTTAGCATCAATAAGAATACAAAATGTAATGGATTAAGGTACATCAAATGTTTAAAAACCATAAGTTTCCAGTAACACTAAAAGTAATCATTAAAAAAAACAGCAACGTAATTTGTCACCATTGGTGAGTGCTTGGGAGCCAATTTGTTATTTTAAAGATTGTTACATAAAAGCAAGAAGGAAGCATTCATCCTGCTCTGACTTTATGATCTGTACCTCAGAAGAATCAAATAGATGTTGAGGAAAGTTTCTCTTTTATAGAAGTATTTCAGCTAACAAAAAAGGAGGAATGATTAAATTAGAATATCTTCATCTTGCAACCCCTCAAGAACTAAGGGATTTAAGCATTGAACAATACTGACTGCTAACATCACACAAAGAGAGACAGATGTTATATGCCTCCTAATGAGCTCACATAACACCTCCTATGAATTAGTCTTGTCAAAAATGAACCCTACTGTAAACAATGGACTATAGTTAACAGTACAATTACAGAAATGTTCTTGCATGAATTATAACAAATGTACCACACTAATACAAGATGTTAATAATGGGGGGGAGGAGGTATATGGGAACGCTGCATTTTCTACATGAAATATGTAATATGTTTCTACGTAAACCTATAATTGCTCTAATTTTAAAAGTTTCTTTTTAGTAAAATTTTTGAAAAGATTACCTAGAATATAAAAGGAGACCAACAGTAAAAAAACAACCAAACAAAAAATCACTCTGACCTTACTGTGATCAGGCCCTAGATAAAACCATCAATGTATAGGAAATACAAAAGACAGGGGAATGTTAACCTCTACGATGGGATGCAATCAGCAAAATTCACTGTGGGATATGATGCAAACAATGATGTGTTTTTGAAGAAAATAAAAAAAGTCAGAAGGGGAAATACTAGATAAAAAGAGTTGGGTGGGGCAACAGTGGCTCCGTGACAGAATTCTCGCCTGCTGTGCTGGTGACAGGGTAAGCCTGTGTTCGATTCCTGGAGCCTACCCATGCCAAAAAAAAGGAGAGACCTAACTGACATTATCAACTAATTGCACAGTGTGGTCCTTACCTTTATTCTGAATTTACCAAAAAAAATTATAAAATGGAAACATCTGGGTCATTTATGAGACAATTGGAAATTTGAATGCTGACTGGCTATTTGATGATATTAAGGAATCACTGAATACCTTTTTGGTTGTTATGTTATCGTGATTATGTTTCTACATATATTTAAAGACCTTTTATTTTAGATGGAGTTTGTATTTAGAGGTGTACACTGAAATATCTAGGGAAGAAACAGTACAAGGCCTGGGATTTGCTTCTTCGTGATGTACCACTAGGGAGGGTAAAGGATATGTGGCTGGGGATGGGTTGATGGTTACTGGGACTGTCTGATGCATGCCCTTTTGTCTAATTTATTGGTATACAAAAAAAATTCTCCATAATAGAAAGGTTTTAAAAATCATTTGCAATCTATAGCTTAGAGCTAACAACTATTAACATTTTGTAGTCTATAAGTCAATCTTTTAAAAAATATATTGGTATGTACCTATCTGTTTTACAAAGTTTGGATCATACAATATAATCCTTTAGCAATTTGTTTCTATATTACCCTATCAATAAATTTTGGACCACAGGATAATTTTTTTAAAGGCATTTATGCTCCAGGTGCTGCAGATGTGGTGTTGAGGCCGGTTTCCTGCTTCCAAGGCAACCCATGGTCTAGGAGAGTGAGCAAAACTCCGTCTCTTATGGCCTCAGTTTGGTCCTGTCTAAAACTAAGTCTATCTCCTGGTTGTACAGTTTCAACACTGAGATCCTCCCTCCACTGCCTATGCCTTCTTTCTGGGAGACTTGGACTTGATACCAGGCAGAGAACACCTACAGAGTCCATCTCCAGGGGACCCAACCCCTCATTGCCATTTCCCATGTACTAATGAACTCCCCTTCAGACCCTGGGGTGTCTCCTTTGATTATCATCCACATCTTCCACTGGGCAGTCTTCCCAACTGTGCCAGTTTGAAATTGTTGTGTGCCCCAGAATGTTCTTAAATCCTCATTCAATATTGTTGGGTGGGAACTTTTTGATTAAGTTGTTTCCATGGAAATGTGACCCAATCAGTTGTGGGTGGGACTTTTTGATTAGGTGGTTTCCATGGAGATGTGTCTCCATCCATTCAAGGTGGGTCACTTACCAGAGTCCTTTAAGAGGGAGTTATTTTGGAAAAAGCTTCAGAGCCAACAGAGTCAACACAAGACCTAGACATTTGAAAATGCAGAAGGAAAATGCCCCTGGGGAAGCTGCTTGAAATGAGAAGCCAAAGGACCAGCAGATGCCAGCCACTTCCTAGCTGACAGAGGTGTTCCAGACCCATTGGCCTTTCTTGAGTAAGGTGTCTTTCCCTGGATGCCTTAGTTCAGAAATTTTTATAGCCACAGAACTGTAAACTTGTAACTTAATAAATTTCCTTTATAAAAGCCAACCAAGGGTGGGCCATGATGGCTCAGCAGGCAGAGTTCTCGCCTGCCATGCCAGAGGCCCAGGTTCAATTCCTGGTGCCTGCCCATGCAAAAAAAGAAAAATAGACCAACCCATTTCTGGTATATTGCATTCTGGCAGCATTAACAAACCAATACAGATTTTGGTACCAGAGAAGTGGGGTGCTGGTATGGTTTGTAAATATCAAACACGTTGAAACAGCTTTTTAAATAGATAAGGGGAAGATTCTGGAAGAGTTGTGAGGCTCTTGATAGAGAAGACTAAAATGCTTTGAAGAGACTGTTGGTAGAAATGTGAAGATATCTCTGAAAAGGCCTTAGACAGAAATGATGCATATGTTATTGCAAACTGGAGGGAAGGAGATCCTTGTTTTAAGGTGGCAGAGAATTTGGCCAAATTGAGTAGTATTGTTGGTTGCAAGTTGGAAGTTAAAGGTGATGATTCAGAATACTTGGTGGGAGAGATTTCCAAACTAAGTGGAGAAAGTGCAGCCTGGTTTCTCCTTGCAGCTTACAATGAAATGTGAAAGGAAAGAGATAAGCTCAGAACTGAACTCTTGGGTACAAAGAAACCAGAAATTGAGGGTCTAGGAAAAGTCTGGGCTTCCAGAAAGGGAGACCCCAAAGAATAGTACACAATGTAAGGATGTAATCAAATATGGAAGCAGTCAGCCATTACAGCACAAGTGTGGATTTGAGATGGAGTTATCCAGAAAGGATTTTGGAAAGTCCTATCGTCTGATGGGTATGATCCCAGTATACTGCATAGAAAACCAACAAGAGTGTCGTGGGACCTGTATAAACAGAATCACTGCCAGTTTGGACTAAAAGGGACAGAAAAGGACAAATTGATGGAAAATAATTTCAAAGATAGAACCATGGAAGCTAAGGTCTGAAGCCAAGAAACCTCTGGCCAGGAGAGTGGACACACCCATGCACTTGGAGAGGGTGAGTTTGCCCCAGAGGCAGAGGGTGGGTTTTCCACCTTGATGTTCAGGAAAGGGTTTGGTGCCTCAGACCTTGGAGAGGGTGGAGCACATTCCTTGGGGATTGGGGAAAGCCTTGCTGCTGCCCCATCATCCTGAGGTGGTTGAGCATGTACCCTGGAGATGGTAGAGAACCTGGAGCTGCCCCAATGTTTGGAGAGGTTGGGGCCGAGAAAAAAGTGGTCTCCCCAATGTCCTCTAAAGTTTCAGAGAACAGGACTTCTGCATAAGTTCTTGGAAAGGGTGGGACTTTCTAAAGCCCTGAGGATAAATGACTCTCAGACTTTGAGATCTAATGGAGTTTGCTCTGCATGATTTTGGAAATTGTTTGGATCTGGTGACCCCTCTGTTCTTTCCAATTTCTCCCTATGGAAATGGAAACATTTTTCCTATGACTTTGTCCCTACTTTGTATGTGGCCAGCAGTTAACTTCTTCTGAACTTTACAGGTCCAGAGCCAGAGGGGAATTTTGCCTTAGGACCAACCATGCCTGGAGTTGACTTTGATGACATTTTGTACTATTTGACTTTGTATTGTATTTGTACTGTTACTGAAATGGTTTAAGGCTTTGTGATATTGTAATGGAATGAATGTATTTTTATATGGAAAGAACCTGTCTCCTTCTTGGGATCCAGAGGGTGAAATATGATGGCTTGAAACCATTGTGTTCCCCAGAAAAGCCAAGTTCTTTAATCATCATTCAATATTGTTGGGTAGGATCTTTCTGATTAAGTGGTTTCCATGGAGAGGGATCTCCACCCATTCAAGGTGTGGCCACTTACTAGAGTCCTTTACGAGGGAACCATTTTGGAAAAAGCTTCAGAGCCAACTGAGACCCAGACATTTGAAGATGCAGAAAGAAAATGCCTCCGGAGAAGCTGTTTGAAATGAGAAGCCAAAGGATCAGCAGATGCCAGGCACTTGCCTTTCCAGCTGACAGAGATGTTCTAGACCCATCAGCTTTTCTTGAGTCAAGTTATCTTTTCTTGGATGCTTTAGTTTGGACATCTTTATAGACTTGGAATTGTAAACTTGCAACTCAATGAATTCCCTTTATAAAGGCCAACCCATTTCTGGTATATTGCATTCCAACAGCATTAAGAAAGCAATACACAGGCCCTCCCAGGCTGGTTCTCCATAGCCTCTGGGCTTCTTCTGTGGCTGCTGCAGTATGGTTTACGGTCTGCTTTCATAGCTTCTCCAGCAGAGAAGGAGCTTTTAGAACTCCTCCAGGCCCCCAGCACCCGGCAGGGGGGTTGGCACAGGGAGGCCCTTAATAAATGTATGTTGACTAAAGGAATACATTAAAGAAAAGCAACACCGAGTGCATGGCTGAGGGCATGTGTATTTTAATCAAACCCTAAAGCAAATAGCAGCTCCCTGGGGGCTGAAAAAAAAACAAGGCTCCAAAGCTGTTGGTGATTAGTTACCCTGTTTGTTAGTCTCCCCCTTCCTTGGGAGGCAGAATTAGGAGAGACAGGCGAGGCGAGGGAGGGCCTAAGGCGAGGTGGGGGGTGGGGGGAAGGAGAGAGGGATGAAGCTCCGCAGGCAGCGAGGAGGAAGGCTGGGGCTCAGGGCACAGTGGGGAGAGGTTGCTGGAAGGAAGGCTCCTTCTTCCCCCACCACTGGGCTTTGCCGTCAGAGTCTGGGGTGGAGAGAAGGGAGAGGAAGGCCTGGGCGGGGCCCGGGGGCGGTGCCTTCCCCATTTAGTAATCGCGATTGCTCAAGCCCAGCAGCTATCCCTCGCCCACACTTCCTCCTAATCTTCCCGCCTCTCGACCTCTGCTGGGCCTGCGCCCACACCCACGGCCTCCCTCCTTGAGGCTCGCTTACCTGGTGCGGTGCACCGTGCAGGAGGGCGTGCCCTGTCAGCCTCACTCAGCCTGGGGCTGCGGGTGGGAGGGGAGACCCAGTACCATGGGGAGCTGCTTTATTTCTGCTCTAAACGAGGGCCTCCGTTGGGTTTGGTGGGGCCAATGAATAGTGGCTGGGGAGAGGGGGCCACGTGGCCAGTTTACAAGGCCCACGGGGACACTTGTTGCCCAGGTCCTGACCTCCAGACGCTGTACACGAAGGACATTTACGTGGGTCCCCAGGACCCAGTACATGCCTGACATTTCGGCAGTAGTGAAGGGGAAAGAGGCTCAGGACATAATTGTTGAACAAATGAAGGAAAGAATGAAGGAACAAGTAGCAGAATGTGTGACATACTATTTTCACACATTTGTAAGGCCTAAGTTAAATATAGCTGGGGTGACCCCAGGGCCCAACAGGAAAAAGCAAGAGGTTCAGAGTTACTCAGACCTGGATTCAAATCCTTTCTCTGCCATTCACCAGTAGTGCGAATTTGGGCAAGTCACCCAAACTTTATAATCTCAGGTTTCTCAGCTAAAAAATGGGAACTACAAATTCCACTTTGTTTATGAGATTTACATGGAATGTTTGTATGGCCCGTGTTGCAAAACAGCTTTGGTAAATGATCACTTTTATTAATAGTATCGTTTGCTAATTCAACAAATAATTTACCAAATGCCTATGCAGCGTGCCAAGTACTTTCTAGGCACTTGGGCCAGACAGTTCACTGAACCAAACACAGAGGTCCTTATTCTTATGGAGGTTATATCCAGACGGGGGAAAAGATGCAATCAAAGTAATCATAACAAATGAATCATTTAAATCGTATCAGAAGGTGAAAGGTGTTATGGGAAAAATAAAGTCGAGCAGGATGGATGAGGAGTGCAAGGGAGTAGGTTGGATTGTAATTTAAAATAGGCCAGTCAGTCTTATTGAGAAGGTGGCATGTAAGCAAAAACTGGAGATGAGTCAAAGAGATGTGCCGGTATCTTGAGGGAATCCTCAAGGAAGGAGCAGGCTGGTGCAAAGTTCTCCCGGTGAAATCTGCCCACAGGTGGCTACAGAGGAAGGAGCTGGAAGGAGAGTGGTAGGAGAGGAGATAGGAGGTGGCCAGCTCCAGTGCGGGCATCACAGGCCATTGTGGAAAAAAAAAAAAGAGCTACTGCAGGGTTTTAAGCAGAGGAACAATATGATCTGATTTACAGTTTCAAAGAATAAACTTGGCTTCCAGGTTGAGTAAAAGCTGTAAAAGACAGTAATCCTGGAGCTGGGGCACAAGCAGTAGCAGTGGTGGTGGTGGGAAGTGATCAGATTTGGGATATATTTTGAGTTCCAGCTTGAGTTTCTAAGGACTGGAATGTGGGGTGTGAGAGGAGAATAGAAATCCAGGATGACTGTAGGGTTTTGAGCCTGAGCAAATGCAAGGATGGAGTTGCCACTGTCAAAATACAAATTGAAGTCCAGTTTGCAGATTACAACATTTTATTCAGGACACTAAAAGTTTTGCTCCACCAAGGAAGCCTGATCACGTGTAAAAATGGAAGTAGCTTCAACCTTCTCAGGATGGCAAATGATTTTTTTATAGCCATACAAAGGAAGGTAGCTTGACTCTTATTAATTGGACAGGGGTTTGTCCATACTATAGGGGAAGATTTAGGGCAAGTGGGTTTTATTTTGATTTGGGTCCATCCAATTGTAATGGGGCTTGCTTGGTTGTCTGGATCAGCTGCCTTGATGGGGATTTCAAATTTCAAAAGAAGATAAAATGAAATTCAAGAGGAAGCTCAAAGAAGAAGTAGAGCACAGGTCTTTTGGGGCTCTGAGTGGTCCCCAGGACTTTATATAAATTCATCAATTTCCCCCCTTTGGCCACACCCTCGGTTATGAGGATCTGACCAAAGATGTTGTTAGTCTCTCATTAATCACTAAAAGTCTTTCATGTTTCATCATTGATTTTACCTGTTAGATGAAGTTCAAAATTTTTGTCATCCCATTTGTAACGGCTCTGTATCCTCAGTTGTATCATTTGTCAAGCGAGTGGCAGTGTAGTAGCATTTAAGAGTCTAGAGACAAAACAACAAATGAGGGATATTCTAAATATTATGATTAAGAAGATAACCAGTACCTATTAGGACATCTAAGCCAAGGTCCCTAGGACCCTAGAAGCCAACCAAAAAGAGACTCAGACCAATCACATCTGGGAGGCGTGTAAGCTGATTTGGATGCTTCTCTAGCATGAGCTTCTGTTACCTCTTGGTAAACTTCCTTTTTACTGTCATTTACGAATACACGGCACTGGGTACCCACTAGTGCCCACACACCTCCTTGGGAAGCCAGAAGATAGTCTCATGCCAATCAAAAACAGTTTTAACCTTTTTTTAATTGTTTAGTATAACATATATACAAAGCAAAGAAAGAAAAAAACAGTAGTTTTCAAAGCAGTTCAACAAGTAGTCACGGACAGATCTCAGAGTTTGTCATGGGCTACCATACCATCCTCCCAGATTTTACCTTCTAGCTGCTCCAGAATATAGGAGGCTAGAAGGAATAAATATTTTTTATCATTGCAGTTGACGTTTTTCTTTTTTATGAAAAATAACATGTATAGAAATAAGCAATAAATTTCAAAGCATAGCACAACAATTAGTTGTAGAACAGATTTCAGAGTTTGGTATGGGTTACAATTCCACAATTTTGGGTTTTTACTTCTAGCTGCTCCAAGATCCTGGAGACTAAAAGAAGTATCTATTTAATGCCAATTTATTTTAATAGTGTCATTTTACAAAGCTCTGATTCCTCATCAGCTAGTAAGTGATTGGGAGACAGATTTTTCTAACTCTAAAGCTACTTTTTCCAATATTATGTAATATTATATCTCCAACACAGGAGACAGCTGCCCCAGTGGCAAGAGAACATATCAAAAACAGAACATCCAGTGAGTATAGACTGGGTTAATGGGTCTTTGAGTCACTTAGAGCTGTCTCTAGTCTGGCAATAGTCTCTTCATGAGTTTTATGGTATGGGAAGAGAAACAAGAGCCCTCATGTTTTCAAATTTTCCCTTTCATAAAATTACAGCCATTTGGGAAAGAGTTATATAACAGGAACCAACTCAATTTATGGGTGATACTTTGGATACCTTTTGTCCACATATAAAGTAATGTCCACGAAGAGCCTTAGAGTGTCTGCTACCTTTAAGGAATGGCTTGTAGAGCTAATTGGGTATAAACTCCAAAAGGAGGATCATAACCATCATCATCTTCATTGTCATCTGATATCTTGGCCCCATTTAACTAACCATTTCCTTTGCCTGACCCTTTAGCGCATTTGTGCCTTGAGTGGGAAAAGTTCTTATGTTATTACAACCTGCGGGTGCTTGGAGAAAAATGGTGGTTCTAAAGGGGATTTGGCCCCTACAGTATACTCCTGTCTTATGAAAGTAAAAGGAGTCTTACCATACAGAAACTGAATATTTACTATGCCCTACAAGGTGGTCATGTTATCTGTCTGATTTCTAATAAAACAGCATGTTCCTTGGGTTAAAGAGGTCAAATTGTAATCCTAGTCTTAGGGATTCTTAAGGCACAGCCCAAGGGATTGTAAAAAGACCTATCTGATTGGATATATCTGATGTTTCCTGTCTGGGCTAAGTTCACAAGCATAAGAGGGACGATTATTAGAGGAATACCTGTGGGTTCCAAGTGGGGGGTGGGCACAGACCCAGTAGTTACTCTGATTGGTTTTATTTGCTAAATGGTATGCTCAAAGGACAAAGGAATTGTGTTTAAGGTAAGAATTCACAAGGCAGAATAGGGCAAAAAGAAAATCATGATGAAGGTAGGGTATAAAATAACTAACAGAATGTTTAGAAAGAAAGAGACAGGGAATAAGATAAGGAAATCTAGGCAGGGACCTTGGGCTTCATCTGCTAGATCCAATATCTTGGACAGAAGCTGTTTACATCAGATGCTGACTACTTTTGTAGTCTTTGTGACAATTTTAGCCTGAGGTCCAAAATAGAAGTGGCCTCCCAAGAGCTTGGAGTATGCATTATTTGTGACATATGGACCAGGGGTCAATTCCCTATAGTTTTACTGCTATAGTCGTGGTCATAAGACTTGATAAAGTCCTTTCCATCTAGGCTATAGAGCAGTCTTTCATTGGTGTCTCTTCCAGGATGCCAACTCTCTAAGTTGAAGGTCAAGTAGAGTCCACTGTAGAAGAATCTCGGAAAAGGCAGCTTGGTTCTGTGAATGGTGGAACTGATTATATGCAATTAGACCCTTACAATAATTAACAATTTTAGATTATAGTTTATTGGGGTCTGGAATTGCAAGGGAAATAATTATCCTCCTGGGTTTTTCCATTATGATTTCAAGGGGGGACAATTGATGTTTTTCTGAGGGACTAGATTTCAACTTTGGCCTTCAAAGCTAAGGGAAGAATCTTAGGCCAAGGCAGAGAAAGAGATTTGGATAATTTAGCTAATTTAAGTCTTAAGACACCATTTGTTCTTTCCTGACAATTGAGGATGCCAGGGACAATGAAGCTTTTAGTTGATGGATAAAACCTGACAAATTTCCTTGATTACAGTTCCACTGAAATGGGTACCTCTATCGCTTGAGAGAATAACAGAAATTTCCTAGGTGGGGAAAGCAAAGTCTAATAACGTTTTAGCTACAGTGAAGGTAGTCGTTTTATGACAAGGAAAAGCTTCTATCCATCTACAGAATAGACGTGTGATATATTCATATTCCATAAAAAGCAGTAATTGTATAAAGACCATTTGAAGACATTCAAAGGGCCCTGCTGGTTGAGGTATTTGACCTTGTACCCACATTTGCAGTTTTGTGATGGTGGATGTATTCACATAAGTTCTTGGCTATGGGCCATTTTAGGGACTGAGGTGCAACCAGGCTATCCTGGAACCACCAGAGCTCATCAGAGGGAAAGGAACATCCGGCTCTGAGCCTATTTTGTTTCTCAATTTCAGAAGCTGATTGTTGAATTGCTCTCAGGGACCCTTGAAAATTCTCCTTAGTCTTGTCTACAGGTTTCAAAATCATAAACCTGGCATTGTTGTTTGTGCTGCCCATTTAGCGTAAAGATCAGCCAAAGCGTTTCCTTTTGCTCCTTAGTGTCTCTCCTCGAGTGAGCTTCTATTTTTATAATGGCTGCATTTCTTGGGTATTGTAGAACCTCATGGAGGTCATTCACTAGGAGATGTTTTTTTATTAGAGCTTCTGCAGATGCCAACAATTCCATTTGCTTCCAAAGCATGCCAAAGTCATGGACTACACCAAAAACATAACGACTGTCTGTATAAATGTTCACTGTCTGAGAGTCTGCCAATTTACAAGCTCTGGTCAAAACTATCAATTCAGTCATTTGGGCTGACTTAACCTCAGGAAAGAAGGGTTTATATTCAAGAGGTTCCTGGGAAATAGTTATTGCATAGTTCCCCTGATAGTTATTGTTTTCACTCTTAAGGTAGAATCCTTCTATGAAAAGAATCTGATCTGGATTTTAAAGAGGAATGTCTTTGAGATCTATCCTAAGAAAGTTCATGAACAAGGGACAAGCAGTCATAGGTCTTGTCTTCCTCAGGGAGCAGAAGGAACATGGCTGGATTGAGGGAATTATGTCAGTGGATAGTTCTTTGGAAAGGTGTCCTCAAAGGATTTCATATGAGGTCAGGTTGCTAGCAGAAAAATGCTGGGTGTTTAGAAGAAGAGTTTATACTGCATGGGCGACCATTAGATGTAGGAGAGAGACAAGAAATCGCAACCAATTTAGGAGTGGTAGTGAAGCTCTGAGACAAGGTGGCTAGGCCTTGGCAGCTGGATCAAGGTTTAGGCTACAATAAGATAGGTCTCTGTCTGTCTCCGTGCTTCTGAGTTAGGATTCCCAGAGTATGTCCATTTCTTTCATGTACAAAATGGAAGAAATTCTTATAATTTGGAAGTCCCAGAGAAGGTGGCTGCGATAGACCTGTCTTCAGTTGGATAAATGCCTTTCCTGTATCATCAGACCTGGGGTGGGGTTCCAGAATACTAGTTTTAGTAAGGTCATGGAGTAGGGCTGCTACCACTGAGAAATTAGCTATCCATTGCCAACAATAGCCACCTCACCCTAAGAATTCCCTAAACTGTCTTTGTGATTGGCCTAGGGAAGTTTAGAATGGTGCCTTTTTCCCCTTCTGAGATGGACAATGACCTAAATCATGTACAGTCCCTTGACAAAATTGTAGTTTACCCTTGATGCTTTATGTCCCTTTTTGGCCAATGCCTTTAGTACTTAAAGGGAATCTTCTTCATAAGCCTTCATAGTTTTAGAATAAATTAGTAGGTCATCCACATATTGGATTAAAGTAAACTCTTGCGGGAAGTTTCAGTCTCAGAGATCCTGATAGAGAACTTGAGAAAAATAAGAGGGAGCTTCAGTAATCCTGGAAGCATGGTAGTCCACATATATTATTGATCTTCCCAGGTAAAGGGAAATAGGTTCTGATTCTCAGGATCAAGAGGGACTTGCTGAGCACAGATCTATTATAGTAAAGTAGGTGAAACCCAAGGGGACAGAAAACAAAATAGTTTTTGGATGAGGAACTACTGGAAATCTTGGGATTACTGTTTTGTTTTTAATCCTTAGAATCTTAAACAAACCTATAACCTCATCCTCCTGGTTTCTTTCTTTTTTTTAATTGTAAGAATGCATTTTATTTAACTCAGATCTAAAATATTGCTATTTTAACATATAACCAATAGAAAATTATTTAATGATATTTTAAATTCATTTTTTCACACAAAAAAATCCAGTATGTATTTTATATTTTTCAGCACACCTCAGTTTAAACCAATCACATTTCAAATGCTCAGTGGCTACATGTGGCTAGGGGTTGCAGTGTTGGACAGAACAGATTTGGGGGGAACATTTCCCTTCACAACTTCTATTCCATGTCCCATTAGCCTGGAGCTCTCCAAATGTAAGTGACTGGCATTGGTTCTCTGGGATTGCTCCACCAGGGGAGCCATCTACATTTCACTAGAGGGTTTGGGGACAATTTCCTGCAGTCACCCATCTGGCCTATGAATCCAGCCACGGTGGATGATGTGATTCAAGTGGGTGGATATTTTTCCCCTTATTAAAGGACAGTTTGTAACTTAAGTCCACCACTGTCCTTAATATATCCCACCCACCTTTCCCAAAATGAATTACTTCCTATTATGCTTTGTGTCCGAGGTTGTCTAAGAGAATAAAGGAGAAGAAAATAGAATGTTAGTATTTGGCTGAACTTTAAAAATCAAGTGCAATCCACAGCCCAAATACCCCTAATGTGTGGGATAGAAAGAACGAAGGTGATGGTGGAGTTATACGGAGAAGCTAGGGCTTAATAAACGAATATGGGTGCTGAATCATTATATTGATATTTCTTTTAGTCTCCAGTGTCTTGGAGTAAAAACCTAAAATTGTGGAATTGTAACCCATACTGAATTCTGAAATCTGTTCTACAACTAATTGTTGTGCTGTGCTTTGAAATTGATTGCTTTTTTTTCTATATATGCTATTTTTCACACACAAAAAAAATCAACTGTGAGGATAAAAAAATCTTTATTCCTTCTAGCCTTCTATATTCTGGAGGAGCTAGAAGGAAAAATCTGAGATGATGGTATGGTAGCCCATGACAAACTCTGGGATCTGTCCCCCTCTAACTGCTTGTTGAAGAGTAGTTTGAAAACTATTACTTTTTTCTTTCTTTGCTTTATATATATGTTATATTACACAATAAAAAAAAGTTTAAAAAAATCAAGTGCAATCATTTCATTGGTGAAGAATGATTCATCGTTTCATTGGTGAAGAAACTGAGTCTGTTAAGTGGCAGAATTGGACCTAGAACCCAGGTCCCCAGAATTCCAGTTCATGACACCAAGTCTCGAGTCACTTACTTTTGACAATGTTGATAGAACTAATGAATTGGTTCATTTATCAACATAAAGCCCCAGGATTTACCATGGAATTACAGGCCTTTCACCACCACCATCTAGTCCCAATTTCCTACTCCAATGTCATCTCTTGCTAACAAAACCACATAAGCACATAAACAGAAAAAAATTACTGATTGTGAAAAGTGCTGAAAAGGAAAGAAACAGGACACAAAGGTAAAAAGAGAATAACAAGGAGTCTCCTACTTTAGAAAGGGAAGTCAGGGAAGATGATGAGAAAGAATACCTGGGAGGGGACGGACAGTGCTCTAGACAGAGGGAAGGCAAAGTACAGAGGCCAGTGAAGAAGAGGTTGGCTTGTAGAGGGAACAGGAGGCAGCACAGAAGTAAGGGAGTGGGGAGGTCTGTGAGGCAGGAGGGCCCCATTATGTGAAGTCTTACCAAGAAAAGCTAGACATTCAGCTAGGTTTCCTCCTGGTGTCTTAACTGGGAGTATGGGAGTGTTACAAGGGCAAAAGGAGTCCTCTTTTGATGAAAACTTTATTATCGGTCTTACATTCTTCTTTGGTTTCTGATTAAGGGACTATTGAGGCAACTTTGATAAAGTTTTGGTCAGCTCTGTCTGGACCTTTACAGGCTCAGCTCCAAGTATTTTATCCATATCAGTTGACTCTTCGGCCATAAGGCCTCTAGGACTCATTGCGGCATTTTGGGTAGAGCTTGTGTAGGGAACTGCCCGACCAAACTAGAGTGATCAGCTATTAAATGATAGTGAATCAGAGTTCTCTGGAATTTCAAGGAATAGTCCCTCTGACTTGCATTCTACTTTGCAACATAATTTGTTTACTACATCTCTATCTGAATGGTTCATTGGTATGCTGTCACAGAGAAGAAATGGATGGGTATCTTGTAAGGGTCCTAAAGTTACATTCAATGGTGAGACAAAGAGTTAATCTGTGAGTTGTTTGAAATTCTTACTACATTAACAGTTTGGTCACTCTGAGGAAGAAGTGTGGAAATGTAACAGGATTAAGAGTTGGGAGTGTGGCTCGTGTATCAATTAAGAAAGTGTTTTTTATCTCATTAATTGTAATGTGAGTACTCCTTTTTCATTTAGTCAAATTGGGGGGAAGAGGCCACATTTTCCCATGGAGCTCCATTAAGATTGGTGTGTTGGGAAATCTGATTGACATCATTCCCTTCTCTTCTGAAGGGTGGGACATTCTTTTTATCCAATGTCTCCTTTGTTTGCAATACCTTCATATGTCTTTATTACAATTATTGACGGGATGTGGCAGAGGGGCTTTTAAAAAAATATTTTTGTTGACAAATCTTCACACACATAGTCTATATATGGTATACAATCAGTGGCTCACAATATCATCACATAGTTGTGTTTTCATCACCATGATCATCTTGAGAAACATTTGCATCACTCCAGAAAAAGAAATAAAAAGAAAAAAGAAAAAATTCATACATCCCATACCCCTTAACCCTCCCTCTCATTGACCACTAGTATTTCAATCTACCCAATTTATTTTACCCCTTATCCCCCCATTATTTATTTATTTTTTATCCATAAATTTTTTTTACTTATCTGTGCATACCCTGGATAAAAGGAGCATCAGACACAAGGTTTTCACAATCACACAGTCCACATTGTAAAAGTTATATCATTATACAATCATCTTCAAGAATCAAGGTTAATGGAACACAGCTCAACAGATTCAGGTACTTCCTTCTAGCCACTCCAATATACCATAAACTAAAAAGGGATATCTATATAATGCTTAAGAATAACCTCCAAGATAGCCTCTCAGCTCCATTTGAAACCTCTCAGCCACTGAAACTTAATTTTGTCTCATTTCTCTGTTTCCCATTTTGGTCAGGAAGGCTTTCTCAATCCTTTGATGCCAGGTCCCAGCGAATCCTGGAAGTTCTGTCCCATGTTGCCAGGGAGATTTACACCCCTGGAAGTCATGTCCCACGTAGAGGGGAGGGCAGTGAGTTGACCTGCTGAGTTGGCTTAGAGAGAGAGAGAGACACCACATCTGAGCAACGAAAGTCGTTCTCTGGGGGTGATTATTAGGCATAATTATAAGTAGGCTTAGCCTATCCTTTGTAGGAATAAGTTTCATAGGAGTGGAACCCCAAGATAAAGGGCTCAGCCAATTGATTTGGTTGTCCCCACTGCTTGCAAGAATATCAGACATTCTCCGAATGGGGAAGTTGAATATTTCCTCCTTTCTCCTCAGTTCCCCAAGGGAACTTCGCAAATACTTTTTTATTCATTGTCCAAATCACCCTGGGATATATCTGGCCATCACACTAATGTGCACAAACAAGCAAGATCTCACACCCTATTCAAGATTTCATATCTTATGGTGTTCAACTTAACTGACCATACAAGTTAAATTAGGTAATGTACTACCCAAAATGTAAATTTTGTGCCAAATAAACATCTCTCCCTTTGGTCTCACAGAGACGTTGAAGTTTAAAAATATGGACCATATCATCCTTTGCTCTGTATTCTGATCTACCCCAGTCCTATCCAGATCAGCTTCATTCATTCTCTACTTGAAGTCTGATCACTTTTTCAACTTTTTAATCAGTTTCTGTACGGGGTACTGCTGACTCTCATAGCTTCAGAGCTCTAACTCTGAGTCTCTGGTGTCATATAAATACCCGAAGTTTCTGGGAACGGCCAGTTTATACACAAACAGCTCAGTACCTCAGAATTTAGAATTAACAGTTACACCTCCCGTATAGATGTGACTGCCGCAAGAGCTTACAATCTAGGACCCTTTACAAAAGGCCCAACCTGATAACCCATGCTCTCAACTTCAATTCATCTCGTTTTTATATTGTAGTTGTATATTGTTGTTGTACATTGTAGTTAGTCCATATAAGTGAGGCATGATAATATTGGTCTTTCTGTTTCTTTCAATATACAGTCCTTAAGGTTCATTCGCCTAGTTGCATAACTCACAACTTCATTCCTTCTTGCGGCTGCTCAGTGGTCCATTGTATGTATACATCACAGTCCCCCCTTCCATTCCTTCATCGTTGTACCCTTAGGCCACCAATATCCATTGTAAATTTGAACACTGCCGCCCATAAAACACCTGTGTGCAAGTGTCCATTCGTGTCCCCACACTCAGTTCCTCTGGGCATATACTGAGCAATGGGGTTGCAGGGTCATCTGGCCACCCCACCCCCAGCGTCCTGTGGATCCATCACACTGCCCTCCAAGGGGCCGCACCTCTCAGATTCCGTACCAACAGAAAATTGATACATCTCTTTCTCTGCATTTTCTCTAGCACTTGTTTCTCTCTGTTCATTTTTAAACAATTTTATTTGCACATCATACAATCCAACCTAAGTAAAAAATCAGTGGTTCCTGGTATACTCACATAACCATGTCTTTGCCACCACAATCTATATGAATTTCTACATTTCCTTTCCTTTCTCAAAAAATCCCATATCACTCCCCATATCCCCTGCTTGTTGGCATTTAGTTTTGGCATAACGCTTTTGTTACATTCAGTGGAAGCATTTTACAGTGTTAACTGTAGACCCTAGCTTGGATTGGTTGCATTTTTTTCCTGTATACCATCCATTTTCAACACCTTGCAATGCTGACATTCACTTGTTCTCTCTCATGCAGAAACTTTTTTTATTTACACATTTAATCACCATCATTGTCCACTGTAGGCATTCCTAAGCGATACCGTCTCAGTCTTTATCCTCTATCTTTCCTTCTGGTGTCATATGTGCCCCCAGTCCTTCTCCAGCAGCGGGGCTTTTAATTGCTTTATTTGCCAAGCCGTGAGTTTTTGTTTAGTAGAATCTCATTTTTGTTCTCTGCCCTTTCAAAGCGTCCTGCCAAGTGTTGAAGTTAAGAAAGGGGAGTTATTTCCTACTCAGTCTTTTGCTTCCTTATTAAATCCCCACATCTCTAGTAAATTCCATTAACAAAGTGAGGATAGAGCAGGGATTATATCCATACTTTCCTTAATTCCAGAGTATTGCCGGAAAGTATTTTCTAAACTGCCCTGGCAACCTGGGATGATTTCATTCTTTTTCTGTTTACAAGATTGGGTAAGCATCCCATCAGTTTTAACAGGGAGTGTTTCAGGGATGGCTTGTAATAAGGATTTGCCTATTTGCCTCGCTCTTTTTGTGTTATCTGGTCTAGCATGATGTGACAGGTTGTGTAGCTCATGCTCTAGACTTTCCCATTCAACACTTAGCATCTCCCAGACTAACTAACATATGAACCAATTGGTATAAATCTGGTGAAAAAAAAAAGACAACAACACAGCATTGTATATTCCTGGTAGAATTCTAAATTCCTCTACAAATTAGTTCTGGTTTTTCTGTGGGTTTAGGGAAATCTTTTCATGATAAGTTTAAATTCTGTTCTTGGTTCCATAGAAGGTTTGCTCTTTAAAGGTGCCTGGACGAAATCATTTCCCCTCAGGGGATCAGGAGGAAAAGGTAGAGGATAAAAAAAGATGTAGAAGTTCTGAAGGAGAAACTGGTTTGGGCAGATATGGGGGAAGGGCTGCGTAAAGGAAAGCTGGGGGAGATAGAGGTTCAGTTTGGAGTTCATTTTCCTTTGTTCTGTTTTGGCCTTTTCTTTTGCTAATGAATCTTTAAGTGAGGCTACTGTGGTTACAGATTGTCTTGTAGTGGCCTCCACTTACCAAAGAATGGTCCCCCCCCCCTTTTTTTTCTGGAAGGTTTTACATCCTTCCTTTTCTAAGGTGCCTCTTAAGTGCATACTTTTTTCATAATGAAAAATTCCCCGAAGTGGCCATTGCAAAGACAGATTGTCCTTTATCAGACTCAACTATGCACAGAGTTACAGGCAGCAGATCCATAGTGTGAGTACAAATAAGAAGCAGTTTTAGCAGGTAGGGTCGAGGGAAATGTAGAGTAAGAAGAGACCATTGTGCTGTGGTCAGTTGAAATGTTATTTATGTACCAGGTATCTCAGGGCCTGAGCTTTACAATTCAGACACTTGGAAATTTCTGATCTCAACCAAGTCCCTGGGGGCGTGGAAGGACCGGACAGATGTGTAGATGGGAACGGAAGCAGATTTAGGGGCAGAAAAAGGAAGGTCCAGAAAATTAGAAAGCAGGAGGGAGGAATGACGTAGTACCGAATGGGGGATCTGAGAGGGTAGCATCACAATCAAAGGTACCTAAACTGAAGTCTGGAATGAAAGGCAGCTGAATTCCATGCAAATCGTGGAGCTCAGACAGAGGGAGAGTTCACCTCGGGGATGCGGCGTCTCAGCCGTGGAACAGCAGGTCCAAGATGACTGACCCACCTTGCCTGGTCAGTGCCAGAACCCGCAGCCTCAGAGGGACCCCTCCACGGGTGTCAAAAGACAAATCAGAGTCGAGTTTGCAGATCACTGCGTTTTTATTTAGGACACCAAAAGGTTTGCTGCAGCAAGGAAATCTAACCACATGTAGAAACGAAAGTAGCCTCCATGTTCTAGGGATGGCAAATGATTTTTTAGAGCCATATAGAGGAGGTTGGCTTGGCTCCTATTGATTAGGAAGGGATTTGGCCATCTGGTTTAGGGCCACTGGGCTTTGTTTTGTATTGGGTCCAGTATAATGAACTAGGGGCTTGATTGGCCAAGTCAGCCACTTTGGTGGGAATTTCAAATTTCAAAAGATAGCAAAATGAAACTCTAGAAGGAGCTCAAAGAAGAAGTAGGGTATGGGTTTATTTTTAGCCCTGAGGGTCCCCAGGATTTTCTCTGTATGAATTTATCACCATCAACTGAGATGCATGTGAAACAGGTTTGGGGAGGGAGCTCAGGAGCTCGGTTTTGGATGACCATTAGATGTCCACGTGGAGGTGTCTAAGGGCAGAGATGGAATACAGGAGATTGGGCTTTTGCTGTAACTTTGGGAGTAATTACTGCCACCATGTCTATTTTCCCTTCACCCTCACATTGGCTCACGCTGGCCAGCGAGGAAGGTAGGGCAGGGATTCTTCTCCCAGTTTGACAGGTTGAAAACTCTGAAGAATGTCTGCCAGGCTCCATGGGCTGCTCTCCTGTGGTCTGTCAGCCCGTGGATGGTGGGCAACTTGCAGGCTCTGCAGCGTCACGGAAGAAGAACAGCTCAGAGGAGCAAAGGTGCCAGTCCCTGTGAGGTCAGTTTAGGTCAACAGGATTTCCCAAACCCCAAACCAGGAAATCTGGTTTGACGAGCACAGCATTCACATCTGAAATCAGCCTTGCCCTGGAAAACCTGTGGCTGGGGGGTGCTGTCATCACAGGTAACCTGAACTTCTGGGTCTCTGCAGGTTGTGACGAAAGAAGAATGGGCAGCTGACCTGGCTTCTCCGAGCAGCCACATTTAACCCTTCAAGGTCCAAGGTCACCAGTGCTGGAAGGGTATAGAGATCATCTGCGAGAAACAGAACCTCCAGAATGCAAATACCTTCTCCAAAGTCATACAGACAGTAAATGGCTGAACTGGGATTAGGACAAAGGGGTTAGCATCGGTATAGCATCTACTGTATGTCCACAGGCCTCACTTACATTGTCCCAACCATCCTGCAAAACAATCATTAGTTACTCTGTTTTGCAGTCCAGATTCAGAGAGGTTTAGTGACCTTGCCAGCAGCACTCAGCAAATAAGAGACAGGAGTGGGAGTTGAATATAGGTCTACCTGACTCTTAATATCTGTAATTCCCCAGCCCTTATCTGCCTTGTTCACATCTGTATCTCCAGTGCCTTTCCACCTTACCACCTCCTCCCTGTCCCCCACTCCCAATCGAAATTCACCCTGTCCAAGTTAACAGAAGCTTTGGGACACTCACATGATTGCCATGGTAACTGAACTTTTAGAAATAACAGCTGCAGGCAAACCAGGACAAAAACAGTGAACCCTTACCTTGCTCAACTAGTTAAGGCTTTTCTATCCAAACTGACAAGGTGTTAATGCAAAGTGACGAAGAGGTAAAATGAGGAATTTTCTAAGATACCTTTAAAAATGTAGTATTATTAAAGACCAAGGACCCCTTTGTTTGCCCAGCCACCATCGCCTTCACGATAGATCCCTGTTTTAAAAAATGACGTCTACTGGAGGACATCTGCCTTTACATGCTAACTAAATTGTAACCTCATCGTGACACATCAGCAATTATAGAGCTACCATCAGGGTTTCAGGAGAAAACCCCCATTGCTGCAATGTTGATACATTCTAGTTCAAAGTCAGAAACAACATTTTGCTAGCTTGTACAAGCTTATAGGTTTTGGACTTTTTGAAGTAGCTTTCTTAAGACTACTACAAACTAAATAGGAAATGAGAATGAGGACATAAGCACAGACATAAAGAATGCTAAAAGATCTGTGATTATTATGCAAATAAATGAGAATCCCTCAACTAAGTGGATGGTTTTCTCAGAAACCATAAATTTATAAATTGATCCTTCAAGACAATTAAATTATAAATAGACCAAATATCATGTAATGTAATGTTAATATTATTTACCATATTGAAAAGTCATAGGAGAAAAAAATGCATGATTTTTCATAAAGACGGAAAAGATATTTGATAAAATTAAAAATCCCTGTCTGATTTAAAAAAGAAAATTCCTTAACAAGAGGAATAGAATAATAGATATTGGTCAAACCAAAATGTCAGCATCATCTAAAAGGATGAAATGTTAGAAGAATTCCCACTAAAGTTAGAACAAAATAAGGATATTCATTATCATCACTTTTTAAATTGTTCTGAGGGCATTTGCCAATGAAATTAAATAAACAAAACAAAAGAAGTATAAAAAATTGAAACGAGGGCGGGCCGCGGTGGCTCAGCGGGCAAGAGTGCTTGCCTGCCGTGCCGGAGGACCCCGGTTCGATTCCCGGCCCCAGCCCATGTAAAAAACAAACAAATAAACAAAATATAATAAAAACAAGAAAATGTTTAAAGATGTTTCCCTTTCTTCCTTCCTTCCATCCTTCCTTCCTTCTCTGTCTTTCCTTCCCTTCCTCCCTCTCTCTAAAAAAAAAAAAAAAAAAATTGAAACGAGAAGGTGTAATTGTTATTTAAGGTGATATGATACAATTATATCCTAGAAAACTTAACAGATTCAATGAGAAAAATATAACACAAAAATAATTCAGTAAGGTGACTAGTTACAAATTTGATATACGAAAATCAATATGGGGCGGTCCACAGTGGCTTAGCAGAGTTCTCGCCTGCCATGGCCGAGACCCAGGTTCGATTCCCGGTGCCCATGCAAAAAAAAGAAAAAAAAAAAAGGAAAAGAAAAGAAGGAAAGAAAAGAAAATATAGGGGGCGCAAAGGTAGTTCAGTGGTAGAATTCTCGCCTGCCATGCAGGAGACCCAGGTTCGATTCCTGGCCCATGCAGTTCCCAAAACAAACAAACAAGCAAGCAAACAAAAAATAAACAAACAAAAATGCAACAAATTGTGTTTCAATAACGGGATACTCACATGGAAAAAAAAATGAAATGTGACCCCATCATACAGCATACAACAAATATATACATATATGTATTTATATATATACATAATGGGTGATTTACCCTTTGAGCCAGCAATCCCACTTCTGGGGATTTATGTCACCGATAAATTTGAATATTCATTTATTCATTCAGTAATTATTTCTGAATGTCTACTCATTCACCATAAGATGCTTTTCTGGATTCTAGGAATATAAATGGGTGAACAAATTAGACAGAAAAGGAAAATTAGTGGTGGGAAACATAGTAAATAAGTAAATTATATAGTCGTTTAGAAGGTGATGATCGCTGTAACAAAAACTAGAGCAGGATAAGAGAGACTGGGAATACTGGGTACTCAGGACAGGCTTCTTGGAGAGGAAAGGAGGTGAGGGAGGAGCCATGTGAACCTGGGCAGGCAGGGGCCAGAGAGCCAGTGCTAAAGCCACAGGGAGGGATTGAGTCTAGTGTGAACACACAAAATGAGTTGGGTACAAGACTGTTCCCTACAGAATGAAATGTAATAGCAAAAGATGAGAAATAATAAGTATTCACATACACATTGATCAAATGGGTTTCATTCCAGGTATGCAAGGGTGATTCAACACAAGAAAATCAATTAATGTAAAATACCATATTAACAAATTGAAGGGGAAAAACCATATGATCATATCAATTGATGCAGAAAAAACATTTGACAAAATCCAGAATCCTTTCTTGATAAAAACACTTCAAAAAGGTAGGAATAGAAGGAAACTTCCTCAACATGGTAAAGGACATGTGTGAAAAACCCACAGCTAACATCGTACCTGCAGTGAGAGACAGAAAGCTTTCCCTCTAAGATCTGGAACAAGGCAAGGATGTCCACTGACACTGCTGTTATTCAACATTGTACTAGAAGTCCTAGACAGAGTAGTGAGTCAAGAAAAACAGAAATAAAAGGCATCCAAGTTGGAAAGGAAGAAGTGAAACTTTCACTGTTGGCAGATAACATGATCCTATATATAGAAAATCCAAAAAAATTTACAACAAAAACTACTAGAACTAATAAATGTGTTCAGAAAAGTAGGAGGATACAAGATCAACACGCAAAAATCAATAGTGTTTCTCAGTAGCAGTCTGAGGAGGAAATCAAGAAAAAAAATCCATTTACAATATCATCTAAAATAATAAAATATCTAAGAATAAATTTAACCCAGAATATAAAGAACCTGTGTTCAGAAAATTATGAAATATTGCTACAAGTAATCAAAGAAGCCCTAAATAAGTGGAAGAACATTCTGTGTTCATGGACTGGAAAGCTAAATATCATTAAGATGTGAATTCTACCCAAATAGATTTACAGAATCAACACTGTCCCCATCAAAACTCCAACAGCCTATTTTGAAGAAATGAAAAAGCCAATTTCCAATTTATCTGGAAGGATAAAGAGCCCTGAATAGCCAAAAACATCTTGAAAAAGAAAAAAAAAAAGTTGGAGGACTCATGATACCTGACTTTAAAGCATATTACAAAGCTTTAGTGGTCAAACTAGCATGGTACTGGCACAAAGATAAATATATGGAATCAATGGAATTGAGAGTTCAGAAATAGACCTGCACATTTATGGTCAATTGATCTTTGATAGGGCTGACCCGTCCACTCAAGTGAGACAGACCAGTCTCTTCATCAAGAACTGGATATCCATATCCAAAAGAATAAAAGAGGACTCCTTTCTCACCCCTTATACAAAATTAACTCAAAATGGATTAAAGACCTAAAATAAGAGCCAGAACCATAAAACTCCTAGAAGAAAATGTAGGGAAGCATCTTCAAGATCTGTGTTAGGTGGTGGTTTCTTAGGCCTTGCACCCAAAGCGCAAGCAATGAATGAAAAACAGATAAAAGGGACTGTATCAAAATTGAATGCTTTTATGCTTCAAAGGACTTCATTCAAAAAGGTGGAAAGGAATTCTATACCATGGGAGAAAATATTTAGAAACCACATATCTGATTAAGGGTTTGATATACAGAATATATAAAGAAATCCTACAACTCAACAATAAAAAGAAAAACAACCCAATTAAAAATAGGCAAAAGACCTGAATAAACACTTTTCCAAACAGGAAATATGAATGGCTAAAAAGCACATGAAAAGATGCTTCAACATCACTAGATTAGGGAAATGCAAATCAAAACCACTATGATAAACTATTTCACAGCTACCCTAGAATGGCCGCTATTAAATAAACAGAAAACTACAAGTATTGGAGAGGATGTGGAGAAATTGGAGCACTTATTCACTGCTAGTGGGAGTGTAAAATGGTCCAGCTGATGTTGAAGATGGTGTGGCTATTCCTCAGAAAGCTGAATATAGAACTGCCAAAGATTTGGCAATCCTGCTACTAGATATATACTCAGAAAACCTGAAAGCAGGGATGTGAACAGACAACTGCATGCCAACCAACATTCATAGTGGCATTATTCACAATTGTCAAAAAATGGGAGCAATCCAAGTGTCCATCAGCTGATGAATAGATAAACAAAATGTGGTTATATACCTATGATGGAATATTATTCAGCTGTAAAAAGAAAGGAAGTCCTGATGCCTGTGACAATATGGATGAAATTGAGGACATTATGGTGAGTGAAAGAAGCCAGACAGAAAAGGACAAATATGGTATGGTCTTACTATAATGAACTAAATATAATGCACAAATTCATTGAGTTAATATCTAGAATATAAGTTATAAGAAGACAGGAAGAGGGCAGAGAGTGGGGAGCTGATGTGTAATGTGTGC